>NW_026294562.1:67756991-68370741 GCF_007827085.1 Peromyscus californicus insignis | reverse complement strand
AGCACTCCATCAAAAGCTGTAAAAATAAACATTCCCCACGAAGATGCAGTTGAATTTATGTGAAGAACACAAGTATCCTGGGGATTTTGGAGGCAGTTCAGAAGTATGTGCACACTAACTTTCAGGCGCACCCCCACCTAGACGTGTAGACCCCTTGGACTTGCAAGTTCAGCTAATGGCCTCTGTGACACCGCATTTTAATTTTCACACCCCTTAGCAGACCTGCCTCGGTCTGCAGTTCTTGTACTTCTGACCCTCTGAGGATGCTGAGCATTGGCTAGGGAAACCCCATACTGGGCTGTGGTGTTCCTGGAATCAGTTATAAATCTCTCTTTATCGCCAGTTCTGCACTATTATTGTGCACTGCCAGTCTCTCTGTCTGCCTTATTTTTTTTCTTTTTCCAATCAGGAAAAAAGAAAAAAAGAAAGAAAAAGATTTCTTCTCTCAGTTCCTTGGTTTCCTTGCTGAGAGAATGAAATTTTTTATGTCGTCTTAAATTTGGTGGTTATTGCCCCATTACCTATGGAAACTACTATAAAGACCTCATTCAGCTGCCATCAGAGCCAGTCATAGGCATCATTTGTGCCATGAAAGGTGGCCCCTGTGCTCAACTTGGAAAGAATGGCCCCTGCTTGGCTCTGCAAATGACTCCCACGGAAGCCTTGGAGAGCCTAGGATGTGACATGGGGCCTTAAGGGGCTGTAAAGGGACTGATGACTGAGAATTTCTTGTAGAAATGTAGTCCTGGTTGGGACTTGATGTCGGTAGAGTCGTAAGGGAGGCGCTTCTCCCTCTGAATGTCAGGAGGTAACTCCCAGAGAACCGGGGCATGTCTATCTGTAGGGAGCCAGAACAGGGCAGTTTCTTTCTCCTGTAGCTTCTGGCTTATGGATTTTCAGTTCTCCTGTCTGGTCTTTCCTCTGCATCCAAACTGCTCCCTGGATGCCATCGACCATGACCGTGGTCTGTACTGGGGCCAGGTCAAGTCCTTAGTTGTTCCCTCCTGGCTGTTGCCTTGGCTGGTAGAAGTTAAGAGTGGGATGACTTTGGACGTCCATTCTCCCTCCATCTCCCCCTTTCTCTCTCTTCCTCTCTTCACCTCCCAGGATCATACACCCTGCGGAAATTCCCTGCCTCTTCCCTCTCTGGGCATTACTAAGTTCTTTGAAATACAGTTAAAGCTTGGGATACTCTTTTTCTGAATACGTGACAAGTGGCCTGATGACTTAAAAACGTTACGTCATCCGTTTGATTTTTGCCTTATTTTCTTTTAATCCACTGTTTGATTTTATTATATTTACGGAGCGGGGCTTGCAGGTGCCACAGCATGTGGGGGGGGGGGCAGAGGACAATTTAGGAGCTGGTTGTCTCCTTCCACCAAGTGGGTGCTGGGGATCCAAGGCCGATTGTCAGGCTGCGCAGCAGGTGCTCCTACCTGCCGACCCCTCTGCCAGCCTTTTCATTGTTTTATTGTATCTGGGACACTTCACAGGAGATGTAACCTCTTTGCAGGAAGTGTGCATTAGAGTATTGCTGATTTGCAGGGATTAGCTGGAAGGGCAGGCCTCTAGAAGCATGCCAGTAGACAGACCTCTTTCCTTCAAGGTCCCAGATGGGTTGGGGAGGCCCTGGACTGTGGGAAGGGCAGGGGAGCCAAGTGTATCTTGGTAGGTAGATGGTGTTTATGTGTCTTGTGTGTCTGCATCACATTCCTCTGAGTGCTTCCCAAATGAAAGTTCTAGGGTTTGGGGTTGATGCCCTCAGGCATTTGGAGAGAATTCTCCTCTCCTAGCACTTACTGACCTTGGCAGTCCTACTGGGCACCCTGTTTTCTGCTCTAACAGACAGCATCGCCAAGTTTGAGAATTTGGGGTCTGGACTTCAGTCTCTTCCTCTGAGCTCTGGGTACCCCTGAGAGAACATAGACAGTCTTTGTGCTTTTAATTCTTGTCAAACTTGCCTCTGACATTTAGCAGCCTTTAATAGTATTGGATTTTGAAGGCATTGACTTTTCTATAGTAGAAATTATAGATTAGATAATTGGTCAAATAAGAAAAATCCTGATACCATAATTTTCTTTTTAAAACACACTGACAGGAATGGGATCATTTGGAATAAGAGGAAAGGCAGCGGGGGGGGGGGGGGGGCCTCCCGCTGTCCATCTATCCCAGCATGGGAGCCTGCACCCTCCCTGGAATACTTACTGAATTCCAGTGAATGCCTGCAGACCCTTATCCTTTCCCCATGCCATCTTCCCCTCACTGTATAGGAAACCTATTCCTGTCTGTACCTCGTGATCCGTGTGTCCTGACACACTGCCCAGGGGCTCTTGTTCCATCCAGTGTCACTTCTGCTATTTGAATCTGTAAATAAAATTAAGCTCACTTTGGCTAACCCAGTTTTATTTCTGCCTAAAAGGAGTGAGCCCAGTGGAAGAGTATGTACCTATCTGCCAGCTATGATGGTTAGCCTAATGAATTCTAGCCATTTCCATGTTGGGAAACTCATACACAATTCAGTAGAAGCTAGACCTCAATTCTTGAATTTTGAACATTGCCCAAAGTATGAACATATGGCACAGTCTTTTCTTGTAACAAACCCAGCTTTCTGTCAGCCCCTTACTCCCCAAGGAAGCCATGGACACTGAACTCTGCACTGTATGACTAAGCTGGGTGTTAGCATGCTGTATGTAAAGGAATGCATGCCAGTTTGTGCTGTCTTTGTGTGGATGAATCAGGATGTGACCACATAAGTATCGAGGCATCTGTATTTCCATGCTGCTCAAAACTAGTTTTTGTCATTGTGGTTTCAGAAGTCAGTTTTATCTCACTTGGCTGTTTAAAACTATTGTAAATGCTTGTACAAGTTTATTGTGTGTACACTTTTTTTTCCCAAAGACTGAGAGTAATTTCCTCAGGGAAGCGAAACTCTTCACTCTGGTTCACTGATTCCTTGGAGTTGTCTGTGAGAGGGCATTCAATAATGTAAAGGGTTAAATTATTTCAAGAGTCATGTAGCTCTCAAATCTTTAAAAAAAGGAAGTATTTTTAGAAGCAAATTTATACCAACCCACCATGCAGTTCCTTGTTCTCCACACATTAGTTTGTGTGTGCTTGGGAGAATATACAATCCGGTGGTAGAATACTCACTGACTTTGAAAGCATGTCTCCTTAACATAAGCAGCCTTTGATCCCGCTGCTGCAGGTTACTCTGGAGGACCAGGCTTCCCACTCCAGGCACCTCCCCTCCTTTCCCTCAGCACCTTCTGAGCTTCCCAGTCACCTGCAAGGGCTGCGCCTCTGCCATCCCTCAACGCACTTCTGAAGCAGTTGTCTCCTTTAGGAATGTTCTACATACTTCTTCAGACTTTTCCCCGTTGAAGGATGAATTTACCAAATTCACACTTGCACCTTTCCATGAGAGAGGCTTTTTCCTTGAGGACTTCGAAGTGCTGAGAGAGTGAGCGTATTTGGTCAACATTATTTCACCCCATCCCTTTTTCCTTTCTTCGCCACTAAGGATGGGCAAGTATCTCTCTTCCTTGCATGCTGACTTCCTGCCTCTCACAGTGATAGTTCTCAGCTTCTTATAGTCACTTCCTTTCACATGAAAAGAAAATTCCTCCCTAATTAAAATATTGAGCAGTAAGTAATGCATACTTTTTTAATGAGTAAAAATACCATAGCAAGTGGATATAAAGCATCTAATCATCTCTGCCCCCTGCTTCCCCCTTCCTCCATCCTTTCAGGTTGGGCATTTCTGTGGTTGCAGGAGGAACACAGCCATGCTTATCCCTGCCCATTGTCTATACTGGCTCTGCTTCAGAGTGCAGAACTGTGTGGTGTGACCATGAGCACTATGACCTCCCGTTCCTGCAGAGACTCAGTGCATATGGCCATGATAAGTTAGAACCGAATCCGTAGCTGAGCTCTAGCCCCTGCTTATCTTGAGTTTCTGTGAGCAGGTGCAGATAAGTGGGACTGAACACATAAGTCTGCCTTGTTTTTCAGTCCCTGACACAGACAAGATGGCTTAGATAATGCTTTTTGAATGATGGCCACGCTTTGTCCCTGAATCCCACTTAAAGTCCTAACACAGGCTTCCCCAAACATTAAGTCCCTGACAATTTAAATGAAGGTAAAGGAGAGAAAAGGAATGTCCATACTTGCACCTGGGATGATAGATAGAAATTTCCAGAATAGTCATAGCCCACCTTCACTATAGCAGAAACAAATAGACAATGAACCCAGGAAGCAGTAACAAGAAACAGCCAAATGCCCAGTGAGAGTTGGGCTACCCCTTTCTTCGTTGTCACTGTGCCTTCAGCCCAAAGGCTTCTCCAATTGGCCCTGGATATGGGGGTATGTCTCTGGTCCCAAGCCATGTGGCCTCTGCTTCTGTCTGAAATGAACTGATGGAGTTGTTACTCTCCCGGTAAGTATATCTTAGCTTCAGCAGCTGAGTTTCCTCTCTGGGATTTGGAGTGATAGAATCCTTGATACTCCAAGGTGAAGAAGGGAGGGGGCTGGCTGTGGGATTTATGACTTGAAATTGTTTTCTAGAAGCCATGCTGTCCGCTGTCCTTGGCTTCATCGGAGACCACAGGGAAAGTAAAACCAAGTCACCTGGGAGCTCTAAGAGTCCTATGTGGGAAGGTGTCATGCCTTTCAAGGATTCTCCAGTGCTCCAGGGAGGACACAGCCATAGATGAGCTTGCCGACCAGCCTCATGCAGAAGTGATAATTCAGTACGAGAGACATAAACTCACCCTTGAAAACAGCCTCAGTGTGCTTTCTTATAACTCACTGGATGAAGAGATTTCCTGCGTGTTTCTATAAACTTTGCCAGCTTCGGGGAGGAAGAACTTCATAGGGAGGCCCTCAGAGGGAACTTCTGGTGCTAGAAGAGAGGCCCGGGAGTTTTCAAGATGGCTGTGTGCTGAGGCTTCTGAGTGGGCAACCTTTCCTTTAAATCAGTTGGAGACCGAACGAGCCCAGCACCCCTCCCACATGGGGACAAATAGCGTGTTTCTGTAGTGGAACCATTACAAGGCAACTGGGCCAACTGCCCCTGAAACAAGCTTGTACCAGAAATACCTTTTCTCTTAGCTCTCAAAGGTATTGACTTATTTTGAGGACTTTTCTAGACATTGTGAAGCCGTAAGTCAAACTGCTAATTTAGAAAAATACTGGTCTGTACAGGAAGCTGTTTCTGCTTTCTTTTTGAGGTAGCCACAATATTCCAGGCAGTGCAGAGTCTGCCAGCTCCGACAGACATTGATATCTTGGGCCAAAATCCCAGCTTCTTCACCCTGCTGCAAGTGAAGGGCAGAGCGCCAGAGGTGCAGAAGTTTGCACAAGGTCCTCAGGTCGCATTGCAGGGGACAGAGGCTCTCAGGATAGGACTGTGGCGCCTTCATTTTACTTACACTTGTCTATTTCTTACTGTTTTGGTCATCAAAGGACAACTTTCAGGAGTCAGTTCTCTTCTTCAGTCATGCGAGTTCAGGGCCCTGGACCCTGTTCTTCAGGCTGCCTCGGGACTGTGTTTTGTCTTATTACTTTTATTCCCACCCTAGCATGTCATCTAAGTGCTGTGTTGCACAGGACCCTCCACAGATTTCGATCATATGGATACACTTACTCCCAGCTGTTCCAGGTGTCCCATGTCCCTCTCTGACACCCCAACAGCATACCTGTTTCTGTGGCTCCCCTCCACTGTCCCTGCATTGGAGGTGGAAATGCATTCTGTCTGCTTCCCTCCAGACCTAGGTTGCATTTCCTCCTGCTTTTATGTGTTCACTCCTCATCCTCACACTCCGCTGCATCCCTGTCCCTGGCCATCCTTTTCTTGGTACTCTCTGTGCTCCAGAATGCACTATCTATGCTTTACCTTCATCCTTGGCGCTGTGCTCTGCCCTGCTCACCCTTCGGTGCCTCCTCATATCCAGTTGTTTCCTCCACTGTGCACCCCTTGATCCTTCTCCCCGCCAGAGCCCCCTTCTTCCCAGAGTCACTAACTGTTCCTCATAGCCTTGTGCAGTGGCCTCATACTCCCAGGGCCTTTTGGTACTTTTTTCTTCTCAACAATGGCCAGACAGAAGGACACGTTTGTCATCAACATCATCAGTAAAGAACAGAAATGATCGCCTTCAACCGAGTGTGGTGATGTCATTGGTATCTCTCTGTTCTTTTGCCCTGGTGGTTGAGAAGAATTTCACAAAATGCAAAGGCAGATAAAGCAAACAAGATTGATTAAACTGAGAGTAAGCACTCCCGTAAACTCAAGCTGTTGGCTCAAGGAGGACTGGCCCGGAGGGTTGGGGCTTCTGCCTTCTCCTCCTCTCTGCTCGCTCCTGTCTAAGCCATTCTCTGGCTCCGTATTGATGGGTTTGAAATACTCCCCCAACCATGTTCACTTGGGATCTGTTTGGTCAGAGTAGATTATTCCCTTTTGAGAATGCTCAAGTTTTCCTGATTGGTAGCCTGACTGCCTGTCTCCTGTGTTCTCTCTAACAGTGGAATATGCTTAGTCAGGAGGACTGCAGTAAGTTCAGGACCTGCCTAGGCTACTTAGCAAGTATCAGACCATTCAGGGCTATACAGCAAGAGCTGTATCAAAAAAACTTAAAACAGAAACAAAAAATCTGTGAAGGAAAAGAATCACCCTGAGCATCACACAGCTAAGTGTTTGCTTGGATTGAGTGACACCCCAATGTTAACCTGACAATATCAGACAGGAATGCAGCTCCCAAGCCCTGTTTAGGAGAGTATCTTAAACCCTAGTGGCTTCCCTTTCTCTCTGTGAGCCCTCTTTATAACCCCAATTCTTTCTTGCCTTTGTCTCTGTGAACACTTGTTCTCACTGCACCCCACTTCTATGCTGTGGATGTTGAGACAGAGTATGACATCCCGGCTGAGCTTCCAGCTTCATACGGAGCCAAGGATGATCTTGAGTCCTGATCGCCTTGGCCTCACTTCCCTGCAAGTGCTAGAGTCACAGGCATGAAGCATCTCCTTGTCTTTGGATGGCATCCTCTCATCTCCTTGACTCCCTATCATCTGTCACCTTTCCTCTCCCCTTTCCTTAAAGATTTACTTTGTTTTTAATTATGTCGGTATGTGTGTGTGCCTGAATAGGTTTGTGAGTGTGAGTGCAGGTGTCCTTGGAAGCCAGAAGAGGGCGACAGATCCCAGGAGCTGGAGTTACAGGTGGCCATGAGCCATCTCTTGTTGGTGCTAGGGACCAGGCTATCATCTACCAGAGCCACAAGTGCTCTTAACTGCTGAGCTGACTCATTATCCTCTTGATTTGTCTTTGTTCTGTTTCTTATGAGCAAATCTTGACCTGTGCAGAATGCTGTTCTTCACACATTTCCTGTCATTTCTGGAATTTCTACCCCTGTGCTTCTTCTCAACTGAAGTACATACCTGAGGTCCCATGACAGGGACTTGTTTCTTTGCTATCACTTTATCTTCCAAACATCTGTTTTAAGTGATCTGTTCTATCAGCCAAAAGCATGTTCTTTATTTTAACTTTTTAAAAAATATATAATTATGAGATAGTTAGAATTTTACTGCCAGGAATCAGTAGTGCTGAATGAATCCTGACCCCCCCTTCCCTGACACACAATTCTCTATTCAGATTTATTTCCTGAGGATTGACTCCCATGAGCAGGGCCACAGAGTCAACGGCATTTTCAAAGTGGCACTTTAGTCTGTCTGCTTGAGAGAGTGGATGAGTGACAGTGAAAAATTAAATTTACACTGTATGTTTAAAAGCTAAAGAGGAAATGGCATTTAAGACCAGGAAAAAAAAAAAACACTTAAATGCCTACATACATAGCTAGTTTCTATTCGCCCTGTTTGTAAGCAATGTGTTGACTTGACCTGAAGCCGTTAGGGGGTCTCAGTAAGTAGTTGTGAACTTGTGCTCTGTGAGTGTCTCTGAGTTCTATCCATTCCCTCCTGGTGACATGCCACCGTCCTGTCCTTTCTGTCTAGGTTCCAAATTGTGCAGTGCGCAACTCAGATTGGGTTGTATGCTAAAGAAGGCCTCGGCTGGCTGTGGCTTCCGGCTCATTAATTTTTTAAACGTTCTTTCTCCCTGCTGCAAGGGACTGGTCTCAGAACCCCGTGTTCCCGACCATCTTCAGACAGAAGTGTTCATGGAAGGCTTGAGATGCCAGATGAGAGAGCTCGCTTAGAAATGGCCACAGTCCGGCGGCATGAGCAGAATTTTCAAGGAGGAAATGCCTTTACTTGTTAAGAAGGGGCGCTGGCCTCCAGTCACGCTGTGGGCTCCTGGTAGCTGGCTGGATCCAGTGCTTTTCCCTCTCAGTGTCTATGTGAGCAGCAGAGTTTGGATCCAGATGTCTTTCAGACCATAGCTCTGATTGGCTCTCCTCTGAAGATAGGTGCACACCAGCCATCCTGTTCCCCCATCCCTTCAGGTGTAGGCTGGCCCCTTGTCCACCGTGTCCCCCTATTCAAAGTGCTGGTGGCGAGGTCTATAACCTACAGCCCGCTCGCTGTCTTCACTGAGTGCATCCCAGCAGAGGAGAGGAGGAAGAGAGGAGGCCCGTGACCAGCAAAGAACAGGAGCTTTCCAAAGTCAGGCATCTCAAGGCACCACAGCGGGTGTCTAGCCAACTTCCGTGCCAAGGAGCCACCTAGTGACAGCACCTTCTTCCACTGCTGTCCTTGGTGGCCTGTTTAGTAAATGAAAACTGGCTTTTTAATTGGTTTCTGCCCATTGCTCTTTGAAACTGTGCAGTGTAAGTGGTTGAGGTTGTTTCACACAGGGTTTTATTTCATTAGTGGTTCTGTGTATGGATTCCAGTTCTCACAGACTGATACTATGCTGCTCTGCTGGAAACCAATGTGACAGAAACCTACTGGCAGGGGAGAGGGGGCACTGTGATGTGCTACCAAACTCCGAGCACCTGGAATTCCTCTTCCTCCTCTTAAAACCTCAGACAGCAAAGGCAGGGCTTTAAAGTATTCCTGGTTATTAAGGTTTGACTTCATTCAACAGTTTCTTGTCTGTTCTGAGACCCCTGTGGAAATAAAGGCCAAGTAATGCTTTCGACATGAAATGCTAACACGCTGGCAGTCTAAGCATGCTCAAATAGTCTCTTTCATATTGAAGAATAAAGTTTCCATGCATACTTGATGACATTGATTTGAGAAAATAGCAGCTCATAGAAAATACCTTCATGAGTTTTAGAAATTATGGGCCACACTGGCTCTCACTGATTAAGAGAATTCCCTACTAAAATATTTGAATGGAGGGGACAGGGAAAATGCTCAATGGCTAACATGCTTATTGACCTAGCCTTGTAACCTGATTTGATCCCCATTACCCATGTATAGGTAGGAGGTGATAACTGACTCCACAGGTTGTCTTCTGACCTCCACACTGATGGTGTGGTCTCTGTACTCCACATACACATCATGTGCGATAATAATAATAATAATAATAATAATACAATAAATAATAAGTTTGAATGAAGATTTCATTTATAAAAATGTAACCACAACTTGGCTTAATCTGCAGTATGAGGTACAAAACTGAAAATATTTTTCTATCTAAAAACAATCTATCCATTTTCTTTCTGCCATTGACCTTAGAAACAGACTTGACATTCAAAATAGAATAATGTAAACCTACAAACTTAGGATTGCACAATATCTTCTATGTTTTTGGTTGGGGGTGAATGGGGCAATCTCCTTTAAATGACAAAAATGGTGACTTCATAGCTTGTTGGCTCTGCAGATACCCAGCCCTCATGTTCTGCCTGTTGTTTATCAAAGGCATATCCTCAAGACAGTGACCCTCTGCACTTTGCTGTGACAAAATTATTTCAAAGTTCGTGTGACTGTGTGCTACCCACAACTGGTGCCAGGTGGAATTCAATTCCTACACTTCTCCTCTAATTTCTGAGAACTGCAGTACTGTTTGTGATGATATGATGAAATCCCCAAGACTGGGTAATTAATAAAGAAAACAGGGGTTAGGGGTTGGGGATAGCTCAGTCTGTAGAGTGCTGCTCTGCAGGCATGAGGACCTGACCTGTGCTCCAGAACCAACCCCCCCCCCTTTTCTTTCTGTTGTTGTTTTATTGTTTTTAAAGCCAGGTGTGGCTGTGTACACCTGGAGTCTAGCACTGGGGAGGTGTTTCTGGGGTGCTCCTCAAGGCTGAGCCAGCTTAGCCAACTTGGCAAGTTTCCTGCCATTCAAAGACCCCATCTCTAAAAGCAAGTTGGAGGGTACCTGAAGAATGACATCTGAGACTGACCTTTGAACTATGTACATACTTGCTCCAGCCAGTACACCTCCACGTGCACCCCTGACATGAACCCAGGTGTACAAGGTAATTGTATAATTAACCCACTAAATCACCCCTTTCTTGTTGCTCTTTCCACATCTTTGAAGATCAGCCCACAAACCATCACTGTTTACTGTCCCTAAAGTAAGCCTGACTGAGCTACAGAACTATGCAGCTTACCTGCTTTGTGAGATTTAAGTATTTCCATAAGTGTCGGTTTCTTCATTATATCTTGGTTTTTAGAAGATGCCTCAATTGCTCAAGTTGTCAGCCTCATATCCTAAACAAATATTTCTTTGAGAGATTAGTGTTATGGTCTCTTTATATAGACTTTCCCCTGCCCCAATATTCCCTCCCGCCCTGATTCTTGCTCCTCCCCTGCCTCCTTCTTCCCCCCCAAGCCCTAGTGTCTTTGGAACAAGGTCTTGCATGTTGCCCAGGCTGACCTCCAACTCATTGTCCTCCTGCCTCCACCCTTGGGATGCTGGGATGACAGGTGTCCACTACCTCATGTAATACAGTTCTTCTGCTTTCAAAATAATTCTGTAGGCTTTGATGGTTTTAACTCTCAACTTGAGACCATCTAGAATTGTCTGGAAGAGAATCTTAATGAAGAATTGATTAGATTAGGTTGATATGTGGACATGCCCATGGGGGGTTATCTTGATGGTTAATTGATAAGGGAAGGCCCCGCCCATTGTTGGCAGCACCATTCCTTAGGCTGGAGTAGTTAAGAGGAGAAGGCTTGGGGAGAGCAAAAGAGCAGGGATGCATTTATTCCCTGTCTGCTCTTGGCTGTGGATGGGATGGGACAAGCTGCTTGAGATCCTGCCTTAACTTCCCTGAAATGACACTGTCACTTGGGGTTGTACGCCAAATAACCCCTTTCCTCCCTGGGTTGACTTTTGTCAAGGTGTTTGTCACAGCAACAGGAACAAAGATAGAATGTAGGCTGACAAAAAGGATGGAAAGATCAAGCTGCCCACTCCCATGCCACTCCCCTCGGTTTCTCCTCTTTTCAACATATTAGGTACATTGGTCACAGCTAAGAAGCAACTGCTGAGAACCTCTGCATTTATGAAAATGTTTGATTATATAATTTAATGATCTGTAAAATTCAGAACCACACAAATTAGCATCTTTCAAGGATATTTGGAAAGAGAGTAGCTCAGAAATGTATACAAAAGCAAATTAAGTGGTAAATTGTGTGTGCTTATTGTTTAGAAAGTTAAAAATCAATTAGTCCCATTAAAACTATCATTTAGCTTAATAATATGGTAATGTTTGACTTAGATTTTTCTTGTGCTTGGTAATTTTAGTCTGGTGACATATTTTCATCAAGTAGAAGTCTGGTCCTATTCTTTAGAAAAGGCATGATGGGAAGACGGTAGCTTCCAGTCTGGGCCTCGTGAGCACTGACTGCTTCCAGGGTGATGCTTATCTACGGGGAAAAAAAGTGGCTGTTGTTTGTTTTTAGCTTTATTGAGACAGGGCCCCACTCCATCACCAAGCTGACCTGGCGTTTACTCTGTAGACCTGAGCTGTGACAATGTTCTCTCTCTGTCTCCCAAGTGCGTCTATTAGAGGCATGAGCTGTCGTGCCTGGCTTCTTCTTCTTTCAGAAGTGCCTTCTTTTTTAAAGACAGAGTATTCTGTGGTGCACACCTGTAATCCCAACACTTGTGAGTTCAAGGCAGTAGGAGGAGACATTCATAAGCCAGCTTTGGCTGTAGAGTAAATTCGAGGCCGGCTTGGATACATGAGGCCCTTTCTCAACAAATGAACACATAACTATCCAGCATTTTTCATGACCTCGGCTTCTCTCTTCTCTGTTCTCAGTCCACCTCTCCTTTGTTGTGTAGGAGTGACCCACACTATCTTCACTGGCGATGTGAGTCATCTCATCCAGCTGGGAAGGATGAGGAGGTGATTTGGAAATGATGAAAATGGTTGTTGACCTGGCGCTATTTGCAGGGGTACCTTGGGCTTTTGTTTTTTTTCCTTTTCTCGTGTTCAATCTAGACACTCACAGTAACTTAGACTTGTGTCTGTGGCCAGGTTTGAGGCTAACCTGGACATGGCTCTTTAAAAATCTGTTTATTTGCTTCTCATTTGTGTATAAAAAGGGTTTTTCCCTGAGTTATTTCTTAGCAAGAAAAATGATTTTGTTTTAATTATATCCAGAGGTGATTTGAAGTCATGTCATTTAAGGTAATAAAAGGCTATTTAGAAATAAGAATGTGCTGCCGGCCATTGTGGCACACCTTTAATCCCAGCACTCAGGAGGCAGAGACAGGTGGATGTCTGTGAGTTCAAGGCCAGCCTGGTCTACATAGTGAGTTCCAGAACAGCTAAGTATGTTACACAGAGAAAACTTGTCTTGAAAAACCAAACCAAAACAAAACAAAAATGACAACGGAAAAAGAAATAAGAATGTTTAGATATGTATAACTGCAGAAGCCATGGCTTACGTTATTTGAACAGCACTGTGAAGTAAGAATTGGGAGTAGGAATATGTTATTTTTGAGTTCTCAGAAGAGACAAAGAACATGCTTATTCATAGAACTATAAGCAGATATCAGGTAGGAATCACCATTTATACTCTCACATTCTATCTGTTGTTTGTTGCTGTTCTTGACAGGTGGTTTACTATAGCCCAGGCTGGGTTTGAACTCATTTTATAGTCAAGACTGATGTTAAACTCCTGATTCTCCTGCCTCCGCCTCCAAAGTGTATGGTTACACCCTCATTGTCTACTTTTTAGTAAAGTTTTTGTATGTCCCAAAAGTCACATTTTCTACCAATTAACGCCTTTCATACTAGCAATCTGAGTTAGAGAGGTTAGAACATCATATATTCTTATATGTCTAAAATATAGAAAACAATCTAAGAGAAAGAGAATAAGAACAGCAGTTCCTTTCATGGGTCCAGTGTAATTGCAATCACCATGTTCTGAACTGACAGTTTTTCATAATTGTGTACTTTCCTAGCAAAGTTGGAAAATGAGCAGTTTAGTTTGTCAAGCGTAGGATTGGGGCTTGCCCAGCCTGCTCATCAAGGCTGCTGGCATAGGAGGGTGTCCACAAGGACTCCCTGCCAGGAAACATGGAGGGGGACTTTGCCCCTGGCACATCTCCTCGCCTGACAGCCCTGGCATTTTTCTCTGAGAGCTTACCACCCTCCCTTTAGAACCAAGAACTCCACTCTTCTTGGTGTGTGCCCTTCTCCAAGTCTTCCTGCCTTGAGACTGCTGCCCTCCCAATGTCCAGTGATCAACACGCTGAAGTGGGGGATTTCCGTATGTACCAATTGCTTTTTTATTTCTGTGATGAAATCCCTGACTAGGGCAACTTGAGGAGGGGATGGTCTCTTTTTGCTTATGATCTGCAGTTACAGTCCACCAGGGTGACGAAGACATGATGATGGAAGCCTGAGGTGACTGGTCACAGTGCATCCAGTCAGGAAGTGGTAGGCAGCTGGAGCTAAGCTCGCTCTCTCATTTTATACTTTCTATTTAGTCTGAGCCCAACCTGAGCTCACGTTTAGGGTGGCCTAGTCAAAGTTCTCTGGAAATACCCTTACAGACACAACCAGGAGTTCCAAATCCTGCCAAGCGTCAAGTCAAGCATGTCTAACCCTCATACTGAACAGGGAATTGAGAGTTACGCAGCGGTAATTTGGAAAAGTTAGCTTTGGGGGTACCAGTGGTTGGAAATACAGCTTAGGAAAACCATCACGTCCTTCCCATCCTCTTGCTCATTAACTGCTAGGCAAGGAACTTGTTTTTAAAGCTGATACCCCTGGCAGTTAGTGTGTAGCGTGTGATCATCCCAAGATGCTGCCTGGTCCCCCTCACACTGAATGCTCTGGACTACAGAAATATAGTATCTGCCAGTAGAAGATTATGCATAAGATGGAGGACAGTTGTAGTCAACGAAAATTGAATAGTGCTTTTCCCACCCCCAGCCCTACTTTCTATGATTTCTTGACTTGTGATAAAGGGTCACCCGTAAGAGGGTCAGCTTATGCTGCCAACCAGTCCCTTGGTTTTTGCACACACTGAGCCCACTCCTCCTCTGCTGCTGTGTCATTTCCTGCCTCTCCGGGCTGTGCACCCCCCCTCCTTTCCCAGCACTGTTAAGCTCCAGCTCTCAGGTCCTTAGCATTATGATTACACAGCCGCACTTCCGTAGGACTGACCTTCTCCCCTCCCACACCCGTCTCTACCTGGCTAGGTACTCATCGTGTTCCCTCATAGCTCACAACTCTCCCCATTTTGACCCTGCCACCCTGCATATCATTTCCCTTTAAAGGTCATTTCTTAGTAGATGCAGAAGGGGAGACCAGGTGGTATGTTTCCGTGCCTTAGTACAGCACTCAAGTGGAGTAAGTGCTTAGGAACATAGTGGGTCTAAATGGATGTGTGGATGGTCCTGAGAACTAGTGGTCACCTTTGGCTCATTCAGCCCACCCTGCAGCCTTAGGTCTTGTTCTGGATAGCACACCTGTGTATGGTACACTCTCCAACCTGATCCTCACTTAGTTTTTGGTATGTCTGCTCCTGAGGATCCATCTTGGATGCCCTCTCTTCTGATCCACCACTGGGGGCTCCTGTGGCATTGGGGTTGATGGGGACATCGTGACCAGGTCTGGCTTTGTCTGGCCATGCCATCTGTACACAGTATGTCTATACACTAGGGTACCCGAGTCTCCATTCTTAAGCCTCCCTGTGTCCTGAGCTCTGTCTGGCCAGGCAGGAGACACAGGCAAGATGGGAGTGAGCTGGTCCTCAAGCTCCTTCTTCCTCACTGTGTTACTTTTTTTTTCTTTTATCGTTGATGGAGGTACCTTTCAGTTCACAGTTGAAGGGAACAGTCCATATTGGCAGAGAAGTCATAGTGCAGGAGCTTGAGCCATGGTTCACATTGTATCTGTACTCAGGAAGCCGAGAGAGATGAACTCCGGCGTTCAGACTGTTGTCTTTTTATTCAGTCTGGGACCCCAGCCCATGAGAAAGTGCTACCTATATTTAGGGTAGGTCTTTTGTCTTCTCTTAAACCTCTCTAGAGGCATCTTCACAGATACACCTGAAGTGCCCCTTCTAGGTGTTTCTAACCCCAAGTTAACAGTGAGGATTTAGCTGTCACACTCTTCTTGCCTTCATTTTGAAGCACTTTCTAGTAGTCTTTCCTGGGAACATCTGGCCACACTGGGTGATGGCCCAAACACTCACTGAACTGTCTATACTTGAATAACTCACCCTTTCTGCACTTGGAATGTTGGAGAAGAACTTTCCTACCCAATAGACTAGACTTAGGGCAGTGAGAGCAGACATTTGTACACTGCAGAAAGTTGTCTGTGCTTGTAACACTCAGGATGAGGAGAGAGCTCAGTCGGTGACGAGTCTGTCTCCTTTTCCTGGAGACCTGAGTTTGGATCCCAGCATCCATATAATAGCTGGATGTAGCAGCCAGTGGGAGGGAGTTACAGAAACAGGTGAATCCTTGGAGTTTATGGTCCAGCCAGGTTATCTGATCAGTCAGTTCCGGGTTCAGTGAGAGATCCTGTCCCAAAAAATAAGGTAGAGGACTGGAGAGATGATTCAGTGAATAAACAGTGAGTGTGAATTGCCAGGCAGGACGTGTGGAAAACCAGGCATGGCAGGCCGCATCTCTGAAGACAAAACTCAAAGCGGAAGCGGGAGTTCTGGGAGCTTGCAGGTGAGTCAGCCAGACATATCCCAATCTCATTTCCTTTCGTTCGTGCCTAATAGCAGGCCTCCTTCTCCTGCAGTCTTCATGGGTGAAGGAAACTCAGTTCTCCATACTGACTGCACTAACTTTCCTTCTCCCCACTGGTGTGTCGGGGTTCTCTTTGCTCACATTGGCCTGCACTCTTTCTGTTCTCTTTGAACCAATAAGCCGGTCAAACCCATGTAACCGTCTTTCTCAGCTTCTGATTTGCATTTCCCCATTCCTGAGTGAGCAGAGCATCTTTTCATACACCTGCATGTCTGCTTAAATGTCTGCTCACATTCTTTCCCAATAGATAATTAGGTCATTTGTTTTCTTGCTATTGAATTGTTCGAGTTTCTTGAACATTTTGGATAGTAAAGTTTCCTCTAAATGATGGCTCCAAACATTTCTTGTCTAACAAATGGTTTCATTATGGTAACTGTTTGTTTTGCTGTGAAGCCTGTTAGTTTAATGCAATTCTGTTTGTTTATTTTTGCCTGAATTCCCTGCCCCTGTGTTTTCTTTCAGTATGCTATGTATGCATATATACATATATATATGCGTGCACACCCACATATATATATAGTATATATAATTGTTATATATAATACATATGTCATATATTAGCACAAATACACATACACAAAGTTTGTGGATTTTGAGGCAGGGACTCTATCATTATGTAGCCTGAACTGGCCCAGTACCTACAGTGATCATTCTACCTCTGTCACTTGAGTTCTCTTGATCGGATTATGCACGCATGCCATCCATCAAGCCAAAGTTTTTAATATACTTTGAGTTGACTTTTGCCTATGGTATAAGGGCCTAAAATTTCATGTCTCTACAGATGAGTCTCCTATCCCCTCAACACAAGTTGTTAAATAGACATCACTTTCCCCTGAGTGTTCTAGGCATCTTTATCCAAAGCCACTTGCAAAATATGTTGGAAAAAGCCCACAAGGCCTCAACCCTACATAAGGAACTACAGGCAACTGAGGAAAGCTGGGAACAGGAGAGGTGGTCTTCCCCAAGGAAGAGCACACAAATTGGCAGTTCAGTGCCTAATAGTCAGCCCTGAAAACATATAAAACATTACATGGACTCAGTAGGTTATATTTAGGAATATATGCGTGTATATATATACAAATACATATATGCATGCAATAACAATAAATGAAAAAAAGAGGCTACAAATTTGAAGGAGAGTGGGGAGGGATATATGGGAGAGTTCAGAGGGAGAAAAAGGAAGGGAGAAACATAATTAAATTATAATCTCAAAAAAAAAGTCATTTGAATTCTCTTCAACTCTATTCCTTGATGAACGTGTCAGATTTTGTGCCTGTGCCATGCTGTTTTGAATACTGTAGCTTTGCCTTATATTTTGAACCCTGGTAGTATGTTACCTCTAGTTTTGCTCTTTTTGCTCAAGATTGCATTGACTATTCAAGATCTGCTTGTGGCATCATACAAATGTTTGTTATTGTTTTGTATTTCTGTGGCAACTGCCCTTGTGATTTTGACTGGGCTTGCATTGAAGCTACAACTCACTTTGGCTTACACAAACATTTTAGCAGAATTAATTCTTTTAGGCTTTAAGCATGATGTTTCATTCCCTGTATCTGTGCCTTGTATTATATCTACCAGGAGTGTTTCCGAGTACAACATTCGGATCTGCCTTATTGTAGTTAAACTAAACCAAGGTTTAGTAGCTGGTTCTCTGGTGTGTTGAATTGTTCCTATTGGAGTCCTTGATTAAGCACCCAGAAATGTTGTATTTCCAAGTTTTCAAGCAGTGTTGCTCACGGCAACATGGTTGAGGAGAGGGGTGTCTTTAGAGAGGGGGTAGGCTGAATTTGAAATGATTTCCTAATATTTAATTACCATCCCTATAGCCCCCTCTCAGAGATATTTTGAAAATGTGTATTCAATATAGTAGTAGAGGACAATATGAATCTTAAACTCATGGCAAAAAGCCCTTCAGTGCAGGAATCTTAGAGCATTCCATTTAGTTTGAGATTTTTAAAGGGCCTA
This sequence comes from Peromyscus californicus insignis, assembly GCF_007827085.1. Classification (NCBI taxonomy): domain Eukaryota; kingdom Metazoa; phylum Chordata; class Mammalia; order Rodentia; family Cricetidae; genus Peromyscus; species Peromyscus californicus. The sequence goes on along the minus strand of NW_026294562.1, from coordinate 68,352,644 downwards.
GACATGAAGCCATATTCCTTCCATTGTTGGCAGGCTTGTTCCTTGCTTAGAGTCATAGTCAAAGTGAGCAGAATTCCATTCCAGCCTGGCACACCAGGGCTTCTTCCTTTGTGTCCTGCCTTTAGAATAGTAGGACCCAGCATATCCCCGAGGCCAGTGGCAGAGCCCTCTTAGGGACAGCTGTGTTCTGGGCTCTCTAAGGCAGTCTGTAAACAAAAGGAAGGTGCCCGTCCTGGGGGAGTAAGCATCCTTGTAAAGAGGGACAATGGATGGTATACAAGACAGCTGTATAGCTTGCATGCATGTGGCCCCTACATGGGGATCCGAGTGTACTGGGTCCAGATATATCTCCCACTTTGAGTTGGAAGGCAATAAACAAAATTCTTGCAAAGGAGATTTTGGCACCCAATTTTGCAGGCAGGGAAGGTTAGCCTGATGATGTCTGGGGCAGGGACCTCCTATGGAGACACAGAGGGAGGGTAATCCTAAAGAATGCAGCTGGTAAGAGCAAGAACAATGTGATTTGTGTGATTTGACAATGTGGTTAGAATAATGGTCAGAAGGGGGTCGAGTTGGAGAAGGCAACAGAAAAGGCCAGAACAGTTCCTGGGAGACTTCATAGGTCTATACATGGGTTCAAATTAGCATGGTCCTGACTCGGTGTGTGTGTGTGTGTGTGTGTGTGTGTGTGTGTGTGTGTGTGTGTGTGTGTGTGTGTAGCATGTGCATGGATGTATTTATGTTTGCATATAAAGGTCGGTTAACCTTGGGAGTCTTCCTCAATCACTCACCTTTATTTTTGAGGCAGGGTCTCTCATTTCTTTTTCTTGCCTGCCACTCACCAGTTTGGCTAGACTGGCTGGTCACCAAGTACTCAGCCATTCTCCTGTGGCTGGGCCATCATGCCCTATTTTTTAAGTGGTTGTTTTGTTTTGGTTTTTGTGGTTTGGTTGTTGTTTTTAAGGTAGATTTAAAGGATTAAACTCAGGTCCTCAGAAAGCACCTTACCAACTGAGCCATCTCCCAAGCCCTGTTTTTCTTTTTGACTTACGATAATGGTTTTACCTAAATGTGGAAGATTTTTCCCTGGGCAGCGTTTGAGGTATGTAATTCCTTTAAAGAAATGCCACCTAATAACTGTTTCTCTTTGACTGATCACCCTGGATGTCTGGATTGTGCTCCTGCTGGACACTGGAGCAGCCCATTGAAATTCAGTACAAGTGGTCTTCTTCCCATTAGCCTGCAGCCTCCTGCTAGACAGGAGTGGGGAATATTCTATTTTGCAAACTTTTAACTATGTAGCTAGATAATTAGCTTGTGAGAAACATAGTCAATTTTGCAAACAAGTAGAGATTCTGGAAAGTAATTAAAATTAGTCATTATTGTGCCACTTTGTGGGTTTACCTTCCACCGCATGCTGTTAAGATCTTGTCTGAACAAAATTAATAAGGAATAAAAAATCTTGGCTGAGCATCTTTTCCAAAGTGACTTCCAGTTTGCATCTGTCCATGTAACTTGAGGTTGAAGTTTGGGATCCCTGTGAGGGGAAATCAATTTCTTGGGTTCTTGTTATTATGATACTTTTGCCGTTTTATGTGTGGGATGAATGATTGAAATGCCTGTGTCTTTTCATAACTAAAAAAAGAAATTCTATAAAATAGAGGGATTTTGTTTGAGGAGAATAATCTCAGTAAAAGCAGCATTTTTATTTTGTAATTAAAATTACAACGGTCGGCACCACGATCGATCCTGGCCATCTCCCAGTTGCAGGAGCTGCTGTAAAGTTCGATGAGATGGGTAGACTCTCCTCCTCCAATGTCTTCTTTGTGTCTGGGTAAGAAATAATAAGGTGGGCATTAGAAATATGAATAGGGGTTATGAAGCACTGTGTCAGGGGCTGCCTGTTTAGATTGATATCAAGAGGATAGGATGTTAGGGTTCATGGAAGACACCAAGGCCGATTGCCATTTTAGAGATTTATTAGAAGTTATCAATACCATAGACAGAGGTATGGGAGCCTCTGAGGAGAATTCAGGACCATGTGGCCCAGTTTTTTTTATATGTTTCAGAGAAGTAGAGGAGGTTCTTTGCCATATTATTGATTGGTAGTCCATAGTAGGTACTTGCGGTCAGTGTCTGATTCAGCTGTGAGGGCAGGACAGGCAGAAATCTAGAAAAATGAATCACTGTGGTTATAAGAACCAAATTACTTTCATTTCAAGAACTGTCCTTGTTCAAGCAAAATGGAGGGGCTGTACAAAATGGGGAGGCCATGGCTAACAGATCTGCTCTGGAGAATTTTACTCAATGACTGGACATTCGCGAGATCTTCTTTCTGGATAAAATAAATATAACATGGACCATCTATAAACTTTGCTCACCAGTACATGGTGTTCACTTGGTGCAGGTGCCAGATGGTCCTCTTAGGATACTGATTAATGTCAGCTCTGACAATTGAAATTGATGCTTAGGTTCAGCTGTCAATAAGCCCTGCACCTCCTGAGAGGACTGTGAGATTTTTGTAGTGGGGCCTGGGCACTGTAGGCAGACTGTAAATGACAAAATGATGCCGATCTCCTGGGTTCGGCCTTTTTGTCTTACCTTTACAATTTGAGTGAGAAGTTGGAAACATCCTTACAGCGTACTTCCTTTGGTTTTTGAGACATGATTTAGCTGTGTAGCCCGGGCGTGATCTTGAAATGGACATCCTCTTGCCACAACCTCCTGAGTGCTGGGGACCCAGGTGTGCCCCACTGTGCTGAGGCACCTGTATGTCTTGGTGTTCACTTTTACTGTTAATTACTTTTCCATAGTAAAATTTTTATTTTGTAGTAATATCCATGACCATATTTGTTTGGCCTGCTGTGTTTAATTATGGCTGGTCCCTAGCTGATAAATACTTGCTTAACATGATAAATCAGTTCTTTCTGAAACTATTGTTCAAAGTAGTAGTTAAAAATTAGCCCCCTAAGAGATGACCATTAAAAATCCCTAAGGTGCTCTGAAGATGGCTCCGAGGTTAAGAGCACATACCACTCACTCTTTTAGAGGACCCGAGTCAGTTCGCAGCACCCACATCAAGGAGCTCCGAACTGCCTGTAACTTTAGCTCCAGAGCATCTGACACCCACCTCTAGCCTTCACAAGTACCGACACATGCATGCCACACATTTGCACACACACACACAAATAGAAATAAATCTTCAAAATAATGAACAAATAAAGTCACTGGGAACACAAAGTCCTTGCTGTTGGACTTGGAGCTTGAGGCTGTCCTGACAGGTGCTGCTGGCCTGGAGTGAGGGAAGAAACAGAAGGCGCACTGAGATGTGGAAAGACAACACCAAAGGATTATGGTCACTACCTTGATTTATGTACAAACTCTCCCCAGAGAAAGAGCAAAAACTTTGAAAGAGAATTCCATTAAGTTGTATCATAAAATATGCAAATATACCTACTAAATGGAAGAGTTTCCCCAAATATATAGAAAGAGTGAAAACTTATTGCGAAACAAAACAAAAGAAAACCACTTTACCCTTTTGCATATGAAATAGCAAGATCTTTTAAAGATCCCTCCAGTAGTGTCCATGAAATAGTCCCCCGGGGCCTAAAAATAGACTGGGACAGTTTGGTGTATGTATTTAAACCTGAGAGCTGTTTTGTAAGTCTTCCTCAATTCATGTAACAATTTGATGGAAGTCCAATTTGAATCACAATGGAATTTGTTTCAAACTAAAATATGTGGTTCTGAAGTTTATTTACAAGACAAAATTGGCTTGAGAGTGGGTGGGGAGAAGGCTTAGAGGGTAAGGTGCTTGGCTGGCAAACAGGAGGACCTGAGTTCAAATCCGAGAACTCAGGTGAAAGCTGAGTGGTTGCGAGCACCTGGCTGTAATCCCAGAACACTGAGGGTGAAGACACAGTCTCCATAGCAAGCTAGCTGTACTAGAGCCAGGGAGCTCCGGGCTCAAGGAGACATCCAGCCTCAATATAAATAAATAAGTATATAGAAGACAGATAAGAAATAGATGCATAGATGAGATAGATGGATGGATGGATGGATAGATAGATAGATAGATAGATAGATAGATAGATAGATAGATAGATCTAGTAAGATACTAAATATCAATCTCTGGCCTCCACATAGATACACACACAGATGAGCATGCACATATATATATATACATATATATGTATATATGTGTGTGTATGTATGTATGTGTGTGTATGTATATACACTCACCTACACGATACACACAGACATGTGCAGAAAAGAAAATACTTCTTTTTTTTTATTTAGACATGCTGCTGTGGTGCAAGGCCGTTTTCTCTCTCCCTCTCTCCCTCCCTCCCTCCTTCCCTTCCTTCCTTTCTTTCTTTCCTTTATAAAAAGGGTAAATTGGCAGAAAAACTGGAGAAAGTATGAAAAACAAGAGCCTCGAGTTAAGATTTGCTATAATGAGACACAATCCCATTGGACAGCTCTAATATAGGAAGTATTAATTAAGTTAAAACTAGTCTGTTTCTGTGTTTGGATATTGGCTGAAGCAATCAGTATCGCAATAGCTTATAAGGAATTGGTATCAATCTCTCTACCACCCCCTCTGGCTTTATATAGTCTACAAGCGTAAATTCTCAACTTTAAATAATATGTACACTTTTATGACTAAATACAAGACATATCATATTTCTAGGCCCCTCAAAACATCCCTTGTACCCTATTTCTCAGTCTTCTCCCCTGTCACTTATTTTCACTTTTGAAGAAAGATACACACAGAATGTCAACCTTCAAATCTGGCTTCTTTGACTTAGCATAGTGTTGGCAATTCATCTGTTTATTGTCATTAGGTTTTTTGGTTTGTTTTTTTACTGAGTTGTGTTGCATTGCATGGATGTGCTTCAGTCGGTTAGGTATAAAGAAACAGGTATTTGGGGTGTCTCTGAGGCTTAGTATATGACTCCGCCCTAGGCAGTGGCCCTTTTTACTTCTTTGCTGGCCTTCTCCAGGAGCTCGGTGCTGTCTACACTGCACTCGAGATGAGTGACTGTTGAAAATGGCACCTGAGTCTGCTCTGCCCTTGTCTTGCAGCCTGAGCTCCTTCCAAATGCTGTAGCACATCACAGTAAAGTCCGGGCCACAGGATCTCAGAGGCCTTTAGAGCCTCAGGGCTCAGCGAAGGGTGAGGTGGCAGATGGGAATGCTGAGCCTGTGTCTGCTTTTTATCTTATCTTTTACATACTTCTTCCCAAGCAAATTGTTCTTGGGTCCCCAGAGTCACACTCCACCACAATGGTGATTTTTTTTTCTTTTATTTTTTTGTTTTGTTTTGTTTTGAGGCAGGGTTTCTCTGTGTGGGTTTGGAGCATGTCTGGGAACTTACTTTGTAGACTAGGCTGGGTTGGCCTTGAACCCACAGAGATCCATCTGCCTCTGCCTCAGGAGTGCTGGGATTAAAGGTGTTCAACCACCACCACTCTGCTCATATTGGCAACTTTTAAAATAGATGCTGGGAGTTTTATTGTCAAATCCCCTTTGCTCTCTTACATGGTTTCAGTCAGATGAGCTCTTGACTGATCTGCTGTACAGCATTTGTACATAGAGCTGCATTCATCTCTGTCTGCATAACGATACAGTAATAAGAATTCCATCAGAATTACCCTACAATGTCTGCATTCTGTTATGTAAAAGATCAGATTTCAAAACATCTACCCACCGTAATGCTTTTGTCTCTCAAAGTGGCAAGCCTGCTAAGGGCCCTCCACAAGTCTCCCCAACATTTTATAAAATTTTTACACAAATCTTTTAATTCTCTCCCCAACCCAGTAAAAATGTTGTTCACAAAAAGGCTCCTGTGCATTCCTGGAGCTTGATGACCCAAAGTGGCTGACCCTTTCCTCCTTGGCTTAATCGCCTTTGCACTTAAAATGAATTAACCAATCACATCAGGTGGAGAGGCAAGGGATGAGACACAGTCACCACAGTCAGAATAAAAACGAAGTGAACTTCCGGTCCCAGTGTGCTTACTAACCTCATTTGGGTCATGGTACAAAAAAAAAATTACCTTGCCTGGTCACTTTCACTTTTCTCAGTGTGTCTATGTGTGGCAGTGAGAATATCTTCCCAACACTCATTTTGTCCTTTTTTTTTTTTTTCCAGTACCACATGCTGACCCAGAACTTACTTTATAGCCCAGGATGGTGTTAAACCCATGATCCTCTTGCTTCTGCCTCCCAAGTGCTGGGATTAAAGGTTTGAACCAACCATACTCAGCTGCTGATTTATTCATTTTTTTTAGAAATGCTGCTTATTTAACTGCATGTGTGTATGAAAGCACACATTTATGTCAGAGGGTAATTTGTGGTAGTCCTTTTCTCCCACCATGCGAATCCTGTGGGTCAAACTCAGGCAGTCAGGCCATCTTGCTGACCCTCATTAGATTTTTTTTAACACTTAGTATGTGACATATTTCTCTTCCTATATTGTTCAGCCAATGTGAGTAAAATTGAAGACAATGTATTTTTATGATCTATGCATCTGTTTTGCCTGTTTCCAATTTTATCTGTAACTGTGATGGCAATAGAGCCCTTTGTGTACAGAAATCAGTTATAGAACTGTGTAGACAGTGATTCCCCCATTCACCAGCAGGAGTTTATTAAGGCTCTGTTACTCTGGTTTCTGTTACTTTGTTTCACTGATACTGTCTGTCATGTCCTAAGACCTGGGAAATCCTGAGCTCTCTAGGGCTCTAATATCTCCTGATTTATTGAGTTTATAAAAATAAGATATAAAATCCCTGCTTTACTGTCTTTCTAGTGTTGACATCAAATGAACTTTATTAAGAAGTTGCATACATAGTATATAACCTTCATTGCACCGTGTATCAGTTGCTTTTTATTGCTGTGATAAAATACCATGAACAAAAGCAAATTATGGAAGAAAGAGACTATTTGAGCTTACAGTGCCAGAGGGAGAATCCACGAGAAATCATATCTCAGTCTACAGGAAGGAAGCAGAGAGGGTAAGCAGGAAGTGGGGAGAGGTTACAGACTCAAGGCCCACCCCTAGTGACATACTTCCTCCCGAGAGGCCCCACCTCTTAAAGGTTTCTTAACTTCCCTAACGAGCACCACCTGCTGGGGACTAAGTGTTCTAGTATATGAGCCTATGGGGCTATTTCTCACTCAGGTCACCACATAACATAAAACATAGTTTTTCTACTTTTTATCCTTTATTATCTATAACAAATGGGAATAGCTATTTAAATTATTACATTCAATCAGCAGCAAATAATTGTTACAGGTAACTTCATATCCAAATATTCCCCTTTGGTATATATATATATATATATATATATATATATATATATATATATATATATATATATATATCCTTTAAACATCTTTCCATAATTACTGCCTCTGTAAAATTGAAATTGATTTTGTTTTTAAAATTAGATTTCTTTCCTCAGAGTGTCTGGAATGAAATGAGATACTAATACTTTATGAATTCAACCAAGCACACTATTTAACTTTAATATTTAATTTTGTTGCTAGTAGTTTAAAATTCCTAATAGATGGCATTAATGTAGTTTATCAACCATGCTGTTTTCAGTTTTATTTTGTGCCTTTTTATAGTCTTCACTTTGGTTCTTCATAAAATAAGGAAATTATGATATTTTGGAAATTAAATGAGTGAAAATTAACCATATGTTGTCGACTAAAGACATCATGGTGTTAAATTTATTCTCTCTCTCTCTCTCTCTCTCTCTCTCTCTCTCTCTCTCTCTCTCCCTCTCCCTCCCTCCCTCCTTCTCTCTCCCCCTTCTTTCTTCCTTTTCTTCCCCCTTCCAAAACCCTCCCCTTCCTCCTCCTTCCAACAAGATTTCCTTTTTATAGCCCATGCTGGCTTCTAACTCATGCCTTAGTTTGAGTTCCTGGTAACTCTGGTTTCTAAATCTTTCTGGGGTTCAGATGAGTCAGTGGTTATGTTGCTAGGTCTGCACCATCTTCCTGCCTTCAGGTTCCTGGTCACCTCAATCATTCTCTTTCTAGCTTCCAGAATTCTCTTGGCCTCCATGGCTTTCCTGGTCCTTTTGACTCCATGTTGTTGATGTTGTGTTTTTGAGACAGGGTCTCTCTACATAGCCCTGGCTGTCCTGGAACTCTCTCTGTGGACCTGGCTGACCTAGAATTTATGCAGATCAGCCTGCCTCTGCCTCCTGAGTGCTGGGATCAAAGGTGTTCGTGCACTACCACGCCCAGGTGATCTATGCTTCTGAGTCATGTTCCTTGTTGTCAGCATGAAGAGAGGAATCAGAGGTAGATCTATGCTTTGAGTGTGGTACACGGGATTCCCAAGTATGTTTTGGCAAATGTTATCTCTGTGTAGACTTTGGGGACTTTAGGGACTAGTTTCTAACATTTTGAGATTTTCTTTGTACTCTTGACTTTCTATTTTTCTCATTTTGTAATTTTTTTGCTAGGAACCAGAGCATAGAAACATTTCACCCTTGGCTTTTCATCTCAAAAGCAGAAAGCCTTTGTGCACCTTATTTGTTTAGTGCGTCAGTACCCAGACATTACCCATATGGCCTTATTTTGAGCTGCCTTTGACTTCTCAGTGGAGGGCACGACTCCCAGGCACGTCCCTCTCCTATATTCTGTTCTCATATTGCTGCTTGCTTATTGATTCTTCAGTTTGACTCTTCCTCAAAGCGTGAGTCATTCTGAGTCCCTTGGGTTACACATCTCCCCACCACCTCGGTTGCAGTTCTTTCCCAGCTCTGTCTCACAACAGATGTTTTAAATGCCACTGGTGATCGCTGTCTCTTTAACTTTGACATGTGATCACGAGGTAGGGCCATTCTCAGTATCCAATGAGATTTAAATCTTTAAATGGGATTTTCCTTTTCAAGTCACTATCTTGATGAAAACATGTTGCTTTTTTGTGAACCAGGACCCTGCTGGGAGTCATTAAGTATCCTCCTAGATTCAAGTCACCAGAACTAGCCTGTCCTTGCTTCCAGCAGCCTCTGTGATCTGGAGCTGCTCAAACACCTCGTGGAATTTTTGGAACCTAGTCACATGTTCACATTTCTGCCTGTGCTCGGCATCCCAGACAGCAGACACATGGCACATGGGAAGTGGGAGCTCCAGGGCCGATGAATCAGCTCACACTAGGCTGATAGAACCACCAAACTAAGTTCACCAGTCATGAGGCTGCCCCCATTTGTCTGGCACCTCTGCAGCTCCTGTAGACCAGGAGTGAATACCCCTGGGGGGTTTTCCTTCTAATCCATGTACTTGGCCTCAAACCTTAAACCCTAAATGGGCACAGCTGACAAAGGCACTGTGTTAGGGCCGCGTCTCTTTCTGCTTCTGCTGTACCTAGTCTCCTCTCCTCTCCCCTCCCCTCTCTGCCCCCTAGCTGTTCTACCCTGTTGTAGCATCTTACACTGAATTATCCTGTTGCAAAAATATCCCCTGCACCTCTACCAGGGCCCTGTCTACCTGTTTCTGGTACTGCCTGTCTTCCCATTCCACCCATCTTTAGTCTGCGGCTTTGGTTTGACCTGCCCTCGGGCTCACCTGGCTTCTGATCCTCCTGCCACTTCTCCATTCTGCCTGTGTGCCCCACCCCTCCATACACCATCCACCTTGCTAATGCACCGAGGACACAAGGAGATTTAAAACCGGTCACATAGGCTAGTTTTTGGAGGAGCTGTAAGGTGTAAATGGAGGAGGTGGTGATCACTCCAGGGTCAAGAAGCGGTGTAAGGTGTCTGCTCTGTCTTCCCAGGTAGGAGACTCTTGATAGGTGTGAAGACACAAGTAGGAATAAAGGACTCAGGCAGGGAGAGGTGTTCCCTCCTCTTAGATGACATCTTTCCTTCCTCATGAGTGACATCTCTGTCTTTTAACGTTCCTCATACATACTGCTTATAAAACTAGCCTGTGCTTGTCCTTCCTCCCTGGCAACAGCCTAAATCTATTTCTTCTAGGCATTTCTCTCTTTTATCTTGTCCTATAGGTTCCTTATACTGTGGAACTGTACATAGAAAATCTCTATTTTTGTTCCTCAACTATCTCTTCTTGTGTTGCTAAAGTATTTTACAGTTCTGTGGTTAATATCCAGGGCCTTTACAATATTCCAGCGTAACACTGGGATAGGACTGATAGGAATTAACAGATACAGACCAGACACTCTGTTGCATATGGACTGTAGCTAACAGGCTTTTCTCGCTGACCTCTCCAAGGCCTGGGTGATATTTCCAAGGCAATGCTTGGAGAATTTGGTCTTGTTGTTTACCTGAGATTCAAATGGAAGTGGCATCCTGCATTTTATCTTTCAACCCCACAAAATATATGACTTACACAATCTCTTGCTTTGAGTGCTTAGATATTTTTCAGAGATGCACTGGACACTGTTGGACATAAAATTTCTTCTCCTGAATTACCTTTGCAGGTGGGTCGTTAGAAGGAGAATTACTCAGGGGATGAGTATTTTCTTTCCAAGACTTTTCAAACCTCTCGCCAAATTGCTTTTTAAAAAGGTTATAGCAATTTACGCTCGCACCAGCCGTGTGTGTGAGAGTCCTCATCCTCTTTGCCTTCACTCTCAACACTTAAATCCTGCCTTGCTGTTCTGCCAGCAGAGAGAGATGTATCATTTTCGTCTTGATTACTAATGAGGTTCACATTTTTTGTTTATGAGGCAGTCAGTGTCCTGGTTTTTAAGTACAGTTGACTCCTCTGCCCTTACTTTGAAATCATAGAAATATCTCTTATTTTTATTGTGTTAATTATTTTTAGTCCATGGCTAGAGCTTGAGCTCAATCCCCAAACTCAAGTTCTGAGGACCAGCTCTGTACAAACAGCCTACCATACTGTTTAAAAATAAAAGCCTCCGATGACTCCTAAAATGCATTTAAAATAATTAAACTGAAAAGTATTGTAATTTTCCTTAGAGTCTATAGAATTAGAAGTCCTTTTTTTCACAGATCTTTCTAGTTCTGGTCCTAGTGTACAACTGATTTCACATTCCGTTTTCACAAAAGTCACACCATCCATTCTTCTAGACAAGTGCATGCACTGGGTTCAGGTGAGACACGAAGCTCCAGGGTGTGAGCAATACTGGCCCCATAATGTACTGGTGTCCCTTAGGTGAGGCTCTGTTCACAAAGGGCAGGGATGGAAGAGGGGCTGTGTCTGGAATTGTAGCATGCAGGTCTGCCCTCAGCTAGTGGAGCCCCATGTTCCAACTTACAATTGCGCTGAGCTAGCGCGACTTGCTTCCTCTGAGAGAGGGGTGGCTGAATGGTACAAATTGCTTTTGGCCCATTTCCTTAGGTTAAGTAAAGGGGGCACACAGGCTGCCAGGCAGCACTCTGCTAACTCCTGGGCTAGCCCTCTTTCTGCCCTTGCAGGGCCTGTTTTAATTAGCCCCCAGTGCCATTAAATACGGGGCTCTTTGGCTGCACTCTTCAAGATGTTCTCATCCAGATAGAAGACTCCGGACTGGCCATTTATATCTTCCCCGGACTTGCTTTGTGGATACCACTGCCTTCTCGCTTTGGGGGCCCTCCCCCACCATTCTCTTGGCTTAGTGTGGACTTTCAGCAATCGTCTGTGTCCCCTCTTCTAACCTCTGGCATTACTCAGATGTGCTGGCTCTTCTTATGGAACCAGAGCCCTGGACCTCCTCAAGCCCCCTTGGTAGTCATTCTTTTCTGTCTTCTCGCAGTTTGACATTTCACGTCAGGCATGTTGATGTCACCCTTCTGGTTCTAAATCACTGACTCAATAGCACTAGTGATTCTGAAGTATGAGGCTCATTGCTGAACTGTCCTGACTGGCACCTTTTGTTTAAACAGGTGCTGGGTGCACCTGTATGGATGCTTTCTAGAAAGCCCCTCTTCTCACAGGAGATAACAGGTTTGAGACCGCTGCTTCAGAGGAGCATTTGAAGCATAGTATTATAGACGCCCTTCCTTCTCCTCCACCAACTCTCTCTCTGGTAACTATATGAATGGGGCACGGTGAATCTTTCACTCATGTTGGTTGCCTGCAACCAAGGACTCACACTCCAGCCCTGGAGTGCTGGCTTCACAACCTCGCTTTGCCACCTACTCCTCTGAAGGTATGCTCTCTGAATCTCAGCTTAGCTGCCTAAGGAATGAGCAAGCAGCAAGTCTCCCATGACCGAGTGGGAACGTGGCTTCTGAGCCTGGCCAGTGAGCCAGCTGATGGTGATGAGCACTCCGGGCATGGTGTCTCCTAAGGAGGAGATGAGGTGCACAGGCAGCTTCTTTTGAGCCCACTCGGGTGCCAAATATTTATGTCTTTCAAAAGTTCCCATTCATAAATAAGTGCCCTTCTGATGCAAAACAAGCATCATTTAGCTCTTTCCCAGAACACCACCAACTTGGAATCTAAAGCTCAGCAATTACCATTATTCACAAATAATTTACATTTCTGGGCAAATGGAAGATACCATATCATCATTATTGTATTTGTTCAATTTGCAAAATGTGTCCTTTGAGGACTCATTTGGAAGCCTCTGTGTATACTAGAGATAGAAAATGTATTGGACTCTAACATGCACTGTGGAGTGCATGTTCCAAATTAATATAAAAAAACATTTAGGCATTCAAATATATTGTTTGAAAAAGTGGAATTAGTGAAAAGAATGCAATTTGGGAGCTCATTTACTAGAGAAAAATAGGGATGTGTCTCAAACTATATACTTCTTATTAGTCTACCAGACTCATACAATTTAACAGAAGTTAGTGTAAGTCCTGTGTGGCTTTAGATGTCATTAACTTATGGGTACATAGTTAAAAGCAAGAAAGGCTCTGTGATGTCAGCTCCCCAGCCTGCAAGGGAGAAATTGTGTTTATGGCAACAGGACTGCTCAGCCCTGGAGTCTCTCTCCAAAGCATGCACCTTTTGAGTTACAGTGTGCGCACCCCCACAGCTGCACACTGACCAACTCCCTGGCCAAGTGCTTTGGCCCTTTACTCTCTCCACATCTGCTTTTGTTTGGTAGTTTCTGTTTTCTTCCTCATTTTCCTTTCTATCCAGCTCTGTATGATATGAAGAATTCCCATCTGTCCCACTGGACATTCCAATGAGACTACCTTTCTCCTCTGACTGTTCTGGAGGGGCAGAATTCACAGTGGGATTGCTTGGTAGTGACTGACTCTGAATCAGCCAAGGAGGACACAGGCAGATTTTGAAAAATAAAATGCCTCTCTTTGCCCTGGTCTAATACAGATTGCTGATTTTCAAGAATGCTACATAAGTGACTGGGGTTTAAATCTTGTCTTTAATTTTTGTGAACTTAATTAAGAGAAAAAAATTTAAAATTTATTTTTCCAGCCTGGACAACCTTTATCAAGATGCACTTAATTATTTAATACAATTAGAGAGAAAAAAATTCACTGTACCTCCTTAAATAAACAATCTTCTGAAATAGGAAGTGACCCTGTTGGCCTTGAGTACCATGTAGCAGAACTAGGGCTTCTGCCCAGGTCCCATGTCTTCCCCTAAGGGTCGAAGAGCCAGCTCCATAGTTTATGTCAGTTGCTCCCGTGAGGATCGTTCTTTCCAGATCTAAGTCTGCTTTCCAATCCTCCTGCAGGGGAACTTTGTGGCTTGCATGACCGCTATTTTACGGCAGATGGAAGACTACCATTATGCCCACCTGATCAAGACCTTTGGGAAAATGAGGACAGATGTCGTGGTAAGTGTCATTTCTTTTCTGTCACAGGGCCAGTGGTGGAAGTGGAGGGCGACATTCATATTTCCATTTATAATAGAGTTTTGTATGGAACTTCTCTGGTTGCTTTCTGAAGCCACTTTAGTCTGTACCTGGAAGCTTCTGACTAGGACTTTATCTAGAGACAACTTGGGTCTGAGCCTGGAGAAATCCCATCTGTTCTGGTCACAGCATCCTTTTCCCATGCTCCTGGGTCATGAACAATCATGTCCCTCATAGTCATTAGTTCCTGTCATTTCTTGATTGACGCTCTATAACAGTAGCTTATGAGCAACCCTCCTGTACCTTAAGCTATCCTTTGCTATTAATTAGTGCTAATCATAGACACTCACCAGCATTTCTCCTAATAACTCCTTAGTCCTCCTCATGCAAACTATGATGCAACTTAATTGGGAGAGTGTAATAGGGAAATTTATTGCTTAGGAGCTACCTCCCTAATGGCCTGAAATTACACTGCCATATGGTGAATATCCTTTGTAAAGCTGCACCAAACCTGTTGGCATGCTTCCTAGTGAGAAGCTGATGCGAATTCTTGGATTCCACTTCTAAGGACTCACTAGTCCTGTAGAATACTCATACATTCCCAAGGGGCACATCTAGCTTGCATAGTATTTCCAGAGCGAAATTTTTATTTTTATTGCACTTGACCTCTACCTTGCTAAGGGAAGGAAACAACAAGATGATGTATATATTGATAGCTAGCTAGACTGACTGATAGATTGATAGGTGGTACGGGATAGATTAATAGATAGATGATGGATAGATAAATATGGACAGACAGACAAATAGATAATCTCCAAGAAGAAAAGAAATCTTCACCTCAAAATCATAGCAGTATTCCTTAAATAAAAGGCTATAAAAATGTCTACATCCTTTCATGTCTATATGTTTTAATTTTCTTTCACTATCAAGGAAAAGTTTACAGTAGGGACATATTCAAATATGTGATAAATACCACACAATATCCTAAGATTAACTTGAAATTATAGCACAGTAAAATCTTATTTTATATTCTTAGTATTTAATTTCATCATTAAATCTTAAATGTGCCTCTATGGCCTGCTTTGACCAGTGAAAATAATAGTATGACATTGTGAGACTTCACAGATGGTATTCTGAGATGAATGATAAGGTGTGGAATGAAACACAGTTATACCACATGGCTTCTAAGGATGCGTCTTGGTTGCCTTTCTGTAGCTCTTAGAAAACACCATGAGCAAAGTCAACTTAAGGAAGGGAGAGTGTATTCTGGCTTATAGTTCCAGAAGGATAAGAGACCATGATGGTGGCGGGGAGGCATGGCACATCACATGGCAGGGATATGGCGACAGGGGCAGGAAGCTGAGAAATCACATCTTTTACTGCAAGTGTGAAGCAGAGAGAGCTTCCTAGATACTCTGAAAGCCTGTTCCCAGTGACACACTCTCTCCAGCAAGGCTGCACCACCTAGACCTCCCCAAACAGTGCTCCCAGCTGGAGACCAAATGTTCAAATGTGTGCCTTGCCAGGCTAGGCATGTACCCTCTCCTTCCTCACAATGGAGGATCAAGTTATAGACTCCATGTTCTGGGTCTAATTTCCCAAGGGATGTTTTTTTTTTTTTTTCTTCTCTCAGACACAGGCATCCAGAAAATCAATTATTTGCATACAATTTGATTTCCATTATAAAATGGCATTTGTTATTTGTATATCTCAAATTCCCAGGGCAAGGGTTTTGATTGTTGTTAGTTCATCAAAACCTCCATGAAAATATGTTCCCATCTACTAACTGTATGCGGAGAATATTTTATTTTTCTACTCTCCCAATTATCACGAGAATGAAAAGATCATTTCCTGTGAAATAATTGGAAGTTAATTAGCATTCCGATATGAAAATGGCCTAAGCCGTCTTCCCGAGTCTTGCTTGCTTCTAACAAGCACAGCTCCAGGTTCTCAGATGCAAACCCCCACCCTGGCCCTGGGGGAATCAGTCTCCCATGGATTCACAGTTATCATTGCCCCAGCATCCCCCATAGCGCTGGAGCTGTCACCTTCTAAATGGCCCACTGTCCCCAGGGCAGCCTGAGAATCTCCATAGAAAGACGGGTCTAGGAAAGGGAAGAGCAGACAGGTGCCACGTAAGCACCCCTCACAGGACAGGCAAGCTGCTGCTTCGAGACTGAGCGCTTCAGCAAACTTGTCTTTACTGACGCCCAATGCTGGGTGCTGCCCTGGGGCTGTCTCAGCATCACGAATAGAAGGAAAGAGCTTGCCCAGAGCCTCGGGAGACTCTTTTAAGCCGTGTGTCACAGACCTCCACTGGGTGGCTCTGGAAGAGCCTATTCTTTGCTCCACACTCCGACCCACACCAGCCCGTTCTCTGACACCTGCTGGATGTCCTGCAATTCAGTTCCATCCCTGTGTTGTCAGCCTGAATGCAGCCATGGATCCCATAGGTGACAGGGCTCACCCAGACCCAGCTGTGAGTCCAGGCTCCGACGCTTTTGACAAAGCAGCTGTTAATAAGAGGCCCTTGACCCTGGCCTTGAGGTCCATAATTTGCCCAGCTAGCACACCGCACTCCGGGAGACACTTGGATATTCTGTCCTGTTTATTATAAAGGATGCAACTCTAGAAACACCAATGGGAAGAGCTACACAGGGCAGAGAGGGCAGGGGTGCACAGGGCAAAGAGGGCAGGGGTGCACAGGGCAGAGAGGGCAGGGGTGCACAGGGCAGAGAGGGCAGGGGTGCACAGGGCAGAGAGGGCAGGGGTGCACAGGGCAGAGAGGGCAGGGGTGCACAGGATAGAGAGGGCAGGGGTGCACAGGGCAGAGAGGGCAGGGGTGCACAGGGCAGAGAGGGCAGGGGTGCACAGGATAGAGAGGGCAGGGGTGCACAGGATAGAGAGGGCAGGGGTGCACAGGGCAGAGAGGGCAGGGGTGCACAGGGCAGAGAGGGCAGGGGTGCACAGGATAGAGAGGGCAGGGGTGCACAGGGCAGAGAGGGCAGGGGTACACAGGGCAGAGAGGGCAGGGGTGCACAGAACAGAGAGGGCAGGGGTGGGCATTCAGACCATCTGCATCCTCTCCAGAAGCCCAGTCTCCACCAGTCCTATCTCCGACTTCTCTTGGCACAATCTACCCCCAATTGGAGTATGTAGGGTTGGAAGTTCCAGCTCTCTCCTCATCTTCCAGTCTTTCTGGTGACCAGCCCCACCCTAACACCTCCTTAAGGTAAACTCATGTATAGGGCACATTATGGATATAGCACCTGTGATGACGCTCAATGACACGGGGGGCGGGGGGGCGGGGGGGGGGCTGTGATTTGATCCTCGGTTCCTAGGACCCTTGTGCTATTATACCACAGAAGCCTTTGGTAACTGTGTATTGGATGAAGAGGGGAGTGTGCAGGGGCAGAACAGGTGGAGGCAGTGCTGAGGGGAGGGGTGTGTTAAAGGTTAGGAGAGAACAGTGCACACCGACTCTGGATACTGCAAGCCCTCTCATCTGCTACCTGGTTCTTGGGTTCCTTGTGCAGTTCCCCCAGGCTTGTTCCGCTGTCAGGCAAGCCTCGGAACCGCCACCCATCGGAGGCCTTCTTGCTGGAGTCCTTTCCCAACTTCTGCCTGCTTCAGTGTTTACCTTCTGGGAGCCCCTTTCTGACATCCGTCCAGATCTCCATAGATAGACACAGACCCCTCCCCTTCATAGCACCTTACCTTGTCTGTCCCGTTTGACCATCAGCCTATTCTGGAGTGGACCAGCTGGAGTACTGGATGTAGAAAGTGGTGAGGCAGAATGCTGGTAAGGAAGAATGCCGGGAGTGTGAATGCGCCTGCTTCAGACACATTCTGCCGTTGAGACCCTCGAGGTCTCCAAGGTGTGGTTGTCCATGAGAACCCATCAGCGGAGGTGTTGCCTTAGTCTCCGTGGAGTATGCATCCTAGGTGGAAAGAGGAAGCAGGCTCCACACACCTGCTGCTTCTATTCCTGGAACGTTGCCTTGCAGGTTCAGCCTCAGGAAAGCTCTCCACACTGGACTATCAATCTAGGGGTGCAGATTCCTTTCCCAGTGACCTTTTTTGTCAGCATCATGGAAGGCCACGGCAGGCAGAACAAACTCTCATGCCTTATAGTGTTTCCAGGGAACCCATATCATCTGAGCGCTGCAAACAAACCAAACAGACAGACAAACAGACAAGGCTAAGTCAGTGGGGAGGTTGTTCTCTGGGCAGATGATGGAGGGAAAGGGGTTGCAGGTGAAAGGAGGGGTTTCTGATCCTATGTTGGACAGGAGTTTCCTGCAGGAGGCACCCGAAGGACACTGAGGTATCACACCAGCCAGGACCTCCTCCTCCGGGCTATGCTAGCAACCTTCTGTCCTTTGTTGACTATTGGTTTGCAGGGCAGTTATGTTTTGAGTGAACTTTATTCTGAGGCCGTTATGGAGTCACACACAACTGTTGGCTTTAATGAACTCTGTATGCCCTTTTCTTGGTTCTTCCTGACAGGAATGTCTTGCAACACAATCGTATAACATCAAAACCAGGGTTTGACATTCGTACAATCCACTCACCTTATCCAAATCTTGTGGGCACGACTTGTATTCTTTACCCTAACGATGTATCATGAAAAAACGTCACACAAATGGAGAAGCTGGAAAAACCGTGGTTCATGTCTGAGCTGTCAATGATAAGCACTTCCTCCCTCCTTCCCTCCCTCCCTCCCTCCCCTCCCACTGTGTGTGTGTGTGTGTGTGTGTGTGTGTGTGTGTGTGTGTGTGTGTGTGTGTGTTACAAATCCCTTAAAAAAGAATGCCATGGCTATAGGCATGCTTGTTGCTAAGGGACTGGGCAAGCATCTACATTGGTCCCCATTGTAACGTAGGGAGGGACAGCCACCCTCTTACTCACTGGGCTCACACCTTATTTTCCCACATTTGCTCCTTTCTTAGAGGGCCCCCTAGGGTCAGAGTCCAGATTGCCCTGTCTGGTTTGTTTGTAGCCTTAAGCTTACTGAAGCTCTCCCATCTCAGTCTGCTGAGTGCTGGGATTGCAGTCGCCAACCACCACACTGAGTGTTGTTGCGTGTCTGTGCTCTTATTTTTGCCTTGCTCTCTGTCTTCCATCTGTGACACTGTTTGTGTGTGTGTTAGAAAGAATGTGTGAGAATAGTGCCCACAGAGGCCATAAGAGGGCATGGAATCTCCTGGAGCTGGAGTTACAGGCAGTCGTGACCCACCCAACATAGGTGCTGGGAACTGAGTTTGGATCCTCTGTGAGAGCAGTACCTGCTCTTATTGGGGGGGAGGGGCCCTTCAGCTCCGAGTGACTATTTCGTCAAATTAATGGGGTTAGAGATAGAGAGAAGCAGTTGTTTGCCTCCAGAACCTACCTGCAGGCTTTGTTAGAGCTGACCACTTGCTGTCTTGGGCACCCTACGAATAGTCAAATGCAAACTGCTGAAGAAGTGAATGAAAACTGAGGGAAGCATTCTTTCAATTCTCCTGAACAAGAGGCTTTGACAGAGCAGTCTGTGAAGCCTCACGAGCTATTCCAGACCAGTTGGTCCTCTGGACCACCCGACGACTGAGTCCCTTGCAAGAGGCCATCTCCCACTTCAGACCGCATTTTGTTTGATTAGCCAAATTCCATCATTTATCAACTAAGCAATACTAATTAAGTGCTGGCCTGTGATTCATAGAAAGGAAAGAAAAGGCACTGGGAAAAGAGGACTTCTCTCTTGAGAGTGTAAACCCATTGCTACATCTCAGTTATGAGGCTTAGGAGGGGGATGGGCAGGAAAGCCAGCAGTTCCATGCAAGCAGAGGTGTAGCTCA
This sequence comes from Peromyscus californicus insignis, assembly GCF_007827085.1. Lineage (NCBI taxonomy): Eukaryota > Metazoa > Chordata > Mammalia > Rodentia > Cricetidae > Peromyscus > Peromyscus californicus. Next base: position 68,333,046 of record NW_026294562.1, on the reverse strand, counting down.
CCAAGTGCACACTCTGGCCATCCAAAGTTCCAAAGTCTTGGCAAAATGATAAGCTAAGCAGTAGAATAATTAAGTTATGTTGAAATAAACCTATTCCTCCTGGAAATTTCTTTTGGTCAGAGTGTTTCCTCATAGCAACAAAATGAAAGTAGACTAGGTCCCCAAAGAATGTGAACCTTGCCCATCCCCTGATGGTTATCATCCAGTTCAACCTGTGCTTCTTTGCCACGGATGTGGTTTGAGAATTTCCCACTGGGAAATTGCTTTATTGGCTGCTTAAATTCCATTCTCTCCCTTGGCCTTCATCGCCAACACTTCATTATGATTCATAAGTTACACAATGAGAAAGCCCCACTCATTCGGCCAACTCTAGCTATGGTATCCCCTTTCCAAACTAACTCCCTGTTGTCGGTTTCCCACTGACCCTGGTTGCTGAGCATGTTGTGGGATGTTCTCTATGGCAAATGTGTTGCTGATTAGTCAATAAATAAAACACTGATTGGCCATTGGCTAGGCAGGAAGTGTAGGTGGGACAAGGAGGAGAATAAAGCTGGGAAGTAGAAGGCTGAGTGAGAAAGACACTGCCAGCTGCCACGATGACAAACAGCATGTGAAGATGCCGGTAAGCCACAAGCTACGTGGCAAGGTATAGATTAATAGAAATGGATTAATTTAAGCTGTAAGAACAGTTAGCAAGAAGCCTGCCATGGCCATACAGTTTGTAACCAATATAAGTCTGTGTTTACTTGGTCGGGTCTGAGCGGCTGTGGGACTGGCAGGTGAGAGAGATTTGTCCTGACTGTGGGCCAGGCAGGAAAACTCAAGCTACATGAGCACACATGAGGACTTCCCAGGAAACCTTGCCAGGGTTCAGGATAACAGCACAGAGCAAAGCTACATTGCCCTCACAAATAGGAACTTCTCTTAATTCCAGCCAGCATGAGGGAGCTGGTACACCCTTACCAGCTCACCGTGGCCAGGGGCTTCCTTGTGGACATGTGAGTGGCACAGAGCAGCAGGGAACTCCTTGAATCCTGCTGCCCTAGGTTGATCTGGGGGCTCCACACAAAGACCATGAGATTCCGGTGGCATCCCTGAGTGGTTGGTTGCCTGTGGAGCTGTTGGGGCAAATAGGCTCCTTACTCACAGGATCAGCTGCAGGCTGAATGTGTACAGAGGGTCGAGGCGAGCTTTAAATTACAAAACGAAAGGGTAGGGATCACAATATACCAATCTGTGGGGGTTTTGATAGTGAAAAATGGATTTAGGATTAACATGAGAGAGTGCTATAGCCTGGCTGATGGGTTTGTAAAATCCATGTTTTCCTGTAAGCAGAAAAGGCACAAATGTATATTTATAACCCTTGGGGATCTTTTCTTAACTGCCAGAGAGACATTCCCAGGGACTGTTTCAACATCTATCCTTGAAAAAGCTATCTCAAGCAGGAGGTGCCCAGGTAAACAGAAAGACAGAAGCACACAGCCCCAGTGAAATACATCTTCATTTGCTTCTAGAATGTTTTCCTTCAGCTAAAAATAATGGGGTCTTTTATAATCTCATCATCGGGAAGAGTGTTCACCCTCCCCCTGGGTGGGCTGCCTCACTGCTATGTTGTCTCTTTGCAGGATTTTCTGATGGAGACATTCATCATGTTTAAGAACCTCATTGGGAAGAATGTCTACCCCTTCGACTGGGTGATAATGAACACGATGCAGAACAAGTAAGTGTAGCCCGCATCCCACTTCTGTCACATTTGGTGGCAAAGGTGATGTGGCCGGCTACTGAGGGTGTCTGTGCTTATGTGCTCTGCTTCATCTATGGTGCCTATGGTTCTGTGGAGATGTGGACATGGAGATCATGGGGATGTCCTTATGCTGCCATAGGGCTCTGTCACTAGATCAGGCTGTGTCCCTGGAGAGGAAGAGCCAGGGCTGCTCTCAGCTAGTACTGACAAAATCTGAGATAAGAAGAATTCAGTGGCGTCCATAGATTAAAGTTGTTGGTGGGCAGAGGTCAGTTTGGTTATAAATGGAAAGATGAGAAGCTTGGGTGTATTTTAGCCCTTCTGATAGGTCCGTGTTTCTCCTTGTGATGTTAGCTTATAGTTTCCCTATGGTTTTGACTTTTTCTTTGTTTTTGTTTTGTGTTCACCAGAGTCCCATGTAGTCCAGGCTATCCCCAAACTCACAATGTAGTTAAATCTAGCCTTGTACTCCTGATCCTCCTGCCCCCAGCTTCCAAGCACTGGGAGAACAGCTTTGAAGTTCCACACCTTCCTGGTTTGCCTTTTGTACACCCCAGGGAGAAACCCATGGCAGCAAGGCCTTCCCTGGAGCTTTCCTGGGTTCCTCTTCTCCTGCCACAGCAGGGACAGTGTTTCTCATGTGACTAGATTCCCAGCAAACCTCTGACAAGGTTTCACTGAGGGAATGCTGCATTTCTCGAGTCAGAGACTTCTGTGTCCAAGATCTCTCATGTGGACAGGATGGAGGAGGGGAGTCCTGGCCAGCAGGCTGGGAGCTACTGCGGCCATCCCCGATGGTTGTGGAGCCTCTGGTCTTGGCCTCCGCTTCTATCCTTCTACTCGACATGTCACGTTAGCCCTCTGCCTGTTTCTTGAGATCCCCATCCTGTTGTAGAAGCTGAGCTCCAACATTTTTGCCCTTAGGATTTATTTTTGTGATGGGAAGTTTCAGCTTCTTCTGGAACACTACACAATGTTTTTAATAGGCCTCTTTTTCATTTGACAGAACAAACAAATCAACATTGCTATCTGAAACAAACCCCCATTGTCTTAGACCCATGTCCACAGAAGCATCTCCATTGTACTGTGGACCGAGACTTAGGGATAGCAGGCAGCATTATCGAACACAGGTCCCCGAACACAAGTCGGGGAGGTAGTAGTTGTGGACTCCTTGCCTGACCCCATAGGTGAACATGGTTTCTGGCCTCCCTGGAAGGCAGCCATATCCCAGTCAGTGCTCAGGTTGTGTGTTCCATACCCTGGGTGGTAACTTCTCTAACAAAGCTCAGATGTGAACGGTTCACTGTCTTTGATCTCAGGGTGCCCTTTCAGGGTCCACCAGTATGTTGGGGTGAGCATAAAATATGCTTGTGCATTTATTTTTGTGATGCCAATCATAAAAATTTGACAATTTGTTTATAGTTTTCAAATCACCCTTGTATTACTCCCTCTTCTTGCCACTGCATCAAATACCTCCTCCCTCCAACCCTGGCTTAAAGGAAGCTTCTGCTTCTCCCGAAGTAAAGGAATCATTGTGGCCCATGGCTCCATGCACATACCACTGTGAGTCTAGAGACATCAAGACACTTTGTGGCCTTGTAGTTTTTTGTGTGTCAAGGAAGTGTATGATTCGTGGTCCCCAGAGTTGTGGACTGACTAAGCAGCATCAGCCTTCTTCTGCTCACTGGAGACTCCCTGCTGGCTCAGCCATGTAATGAACTGTCGTGGGTGGCAGCAAGAAGTGTCCATTGTGTCTTACACACAGGCTTTTATTTTTAGGAAAATGAGCTGAGAGGGAACAGTCATTGCATGCTCCTGTAGTGCCATTGAAACTTTTGAAGATAAGATAGGTGACACCAAGTGTAGAGAATGACATCTGCCTCAGCCTCTGATTCACTGTGCATAGAGGCTGAAGTCCTAAGGCAATCATGGGTGTGTGGGGGGGGGCAGTGTGAATGTCCAGTCTGCACAGCCTGGGACCTATCTTACACGGAGCACTGCACCAGATTGTCTAGTCACAAAATCAAATACTCTGAGTCACCAGGTCCACTGTTTCCTCCCTTGGAGCTTCCTGTAGATATGTGCACATGTGCATACATTAGTGTGCATGTGTGCGTGCGTGCGTGTGTGCGTGCGTGTGTGCATGTGTGTGTGTGTGTGTGTGTGTGTTATCTATCTGTGCCTGACTTGGCTCCATATGAAGACTCTTCTCTTTGAAGAGACTCTAACTCCTAAAAAGTCACATTAAATCCACAGTTAACATTTTGCACAGGGACACATACGAAAGCATGGTGACCTACGGAAGAGCAACCCATTTTTTGATGCACTTCACAAATGGGCACTGATGATTGTGAAAGTTTTTCCCATACCCCATGGGATGCAAATGCCAGAATACACAACATTGATGAGCAGAAGCCAAGCCGGGTTGTGTAAGAGAGCCTCTTTCCAGGCTGTGGCGGTAGCTCAGCTGGGAGCATGCATGTCCACCATGTGCTAAGCACCGGACTTGATCCCCAGACCCCCGACCCCAGCACTGCTGCATGAAACCGGGTGTGGGAACATGTGCCTTAATCCTAGCACTTGGGAGATGCAGACAGGAGGATCAAAAGTTCAAAGAGAAAATGAAATAGAAACTGCTTGCCTCCACCAGGTTAGAGGGCCAGATACTTACAGCTCTTTGGAGACAGCTGGTTTGGTGGCCCTTACCTTCCTTAAATGTCAGCGTCACTAGAAAGAGTTTTTCACTGTTGACAGTGTGTGTATTCTGTCTTGCTGCTTGCTGTACATGTGTTGTGGGCACATCTATACCCAAGAAGCTGGGTGCTCTTGTGAGGGATTTTTCCTAGTTGGATTATTTGAGGTGGAAGACCTACCCTAAATCTGATCATTTAAGGTCAGAAGACTCACCCTAAATCTGAGCCACATGATTTTGGTTTTTGCCTGCTTCCCTCCCTTTCACTGGGAAATTCATCTGTCCTCTTCTGAACCATTCCTTTGCTGTGTTAGAACCTACTTCTTTGGAATTACAAGGTGGACTGTAAACTGACATTTCCCTAGGACCTCTCTGGGACTCCCATCATCAGATTGGGACTTCCGAGATAGTCAGTCTGTGGACAGAGCAGCTACCAGATCTAGCTACTGCATACATACTATATATCAGTTCATTCTATCAGTTCTGGTCCCTTTAGAGAGTCCTGACTAATACACTTGTTCTGGGATGAAGAGTGAGCTACACATAGGTTCCGGGACCACGGTCGGACTGTCACATGTCGGTGTATCCTCGTTCTCTTGGAATCCTCTGGGATTCACACATGGGGAAACTGAGACAGGTTATAAGCACACAGAAAGAAGTAGTAGAGTTAGTGTTTCAATCCAGGCCAACCACCCGGAGCCAGGTTCTAAGCCATGCTGTACCCTCCCTCCTTACCTGAGCTGTGCCTCCATCTGCCCAAGAGTTTGCTGACTGTACCCTTCATCCCCTCAGAGCACAGGCTTCCCATAAGGCTTTGCTCCTTACCTGGCTGACTTCTGCTCAATACAGGCTTGCTGCCCCGCCCCCCGCCCCCCTTTTTTTTAGCACTGAATGCTGTGTGTCTAGAGAGGATGCCATCCACCAGCCTGCTGTGAGTTTCTTCAAGGATAAAATCTTCCAAGGACTAAAACAATATTCCCGCAGAAACTATGCAGAGAGCACATAATATGGTATGGTCACTTTTTTCTTGTTGGTGTGAGAAAATAGCTGACAGAAGCGACTTAAGGGAGGAAGGCGCTATTCCGGCTCATGGTTCGAAGGTGCGGTCCATCCTGGCAGGGTAGGCATGGCAGCAGATGCCATGTTGGTGAGGCAGCCGGTCACATTGTGTGCATCACCGAGAAGCAGAACAGGATGAGTGCCTGTGTTCAGCTCCTTTTGCTTGAGTCTGGGACCTCAGCTCACTCACTCAGATCCGTGGTGGACCTTCCCACCTTAATTGTTCCGGTCTTCAAAGTGCCTCAGAGATTAGCCCAGAGGTTTGTCTCCATGGCGATTCTAAATTCCATCAAGTTGAGAGTCCAGATTAACAGTCACATATGGTTTCTCCATTATTTCCTGTCTGCCTCTGGGGGGTGTGTGTGTCTTTCTGTCTGTCTGTCTGTCTGTCATTGATTATATCCACTTTGCCAGATTTGCTCATGTCACTGCCCCTGCTGTGCGCTGTAGCCTTCCTTCCCTTGACACGCTAAGCTGTGGTTCCCAGAAGCTTCCGGAGTCTCTATTTAAGTTTTAATGGCACAGCTGGACATGCAGTTTTACCACCCACAGCTTAGAAATCGACCAAATCAGCCTCTCTGGTCTCTTAAATATCTGCGTGCTCCTTTGGCTTTGTCTGTGAACAAACTGCCTCTTGGTGTTCAGGGCTCGTAAAGCGGAATTAAAGACAGCACCCATTTGATGTGGGGCAACAGCTTGTAAATCAAGGCTCTTGGGACTGAGTGAAGATCCCAAGGCCAGCCCCTGCTCGGTTGCCATGTTAAGATAGTGATGGACTAACAATGGCCTGGCATGATGGGTCTGAGCTTGGGTGGGAGAGTGCCAGCTGGCAAGATGGCATTTAAAGAAACACAGTTCAGAAGCAATCAGAGTGTGTCTGTGTGCGAAGTGCTTTATCCAGAGCAGCATGGCTGCTTGCTTCTTGGAAGCCCCCAGGATGACTGGAAGCCAACACCTTTCCACTCCACTGCTGAGCATTACTGCTGCCCTCGCTCTCACATGGCTGTCTTTTCTGGATTGGTTCTGTGAGTGCATATGGCACAGCACACAGCTGCACATTGTGTATCATAGATGTGTTAGCTGCCGACGGGAACATGACCACTTGACTTCTCTCCGTTGGTCCTGGGCTTGGGCTCACCCCAGTGGCACTGTGTTTGTGTACCCATCATGCACACTAGATTTTTTGTCATGGGTGGGACGGGAAGAGGTAAAAGTCTGTCAGATGGGACACAATTCTTCACTCTAGAGAAATGTGTGTCCTGCACGGCTTTTATTTGGCCTGTGAGGCACATTTCTTCCTCATGCAGCATGTGAGAAAAGGGATTGGGGATAATTTCCACCCCCTTATAATTCAGCCTCCTGTTCAAACTGACTGCAGAGAAGGTAGCAGAACTCTTTCTGCATTTGTCAACAATGATTGACACTTAGGATAGAATTTTTAAAACATAAACCACTCCCATTGAAATCCCCCCATACCACTCCCGTTGAAATCCCCCCATACCACTCCCGTTGAAATCTCCCCATACCATTCCCGTTGAAATCCCCCCATACCACTCCCATTGAAATCCCCCCATAGACCTTGCTAGGAGCTGGCCCTCCTCTCTCAGGAGGAAAGTAAGTGAAGTCAACACTCTCCCTTGCTCAGAACCATTGCTGGTGACAGCTATGATTGTCAATAGTTTCCAAGTATCCCTTCATGTCAGTGTAGATTTTGTGTTGGAGGCTGACTGGTCTCTTCTAGGCTGAGTTGGGGCCTAAAGGAGACTCTGTTTATAAACCGTGGTTTATGTCCTGCACATTTGCCTTGAAGAGTTTGAAAATCCATGGGTATAGAGTCATGGAGGGGGTTGGAACTTTCTAGTAGTCCACAGTTGAAGCACACTGGAAAGTAAGGCATGGAGGGAGACGATGATTGCAAAATTCTCACTGGATGGTGGGAAGGGTCCTTGCTACTCACCAGAGGAGATTGACTGTTCAGCGTGAGGATCTTTACCTATGAGATGCTGAGCAGGAAAGTGGCAGAGGAAAAGCATCTGTTGAGAACTTATAATGCCTCCCACAGAAATGAATAGACTATTCTTTCATTGCATGAGATGTTGCCATTCAGTGCAGTGGCTCTAACAAGGGTTGGTTATGACTGGAGCTATTGGAAAGACAAGCTTAATAAGTGTAGTGAAATTTTTGTGTTTGTGTGTGCTTGTCTATGTGTATACAGAAGCTTGTGGAGACAAGGGACATCCTAGGTGTCATTCCTCAGGTACCATTCACCTTGATTTTTGAGATTTTTGAGGATCACTTACTGGCCTGGAACTCAACCCTTAAGTCAGCAAAGTGCAAACAACTGCCTGTCTTTGCCTCTCCGGGGCTGGGATTTCAACTGTGTGCCATTGCATGGGCTCTTCCCTTTTGACTTCTGAGGATATGAATTCAGGTCTTCAAGCCTGCAAGACAAACACTTTACTGACTCAACCAACTTCCTGGCCCCAAATGTATTATATTTTGCTGACCTCCTTCATTTCGTTTGTTTAATGGTTGGGCATTTGAGTACCCTAAGTCATGCCACAAAATATATTGTTGGTGGTGCACTGTGTCTGGAATCATCTGGTCTTGCTTTTGTTGTTTCATACTCTGACATTTCACCTCTACTTACAGTTTGTAAGAGTATGTTGTTGTTTATTTCGTGTGTGTGTGTGTGTGTGTGTGTGTGTGTGTGTGTGTGTGTGTGATGGTTTTCTCCATCATGACCTTGTGACGACTGATCAACCCAGTCCAGGATATGTTTGCAGTCTGCTCCTCAGGATAGCACGCTCCTTTCCTTATCGCTGGGTGACTACAGCCTAGCCATTTTATGTGACCTCCTCCTCCTCCTCCTCTTCCTCTTCCACTTCTTCCCCCCCTCATCCTCCATCTTCCCCTGCAGATTCAGACAGCATTTGCCCATGGTATATTCTCCATGTATGAATATAGCACTTAGGTTTTCAGCAACTGAATATGCACAGTACAAATCAACACATCATCACATTTCATGAAGGAAGATGCCATGCCTACTTTTTCTGTGTAGTAACTTCTCTCCTTTTAAATATCATATATTTTCCCACTCCTAGGTAAAACTCATCAGATGTGTTGGCATCCAGCTGGCATGCTTGCTGATCTTTCTGCCAATGTTAATCTGGCATGTGCTCAGGACAGGAAAAGGCCCTAAGCCTTAGGAATGGATTCTACCTTAGCAATGCTGGGTTTTCTACAATACATCATGTCAGTGCCCAGAAAGCAAATTGGTAGCACCAGCTGTCCCTAAGTACATGGCCACTGCCTTCCTTGCTTAGAGGAACTGTAGTTGGTAGCCTGACTGTGCTGAGGGCTTAGGAAGATAGACAGTGAGGTACCTGCCCAATGGAGACCTGCCTCAGGGCGTCTGTCCTCAGCCATGGCATGGGAAGAGAGGAATCTGCAAGCCCCAGCTGCCAAACTCTGTGCACCTTGAGAGTCTGGTTACAGCATTCCAGGCTGCAGCAGCTCTGGGTTTCTGACTTGACATTACCTTTTCTTCTTTCTTTGAAGCCAGTGTTTCAGTTATCTTGTTACTTTGTATTTATTTAGCTAACTTTTACTGTTTCAGTTATCTTGTTACTTTGTATTTATTTAGCTAACTTTTATGTGCACTGTCTAGCTGTAGCCAGGCTTTGCGTTCCTGGCAGCTGAATAGTTTTAAGCTCACCTAAGAATTACTTTTTCCTCTTGTCATTGGCATCTGCACCATGGCAGCCTAAGCTGGGGACTGGCTTTCAATGAAGGAAGACACTAAGGGACTCTGTGTCACAAACATTCTGGAAGAAAGACTCCCAGGAACTCAGTGTGCTTCCTGTGACCTTGGCTCACCCTCTGCATTCTGGAACATTCACCCTTTCTGAGGATACTGACTCGGTCTGAGATGTGCTCCAGTGGAGACCACAGGCTGTCCTCTAGGGGTCCCTAGTTTCCTAGCTCATTTCCCCAGCAAACTCACAGGACGTTCCTTTGAGACTGGCCATCCATGGTATGCTAGGATTTTCAGACAGATAACTTTGGCCCAGAACTGGCACATCCAGAAAGTATGCGCCAAAGCCAGCAGACTGCACAGTCATTTTCTTTTTATCCCCAGAAGTTGATGGGAGTAGAGGACAACGGCGTGAGCTATTCTCCCTCAGCAGCTTGTGGACCTGTGTGTGGTGTGGACGTATAGCGAAACCAGCTTCCCTTAGTTGTGGGAGCTATCAGGCCACCCCCTTCTACCTATTGGGATTTTCTTCCTCTTGTGTTCTTTTGACTGTTTTTAATTGTTTTGCTCTTTGCATAATTGAAACAAACCACTTTCTGATTTTACCTGGCTGTTTATCACTAATTTATTGCACATAGCACAGATATTTTCTACCAGTGAGGTTGATTCGAATTGCCACTTTATTTAATTCCAAGATGAAAAATCAAACCGCTCTCCAAGGGCTGGCAGTGATGAAGGGCTCTCAGGACTCTTACTTAGGGACGCTCACTTCAAAGGGAGTTTGAAAAGGCTGAGTCCGCTGGAGAATTCCCAAGCTGTGCACACTCCCACTCCATGTGGGACCTCCTGGCTGCTGTCTGTCTCTGTCCCCGTTGGCACTTAGCCGTGGAGGATGCACTGTACTTCATGAGGACAAAAGCCAAGTATCCTCTCCATTCTGTGCATGTAGCATCTCTCAGAGCCAAACAAAATGGAGGGAAAACATTTCCCCATAGTCATCTGAAGACCCCACCAGCTCCCCACCGCAATACAAGGTTAGACCTGTCCTAAATTCTCGCTCATTACACTCCTGGAACCTAGAATAATTTATGCAGGTGAAGGGTCTCTGAAGCTGGCTCAGGCCTAAGAATGACCAGGTGAAGGAGCTCAGTAATCCAGTATTCATCATGGCAGAAAGATCTGAGTTTGAGGTCAGCCTGGCTATCAGTGGATGAGAGCTAGTGTGAACTATATAGTGAGACCTTGTCCAAAGCAAGCAAACAAACCAACAAAAAAACTTGAAAGGAAACCAAAACCACGAACCTTCTGGGTTGCCTGATAATACCTTGGGTGTCCTTTTAGTGGCTGAACAAGTGGAGATTTTACCCCCCTAGAGGACAGAGGGCTATGTCCAGACATATTTTGGCTGCTATGTGTAGGTGAGAGGGGGCTGATGGCATCTACTGAGAGCAGTTCGGGGATGCTCCTGACCTTTGCAAAGGCAGCACCCCATAGAATACAAAAGAGCTTTTTGTAAGTTGCTTTAGTCGTGGTGTTTTATTATAGCAATTGAAAAATAAGTTGATTGATGATTGATGTAGGAGGCAGCCACTCTGGATAGAACCATTTCTATGCTAGTCAGCCTGGACTGTATAAGAAAGGTGGCTGGATGTGAGCCAGAGAGAGCTCTGGCAAGCAGTGTCTTGATTTCTGCTTCAGTTCCTGCCTCTAGTTCCTGATGGACTGATCTCTGAAAGTATACACCGAAATAAATCCTTTCTTCCCCTAAGTTGCTTTTGGCCAGAGTATTTTTATCACATCAACAGAAAGGAAACTAGAACACCCTATCCAAGTCCACACTCCTCCGTTGGAAAATTTATCCTAGGCTGCAACTTCTCTGATAAGAATTGGAACAAAAATGGAAAGAGTGTCATGGGAATGAATGGGTTAAAGTGAACAGAGCAAATCACTGAAGCCTGGCCTACAGTGACCACAGGAACTCTGGTCATGGCCATTTCTGTGGATGTGGGAATAATATCATGTCTTTGATCCTCCATTGCTAAGAAATTGGTCATGGGTATTGGTCATTAAGAACATCAGTGTTTCCATGAAGATGGAAAATGTTTCCTATATGCATTGAAGGTATGAAGAATGAAACTCTTTGCTTTCATAAACCCATTCATTTCTTATGATATCTGAATACATTCGATTTACGGATTTACTTGGATTGTAATTAAGCCAGCCAGTGTTGTTGTCTTTCCTCATGTGGGTAGCTTTGTGTGGGTGGAAGGGACTTGGGAAGCTCAGGGACTTACCCAGTTGCCCTTTGTTGCCAAGCATGGTCTATGAGATCGGGGACCTGTCTCAGTGTTGTAATATGTCAGAGCTGCAGGCTCTGAGGATGACCCTACTCTGGCTTCAGAAGAGGCTTTGAGATGTGGCAGGTTACATCGGTTGCCAGAAGTGTGAGCAGCAGAGCAGACTGGAACCCAGTCTTGCTCCCAGTGACCTCTTTTGCCCTCACAGCTCCTTTGGAAGAGCCACAGAAATAGAGAAAGGCAAAGGTTTGGCCATAGGTGAATCCCTACTGAAGACTGGAATCAGGAGTCAGTATTGTGCTACTGAGATGGTGGTATAGACCATGTCTAATTTTGGTAATGGTATTGTCACTATATAGAATCCTTGTTCCTGTCCTCCCTCCCTCCTCCTCTTCCTTTCTTTCTTTCTACCTTCCTTCCTTCCATCTACCCTTCCCTCCTTCTTCCTTGCTTCCTTCCCTTCCTTCTCCCTACTCTACCTTCCTTTTCTCCCTCTCATCTAACAGATGCATGTTGATTATAGTCATGAGGGCTATGGATCTTCACCTGCTACAGATACTGCCATCTTCCTTTCCAGCAAGACTTCAGAGAAGGGTTTCTGCACACGCACACACGCACACACACATGCTCGCATGCACACGTATATGCACATACAGAGATGCATCTCTGTTGCCACACATGCTCAGTAATAGCTAATACCATTCATTTTCTGTTTTAGTCAATCTGGTGGTCTATAGCATCACAGCATTGAACTCACCTTTCTTTGATATCTAACTTTGAGCACAGTTCTGTGTATTTATTTTTAAAATGTTACTGTTATTATTATTATTTTCTCTTCAGAATTGTGTGCTTTTCTATGCTAACAGCCCTTTACTCACTCACACACGCACAGGTTCTAGGCAAGCACCTTGTGTGTGTGTGCTGCAGACACTTTTCTCAGCTCAGTAACTGCAGCTTTTCCTCTCATAATGTTTCTGTTGGTTGACATTTAAAATTTGTCATGAAGACTTGCAGAAAGATATTGAATGGAGTCACCTCTGGTAGTGTCCAGGTAGTGAGGCTTCACATTTCTCTAATGCAGCATCTCCAAGAGATGCTATTTTTACAGTGAGCTTGTCTTAAATACTAATCGTGAGAGTCCATAGTTATCTGTCTGCTAGTCACAAGATTGAAAATAAAGTTGAATAATATATTGCCTTCATCTTCAGTCCAACCTGACCCTATGTTCTCAAATTTTAAAAATTTAAAGGTGGAATGCATACCCAGATCTATGAAGAAATTGTAACAGTGCTCACTGTAATTCCTTTAGAGAATCAGAGCGTGAATGGGGTGGCGGTATCCTCTGTCCATGTTTCTCACATGGACCCCTTTCACATGGCAGTCACTGTTTTATAGGAAACTGGACACTACTGTAGGAATGTTGCACCTAGATATTTGAAATCTCTCTCAACAACCTCAGAGACTGCAGGGTGCCTTGCCTCCCACACAGTAGGTGCTCCACAGTGGTTGTATGACTGACAATCTAAAATAATTAACGTCAGTAGAAATCCTGCTGGTGTAGTTGAGGATGACCTTGAACTTCTGAACCTCCTGCCTCTATTTCCCAAGTGCTGGGTTTATAGGCATGCACCACCACACCTGCTTCATGCTGTGCTGAGGCTTGAACTCAGGGCTTGGCGCCTGTGAAGCAAGCACTCTGCCAACTCAGTTACATCTGCAGCCCATGGGAAATATCAAGAAGTCAACGGATAAGCACATGAAACCGTCTTTACAGGAAGGAGGTGCACATAAGTTTTTTATATTTGAGTCCATGAAGAAATTATTTTGGATGCCAATATGCAGTGAGCAAACACTCCCTCTTATGCTCCTGACAATCTAGTAATTAGTGAATTTCCTTAACCAAAAGTTGTCCCACATTTACCTGTGACATCAGCTTGCAGATCTGAGTCCATAGTGCTGGCTCAGACCAGCCTCACTGCTGCAGGCCCATAGCTGCAGGGAGCTGCTGGCTGCTTCATGGTTAACCTTTCCAGTAAGACTTCGGAGAAGGGGTTTTACTTAATATTGTACCTGTCAAATTCCCAGAGCTGCAGGTAAATTGAAGATACAAATTATGTTGTAAAGTGAAATATTTTGTGTTATTCTACAGTTTGGTTGATTTAGGAAGAAAATGAACTCTGACAGCTTGATCTTTTCAGTTCAGTGGATTCTAATGGTCCAAAACAAAAGCCCACACCACAGGCTTTTCTTCCCTGGCTGTTTATGAGTGGTGTGCCAGCAAGCTCTTCTCATATTGTAGACCCAGGACAACCGGCTCCATGCTGTGGGTGCACAGGCTCTTGGGAAGAGCTGGATCGTGCTGTTTGTATTTGTCTATATAACTAAGTACTCATCATCCCCATTAGGGGAAGGAAGCCTCTCCATGTCTGGCCTCTTGCCTCAATGTTTTTCCCAGGAAGAAGGTACCGGTGTTCCTAGTCTGGCTAACTTGTTACTGCGGTTGCCTTGACTTAATGCCGACATAGATGTAGTTGCATAGATGCCTATAAGAGCTGCTGGCTGGAGTGTACAGGTAAAGGTCAATCAGAGAGCCCTTTGCTTTTCCATCATGAAGCTCTTAGCCTTTCTGTGCCCATGATTCTCTGTGTTTAGAGGGAAGGCATCTCATGAGGTTGCCACCTTGAACTCTGCACTTCTGATACCTTGGGGAGGGCTGTGGGATTTGGAGAGATGACTAGTATTTTATAAACCTGGGATCCTTTGGTGGGGGCTGAACTGCAAGGGCCTTCCACTTTCTGTTTGCTTTACATTAGGTCCTTTGGCCTTCACATCCTCAATAGGCATCTCCCTTTGACCTAAAGAAGAGTGCCAGGCTACCAGCAGCAGTGGGTGGCAGTTTTAACTCTTCCTAAAACCTCCCAAGCACAGCCCATGCCAACCCCACAGCTGGCTCCTAGCCACTCTCCCCAGTGTCCCTGGGACTAAGGGATCGGGAGTCTGCTTCACTTCTTCAGACTGAATTTTACTGAGTAACTAAAGCTAGTAACTATTGGGAGAAAAGGGCTCTAATCAGTTACTAACCTGCCAGCGGTTTGGAGGATAAGGGGCAAACTGAAAAGTGGGCAGGTGTCTTTGTCTTTGATGTTAAACCTATGACATCAGGTGGATTCAGAGAGCATAGAGTGTTGGTCTTTTATGAGATGCTCTTACAAGTAAATGTGGTTTGCTCTTAAGTCACAGTCTGGTACTCCTTCCTGGTATTGTGATGAGGGTTGAAACCTGCCAGAAATTATTTCAAAAAAGATTGCTCTATTTCTCACTGATGTTCTGCCTACAGGATGGATTTGGAGTGGTTTTACAGACTAAAGAAACCATATCTACATAGATGTCTACAGGAGCTGGTGACTCCTGGGTGCAGGAGCTGGAGGTAGCCATGTGGGGCAGGAGGAAGGATCCTCCGACTATAGGTAGTTCCAGGGTTTGTTTGGAAATCCAGACTTTAGAACATAAAAGTGATATTAAAGTTAGGCTCCCTAGAGACTTGACATCAAAGTAAGGAGCATGAACAGGGGTACAGGCTGGAGAGCTGGCAAGAAGCATCTGGAATAATCTAGATCACAGATGGTTTCCTCCTAGACTGAGGTGCTCATTCTGAAGAGGAGAAAATGGGACATTTGGAGTCTTTTCCAAGCAGGATCCAGTGGACCTGTTATGACCTGACTACAAGGAGTAAAAAGGGTCTAAGAGTCAGAGAAAAGGCATTCTATTGTCAAGTGTAGCCAAGGGTGATTGACAGGTCTTTCAGTGTTGTGGGGATGCAGATTAACAGGGTAGGGGTGCTCACAAGCACTCTTGCCCATCTTGCTCAGTGTTTCTCCACATTCCCCTGACTATCACCTCCCTACAGAGAGGAATTGCACTAAGTTGACAATTATGAAGAAAATGAAATACTGAGAACTATGATGATGTATAGAGTGTATGGTGGAGGGCCACAACAGGATCGTATCTGTAATCTTTTTGCTGCTCCCCCCAAGAACTGCTGTTCACCCATTGCCCTTAGGTAAGGAATACGTGGTCTGCAGACTGTGAGGAGAAAGTCAGTAGAAGGGCTCAGCTAGCAAGTTGACATTCAGCACTCCTTTCAGGAGAAACTAGAAGTTAGAAGTTACAATTTATGTGCCGTTAACAATGACATGATGCCATCAAGACGCCCTGGGCAGAGAAGGTAGCTAGAGAAGGGAAGTCGAGGTAGATGGGACAGATAAAAAAGTTAACACAGGGGACTAGGAATGGGAGCCAGTAACAGGAGGAAAACCAGAAGAGAGAAGATAGTGTTGAGCTCCTAAGAGATGGTGTGCAAATTAACAGAGATGTGACCTAAGGAAGTGGCCACAGTAGAGGTCACTGCTGATGTCAGCCATGTCTGTCCCCGAGGAGTTAGCAAGTGTATGCACTGATCTTGGGCAGTGCTAGCTGGGTTTCATGGTGTTTTAGTTCATAGAAAAGGTGTGTTTGGGGACCTGTGATACTGAGGTGGTTTTTCTATATTTCTTGTATCTTTGGTGGTGTGGTGGGGGGTGTGGGTTTAGAGTACTCTGATGGGGGAAGAAAAAGGTGATGCAGAAGGTGGAGTTGATGAAAGTCAGGATGGTAACAGCAACAGAGGGTTGGCCTTGAGGGAAGGACAGTTGATTTACTGAGACCCTTGTAGAGACAGAGTCAACATGTATACAGATATAGTGAAACTTTATATGGCTTCTGTTTCTCAAGACTGAAGCTTAGTCATTAGCAGTAAGGGGTCAAGGACGTAATGGTCCATCTATATGTATGTGTACCCATGTTAACTCTGCCTAGGTCATTTACCATGTGTCCCTCACCATGGATGGCCCCATGTGTCGCCTTGAGACTCATGCTATATTGCGTAATGTCCAGGAGAGACTCATGAGTACAGGAGTCTAAAAAGATATATCACTTTAAATAACTGCTGCTAAGTCACCCTCCTGTGAACATTTCTAGATGGATTTTGTCTTTTAAGCTTCAACAAACCCTATTAGCCATCAAAACCCACTGCTCTCTCAAAATAGCCCTCTCTGGCTCCTCCTCTGCAGGTGTATATGGCAGCCTGGCCTTGGGGCTGGGATGGGATGCAGGAACCAGAGTTCCCCAAAGAGGTGACTTGTGTCTAAAGCACCTCTGGCTTTCCTTAGTATGCCCCCTTTGAGGAGTAGGGCTGTTTTAAACATCCTGTTGCTAGTTTTCTGCTCTCAAAGCCAGTTCCACAATGCTCAGATATCTTCCCAGACCAGCTGCCTTTCTGCTCCTCCATCACCCCAGTTTGAAATTCCTGGGAGGCCCTGCCTTCAAGTCTTTCCTTGACTCCCATTCCTCTTATTCTCACAAAGGACTAAGAAATGACTCCAGATGCTTGGTGGCTCATGGGTGTCCCAGGACCCAGCTATGGTGTGCTTCAGGCAGGTGACTCACAACTCTCCGTCCCTTTTCCATTTGTTTAGAGGTATATAATACACATGTCTTCTCAGACCTTCTTCATCTGGGCTAAGCAATCTTGGAGGCAGCAAAATGAAACTTTGATTAGTCCAATCACTCTTTGGTGGAGGCCATTGCGTTTCCAGTTTCTCTACTACAGAGTGCTGGAAGGGAATGTATAAATCACATGAGGGTAAGTTTTATAGACCGTTCCCTATGGCTGACTTCGCCTTGCTAGTTCCCCAGAGACATATGATGTGATCCCTAGAGCTAGCGAGCAGCTGATTAGCACACACTGTGCTGGGGAATCCAGTGGACTAGATGCATTGTACTGATCATGCTTATACACTATTAATGCCAGCTCCAGCAGCCATGACTAAGAGGCTCCTATCTCAGCTGCCTCTGTGTGGGGAGCCCAGCTCGCAAGCACACACTTAGTTTCCCTTCCAGAAAAGGATCACAGTCTAGAGATAGGTTTGGGGCACCGGCCTTTGATGCACTTTCTGCACTTATATATTGTAGCATCATGTCACCCAGTACAATCATATATATTCCCAGTTGCTAATCAGAGAGTTGCTAAGATGGTTGAGCTTTAAAAATTCTAATACATAGAGGATGGGGACATAGCTGAGTGGTGGAGTGTTCCCCTAGCATGCATGAGACTCTATGTTCAACCCCCAGCATTGCAAATAATAAATAAAATAATATATACAACTCAGGCTTTATTATGACCCTCGGCGTATATAAATGTGCACCCACTTCCCAAAGGCCATTGATAAGTCAGGCGGCTTCCTTGTTGGTTTGTTGATCTTAGTGCGGATGTACTGGTGTAGAGCTCACAGTGCCTTCCTGGGATTGGGTACCCCCAATAAGCCAACTCTTATGCCTTAGAAGCCAAGTAAGAAAAGAAGGCAACTGGCAAAGGACTTTGAACCCCATGCAGATTTTTACCAGTTCCCTAGTTGTGTCTTACATAAGACTGCTGTAAATAACAAACTTATAATAACAGACTTAATTGCATGAATCTGGTAGGGGACTGTGCATAGAGAGTGCCTGTGTGCTCTGTGCCACCTGTGGAGTTTCATGTTCTTGTCACCCAGCGCTAGTTATTGGAACCCTACGGTTTCAATTTTGTGTAGGATAAAGGGAAGTGTCTTGTTAAAATAAAATTTATATTTATGTTGGATAACTTAATTATCAATTTGACACAACCTAGAGTCTCCTGGGAGAAAGAGTCTCCCTGAGGTGTTGTCTACATTGGACTGGGCTGTGTGTGCTTCTGTGGGAAATTATCTTAAGTTCATTGATGTAGGGACCAGCCCACTGTGGGCAGCACCATTCCCTAGGCAGGTGGTTCTGCACTGTGTAAGAGTGGAGAAATAGGAGAAATAGTCTTCACAAATAAATGAGCATGCATGTATTCATTTCTCTCTGCGCTCTTGACTATGTATATGAGGTGACTAGCTGTTTGATGTTCCTGCCTTGATTTACCCCCAAAGACAGACTGCAACCTGGCTTTGTAAGCCAAACAACCCTTTTCTCCCGTTAGCTGCTTTTTACCAGGGTGTTTTGTCCACGCAACAGAAATGAAACTAGGGCGGCACCTCCTTGCTCAGTGCTGAATGTGAGCAGTTTTGCAGGTAGGTGTCCCTAAATTTGTTCCCTTCCTTTTTAGAAGGAGGAGACCTCAGTGCCGTGGGGTTTGCCTTGCCCAAGTAGACCATCATATGTTCAAATGAATAAGCCTCTGCAGTTCTCCCTCTGCTCATGTGACTCATGAGCCCCTGAAAGGTGACAGCTGAGCTTCTAGAGCCTCAGGAAGATGAGAGCAAAGTTTTAATTTTTCCTTTAAGATACAAGAAAATGGAGTTAGAGAAATGGCTCAGCAGGTAAGGGCTGTTGCCCAAGACCTGCATGCGTTTGCGTGCCTCACAGCCACGTGTCCCTCAGCACTGGGGGGTGGACCTGGTGCCTCCAGCCTCTGGCAGTATCTCCCTCACGTGCACAAACCCCCAGACAGACACATAAGCATATCCATAATCACAGAAATAAATCTTAACGTGGTTTTTAAAGATGTGGGAAAATATTGTCAAGGAAGCAGGAGTTGAGTTCAATGGACCAGAAGTTCAGCTCTCTGTTTCCACCTGACATCTCCCGCCTGGTCTGAGGGAATTAAGGAAAGGTGAGGGAGCGCTGGGTAACTAAATTCAGAAACTCATAGAAGAGGCCAGCATAACTACACAGGTTTCTAGTCTCCCCTAGTCCCAGGGCACTGAGCCTGAGTGCTCCCTGACAAGGTAAAGTACTTTCCTGCCTGGCAGGGGAGGGGGGCTGGGTATTGGGGGCAGAATATTTTGTTCTCCTTCCACTGGGTAGGTTCTTTCTGGTCCGTGTGTAGTCACTCATTTTGGCAAACTCCAGGATGCTCTGAGCATTGTTTACCATGTGGAGTATTTCACGAGTTCCAAACAGATCAGTGACTGTGTTCAGGCATTGAGCAACCTGAAGCCTATCTGAGTGCACAGAGTCTCTTGGACCCCTGTGCTCTCTATAGCTGATAAAGGTGCCCTAACATGCCAGGTTCCTGGGAAATACTTGGTGAACTGACAGACACCCTCCTTCCTGCTTTATAGTTGGTCATTTTCCAGTGTGGTGTTTTTCGTATACAGGTATGAATCTAAATGCATGTTTTCCCACAATAAGTCATATGTGTGATGTTTGAGAACATGGTTAGATTTCTGTGTGACTTTTACATAGACTGTCATCAAAAATAATGAAAATTATAGCAAAGCATTTAGCATTTATTGAGCTTTTAGTCTGTTCTTCACGCTTTGCACTATTTATTTAAAATCCTCTCAGTAGCCACATAGGTCAGGTCGTGTGGTCCTTATTTCAGGGGTGATGGAGCTGACCTCGATAATCTCTTCTGAGCACAGCAAGGTCTCCTGGCTAATCAGTCAGTCTGGAACCGTGTTTGCCTGGCTCCAAAGCACACTCCCGCCCTTTTAAAATCCCCACTTCATTTTCATACCCTCACCCCTACTCTGTTACATCTTCTTTGCCATATTCTTGTGCCATGGTGGAGGAAAGTTCAAGACCTGAGGTCATCAGGCCTCATAGTCACGTAGACAAGCATTATATCCCCTGCTCTGTACCACTGCCCCCTCTCCTCTGCCAGCTGAAATCTGTTGGTGCTCACCACTGCCCGTGCCTGTACTCACCTTGCTCAATGCGCTTTGGATGGAGCACAGAAGGCAGGCTCCCAGCCCAGGCTCCCAGCCCAGCTCCTGCCAGACCGCAGTGGTGAGAGGCTGCTGCAGCCCTCCTCCTCCTGCTCATGGCTCAGGAGGAACGGACGTGCCCAGCAATTTATAAAGGATTATCGCACGCAAAGGCAATATTTGCTTCGTTCCCTCATTTCTCATTCGCCCACAGCAGTGGCTTTCCCCCCAATATCTCCTTATAGCAGAGTTGTAAGAAAGTGACCTTAGCATTGAATCAAATACCACACATTCGTTTTTGTTTTTTTTTTTTTTTCAAGAAAATTTCGGTGGTTTTGGAAATTTATTTCATATACTTTTTTTTTTTAAAGGAGAGAAACCTTTGTTCTTTTGTTCTTTGAATAAAATGTGCTGGTAGTGAATATCTTTTCTTTTCTTGTAAGGATTTTCTTTTCAAATTAGACAAAAATACTTCATGTTTCACGCATCCAGTTCTCTCGTCCTCATCACCTTGCATTGAGACAACTCCAGACTCTTGGAAAATTGAAGGTAGAATGATGGGAATTCACCCATCCATGAGCTGCTGGGGATGAAGTAGGAGACCAGTTAGTTGTTCTTGCAGGCACTCAGGCACCTGCAGACAACTTTGACACCAGCGAGTTTGGGCATAGATCTTCTGACCGTGACTGTGTGGAGAATTGTGGGCAGATAGGGTGTGGTGTGCGGTAGAGATGTGCAGCGCCGTCCTTCCACAGATTTGCCAATTCCCAGTGCTGCTCCAATACTGCAGAGGCGGCTCTCCTTCTCCTGTGGCTTTATCTGACTCCACAGTGGGGTAAATCAAGACTATTTCACAAGCTGGAGAGAAAGCTCAGTCAATAAAGTGAGTTGAGCCCCCAGAACCCAGGTAAAAATAACCAGTGTCGGGGAGCAAGCTTGTAATCCCGGTGCTGGTGTGGAGGATTCAGGTAGAACCTTGGGACTTGCTGCCAGCCAACCGAGCCTACTGGGTGGGTTAGGCCAGTGAAAGACCCTGACTTGTAGGAGATGGGCTGTGTTTTTGAGGATGACAACTCAAGTTGTCCCCTGGCCTCCATACACAGGTGTACACACACACACATACACACACATACACAACACACACACACACACACACACACACACACACACACACACACACATACACACACACGAATTCATCAAAACAAAGCATTTTCAGCTCTTCCGTCTATAAGAAGTACAAGGTGATGAGTCTCAGCCTGGTCCATGTTTCTTTCCTTGAGTTAGCGATGGTCGACACTGTTTAGATTAGCCAGCTATTCCTTTGGAATTTACAGTAAGGCCACATTTAATATATTTCCATTTAGCAAGTATTTGTTCTCAATAACTGCCTTGGCTCTTTATTTGATTTGGGGAAAGGGGGCCTGGTCCTCTATATTTTCAGTGTGGCTAGAAATAGAGGCTCCAGGGCTTTGCCCCTGATGTAATTTTATTTTTAAATTGAAAAGTGGATTTATTTAATGTCCTCCAAGAAGCAAATTCACAAAGCCTTGGCAGCCCTAAAATGCACTGCCAAAGTTGTAATTGGTAAGAAGTTAGCAAGAAAGAGGGATTAGCTTGTTGAGCCATGGCATAGCAAATTGTCATGGTCTTGAGTAGTTTTGTGGCTTGTTGAAAAAATGATTCTGAGTTTAGCGTGCATCTCCATATAGAGAGCCTCGACATGATGATACTCTTTGCAGGGAGAATTTGTAAATGATATTTCCTGACCTTCCTAGAGGAACATAAAAGGACTTATCATATTAGAGTGCCTAGGAAGAAAGTCTCCCTGTTGGCCAGGAGGCCTTGCTGACCAGGGCCACAGGTGCTGAACAGGTATGGGATATCCTGGCAAAACTTGCCCATTTGTGGTTTTCTGGTCTCCTTCTCATCTTATGACCCACTGCTTCCCAGGCACCATGAGGAAAGGACCCTGAGTGCTCCTGGTTGTCAGAGGCCAGCAGACTCTTCCCATGACCCACTGCTTCACAGTCACCACTGAGGAAGGGACCCTGAGTGCCTGTGGTTGTCAGAGGCCAGCAGACTCTTCCCATGACCCTCTGCTTCCCAGGCACCACCTAGGAAGGGACCCTGAGTGCCTGTGGTTGTCAGAGGCCAGAAGAAAGCATCAGAGCTGTCCTAGGCTGGGCTGTGATGTCATCTTGAGCTTCCCACCCACAGGGTACCTCAAAAGTACATTGAAATGGAGAAGATGTTGGTCTGGAGAAGCCTGTGTTTATCAGCCTCATGAGACGCCTGGACCTACCCCAGTTGCAGGTCATAGATTCAGGGTGACTTTGGGGACTGGTTTTAAGAATGCATTGCAGCTTCCACAGTGTTTGGCTGTTCTGTGTATGAACCACCACCACCACCCTCATCCCTTTCTCTCTACCTCTCTCTCTTTCTCTCTCTCTCTGGAAAAAAATCCTGTTTCAGGAAAGATAAATAAGAACCCAAGGGTGATACACTGTGTGACAGGAAGGAATTGGGGCCAAATGGAATCTTTCCAAGCAGGGTGCCCTGACACATGGATTCAGAAAAAAATATCAGAGTTGCTCCAGGACCTGGGCTGCAAAGGAAGAGTAGTGTGTGTGTGATGTTAATGATCAACCCCAGGGTCTTGTGCATGCTAGGCAGATGCTCTGCCGCTGGACTGCATGCTAGCTTCGAGGATGGAGTTTGATAGATGTGAGTAGATAGGACAGTTGCCATAGCTGGAGGAAACAGAACATACAGGTACCCAGAGATACACAACAGCTAGACTAGGTAATGAGATGTTAACCCAGAGCAGGAGGGTGTAGGACTTAGCAGGGTGAGATCCTATAGAGGAGTGCTGGGGCCACATCACAGGAGCCCTGTGTGGCCAGCTCAGAATGTATGGTTCCATATCAGCCAGGAAGTGACATTTCCTCCTGAAGGAAACTGGTGGACCAGTTTCATATCACGGAGTACCCAATCTTAGTGGCGTGCTTGAAATTGCACACCTGTATTCTCTACAGTCTGATTAGCAAATATCCAAAAGGGTCTCATGAGTAAAGTTAAATTTTCTCAGGTGGCATTTGTTCCAGGAGACTCTGGGGAGAATCCCTTGTCTGGCATCTCCAGTAGCCAGAGGCTGCCTGCTTTTCTTGGCTTATGGCCTCTTCCATCTTCAAGCCAGAGGATATGTAAAATCTTTCTCACCTTCTTTTACTCACTGACTCTGACACCTGTCTCCATATTTTGCCTCTGGGCCCACGAGTGTGATTCAGGATAAAATCCTCCACCATGCTGTTGGTTGAGTGGCATCCCTAATTCTGCCTGCTGCCTTGGTTTCCCTGCCATGTGGTATAATACACTCCAAGCTTCATGAGGGATGAAAAAAAAGAGCTTTGGCTATCTTTCTGCTCACCAAGGCAGTTGTGGTTTATCTTGTTTCTCTGAAAGCAGGATGGTGCCCAAACCTGCTGCAGCAGAGCATGTGGTCGGTATAACATGGATGTTCCTTCTCCTCTCTCCCCTTCACTCTTCTACCACTAAAGCTCCCTCTGGAGATCCTTGCTGTGGAGAGCTCTGGTACATGGTTTATGGGTGGACTGACCCACCCTCTTCCTTTGCAACAAAGTAAACCCCACCCACTTGTGGTGGTATTGTGTTCCCCAAAATATTGTGTACCCTAATAAACTTATCTGGGGTCAGAGAACAGAAAAACCACTAGATACTTAGGATAGACAGTGGTAGCACACGCCTTTAATTCTAGCATTCCAGAGGCAGAAATCCATCTGTTCAAGGATACAGACAGGCATGGTGACTCACGCCTTTAATCCCAGAAAGCGAGCCTTTAATCCCAGGGAGTGATGGCAGATAGCAGAAAGGTTTATAAGGCGTGAGGACCAGAAACTAGAAGCATTTGACTGGTTAAACTTTTAGGTTTTGAGCAGCACAATTCAGCTGAGAGCCATTTGGACAAGACCAGCTGAGAAGTTGGCCAGGTGAGGTTAGCTGGGGCTTGTTCTATCTCTCTGATCTTCCAGTGTTCACCCCAATACCTGGCTCAGGTTTGTTTTTATTAATAAGAACTTTTAAGATTCCTGCTACACCCACTCTAACAGAGGTCCCCCTCTTCTGGTCATTCTTCTGCCCCTGAAAGGCTGAGATGTCTTCCTCTGTGGAAATGAGTTAGTTTCTATTGGCTTAATCAACTCCAGACTTCCCCGCACGTATTAAACCTCACCAGTTTGTGACTTTGACCAAAGTTAAGCAAAGAAGACTCCATTGCTTTGGTAGTTACGAGACTTACCAGCGACATCCTGTCCTTCTACACACCAGGTCAGAGATCCTATTAGGGTTTCTGAACCTGCAATTCATCCGTGGCCATCAGGGGGACTGCCTGGGCTGTTGTCTTGCTGTTCTTTGGAAGAGGCCAAAGGCCCAGGCCAGTTGGTTTGCTCCTTGGTGAGATGAAGTCCTGCCTGTGGGCCTAAGACAGGGTGGGGTTGCAAGTTATCAGAACCTGGCCTGAGGGCGCAGAGTTGTCCTCAGAGCACCGAGCGAGCCTTCACACTGGCTGATAGCCCACCTGGTCAGAATTCTGCAAGGATTATGTTGAAGTTGGTGTGAGTCCACGAAGAGGTTTCCCTCCCCTTGCTACTGTATGCTACTTCCCATTTCCTTCCTCCCTCCCTCCGTCCCTCCCCCCTCCCTTGCCTCTCTCCCTCCCTCCCTCCCTCCCTTTCTCCAGCCCTTCCCTTGCTCACTCTCTCGTGCTTGCTTCTTCAGCAGACACTGGCATTCAGTCAGCCCCAGAGTCTCTTTACCACAGCTTCTTCCAGAGAGCCAGCTCTGTTCTGGTGACAGCAAGCTGTCACTTCTTAGTGGCAGATGTGATTTTAGAAAACTGAGACAAGGCAGTCTGTGGATGAGGGATGATACCTGAGGGTAACAAGCAGGGTAACTCTTGGGCATGCCCAACTCTTTTACTCTTCTAAGAACAAGCAAACGTACAGCTTTTAGAGCCTTCTCTACAGCAGGCCTTTGTCCCAAGAGTTTAACACAGGTTAGATAGGCAGCATATTCCTGGGGACCTGTTGTCAAAGCCAGGTGTTTCTGGGTCTGTGTTGGGACACAGCATCTTTTGCTTAACTCCATAAAGAGACCTCAAGGCCCACGGCCAGTGTCTCTGGAAGCACAGCCTGCATTCCATTTCTTGACTTTGCCTTAGGGAACGCCTGCTTTCCTCTGTGGGCTGGGCTGCCAGGCCCCTGCTCTGCTGTTGGATGGCACTGATGGCTTCTTGTCTGCCAAGGCAGTGATTTTGGGTCCCATAGAGCAGCTGAATGGGGCTAGCCCAGCCCTGCTTTGCTATCCTGATTTGATTTCTCACCAGGGAGGTCAGAGAAACTTGTAGGAGACACCTTACAAAGTGCAGGAGCACCGAAGTCTGTTTCCTTTCAGTGGGTCATGTGTTAAGTCTACAAGGAATTACACCACCCTGTACTGGTCTGAAGACGACATAGGCGAGGACAGTGTGTGGTCTTTCGGTGATGCAGGCGACTCTTATGGTTTCCTACAGTTGGATTTTCCTCCGTATTTTACTTCCTCACCGTCACAGTGGAACCTGGGTGTGCTGTGCTTTTCACTTACCGTGCACCAAGCATTTTTCATCATCACTACAGAATCCTGGATTCCTGCTCCCCCACCCTCTGCTCTGCAGGAGCTGTCCAATGGGTGGACCACTTGCCAGCCCATCTTCTCTCTGTGTGCATTTAATTGCTCTCGAGTTACATCTGGTGCAGAGAACGTTGTAGGAAGCGCATTCTTGCGTATGGTTTCTATATTTTGGATTGTTTCCTAGGATTCGTTCCCAGAAGTGGGATTACTAGGGCTCGATACACACTGTCAAATTGCTTTCCAAAAGGATTTTTCCCACTTACTGTACCCGTGCCAGAATCCAGTATTATCTCAAACAAGAAAAGTTTGTTTAATGCCGTGATAAAAGTTGTCTTATATTGATTTAATTAGCATTTCTTCAATTGTTTGCAACATAAAATAGTTCTCACTCACTTTCCTTATAACTCCTGCTTTGGCCCTTTGTATTGATTATATTTTAATCTTTTTTCCCTTTAAAAAAGATTTATTTTTTATGTCGTGTATGTGTGGATGTCTGCATGTATGTCTGTGCACTACATGTGTGCACTGCCTGCAGAGATCAGAAGGGGATGTTGGGTACCCTGGAACTGGAGTTACAGATGTTGTGAGCCACCATGTGGACGCTGGGAATTGAACCTGGGTCCTCTGCAAGAGCACCTGGTATTCTGTACCACTGAGCCATCACTCAAGCCTTTAACCTTGTTCTTGGGCAGTTTACCAGCACTTTGTATGATGCCAGCATTAATGTTTGCATATCGATGGGTGTGTGTGTGTGTGTGTGTGTGTGTGTGTGTGTGTGTTACTCTTTGCCATCTCACTTGTATGGCTTTCGGAAAATTGTGTCTGGTATTTCTGGTATAATGTTTTGCACATATTCCATCTTTTTCTGCATAATTTCACTATAGTGGTATCCTTCCACCTCACATTTACTATTCAGTTTGGGGTTTTCCTATTTTATTTTTTAATCATACATTTTAATTTTACCTTTTCTGGAATTTGGTATTTGGTGCTGAGTGTGTCAAATGAACTTTTAAAATTGTCCATGTTACTACATCACCTTTCATGAAATAATTTCTCACTGTAGTTTCAAGTGATCTGTTCAATTCAACTTTTGAAACAACATTAGAGGAAATTGGGGGGCTGCCTCAGTGATGCAACTAACCCCTTATTCTCTGGTTAGGACCACATTGCTCTGGCTCTATGGTGTTTAAATGCCTGTTGGCACGGCTTTGCCTCCTTATTCCTCTTCTGGGCTTTTCCTTAATATGTGAGCCTATTTTTTACCAAAGAAAATCTAAAATCATTTGGAGAAATCCATGAAAAGCAGTTAATTTCAAATGCTGCTTGGATTTACATTTGAGTATCATGCAATCGTGGCTCAGTTTGGAGTGCTGAATTTCGTGCCCAATGTCTCTTATTCTAGTTCTCCTCAAGCATTCATATTCATTATATGACCATGTAATAGCAGAAAATAGAAGACCACAGATTCTGGCTTCCAGTAGAAACTTCCTGGTTTCCCCTCACAGACTTGCAGGTGGGCTGCTGCTTGCAATCCAGTGTGCCCTGCCCCCTTAGGAGACAGCCGGATCTGGAAAGTGGGGAGTGCAGGGATTGGCCCCTTGGCACAGGCGCCTCAGCACATGAAGTCAAACCATCTGCCGGACATTGGGGTTCTTCATAATGTTGCTGGGAACAACTACTGGGGAATGTTCTTGAATGAGTGTGGTGGCTTTGTGCTGAATGGGCCGCCATCTTGGCTCTGTGAACCAACTTGAGTACATTGATCTGATCAATAAGCTGACTGGAAATCAGGTGCCTCTGGTGAGGCTAGGCTGGCTTCCTACTTCCAAGCTATCTTTCAGGAGCCAAGCAGGTGTTTCTCTCTTGCTGGCTCATAGGATTGTGCTGTGTGCTTTTCTAGCAGGCTTCCTATGACACTGGTCCCCCAAGATGCCCACTGCCATACTCCCTTCCCTACAGTCTCTCAGATGGCGTCCAGCCTTCGCCTCATGCCCTCCTCATATAAAGGAGGTGACAAGCCTTGATGTGGTCCTTGCTGTCCATCTGCAATCATTACTTTTCTGCTCGAGAAATATCAAGATCCTATGGTTTGAAATTCTCTCCTCATCAGTAGTCTATAAAGGTCTTCAGTTTAACTTCAGATTTAGAATCTGAGTCTTGTACCCATATTTTCTATCAGCATCTTGTAGGTATCATGACATCTTTGGGATTCTGTATCTCTGTTGATGGTAGTGTGTCTTTTCTCCTGGTGAGGGGTTGTTAATCCAAATGGCATTTTCTTTATTTATATAACTTTCTATTAAGGGATCTTTCATACATGTAGAAAGGTAGGATGGAGTAAGACCTTCTTCTAGAACCATCTGTTGATTTTAGCTACTCTCAAGCCAAGCTAAGCTGCCTGTAGTTATTATCCCACCTTCCTTTTTACTGTTATTTTATAGAACACTCAGACATTGCTTCTTTCCATTCACCAATATTTCAGTTCTCTGTCATAAACAAAAGATTATAGTGCTGTGGGATGGTCTGTATGGCAAATGTGTTGCTGATTGGTCAATAAATAAAACACTGATTGGCCATTGGCTAGGCAGGAAGTGTAGGCGGGACAAGGAGGAGAATAAAGCTGGGAAGTGGAAGGCTGAGTCAGAGAGACACTGCCAGCCACCACGATGACAAACAGCGTGTGAAGATGCCGGTAAGCCACGAGCCACGTGGCAAGGTATAGATTAATAGAAATGGGTTAATTTAAGCTGTAAGAACAGTTAGCAAGAAGCCTGCCACGGCCATACAGTTTGTAAGCAATATAAGTCCCTGTGTTTACTTGGTTGGGTCTGAGTGGCTGTGGGACTGGCGGGTGACAAAGATTTGTCCTGACTGTGGGCCAGACAGGAAAACTTAAGCTACGTTATCACACCACCACAAGGCACAATTGCCCCCACCAAAAAAAAAAAAAAATGTTCATTTATGAATACTTTCTCTCCTAGGTCAATTCAGAATCTAAATAGGCCACAAACAATACAAAAGGGAGCAATATGTAGTGTGTTTCCCACAGTTGTCAAGGTGTTATGTAGAGCAGGCACGCATATGATGTGCCATGAAGTGCATATGAAGGTCAGAGGGCAGCCTTGTCTTCACCTTCCCCCTTGTATTGGTGAAATTATTAAGGCCACTCCACGTAGTTAAAAGGAGATTTATTTAATGGCGTAACTTACAAATTAAGGAATAGGTAGGTTGCGGAGTCTGGGGAAGGTGTATCACAGTCCAGCGGTGTTCTCTGGAGCTCTGCTCAGTCCACCTCTCCAGTCCAGGGTCCCGCAACAGAGAGAGCGTCCGCCGATCCAGATCTCGGGTCTCCCGGCGCCTCCCTTGGCCCCGCCTTGTAGGCGTGACAGTTGCCGAAGTCTCAATGGGGGTTGAAACTTCCAGATCAAAGCTGGAATGGCTACCCACTACACCCTTGTTTGAGACAGAGTCTCTTGTTCATCACTGTGGACACTCAGCCAGCTGCCCACAAGCTTCCAGGGGTTCTCCTGTCTCCCTCCCATCCTGCCATTGGAGCTCTAGGATAACAGACATGCTTTACATGGGTTCTGGGGGTTCATACTCAGATTCTCACCTGTGCATGGCATGTGTTTTAGGTATTCTCCCCGACCCTTCCTTTGCTTTACTGTTATTTACCATTCTTTTCTGTCTCTATGTTAATCTAGCTATCCTTTTTCCGATGTATACACAAGTTTTTTCCTGTCCTGTGATCTGCTAGTAAACCCACTCACTACGGTCGTAGAATTCTCATTTGGTTTTCACTAACCAAACACTAAACTTCTCTGTTCAATCTTTCAGTCTCTTAAATACTCTGGGTGGTTCTTGGCTTCTCTGTTCTGTGGGTCTACTTCTATTGAGAAAGTCTTGGCTTATGGTCTTGTGTTGACTTCCTGTATGCCTGGATTTTTCAGAAATAGATGCCAGAGATCCTATTTTAAACAAACAACAAATTCATTTAAAAAGATGATCATATTGTCTTCCTTTGTATAGAACCTACTTCTTCTCTAGTTTCCTGTGGTTTTATGTCTCCTATATCTATATAAGATAAAACAGCCTTTTCTGTAATCCTCCAAACGAAGGTGACAGGTGTTTTGGGTGGGAAGCAGGTTTTCTTTACATTTTTAGAGCTTTCTATTCAGAGCTAGTTGTAAGTTTCCTTGCAACTGTAAGAAATAACGCAGATGGATTCCATAAGCTCTTTGCTCAGTCCCCTCCAGAGCTAACATCCTTTATAACTGGAATCCCCACCAAGAAACAGAATTCTCCTTTTGTGTGCATGGCCACGGCCTCCCCCTCACCTTGCTGCATTCCTAACAACCGTGGTCTCCTCCCCAGAGCTGTAATTTTTTCATTATTAGACTAGGAATGTAGATGGGATTGCACAGTTGGTCACCTTTCAAGACTGGCTTTTTTCCCCACCTATCATACTTCCTTTGAAATCCATCTAAGTTGGATGTAACAACAACTCACTCCTTTTGGTGTTGTTGAGTAATAGTCCATAATGTGGATAAAATGATTTTTTTTTTATAACAACTGAAGGTCATTTTTCTTTTTAAAGATTTGGGTGTTATGAGTATTTGTGAACAGTTTCTGTGTTTAGAGAAGCTTTCATTTCTCTAGCATAAATGCCCAGGATCCCATATCAAGATAGAGGTCTGGGACCCTGTGACTCACAGTCAGGGGGGGCTTTCTTTGGGGTTCACACTGTACCTGGTATTTCACGTCTCCCACTGCTTTCACTGTAACAGCCAGACCTCCAAGGATCCTGTCTCAGGGTGGCATAGACCCACTGGCTGAGGGCTCTTTGGTTCTCCTTGATAGAAATCATGGGCAGGAAGGAAGCTGTGGGAACACTGGTCCTGAGGAGCCTTTGTTTCTCACTGTCTGACAGGAGCAAGCGGGGCAGTAGGGAGGCAGAGCAGTGGCAAGAAGCACCTTCTAGCATTTCAGTGTCTGCACAGACTTGGGGTACCTGGACCCTGGAGCCTGAGACCCTTGGCCCTGAAGACTTGATAGCTCTCTTCTAACTCCTTGCACCACACAGCCTTGTATCAGCTCTCCCCTCCCCCGCCTCCTGTGGTTTCTGCTTCTATTTCCCCCTTCTCAATAGGATGTTCTCAAACCCTTCAGCTGCTGCCTGAACAGTGCAGGGTACCTGTCACTGTCGGATCCGCATGCTCCACCTGGGCACCAGACTTAGCCATGATCACTCAGGACAGGCACTCTGCATTCAGGGGCATGCTTCCAGGATAGGCTCCTGAGACAGCATGGGCTCTAGGCCTTTATTTGCTGCAGATGAGCAGGGCCTAGCTCTGGATAGGTGACAGCTGCTTCTTATCTGCCTCACCGCTTCTTCAGCTGTGGTTGCAGGCTCCATGCATGAAGGAGCTAGGACCCAGAGTTCAGGAACCTGGAAGCTGGTATCGGAAACTGGACATGGGCCACTGTAACTGCCCCTGCCCCACTCCCAGGGCAGAGGACCACTTCAGCTGTTGAACGGTTGCACAGCTTTTACAGAAGGGAGCCTAGGGCCTAGGGAATACATGCTGGGGCTTTGGGTGTCCAGCACAGGGCGTCGGAAGCAGTATCCATTACAGGGATGCTGACATCAGTCTGGGTTGTGTCTGGTTTGTTGAGCTACTCAGTTTGTCAAGCTGCTGGCGCACATTGCTCTGGACCAGAGAAATCTGGCATGCACGCAACCCACAGAATCAAGCCACTCCTCTAGACAGACACCTGAGTGGTGCTGGTGGGATTAAGCTGCCACCTGAAGAGGCCTATGCAGTCACCTGAGAAAGGCACTTGTGAAACAGTTGAGCACCAGGCAGCAGTGTGCATGTTCCTCCCTGTGATGGGCTTTCATTGAATCGGCTGGATCAGGCCATAGTCAGGGACAGTTGCCCTTGCCCAGGCCAGTGCTTGTTCAGCTGCCAGCTGACTCCACTGACAGTGTGGCTGATGTTGCTTCTGCCACTTCCTCCTTCCTATTTCCAGCCCAGTGTGGACTCCTGGAAGGAGACAAAGAAAGACAATTCAAGAGAAGTCTCGATTGGATCTGATGTTGCAATATCAAGGTGGGCAGCGAAGGGAAGTGTCTCTCAGTCAACTCTGAGTGAGCGGAGCAGCCTGCTTATATAGACTGAATAGGAATGTTGGGACCAATCACCATTTGCTTGCCAATCACAGCTATTCATTTTGGACCAATCACAGTTATTAAGGCTTGTGCTTTAGACCAATCACAACCTTGCCACAAGAATTACTATCTTTCCACCAGGAGATGTACTTCCACTCTGACCAAGGTGGAAATGACCCATCCAGGCTCTGATTGATTGCACAAAGCCTGGTACAAACTGTTCAAACAGTCCTGGCTCGGGCTCTGCCTGCAGGAGCCAAGGCGGGCAGCTGCAGTCTTTTGCATAGTTTTCTCAAGGCGTCCTGGAGCATTTAAGAAGCCTGGTACAGCACTGAGAGTGGTCTGGCAGGCTGTGTGACTGGCATTGCTGTTGCTCAAGGCTGCTTGGACATCCAATGGCTCAAGAATCCAATGGCTGCTAATTAGGGAATGTTGGTTTGCCCCAACTCCAAATCTTGTCTTCTTTACAGGAAATGGTTGTCAGATAGGGTTTGCAATAAAATAAAAAGAAAAATTATCATTAATATCAGCAGTGATTTTAATAGATTTTTGAACAATGCTTTAGCAATGTTTTTAACGTAGGTCGCTCTGGTCTGTTGCAAGGGTGAAATGGAGAAAGTGTCATCTGTCCCCTCTCCTGGAAAGCACATGTGCTCAGTATGGAATTGCTAGCTGAAACTCAAAGCCACCTGTTATATGATCATTAGGGAACTATCCATAGTTCCTCTTGGGGAGCCAGTGAATGTATCAGCCTTACTTAGGGCATGAGTGAGTGGTTATTTACAAGAGTATGGCTGACCCAAAGCAGCTGGACCAGAATATCTCACCTAGTAGCACAGATGATGACTTCCCAACAGAGGCACAGCTGGGGTTGCTCCTCAGTTAACTTTGTCCATTCCATATACTTCAGCACATCCCCAAACCGTGAGGTCAGATATAATTAGGGCAGAAATGTGTGCTAATGGCTCAGAGGAGCAGCTGGAATCTCAGGTGACCCTCCCATCCATCTCTCTGGGAACACCAGCAGTAAACAAGAGCAACTGAGAGTCTCTTGCACAAAGGCACAGTCGATGGGATGAAGATGTGAGCTGCTTTGCTCAGAGGACAGATGTGGAGGCAAGAGGATCAGAAGTTCCGAGTTCGCTCGCCCTATGGAGTGAATTAGAGGCCAGCCTGGACTACATGAGACCCTGACTCAAAACAAGTCAGAACAAACAAAAACCAACAACATCCAGACATAGTCCACTGTGGCCTGAGCTGAGACATGGGTGGCTGTTGACAGCACTTCTTATAGACCGCTCTGATGTGGGACAGTTTTTGTTATGTCTTCTTCCCAGTATGACCATTCTAGCTCACTGCTTCATTGTTCTTGCCCTATTATAATCTTCTATGGAATGGTTGCTAGAGATTCTGTGTTTGCCTGGAAACACTCACCTCAGCTGTTGGTGGCTTCTAGCCACCCATTAGGCAATTTCCAGGGAAGAAAGCTCAGCGTTCTGCCTGGGCCCAGGACATTGGAGACTAAGGCAGTGTGCTGGATCCACTGTCCCCTGCTGCTGCTGCTGCTGTTGAAAAGCTCTCCTGTCAGCTTCATGGGTCACAGTGCTGTGGAACAATGAGCAGGGTCTTTTACAAGGTTTTAACAGGGAAATGGGCCACCAGTGTTTGTCACAGGGCCTTTGGGGCAACATGCCTGGGACAGCATCAAGCACAGTGCTAAAGCAGTGGAAGGCAGGCTGAGAAGGAACTATAGTTGGCAGCCAACAAAATACAGGTGTGCTGTCGTGCTCTGTGATCGGCTTGTTCTTGGGAGTGTGGCTGTGTGCATCCTTGTAAACTTTGCATTCCTGTTGATTGATTAAAGGTATAGCAAGCCTGCTTGTCAGCTCTGCTATTGATCGCATTTATTTAAAAAGAAATAAAGTCATTCATGCAGCTTGCCTGCAGCCATGGGCTTTAAGTCTCCTGTTTCCCTAGGAAGAGCTGCCAGTGATGTGAAGTGACATTTGACCTGCTGAGAGTTGATATTGGCAGACGGATTTCATGCCCTGTCTCCTGGCCACCCATTTGCTGCCTTTGTGTTGTTAAGGATATTAAAAGCAGAGATGAGAAGCCCCCTCTTGACAGGTTCAATTTGTAATGTGAAAGCCTCCAAGAGCAAAGCTAGGAAGCTAACAGACCTGCTGCCCCAAACCCTAGCAAGACAGAGAGAGGGGTCTGTGAGTTCCAAGAGTGCTGGAGAGGGATGAGGAGGATCAGGACAGAGGCCTTGACGCATGGCACAAAGAAGATGAGAGCTGGTGACACCTAAGTACCAGGGCTTTGGTGATGGCGAAGCCTCCTTTGGAGGATCTTCAATCTTCCAGAAAGCCTGTGACAAACAGGAGTGGTTTGCTTGTGTGGCACAGAGCCCTGCAGTCAAAAGCTAACTCTTCACTGCAGAGGAGAGCAGTAGCTAAGAAGTCAGTGTTTACAGTCCTCTAGAAACCAATGGAGCTGCCTAGGTCCCTCCCTGAACTGTTTTGGGCCTGTGAAGAAATACAGCTGTCGTTGTCTGGACACTAAAATGTCACTCTGCTTTCATATGTCACCAGCATCTTCCCTTGCTATACCCAGCCTGGACTGGGTTCCTGGTCTCTCTCTGTGAGCATAGAGGCAATGCTTGTCCTTCATATAGACATGTACCCTTGACCAAAACGTGCTTCTCTACCCCTCCACCACCTCTCTATGACACAGCATGTCCTATTCAGCCTGCTCTTAGAGGGATGGGTCATGGGCAGGGGAGGAAAAGGAGGAGTACTTGCTTGCTCAAGGAACAAATGAGCTGGCTCTAGGTAGCAGCAAGATGCTGGGACCACACTTGGTAGTGATTATGGGATGCTAGAAGAAGAAGAAGAAGAAGAAGAAGAAGAAGAAGAAGAAGAAGAAGAAGAAGAAGAAGAAGAAGAAGAAGAAGAAGAAGAAGAAAAGTGGGAAGCACCTTCATTTCTGACAGCCTGGTGATGCCAGAGGGGACCATCCTTCTGGCAGAGCCCATCTATTACTCTAGCTCTCTGTCTTCAGTGGGCCATCATGTACTTCCTTGTCGTTTTTTCTCCTTCCAACACTGGGCCCTTCTTTCGAAGAACTGTTGAGTGATATTCCCTCTAGTACAGGTGTGGGGGCCACCTGGGTCTCTTCTCATTTCTTCTGACCCCATCTCAATTCCCACTGTCTGTCCCCTTCTTCCTTGCAGTGGGTCTGCTCATTCTAAGATAAACATGTCTCAGAATTGTCACAGAAGAGAATGGTTTTATTTACAGTTGGACTTCCTGTTTATTCCTGAGTCTGCAGTCTGCACCAAGTGTTGTATTTTATGTGAATTGTCCTATTTAATAAAGGTCACATGCAGAACCATGGTGGGAAAGGCTCGGGGCCAGGAAGAGAAGTCCTGGAGTAAACACAGCCTGCAGCTACCTGCTAAGTCAGGGCCAGGATCGCTGCTTCACGCCTAGGTACGGGACTGGATTGCTGTAATATACGTAGCTCCTTCTGTTCTTTGAAAAACTGTTAGAAGTGTAACTAAAGTGTTGACAACATGAAAAAGCTGAAGTCAGCATTGTGATAAATATTTACATCTCTTTCTCTTGGATGCTGATAGTTGTGATTTTAAATAGACCTCGATGATGTAGCAGGGATCTGTTTAGGGGAGCAGGTGGTGACTTTTTTACAGCCTAATATGTAGTTTGGGAACAGTTTCTTAATCTCCCTGGGATTTTCTTTCCTTATCTGTTAAAGGGGTGGGTGTTGTGCAAGCTGCAAGATTCTCATGGCCTCTTCCCATTTAAAAAGTCTACATTTGCCTTACTTTATATCCTTTGGCAGTAGCACACATCATATACACCAAGGACATGTCACCATTTTGCACCAGGACAGACAGAACATGTGATACCTGATGCCAGGTTCTTCCCTGCAGAATACTGCTGCTCAGTTCTTTTTGGGGGTCCTCAGGCCCAGGCCTTTGTTTCTCTTGCCACTACCCAGTGAGTTGATCCGGACACTGGTCTGATTTGCAAGACAGATTATTCCCGGTCTCATCTGTTGTTCTCTTGTTAGGTCAAGGTCAAGATGCTTGGCCAGGTGTTCTGTCAAGACTCCATCATGAATGATGAGGACACAGTCTGAGTCCAGAGCCTCTGGGAAAGGCACCATCTCCTCTGTCCACTTCAGTGCTGAATTTCTAAGTGTCTGGCCCAGAGAAAGGCCAAGCCTATACCTGACTGGTCTAGGTCAAAGCCATGAAGGCCAACGGAAACAGGGCAGCAGGCTTGTTGAAGAGTTGGTAGAGTTGAGTCTGTAGACATGAGGAAGGAGAGCAGCTTTGGAAACACATCTGCACAGAGCATCTTCTATGAGCTCCTATGAGCTTGTGGGTGGCTAGAGGTGGGGCCGTGTCGTTGTCTCCACATGAAAGACTGGATCAGCTATCCGGGACTGCACACCGTGTGCCTGAGTCAGAAATTCCACTGGAGGCACGTCTGGTTTGCAATGCCTCCAGGACAGTAGGGCATAGCAGTGGGAACCTGGAAGGACTCTGCAACTCAGAAGCAAGGGACACCCAGAATACTTGGTTGATGGCTGAGAGACAATGGAAAGGCCAACCAAGTAGGGAATTCTAGTTCCAGAGGGGAGATGTGTAATAAGAGAAGAAAGAAGAAGCCAAGGTTAAGGGGAGAGGAGAAACAGCCGAGGGCTTTGCTAGTGAGGCTGAGGAAGGCATACGGTGTGAGGAATTCTCTTCAAGTCTTCAGAATTAGCTAACACATGTTAACAAATGTTAGGGCCATACAGGACTCCTCCAAATCACCCTATATCCCCCTGCCTATGTGACAATAATGAATTTTGTTTCTCTGCAACTTTATTTAAGTACTTCAGAGCATTGAAAACATAAAACAAGCCTTCCTGGCATTAACTTGAGAAACCCTTGCAGCGGAAATCCATTCAGTGAGAGAGGAAAAGAGGGGAGCATTCTTGAGAAGAGAGCCATAGCACCCTGCTGCCATGCATTCTGCAGGCAGGTTGGAGCCAGAGCAGGCAATCCCACTTCCTGCTACCTACAGTGATGCCATCTCCTCCACTTCCTCCTCGGAATATTACTCATTTCAAGATTCTGCTTGTATTATCTTGAGAGGAAACAAACAGGACTTAATTAATCCCACCAAACATTATACTGGAAAAGCAATTATTCCCACCATGTGTAATAACCCATCTGTAGGGAAAATAATCCATTAAGCATGAATCAACGTGAATTTAAAAACTATTATGAAGATCAGCTCGGTTCTTGGTTATGAGCACCATAATTTGAGAATTTGCTCATGCACACTTTTTTCTAGCGTGTTCTGTGACCTTGGCACCTAAATTCCCAAACAATGAACATCTCTTTGGTAATGAGTGTACAAATTCGTGGGTTAGCCAATCAAATGCTTCACAGTTGAGTCCCTTTTGGGGGGATTAGCTTGAATCTGTGATTAATGAGACAGTGAGTCCCCTGTTTTGAAATGTGACTGTAATTGTAGCAGAGGGCTGCATTTGTTTGCATTTTTCATAAATCATTCATTAACTGAAATGAAATCTTTTCCTTAAATTACCTCTCATGGTTCAGTTATTAGCGAGCTTTCCTTTCTTCCCAAATTTACTGGGCTATCCTTCAGTTCTCCTTGAACAAACCAAGCGATTGCCTTGACCATTGTCAACAGGAAATCATTTTCCTGGGCATTCCCCTCTTCCCAACTGGGCTGTAAATCCTCTCCCAACTAAGATTGCTGTCCACTCCTGCGGAGCCCAGAGGATGCTGATGCTCTGTCTGGGCCTTGTTGAGCTACTCGTGAAGATGTTTAAAAACGGTCTGTGGTTAATTTTCAAAGCAATACCTAGCAAACTTGTCTGGATTTACAAAGCCCGAGGCCTGCAGTTAGGGGACCATCCCTATTAAAAAGGAGTAGGTCACATTTTTATGAATTCTCCTGCATTTGGGCTGGCTATGGAAGGCCTCAGGGTAGCAAAAATTTCTAATGTAACTCCAAAAACCCTGGGGTGGTTGGGAGGCGTGATACAGCTAGTCCATTAACTGTGGAATGATGTGCCAATTCAAAAAGAGACAGGTAATCCTGACCCCTGCCTGGTACCTGACAACATGGTGATTTTTTTTTCACCTTCTTCCCCTGCTCCCAGCCCCCCAGGCAGTTAGATGAAAACCTGCCACAGTAGCAGTAGCATCTAGCACACAAAGCCAGGCCAAGTGACATGAGGACTGGGCATGTCCTCCCTCTTTGATCGATCACAGCTTCCTGCACTCCTGACCTTCCAGGCTTTTCTGATCTGAAAGCTGTTTGAAAGAGGCCCAAGGCATAGCACTCCCAGGAAGAGGAGTTGACATCCATGTCACTTGATCTTCATGAAAGCCACCAAAACCTACAAAGGGAAGGACTAGGATTTTGAGGCTTTGTGTCATGTTGGTGGGTGACTGAAGTCCACATCTGAGCTGGCATTGGACCTTACTTCTCAGTACTTCTTGGGTGTGGGGTCCAATGATTAGCTTTCTCCATAGCTGCTTTCCATGCCAGCTCAGTTCGTCTGGAATTGGAAAAAGTAAACTCACTTGTATTGTTTGAGCTGCTACCTATGGAGCCATGCATATCTGCCCCAGCAGAGGGATCCCAAATGTTCACTTGATGTAACAAATGAGTTCGAGCAAAGCCAGCTTCAATGAATATGGACTCGGGATGCTTTTGTTCAGGGAGAAATGTGCAAACCAACTTCACCTTGCTGTCCTTGTCAAGTGTAGAGGAAGAGCTTGTCAAGGCTGCATGGTCACCCCTGAATATGGTGCTGTGGTTCAGATGGGTGTCTCCCAAGCAGTCATTAATAAAGGTTTGGTCCCCAGTGTGTGGTGGTGGTAGATGTTGTAGACATTTAGGAATAGAACGTTTAGGAGATGGTGCCTTATTGGAAGGGATGTAGCTAGCTCGCTCTCTCTCTCTCTCTCTCTCTCTCTCTCTCTCTCTCTCTCTCTCTTTCCTTTTCTTTCCTTCCTCCCTCCCTCCCTCTCCTTCCTTGCTTGAGACATGACATGAACACCCAGACACGTGTTCCATGGTGATACACTGTTGTAGTCAGGGACCCAAACCAATGCAAGACCCAATCTTGGAATTGAGTCACTATCATTGGGAGCTAAAAGAAACCACTGTGCTTGCTAAGGTGCTCATGTCAGATATTTTGTTATAATGACATGAGGTCATTACACGTGTGCATCTTTGTTTTAATATTTGTGGAAAGAAAAAGAATTCCTGTGTGTCAAGAGCAAGTGTTTATAATGAGCTACCACTTAAAGATTCACAGACAGAAAAATTGCAAACTTTTGCCCAAGTTCCCAACAAGCCAGCCTGTTGCCTTTGGTCCTGTCTTTTCGGGTGGTCTCATAGGCTTTTCTCTTGCCAGGGTTCTTGTGCTTTGCATGGCAGACCCTCATTAGCAAGCCTCTATATCCTACCCAGGGTTCAGTCTGCATACAGCATGGTGTTTTCAGCTGGTTCAGCTTCCTTTCTGGCCCAGCTCATTTCCATGGACTCTTTGGGCTTCCCTCTTAGAATTTTAATCATGATGGCAAATCTGAGATGCCATGTATCTGAAGCCCATGGAACCTGCCTCTCCACACCACATACAGGAGGAAGAGGAAGGTGCTGAGAAACAAGAGCTGCTAAATGACTCTAAGAGGGGAGCTGCTGGCTGGGGTCTGGGTCTAGCTTATAATCCTGTTACATCTGTATACTTGCCTCAGGGTAAATGCTGGGCCTGCTGTCTGTACTTAAAGGCTGAGGACAGAAAAGATACTTTCCTCCAAAGGAATCCATCAGTCTTTGGTGATGGATCTGCAGTCTGAAACAGGACTGGGAAATTGTATCTTGGAAACCGAACACTGAAAGAACATTTTCAACAACTTAGTTTTCTGAATGTATTACTTCAGCTGATGTCTTTGTGTTAGTGTTTTGAGTTTGGAGTACACTGTTTCCATACACTGATGCAGCTTTTCCTAACTAAGTCTGAAGTGTGTACGTGTGCACCGGTATGCATGTCCAAGTGTGCATTCTTAAAAACTGATGGGGGAGAAATATTTCCAAGTGAGGCTTCTCAGAACACTTTGCAGCGTGGATGGCTTTGCAATAAAAAGGCTGGCATGACACCTTCAGAGAAGCAGCACTGGGCTTTGAGTTTATAACTCTTTAGAACTCCAGTGTGATAAGAAAATTCTCACCAAAATATAGAATGATTAAATCATGTGTTTATTACATTAAAAAACAAATGCATTCACCATTAAACACTTGCCCGAAAGACAGAGAAGCCCTCGTTCTGTTATTGCTATAGGTGTCAGGATGTTTGCAATAAAAGGAGAGAGGTTGGCCTCCACTCTAAACAGTGGAGATTGATGACCGAGAAGCAGGAGGGGTGAAGGGTGATGAATGAAAAATTACTAAGGAGACCTCAAGGGTAGGGTGATGCTTGCAGACTAACATCATCCAATTCTTAAAAAAAAAATGGCTCAGACTTAGATGGTTAGGGTGAGGATAGGAAAATTGAACAGACAGAGGAAAAGGGGAATTTTCTCTATTCGGGGTGGCTAGTCAGGGCCTAGGTGGAGACATGGTGGAGAAAAAGTCTCCAGAGGAGCTTGGCTGTACTTAAGTCAAGAAGACGTTCTTTGTCAGTCTGGACGTAGTCTAGTTACTTGCAGTTAATAAACATCATCTGCTTTCAGCACTGACTGAAGCATATTTTTAAATGTCTATTAGAGAGTGAGAGAGGAAATATATATGCTTTTAGTCTTTTGAGACTGTGTGGGCACTGGTTTCTTCCTCAGAGAGTTCTAGCAATTCGCTAGGATGAGAACACAGTAGTCAAGCTTACCATTTTTCATCGGTTTGTTTTCACTGCTGCGTATCGAACTCAGGACTTCTTATATCCGAGGCTAGTGGGATGTCACTAAAGCTACATTCTGTGACCTATGGTCAACCATGGGCCAAAGATATTAAGTGGAAAATTCCAGAGATGAACAATGCATAGTTTCAAATAACTATTGCTATAACATATTGTTATAATTGTTCTATTTTATTAGAAGTTATTGCTAAGCTCCTGCTGTACCTAATGTACAAATTAAACTTTATCATGCCTATACATGGGGGAAAAAACATAGCATCAAGTTCAGGCCTTTCAGT
Source organism: Peromyscus californicus insignis (assembly GCF_007827085.1). Lineage (NCBI taxonomy): Eukaryota > Metazoa > Chordata > Mammalia > Rodentia > Cricetidae > Peromyscus > Peromyscus californicus. The sequence goes on along the minus strand of NW_026294562.1, from coordinate 68,291,681 downwards.
GGTCTTGGCATCCATTAGGGGTTTCAAGCTCCTCCCCCCATGATAAAAGGCAGAACTGCCTTGAAAGCAGAAAGGCCCTCAGTGGTGATGGTCTGTATGAGGCTGCCGGAGACACAAGGCTTCTATTTCTGTCACTCACAAGGGAGTCTGATCCTGGGCTGCAGGACAGTCAGAGAAGCACCTGCCAGCCCTGACAGATGGACCAGAGCTTGCCCTTCTAGGAGGTGTTTCCAAGGCCACCAGTTAGTCAGCTCTCTGCCACTAGGGATGACTTGGGTAGCTAATAATTTCCCCCTGTATGACATGCCAAATTCTACTATATTTTTGTATTTTTTACAAGCCACACCAAATCAAAAAAATACCAGACCCTTTCCTGGAGTTTCTTATATCCACATGTGACTTTCAATCAAATTTTAAAACCTTTTAGAAGAGATTTTTACACCATGTCGCTAAGGCCAGAAGTTAGCCGGAAGTTGAACAGGAGCTGTTTTCGTACCTATCACACACCTTAAGCATTTGCTTTTGCTGTAAACACGCCTCTTAGGAGTCCCTCTTTGTTGGGTTCTATTGCCTGCTAAACGCAGGTCTGTTTGAACTTGCTTCCACCTGCTCACTTTTAAAGTGTGTAGTAGTCTGTCAAGTCCAACTGAGCACTGCCGAGTTTCTACTTACACACCTAATTAAAAAAAATTCTTCCCCTTTTTATTCTCATAATCCATTGATTAACATTGTATTCCAACATCAACACAGTACCATGGAGAATAGCTGAAAATAGGTTTTGGGTGAAACATACTGGCCTTGGCTGGTATCTGTGCTCGATGAATGGCACAATGGAGCCTGAGCATCCCAAGTCTTTGAGATGGGCTGTGCAGTGTGTGTTGCTGAGGTACCACAGGGTATGGTTTAACTCAGGGACTCGTTTTCCTCTAAGTCACTTAGAAGGATCCCTGTTGTACATTACTGCTGACTTACCTTGCTGGGCCTCGAGGGGCAACGGAAGACATTCTGGGAACAGTGTGACAGATGAGCCGTGTCCTCGGGTAGATAAGACGAAGAGCAAACAGAGAAACTGTGTTCATGATCAAGCCGTCAAAAGCATCCTTAAGAACAGAAGAGCACTTGACTGACAGTCTGGGAGCAGAAAACCATGCAAAGAGACCTCAAGTGAGGTCAGCTTTGACACTTCTACTGTGCCAAGGTTGAAGCATGTTGGTTTATTTCTTCTGATTGGGTTCAGAGTAGGACTTTCTCATAATTCAGGACCTTGACTTTGCTCCCCTAAGTGGACCAGGTGGTTGGAATCCAAGATTTGTGGCACCCACTATGTAAATACTATGGTTGAAGGTTGACAGTTTTATGTAGCTATTACACACACACACACACACACACACACACACACACACACACACACACACACACACCTCATATACACCACAGATTTTTGATGTTGTTGTTGCTTTTGAGATGGGGTCTCCTGTATCCCAGGCTGGCCTCGAACTCTATCTGTAGCTGGGGATGTCTTCTGATCCTCCTGCCTCTACCTCTGGAGTGCTGGAATTACAGGCATGCAACACCACACTCAGTCTGTAGTACTGAGAACCAAACTAGTGATTCATGCATTCCACCAACTACATCTCCAGCTCCGAATATTTGATTTTGAATTAGAAGATGAACATGACCGCCTTAGGTAATATTATGGTTTAAATCCGAAGTAACCTCTTGAGCTCACGTTTGGACATTTGGAGACCCTAGTGGGCAGTGTTACTTTGCCAAGTTGTGGAACCTGTAGAAAGGGAAACTGGTTACAAGAAATGGGTCCCTAGAGGATTGACCTTAAGGTTTGTAGTCCAGCTTTGCTTCAGCCCCTAGCTGCCGTTTCCTTCTCATTACTATGTAACAAACAGAGGCACCTTCTGCCAAGCTTTTCCTACCGTGATGAATTTGAGCCTTCTGAACTGTGACTCAAAACAAATCCTTCCTCCTTCAAGCTGCTTCTCTTAGGTCTTTGTTGGGAGAAAAGTAATCAGAAATGCTACCTCTGTGTCCACACTGGCTGGGGATCAGCTCAGTGTCTGTCTCAGCCAGCATCAGAAAGGCTTCCTCCTGCAGGGCATGGGAACTAATACCGAGACTCACAACTGGATAATGTGCAGAGAGTGAGACACCTTGGAATACTCAGTCCTAAATGGGATGTCTCCATCAAATCCTTACCCTCAAGGCTCAGGGAACCTCAGGGGAGCAGAAAGACTCTAAGAGCCAGAGTGGGAAGAGGATACCCAGAGTGGGAAGAGGATACCTAGGTAAACAGGCCTTCTGAACCCAGCAGGACTGACACATATATGAACTCACAGAGACGGGGACAGTGTGCACAGGGCCTGCACGGGTTCCAGCCAGATGGGTCCCCGTGCTAAGAGGAGAAGTAGACATAAGCTCCCATCCCTAACCCACGAGCTGTGTCCAATTGATAACCACTTGCAAGTGAAAAATTACTTTTCTCCAATGGAGTCTCACCGGTTATATAAACCACACTTACACTTCCGGGCCCCATGCCCGGAAGTAGATGGCCAACATAAAACCAAGCTCAATGCTCTTTTTAGAGAGATTTTTGTCTCAGGACACTTTGCTTTTGAGGTGGGGTCTCCTGTATCCCAGGCTGGCCTCGAACTCTATCTGTAGCAGGGGATGTCTTCTAATCCTCCCGCCTCTACCTCTTGAGTGCTGGAATTACAGGCATGCAACACCACACTCAGTCTGTAGTACTGAGAACCAAACTAGTGATTCATGCATTCCACCAACTACATCAACAGTGTGTGTGTGTGTTGTGCTTTTTCTTTGTTTTGTTTTCCTTTCTCTCTGTTTGATTTGTTTTATTCTGTTCTGTTTGCTTTTTATTTGCCTGTTTGTTCTCTAAAGAGAGAAAGGTGTGGAGTTGGATGGGTGGGAGGTGGGAGGATCTGAAAGGAGACAATGGAGGGAAAACATGATCAGAATATACTGTATGAAGAGATTATTTTCAATTAAAACAAGGATACACTGCTTCTTAGAGACACACCTCCAGGTACACTGACTTTATCCAAATAGACGTTCGGTATTTTGTACTGTGTGATCCAAGCCTTAATGTCCATCTTGGTGCCAGTTCAAAAATGGCTGTGGAAGGGGTAGAGAGATAGGTTAGCAGTTAACAGTACATACTGTTTGAGCAGAGGACCCAAATTCAGGGATCCTCTGGGCTCTGCAGGTACCTGCACTCCCACTCATAATTAAAATAAAGTTTTTAGAAAAAACGACCTACCTGTCAAAGCATGACTTACTTTTTTTTTCTCCCCTCTGAGGGACTCTTGGTGGCACCTAGGAGAGTCACTTCCCAGAAATATCTTTCTTCTCACAACAATGATAACTTTGTTTTTGTCACACCGAACTTTGTCCCCAGGCCCGCATTCAGTCAGCTTTCCCTGACTTTAGTGTGGTCCTTGGAATTTATCAGGGAAATGTGGTTTGTTTGTTCTGATTATATTATGGGAAACCTGCATATGTGCTTGGGGGGCTTTTAACTTTATCTTATGTGATAGATATTCAGCTGTTGTGAAGCTAAACCCCAAATGAAGTGACAGGGACAAGAAAATGAAAATCTGAAAGTCTGGGTTTCTTAAGAGAAAATCTCTCTCTGGATGAGAATTAAGAAAAATATTTACATGTGTTCTATGCAAAGTGTTGCCGTTAGATTGTCCATAATTGAAAAACAGGAACACTGAGATGAACTGGGGACTTGTTTTAGGATTAAAAGAAGATTCATTTATAAGGCGATGTTTTCGTTTTCGTAATGCTAATTTGATAGCTTCAGTATATGGCTTTGAAGGTGGGCACAGGGAGCCTCCCAATTGCTCTGGAGCTGTGCTAATCAGATTGTGGAGAGTCTGTATTTTCCAGGCCTTTCATCCATTCGTTTGAATATGTAAATCTTCCGTGTTGGCCCCTTTGTCGTGCTGTGAAGGACAGATGAAAATCCCTTTTGCTCTCACACATTTGGCCAGTTTTGACTCCGCCTTGGGGTAGCCTTGTAACACAAAGCACTGTGCCCTCTTGTTTTGCTGTTATTCTCAGGGTATCCACTTTTTCTGTAGTGCCAGTCAGTCTCTCCTGTCAGCCTGAGGTTGTGTTTTCAGTCAAGTCCCTAAACAGGGACACCAAACCCATAAAGGAAGTGCTGTGTTCCTTGCCTCAGCCTATTCAATAGTGTTCCCCCCCCCACACACACACACACACACTGAGAAGCAAACATCTACTGTCACCAGGCTACATGTACACCTTTCTGAAATGCAAGGAGGTGACTTGTCAATAATGTCCCTGTCCCTGACACAGAAGCAGATGCCCGACACCTGTGCAGCCCTAGGTGGAAGTCCTGCCCCTCCAGGACCTGGCTTCCGCTGGCCACCCTCTAGGTGGTGGTGAGTCTTCCCAGCAGAATTCCTAGCCCTTCTCCTGTGACCCCCAGGGCACATTTATTGCTGGCTACCTGTGTCTTTTCTTCAGGGAGTTCCTCTTCTCTGCAGGGCCCTCTGCTGCTTCTGCCTCCCACTTTTCCTGGAGTTGACCCCAACATGAAAGAGAAGGTTCTGTCAAGGGTGGGCTAGAGCTTGGGCCCAAAGTCTTGGTAAATGGCTCTTGTGAGGCAATGGAACAGTCCCCTGATGGTCTGGTACCCTTTGAGACTATATTTGAGCAGATTTCCAACTCACCCTCTGGGGACTAGCTGGTTCTGTTTCAGAAGTCCTACAGTGAGGAGTTGGGGCCAGCTCATGTTGTATTTCTTGGTTCCTTCTACTGACCTCATGTGTTATGGACACCAAAGAGGTATTTGCCTTTCTCTGTTGGCAAGACAACCCTATGATCTCTCCCTCTCCTGTAGCCCTACTGAGTAAGATAATACCAGGCAGGATTTCATGCTCTGTGTGCTGGGCTCCTAGCAACTGCCTCCTTCTTTCCCACCATGGGTGGCAGTAACCTGGGATGCTGGGCCCACTCTCAAGTTAAAATTGCCTCCCTCTACCCCCAAGTGCACAGGCTTGATTGAGTTTCTCTAGCCATTTCCAGTGACTTTCTTATCAGTCAAAATGATTTTAATCAAAGAGATGAGTCAGAATATTAAAAAAAAAAATCCTCTTCTACCCAGGTAGATCCCCTTAGGTTATGGAAATACCACATCCTGCATATTTTTTATTAAGACTCTAGTGGCAATTGTAATTAAAATTGGGGTTTTCCATGGATGGGAGCCAGTTACCTGCTGTATTCCACCCAGCACAACCTCTCCCCTTCCTAATATAAGGAGGGTGTGAATCAGCTTGCCCAGCATTAAGCAGATTACTCTGGGAAATGAAGTAGTAAGTATAAAATTCTCCCTCTGTAGATACAGACCAAACTAGCTAGAATAACCAGCCACGGAGTAAATAGCCAGGCTTCATTGCTGCCTGATTATGGATTTGTTGATAGGAAACAACTTTTTGACTGTTTACATCATGAAATTTTGATAACCCATTTGTATTACTTAAACTGAATACTTTGTAAGCGTTGTCAAAGCGAGGGAGTAATTTGTAACCGAGGCAGTGGCTGGAGAAACCGACCTCGTGGAAGCATTCTCTAAATTGCTTTGCTTGCAGCTATGTGGGTCTGCCATGAAGAATAATTTCTCATATTGGATTTCCAAAGCCACAGGAGTGGCCACAGAGCAGGGGAGGGACAGCCCAATGATTTAAGACCATTTAATGCCCCAGTTGTCGTGAAATACTAGGAAATAAACTCTAGTGGCCAGTTAGAACACATTGCTACAATCTCTTAATGCCCCAAACTAGGAGGCTGATTTATCTTCTGTTATGTCTCATTAGATGACCTTAAGGAAAAGGGGGTGGGGAAAGTTAGGACGACCAAACTCACAGTAGGGCAATGGGCCTGCCGACCCCCAGGTTCTGGCAGGTTTGAGCTCCTGTCTAGCTTGGGCCAGGTTCCCTATCGGTGGATTTCATCCTTGTAGTACACAGATATTTGAATGTGGTAGAGTCAGTTAGGATGGACTGTGAAATTGACTACCCGATGTCGCCCAGATCTCGCCATGTACACTAGTTCCCCGTGATCTTACAGAATTCAGGTTCAGGTCTAGTGGTCCAAAGGGAACCTGAGACTGTTTCTAGATTTCCAATATTCAGAGCTGTTTGAGGAGAGAGGTTCCATCCACCCTTGAGGATGGCTGACAGACCTCTAAACCTGCCTAGTCATCCTTTCTGGACAGTCCTCTCTGTTCACGGTAGATGCTGAGCTAGCAATGGGATTTGAACCCAGACAGCTCATCTCTCTGTTCGGCAGGCTGTGCCTTCTACTCCCTGGGAAGAAAGGAGGCCTATCCTTTCCATTCAGCAGACGCAGGGTCAAATTCAACCATGAAAATCCAGCTTTCCCTTTCTCTCCACATGCCCAGACATCCTTGCCTTTTCTCTCAGGATTTTAGGCTGTATGTTAATAATCATGCTGTGAGTTTGTGGTGGTTTGGAAAAGAATGGCCCCATAGGCTCATGTATTTGAATGCTTAGTCATCAGGGAGTGGCACTACACATGAAGGATTAGGAGGTGTGGCCTTGTTGGAGGAGGTTTTGTCCCTGGGGGTCAACTTTGAAGTTTCAAAAACCCAATCTGTCCCTGTCTCTGTCTCTGTCCCTGTCTCTCTGTCTCTGTCTCTCTCTGCTCTTTCTCTGTCTCTCTCTGTCTCTCTGTCTCTCTCTGTCTCTGTCTCTCTGTCTCTGTCTCTCTCTGTCTCTCTCTCTCTCTGCCTGTAGACCAGGATGTAGCTCTCCACTACTGCTCCAGCACCATGCATGCTTCCATGCTCCCCACCATGATGACAATGGACTCAGCCTCTGAAACTGTAAGCAAGCCCCTGATTAAATGCTTTCTTTCCTAAGAGTTGCTGTGACCATGGTGTCTCTTCACAGCAACAGGACAGTGACTAGACAGTGGTTCTTTGAGCCTCACCTCTAATTCATACTGACCCTGTACAGACTCCCCAGTTCTTCAGCCTCTGGGGCTCATCCTGTCTCATTGTACCTTTGTTCGGTGCCCTTGATGTCTAGTGTGATGGAGGCTCCCCGGTTTACAGTGAAAAAGAGGCCATCACCTGCTCCTTCTTTACCTAGGAGAGGAACCAAAGGGCCCAGTGGGAATGAACTTGGTGGTCCATGTGCTGCTGATCACAGCATGGGTACCATTTACAAAGTTCTTGTGCCGCAGGCATGCTAGCTGTTTTCTTCTTAACAATTGGTTGCAGTAAAACACGCAAAACATTTGCCATCTTGATAATGCCGAGTGTACAGTGTAGTGGTGTTGAATAACTCCCTTCTCATACCATAGCCTTGGCACTTCACACCATACCCCCAAAGCACTAGCCCCTGTCTCTTCCTACCCTCCTCTTTCCTTCCTCCTGGGGTGACCCTTCTAGACCCCCTATATGTAGACTCACACCACACCTGACTTGTTTCACTTGCTATAATGACCTCAGGGTCCATCCATGCTGTAGTGTGTCTCAGCCCTTCCTGCTTTGTGAAGGCTGACCAGCATTGCACCATGTCTGCTACCACATTGTGGTCCGCAGTGGAATCACTGCGTAGCCCTAGGGTTGCCGCTTGCTTTTGGATACTGGGAGCAGGGCTGCTCTGAGTGTGGGTGTACAGAGCTCTTAGGCTTTGCTTCTGGTTCTTTCTGACGTGTAATAATACCAGAAGTGGAGGCTCTGGTTCATATGGTAGTTCTGTATTTGAATTTTTGAGACGCTATCTTTGTTTTCTACAACAGTCACAGTTTCACATCCCCAGCAGCACAAGGCTTCCAACTTCTCCATGTCCTCTCTGGTGTGTATTATTTCCAAAGTTTTCCATAGTAGCAGTTCTAATGGCTGTGACCTGTAGTCTATTCTCATTAAAATACCTGCGTCATGAAGGCTGAAGAGGTGCCTAAGGGTTAAGAACATTTGCTATTGTATCATGAGGACCAGAGTCCAGATTCTCACTCCAGTTCTCACTCCCTAAACCCTCTTTTCCCTTCCTATAACAGTGTGGACACACCTCCCTGGCCCCTTGAGTGACCCCTTAGGCAATGCAGTCACTTTCCATAGCCCTATTGCTCAGCTAGGGATGGTATCCTAAGGAGCTTTCCAACCCAAAGACAAGCCCTGCGGAGATCCTGACTGGCAAAATAGAAGAGCACACATATGAGAAGGTCACTAACATGCATCTCTGCTTGCTGCCTCCTAGCACTGGATTTTGGGACACGATATGTAAGGAATGACAAGAAAATCACATATTATGTAAGAAAAGACAAGAAATCAATCCAGATTTCATATCTGTTATTACCAAGGATTTTGATGGGTGAAATGGTTGTTACTTGAATCAACAGGCTGAATTCTTATTATCTATTATTTTTGTGGACTTGCTTGAGTGCTGACCACACCCTTCACCATCTTTAGAAGAGGAGAGCCTTTGGTGGGGAGGGGCAGTGCCCATGCACCTGTGTGTATGAGGAGGGCAGTGTGCATGCACCTGTGTGTATGGAGAGGGCAGTGTGCATGCACCTGTGTGTATGGGGAGGGCAGTGTGCATGTACCTGTGTGTATGGGGAGGGCAGTGTGCATGCACCTGTGTGTATGGGGAGGGCGGTGTGCATGCACCTGTGTGTATGGGGAGGGCAGTGTGCATGTACCTGTGTGTATGGGGAGGGCAGTGTGCATGTACCTGTGTGTATGGGGAGGGCAGTGCTGATGCACCTGTGTGTATGGGGAGGGCAGTGTGTATGCACCTGTGTGTATGGCGAGGGCAGTGTGCATGGACTTGTGTGTATGGGGAGGGCAGTGTGCATGCACCTGTGTGTATGGGGAGGGAAGTGTGCATGCATCTGTGTGTAAGGGGAGGGCAGTGTGCATGCACCTGTGTGTATGGGGAGGGCAGTGCTGATGTACCTGTGTGTATGGGCAGGTCAGTGCTGATGGACCTGTGTGTATGGAGAGGGCAGTGTGCATGCACCTGTGTGTATGGGGAGGGCAGTGCTGATACACCTGTGTGTATGGCGAGGGCAGCGTGTATGCACCTGTGTGTATGGGGAGGGCAGTGCTGACGCACCTGTGTGTATGGGGAGGGCAGTGCTGATGCACCTGTGTGTATGGGGAGGGCAGTGCTGATGCACCTGTGTGTATGGGGAGGGCAGCGTGCATGCATCTGTGTGTATGGGGAGGGCAATGCTGACGCACCTGTGTGTATGGGGAGGGCAGTGCTGATGCACCTGTGTGTATGAGGAGGGCGGTGTGCATGCACCTGTGTGTATGGGGAGGGCAGTGTGCATGCACCTGTGTGTATGGGGAGGGCAGTGTGCATGCCCCTGTGTGTATGGAGAGGGCAGTGTGCACGTACCTGTGTGTGTGTTTATGTGGTGAGAGGTTGACCATAGGTGTCATTCCTAAGATGCCATTTACCTTGCTTTTTGAGACAGAGTCTCTCACTGGCATGAAATTTGCTGATTGAGCTAGGCTGGCTGAACAGTAAGCCCCAGGGATCTGCTCTCTCTACTCCCTCCATGCTAAGATTACAAGTGTCCACCGTGCCATGCTTTTTCACATGTGTTCTGGGAATTAAACCCAGGTGTTAACACATGTATGGCAAGCACATTACCAACTGAGCCATCTCCCTAGCCCAGAAGGAAGAGTCTTGAGAGAAAGGCAACAATCCCTATCAGCACACACCATGGTCTTCCATCTCCCCCAGCAGATACCTACAAGGCTTCTTCCACCTCCTTTCTGGTTCCCTTTGAAGATATGCTTAGGGTTACCTGCCCAAGATCATTTCCTGTGAGCCAGAGGACTTAATCCAGGACTATAGTCCCCTCAGTGCCTTGGATCTCACAGCCTGGCTGCATCCATATTTGTGTTTGATACAGGCCTGTGTGTGACATTTTTCATCTGGCCTTCTCCAGTCTATGCCCAGACTTGTTCTCTTCTGCGGTTTTGTGTGAAGTAGATTTTTATGTGGTGGTTTGGGGAACTCTGACCCTTCAGAGAAAGGGACTTTTCCTTCCTACAAATAATGGAATGAAGTGTTTCTCTTAACTCAGATGGCCAGCATGCACCTGTTTTCACACTTAAGCTGATGAGTTTGCTCATGACATGACATTCCCCAGAGAGCCAAGTTACCCTAATGGTATCTATTTTTAGTGAATCCTGAAAACAAGGAAAGACAGGCATGTGAATGATTTCTTTCAGAGTGGGAATATTTAGAGTTGGACAGAATTGTGAGGGGTGATAGATTATTTTTTTTCTCAACTATAAGTGAAAAGGGAAAATGAATAATACAGAGCCAAAGCCAACAGCCTCTTGGAGATGAATCATAGCTCCCTGAGGTAGGCCCTGGGCGAGCTTCAAACACAACAAAGATGAGCATCACCTGGGGTTGAGGAGGGTCTGTAGCAGTTCAGCCCACAGTTCAGTACACATGTTCCCTCCAGTGCTGAGCTGCTCCATATGTGTGCTGCCTGGGAGCTGCAAGGGACATGGAGTATGTGGAGTTATCTGTTCCCTGTTGTAACTGAACACCACAGGGTAGGGAGTCTGAGAAGGTAGAGGTTTATTTGACATACAGTTCTGATGGCTGAAAAATTGAAGATCAGGCCACTGCACCCGGTGAAGTCCTTCTTGCCAGCAGAGACTCTCTACCGAGTCTGAAGGTGGCACAGAGCATCACAGGACCACACCCACAACAGCCTAGTTCAGGTCTCTGGTTCTTCCCTTAAATGCCACAGCCCCTGGGTTTGGTTTCCACCTCCAAACTCCTTCCAGGGGCTGTTAAATTTCAACAGTGTATTTGGTAAGGACCTTCAGACATAGGGAAGTCACACATAAGTCTGCAGATCAGGTTTCTCTCTGTTAGAAAACTCAGACTTGCAGCATGACAGAATCTCCATGCCTTCAAGTCAGGACTTGTCTCCCTTGCCAGGAATTCCATTCAAAGGAGGCTATTATTTAGGGTCTCCTCAGATTCCCCAAGAATGGCTATGGAAAAGAAGCTTGTCTGTTGGCATCCAGGTGCACTTCTGGCCTAGAACCCTCCTGGGCCTGGCAAGGGGCTAGGCGCTTGATAACCAGAGCTCACCAGCACTGTGAACAAACACACTGTGAGAGATATGTGCACTCAGAAAATACGTCTCCAGTCCTTAATTGGTGCCTCTACTTGGGAGATGAAGCTCTGGGCTCTGCTCTCTCAAGGTTCCAAGCCAACTAATTGATTGACATAAAGGAATGATGATGTACTAATAACAACAGCAGTGTGTGTAAGGTCTACACACAATGTTTTGATACTCATCTATAGTAAAGTGGTTACTGCACCCAAATAAAGCTATGTATCCAGCTTACCCGATTATGTATCTTTTTGTGTATGATAAACATTTCTGAAAAATCTTTTAACAAAAACCCAGTGCACAATCTATACCATTAGCTCTTGCCTTCAAACTGTATGTCAGATCTCAACTTCCTATCACATGGCCACACCTCTGTATCACTGACCACATCCTCTCCCGACCACTACTTAAAGTCTGGCAGGAAGAAGGCTGATGGATTTTTCATCCAGTGATAAAGCTCTGTGGTAATGGTTTGCTCTAGAAAGCAAAGACCATGTAGAGAGAGAGAGAGAGTTAGAAAGGGGCTGCTGCATTGTTTGGCTTTTCATCCAGGTTCCTTTTAAAAACAACGGGCTTTACTTAGTTTCTCCTTCATTCTTCTATTGGAAGGCATTCTGCTTGGGATTTTACATTTGTGACATCTATTTTTGGAGAACCCAGAGGACATTGGAAAGCTATGTGATGGTACCCAGAGCAAAGGTGGGGTTGACATGAGGCCTGACTGCAGGTCTACATATCATCTCGTAGAGATGGAGAAATCCACAGCTAGGGGTCCGAGAGCACTAGTAGGCCTCTCACAACTCACGCTTTGGCCCCACAGGCCCCAAAATACTTGCAGGGCACATGTGCAGACTTGAAAATAAACCATCACCCTTCACCAATGTGCTGGCTAGTCTTCTGTGAACTTGACACACAAACTCAGGGTGTCTGAAAGGAGGTAAGTGTCAACTGAGAAAGTGTGTCCATGACATCTGGCTAGAAGGCATTTTCTTAATTAGTTATTGAGAAATTGTGGGCCAGTGGTCCTGGGTTTTATAAGAAAGCAAGCTGAGCAAGCCATGGGAAGCAAGCTGTCAAGCAGCACCCCTCCATGGCCTCTGCATCACCTCCTGCCACCAGGTTCCTGTCCTGACTCCCTGTGAGGGTGAACAGGGATATGGAAATGTAAGCCAGATGAAACCCTTTCCTCCCCAGCTTGCTTTTTGGTTATGATGTTTTGTCATAACAATAGAAACCCAAACCAAGATAACCAAGAACTGAGACATCCCCAAGAGCAAGAACAATGTCACCATGGAACATAGACTCCTTCTAGATAGTGAACTGTTTTGCCCCAGCCCTCAATCCCTGGGCTGCTGGTCGTTAGAATGAGCTGAGTCATCTGTGTTCATTCTTGGATCATTTTCTTGGATTATTTCCCAAAACTTGACAGACCTTAGTAAAGCTATTTTGAGAGTTTGCTGACAGTTTTTTTTTTTCTAGGCTCACACCATGTATTTTAGGCATTTCAGTATTAATACTGTGACCTCATTAAATGCATATTTTTGTTTAAGCCTGTGGGCATGGGTGGAATGGCAGGTTTTTGTGTTCATATTCAGAAGACCCACGTCAAAAACAACTCACTTTTGGGGGTCATTTTCATGCATCAGAGTTTGGACCAAGAGAGAAGGTGTTCCAAGACAACCTTGAGCAAAGACATTGAGACAACGGCTTTGCTAAGTGTTAGTACAGTGCAGAATTGGTTTGTTTCAAACACAGATTTTTTTTTTCTAATTTCCATGTGCTTACCACATATGAACCACATTCCTCCAGCCTGGAATGTAGGTGTCTTGAGCCTCATGTAGAGTTCTGCTCCTAATCACAGAGTTCACTGTGACACAGGAGAATACACTGCATTTGAAGTAAAAAGCTTGGGATTCAAATTCACATTAACTCACTAGGTCATAGAGAAGAGCTGGTTCACCAATGCCAATCTGTACCAGAGTTTCTTACACAGCCATTTAGCCTATGTGTTTAAACCAGCTCAGTTGGATTAGCACATAATGTCTTTCAAGCTTATAAATACTCTTGTGTGTTCTGGGTATGCCACTCACAGACTGCTAGAGGCACCTGCCCTTTCCTGTACATTACTGCCAAACCCCCAAGTTTTTAGCAAATCCCCTACCCACCCACCCACCCACTCAGTCTTTAAACAACAGCAACATCCTGCATCCATGCAAGGTAGTTAGTAGAATTTGCACACACATACACACACACACACACACACACACACACACACATACACACACACGCACGTGCACATGCACACACACACACCCAAGGCTCTGATTCCACAGTGTTCAAAGATAGAGAAGTTCTGGCTATGGAGTCATAAATCCTTGTGTTAAAAGGAAGTAGGATCTTTAATGTGGAGGACAACCACATTGGGGCAACCCATGCTCATTAGTGACTCCCCTTCTCTTTCCCACTTCAAATTAAACATGTTTGCATAAGAATACAATGGACACTGAGTTGCTGGTTCCACGGCATCCATATCGACATGACAGTAGTTACACTGACATTCATAGCAACATGACAAATGTTAGGCTAGACAGATGGCTCCTGAAAGCATGAGGACATGAGTGTGAATCCCGGTACAGGGGGGTGTGGGAGCGCGCCTGTAATCCCAGTGTATCTATGTTAAGATGGAAGGTAGAGACTGGTGAATCCAGGAGCTCAAAGGCCAGCTATCCTAGAGTGTGCAGTGGCAAACAACAGAGAAACCCTGTGTCAGATAAGGTAGGAGAAGACTGACGCCCAAAGTTGTTCTCTGACTTCCACACCTGCAGAGGGGCACATGCCTACGATCACATATGTGTAGCCATCATGCACACACATAGATGATTAATGAGCTGCCCTGTCTCATACCACCTTCATTCACTTTTTCTCAGTTCAGATGGCTGTTGAATGCCTCCTAAGGGCCAGGCTGTAGGCTAAGCACCAATTAAGCAAACACAGACAAAGGTGGACGTGGAGCCTGTTCTCATATTGCTGAGAGTCTTTGGGGACAGCCTGGACATTGCTCAGACAAGCAAGCAAGTGACCATGTAATAGCAAATGTGACCTGGGCCCCCTGAGAGAGACTCACATGGCTCCATGGGAGCCTGGGAGAGGGAATGAATATTGGAAGGCTGGGACCAGAAAAGTTGGAAGGTGTACACCACATTCACAAGAACTGGGTGACACCTAGGTAAAGCAGAGGCCACACAGTTGCCAGAGCATGGGGGAAATGGAAGAGAAGGTTGGGCTGCATCCATCCTTCCAGTTCATGTGCCTGTAAGGCAGCCTCTGATGACCAGTTTCATCTCTCCAGCAAGAATGATGCTCACTCTGCTATGGTAATACCGTCTCATTTTATAAGCTGTTTTGACTGTTCACGGACGTAAGCGTCAGGTCCTGGTTTCAGTGCTAACCAGACTGACCAAACCTCTGTCTTCATGGAGCTTGCCTCCTACATGGGTAGAGGTTCAGAGCAGTGGTTCCGCAGACGTACAACTCAGTCATATAGCATCGGGGACTATTGCCATGCAAGTAAGTAAAGCATTTCCGGGATAGCATGTGCATCTCACAGAAGGGTCTGGGAAAACTTCTGCAGAGGCCTGAGAACGGGGTTTCCCTGGGCCAGCAACTGACATCCTGAAGCCAGCCTAGCTAAGAGTTTCCCTCGGAGACTTGCTCTGGCACTCTCACGGGCAGGCAGCTACCCACCTTCCTCCTCCATCCCGCAGAACTAAAGCTTTCTTCAAGGAAGGCAGTAGCAGAGAAACGAGAAAAAGCAACTCGGATCGCCAAAGGCAGGAGGCAGGTACACTGATCGCATCAGTTAGAAAATTGTCTCCATTCCCTGGCTTGCTTTTCCTTTAAATGGGACATTCAGTCATAGCTTCACTATAAAATTGATTTATTGTGTGGAAATAATTTCCGTAGCAGGGGAACTAATTTGATTGTGTAGCATAAAGAAAATGTATGTGGGACAATGGGGAAGAATAGAGCCAAAATGAATCCAATATATTTTAATCTCCGCAATACAGATTATATTTTCAATTAAGAAGCTTAACGTGCCTGTGTTCCTGTGTTCGGCTGGCAGGGCCCTTCCCAGAGCACGTTCCCACGTGTTTGTGGGTAATAAGTCACTTAACATTAAGAAGGTACATAGTGATTAGCCCTGATCACCCAGTGGCTTCCCTCTAATAGCAGAGTCAATGTTCACAGCTACTATGGCTTTATTTGGGTGGTAACAAACGCAGTAATGGAAAGATAGACCTATTATATTGGTAACATGATGTATTCATCAGAACAAGAAAATCCTCAGGGCTAAAGTGTTAGTGTGGTGGTTAAGGGCACTTGCAGCTGTTGCAAAGGATACAAATTGAGATGCCAGCACCCACATTGAATAACTCATAACCCCCTGTAACTCCAGCTCCAGGGAATCTCATGCCCTCTTCTGGCCTCCATGGGCACCTGTACTCGTGTGCACAGACCCACCTTCCCCACCCCACCCCCATACATACACATAATTTTCTTTAAAAAGATAAAAACAAGTCTTTTAAAGAAAGGACAAGAAAACCCTGCCTACTCCCCCAACGCCAGCCAGGTCTTAGTCTTTGGACTCTGTCTGTCCTGCTCTCTAGAGCAGAGCTGAGCAGAAGGCTATGTCCCGGCAGCTTTGCCTTGCTAATTGTGTCTACCAGGGGCTTGGCAGCAGATGGACTGGTCTTTGTTCTGTGCCTGCTCTTGGCTGACCTTGGAGTTGCTCACTCACTGCCTGATGGACTCAGATGCTAGCCATGTCCTCTTGCTCTGGATCATGTTTGATCTTAAGCCAACAGTTGAGATGAAACCATATGAGTTCCATTTTACAATCACTGGGATTTGTCTCCAGGGCTTGTCATGTAACAAGAGTGAGCAAGGCAGATCGTGGCGCCCTTGATTCTACGTCATGCTCACAGTCCTCACTCACCCTCTGTTAGTTCATTTCTCATCCTCAGAGGCAGAGAGCTTATTTTGGCTTACAGTTTGAGGGTATGGTCTGTCAGTGAAGGAAAACAGTTCTCATCTCAAAAGAACAAAGGAGATGATTTATTCAGAAATGAAATGTGAGCAGCCATGTCCCAGGAACACAGTTTTAGGTTACCCCAAATTACATATTCTAATATGTTAAGAGTTTCATGGTTTTTAATAGCGACAGAACAAATTCAATAAAAAATCTAAATGATTTTCAAATATATTGGCAAAAACATCATGTAGTTATTTTTTCCCCCAAAAGGCAGAGAAATCTGAGCTATAGGCCTCAGTAAAACCTGGAGCCTTCTTAGCCTTTTGGCTGGTGGACTCTGGTAATCTGGATATTCTAAAGGGTTTGCCTAACAGTCACAAAGATGTTAGGTCAAGTGCCAAAGAGATTAACAAAGACCTTAAGAGGGCAGCTGGAGATCGACCCACGATTAGTTGGCTCTCAATTAGCAGCATTCCATTTTTTCCAGCAGTCATTGGAGTTCCAGTCACTTAATCAGGCTCTCTGAAGCCTCAGTGGAAGGTCCAGTTCTTTCTAGGAGTCAAGGAAGTCAAGACAAGGAAGGCATGGCAGTGGGAGCATGGAGCTGCTTGCTCACACCTTGACAGACCAGGCAGCAGAGACTTAGGAATGCTGGTGCTTAGCCGCCATTCTCTCTCTTTTCTTCGGGTTAAGACCCCATGGTGTCAGCATCAGGCTAGGGCTCATTTCCCCAGTTAATCCTCCCTGAGGAGCGACCACAGACACACCCAGAGGTGCGCCTCATGAAAGAACCAGCTGTTTCCTGTCAATCAAGTTGACAATAAGAAGTGACCATCCCATGGACCTCATTCCCTGTCTTTCTTCTTTCTAGAAGCCACCTAAGGGGCTCAGGCTTTGAGGATGCTGACTTTCTGTGTGATCTCCTCCTGTTTTCAGCACAGACATCAGAGGAACACTAGAGTGCTGGGTGGAGAGACAAAGGAAGAGTGACCGAAGGAGAGCGAGTCAGAAGGAGAGTGGGAGCGTGACTCTGGCAGGGAGAGCAGAGGCAGATGTACGATTGTTTAAAGGCTAATGTGAGCCTTTCCGGGGCGGGCTGGGAAGCACAGCCTAGCCAGTACACAGGAGCTGGTGCCAGTGAAGAGATGTTGTGTAAGTAGAACAGGCGCCCAGGGCTCCCTCATGCCCAGCCACGTGGCTAGGAACATGTCAGGTTTGATAGCATCAAATCAGACAGTGTAGCCTGGGATGGGGAACCAACTGGGAATGAGGTCAGAGCCCGATATGAGAAGTGGGGGCTATAAACAACAGAGGAAGAGACCATGGGAACAAAGACAATGGGAAGGTGACAATCCTGAGTTTAAAAGCCGGCCGAGACATCACTCACTTGGGTGTTTATTTGTTCTAGAAATATCTTATTGTGTACTAAAACAGGTCAGCCCCAGGCCCAGCCCACCAGAACTACCGTCTAGGACTCCACTTCTACTGGCACCCTCTCCTTTAGATTGCCCCTCCCTTCCAGTGTCTTCAACATTAGTACAAGCTCATCTTTCAGACATGGCCTTGACCTCCCCTCTGCCCTCTGCTCAGAGCCCCTGCCTTTGTCTTCAGAGCTGACTTCCCAGAGCTGCTTCAATCCAGGTCTCTGCCTCCTTCCTGCTGTACAACATCCCAACCACTGTTAACATCTGTCCTAATGCAACCAGTGAGGCCTGATCAGTAAGCCCTGTCATTGTCTCATCAGTCCTAGACTCAGCTCTCAGTCCCCACCCTTTCCCCTGACCCCATAACCCCACATTGCCCTGTCTCTGGTATATCTCTTCTCCCTGCTCCCCACTGCACACTTCCCTCACCCCATCTCTCTTCTTCCTCCCTCCCCCACTTCTCTCGCTCTCTTCCCTAGCAGGCTCCTCCCCCTCTATCCAGAAGAAAGGCTAGTTTCCCAACAGGCTCTATGTTCTGCTCTTTCCCCCTCTTCTTCTAAATACTCTTCCTTGGAGCCCTGCATCCATTCCCAAGGGCTCATTTACAGGTAGATTCAGATCAATTTCCAAGTTCCAACATCCACCCTTTCCTTTCACCTGACTGGAACCTCCACAACACCTGGGGTCCCCCAGCTGAACACAGGGCATTATTCCAAGAAGAAGTATGTGCTCTTATGTCCTGAGTGTTGCCTCCCATTGTGTCACCTCCTCTTTGCATTTTTTTCCTCCCTCTCCTTTCCCAGAATTTAGCTTCTTATACTTTCTTGACCAGCACAGATCATTGCTGTTGGTTGTTTTTGCTCTTTTGGGGGGTCTGCCACCCAGCTCCCAAATAAATCACACAGAGGCTTATCCTTAATTATAAATGTCTGGCCTTAGCTTGGCTTGTTTCTTGCCAGCTTTCCTTAACTTAAATTATCCCGTCTATCTTTTGCCTCTGGGCTTTTCCCATTCTCTTACTTCTGTTAATCTTACTCTTACTCTGTGGCTTGCTGTGTAGCTGGGTGGCTGGCCCCTGAAGTCCTCCTCCTTCTCTGGCTCCTCTTCCTCTTTTCCTCTCCTCCCAGATTTCTCCTTCTATTTATTCTCTCTGCCTACCAGCCCCACCTATCCTTTCTCCTGCCTCACTATCGGCCATTCAGTTCCTTATTAGACTATCAGGTGTTTTAGACAGGCACAGTAACACGGCTTCACAGAGTTAAACAAATGCAACATAAACAAAAGTAGCACACCTTAAAATAATACTCTTCAGCAGATCCTGGTACACACAGGGTGCCTAATCTCCTTCCCAAAGGGTGGGAGAGGATGAGGGTCAACAGAGGCTGACACAACATGACTTCTCATTTGGAATAAGTGGCTGGAGAGATGGCTCAGTGGTTAAGAACATTTGATGCTCTTGCAAAGGACCCAGGTTTGATTCCCAGCACCTTCATCAGATGGTTCACAACCACCTGTAACTTCTGTTCCAGAAAATTCAATATCATCTTCTGGCCTCTGCACATTACTACACTCTTACATATTAAAATAAATAAGAACACACCTTACGCTGGGAGTAGCCAAATTCCTTCACTACTGTGTGCCTAAAGGTTGGGAGGTAAGTCAGAATCAAAGTGTTTTATATCTCCTGAAAATTAGATGAAATTCAAAGCTCTGTGTTTGTGAGTACAGCCACTTTGGCACACAGTCCCCTCATCCATGTGTTCACTGCAGCCACTTCTGCACAGTGACTGAGTAGTGGCAACAGAGACCATATGGCCTGGGAGACTTAATCTCTTTATGGTCTGATTCTTAATAGAGCAAGTCTGCTGATCTGGGGCTGAACTCTTTGATGAGGAAATGCAGTACAGAGAACAGACACTTTCTCCCCAGACTGTGATCCGGTGCAAACCTAGTATGGAGCATGCAGAAATGACTCCCATGTCAATGCCAGTCATGATGGTTAGTTTTCATTGACAACTTGACACACTGTAGGGAAGGACGTCTTCATGAGGAACTGTCTAGATTAGGTTGGCCTGTGGGTGCATCAATGAAAGATTGTCTCAATTATGTTAATGGACATGGGCAAGTCTAGCTTAAAAGTCCAGGTCACCATTCCCTAGATTTAGGTCCTGGACTGTGAACAAAAGGAGTAAATTGATCACAAGACAGCATGCATTAATCTAGTGCCCTCTGCTCTTGATGATGGATACGATATGACTAACTCCTTCAAGTTCCTGCTGCCTGCCTTGACTTTCTGAAGTGATAGACCGGAGCCTAGATAAACCCTTTCTTCCTTGAGTTGTTTTTGTCAGGGCAAAACTTTGTTGTTTTGTCACAACAGGAAGTGAACTAAGCCACCTGCCTTCCAGGAGACAAGGTCCTGACCACAGAAAGACAACAAGCGATGCACAGTGATAGGAAGGCAGACGGTCACACACGTGGCTGCAGCTAGTGCAGAGACTCCACATTGGTGCTTTGGTCTCATAGTGGAGTTTGAATCCCCAGTGACTTCTCATTCAGTAGAGCAAGCAAAATACAGATACCCTCCAAATATGCACAGCATAGTTCCCAGGTCTCTTAAATGTGCTGCTGTGTGTCCTGGGGTGTTCAGGTTACCAGTGGAACATGGGAACCTCCAGGAAAAGCTAAGACAGTGAACTCTCTCTGGGAGCCTCTGACAGGAAAACAGCCCTGCCAGCTCTTGGGCCCCTTTTGAAACATCTGACCCCTAGAACCACAAGGTCATAAATATGTGCTGTGAGGATGTGTCGCAGCACCACAGGATTCTAGTGCACTCAATAAGATTGCCCAGCCCCTCTGCATCCCCCACTTAAAAGTCAGACCCCTATGAATGTCTTGTAGCTGCTTTATGATGGTGACTATGCCTCTGCAGAGCTTTGTGCAATCATGTTCCTCAGAGTACTTTCTATCCAGATGATGCTGAAAAGCTAACTAATAAAGCGGTGCCAGCTACCATAGTAGTAACAGACCTGTGCTGCTCTGTGGAATTTTGCTTTAGCTTTTTTCAATGAAGTACGCTGGGTATCTACAGTTTTGCTCAAATGACAACAGAACCCGAGAAGCTAATGCTGCTATCGAGATAAACCATGGTGCTATTAGTGATGGAGTGACTGTGTGTGTGTGTGTGTGTGTGTGTGTGTGTGTGTGTGTGTGTGTGTGTGTATACATGTGTGTATGTACTTTCAAGTTTTGGAAACTTTAACTGTGTGGTCAATTTCAGAAAAAGTCTCCCAATTTCCCATGTTGGGTTGGCATTATATAGAAATTATTGGCCACGTAGGTCAAGAAACATTAAACTTTTTTTTTTTACAGGATAACACACTGTATTAAATATGTAAGATCTTATCTGCATGAATTTGATTATAGAAACTATTAAAGTATTCTCTAATTTTTTTATGTAGCTATTTTAAGAATAAGATTCCCCTGTGCAGAAACCATGCTGGTTTTCTTTTCTCTGCTACCTGATTTCCCATGGAAGAGCAGAGGCTCAGTCCTTGGTTTCTGCTGATGGCCCTCATAATAACTGGGACAGACAGGTACTACTGTGCCCACAGTAGATTCGGCTTACTTTCTGAGTTTGCCCTAGCTAGCAATTCTGTTGAGGTTTCCTTCATCCAGGTGTGAAATGCCATTCGATTCTGTCATTAGAATCTTTGCGGCGGTATCTTTTGATCCCCTTCAGCATTTATGAGAATAGAATGACTCAGGACAAGAACAGACAACAGGTGTGCCTTCTCCCTTCAAATGTGACCTCCCAACCCGGCTCAGAGCTGCTTCTCCTCTGGTCCTCTGACCTCTACAGAGGTATCCTATTCACTTCCTGGGGCAGCATGTAGTGGGCACAAAGCTGTCAGCCTTAGAGCCTATGTGAGTACCTCTCCCTGGAGTTGACCCAGACCATATCACCAGCTGTGGATGCTGTGGATGTCATGGAGTCACCCTACATCAGTTCCAGGGACCCTTCGGAATAGTCTAGTCAATCGATGACCTTCACAGTCACTTCCCAGGGGTTGAAAGTCAACCTTCTTCAGCCCAGGCCTTCTGACTCTCCACTCGCCCTCCTCCATTGCCATCATCCTCCTGCTTTCCCTTGGGATACAGCACAAATAATAAAGGCATCCAGTTCCCTCCTCGAGTCCCAGTGGCCTAGACAGCAGAGGCTTGGCTGGCCAGCCCAGCTCTCAGGTGCACTTGATCATGATGCCTAGGAAGGTCAGAGTCTTGACCCATTTGGACTGCTGTAACAAAATCCCAAAGGCTGTAGGGTTAAAAACAGCAGAAGTTCATTTCTCATAGTTCTAAAGACCAGAAAATCCAAGGTCAAGTTGAGACAGATTCCCATCTGGTCATGCTGGCTTCCTGCTTCATAGATAACACTTTAACAAGTGCTTAGTACTGTAAGGGTTAAGAGAGTTTTCTTTGACTGCTTCTACCAGGACCACAATCCTAGTCCTGGGGGCTTCATCCTCAATCAGTTCATCACTTCCCCGAGGCCCCATTTCCTAATGCTATAAAGATTTCCCTCTCCGAACTCGGGAGACACAAGCATTCAACGAGAACCACTGGGGCTGCTCTCTTCCCCATAGCCTTTCTGCCAAGTGAGTTGAAAGATGTCATTGTTTCAGCATCTTTCTGTCTCTTCCATGCCTTCCTTCCAGCCACCTGGGGATGCGTGGGCTGTCCCTCCCACGGGCACTTCCGGTACTTGATCAAAATGCTCAAATTTCCTTCCAGCCAAGTGCATTGAAGCAAAAGCAAGGCATTTACATTGTACTGCATGGGGAAGGGGGTCACTGGAGCCGTTGGGAGTGTGCTTGCTTGCATAGCATGCAGGAAGCCCCGGCTTCTATCCTCAGTGCCATACAAACCAGGCATGGTGGGGCGCACTTGTAATTCCAGTCCTCAGGAAGTGGAGGCAGGAGGATCAGAAGCTCAAGGTCACCCTTGACTTCATAGTACGTTTGAGGACAACCTAGGATACAAGACACCCTGTCTCTAATTAATTAGTTAACCGGTTAATTGTAGTTGTGCTGCTGTGTTGTCTAAATGCTGGAGTTAATCCCACAAGGCACTGTTGTGACACCATCAGGCAATTTAGTGAGTCTGTGGGGTGTTCCCTGGGAAGGGGGCTAGACCAGGATTTCAGCACCCTTTTCATCCCTGTGAGCAATGATTCATAGAGTACAGAAAAGGGAGGTGGGAGGCTTGGCTGGGTTTTGGACCTCCTGGCTGGGTTGCCCAAACATGTAGTGAACCTTCTTTACCTCCTCCCACTGATAATCAAGGAGAGTGAGTGGGAGACGGTGTGAGCTCTGGGTTTAGCAGGTGGCAGGGCAGGGTGGCAAGCAGAGCTGTTCCCTCTGCTCCAGAACAGTCTGCCCCTCTCCCAGGTCCATCTCAGCACCTGAGCATGTGTCCAGCATTCCCCTTGCTGGTGGATGGAGCCAAAGGCAACTGCACAACAAGCCACTGTACCTCAGAATTGGGTGCATTCACTTCAGGGTGAGCAGAGGCGGTTCATCTGGAGCCGCAGATCTTGAGAGGCGGGAGCTGTGTGCTCTCCGTAGCTTAGCTGATAGCTGCCAGTTGTCATGGGATCAAGAAACAACTGTCTCCTGGGAGCCCCTTGTGGAAAGAAAATCTGTTTGAGGTACCTTCCACCCTTGAGCCTCAAATGACAGAGAGATGGGCCGAGCAGAAATCAGCTGCTGCAAATTCAGTTGACAACCAAGCTCCAGCCATGTCTCCTGAGAAACATGAATGAGCTTCACTGTCATCTACGTGTCTCATCCTCACCATTAATCAGGCAGTCATTAAAGCATTTTGCCAATATCAGAACTCAGAAACACCTGGAAGGTGGATTTCCTAAGGGGCAGAATGAGGGACTGCTGCTTAGTGGTCCCAGTCAGGTTCCAGGGCAGGGCAGGGTCATCTCAAACAGCATTATCTCCAAGCCCATTGTGCCACCCCCAAGTGATGCTAGTGTGGGAGACTGTCCCTTTGTCGGACCTAAAATCGATCATTGTTGAGGCTTGGCCAAGATGCATCCACTGAAAAGGCTTATGTATGTCAGGCATGATGCTCAACTAGTGACACTAAGTGAGCTGGGTTGACTAAGGTGACCACTGACTTCCTGCATGGGCTAATTCTTTGATGGGTTTCCAGCTGTGAGCTATTAGGGAGTGCAGCCAGTATGGAGAAAGTAGGTCACTATAGAGGTGCCTTTGAAGGGTTTATCCTGTGCTTGGCCCTTTCCTCGCTTTCTCTTTGCCTCCTGGCCACCATAAAGTCAGTGGCTTTCTGCCATGTTGAGCATGTCTTTCTAGCATGCCTTTGAATTGGAACCCATCAGTAATCTTGCATTGAAATAATTTCTCTCAGTTATATGTTGTTACAGTGACAAAGAGCTGAAACATACATGTGGTATCTGCTAAGACACTGTGAGGTATCTATCTGTGTATGTGTGTGTATATGCACGTTTGAGTGTATAGATGCACATGTATGTGAGTGCATGTGGAGGCTTGAGGTTGACACTGAGTGTCTTTCTTGATCAGTCTCTACCTTACATATTGAAGCGCTATCTCTGGCTCAACCCCAATTTAACTAGTCTGGCTACTTGGGTTGCTCCAGAGATATGGTCTCTACCTCTCCCATCCTGGGCTTACAGACGGTCCACCAGACCCACCCAGGGTTTGCATGGGTGCTTGGATCTGAATTCTGGTCCTTATACTGCACAGTCAGCACTTTACTTGCCAAGCCATCTCCCCAGCCCCAAGCTGCCCATCTTCAAAAGTGGTGCTACTGAGCTGTGTCCTCATTATTTTGCTACCAGGCATGAAGGGTGCTCTCTGGACAAAGTCAGCTGAATATCTCTATACATATGCAGTGTCTTTGGGCTTCCCAAAGCTCCTTCTGTCATGATGGCTGCTCTTCTGTGTCTTATAAAGGAACTCATTCCAGGCAGGTGAGAAAATATGCCAGATGCAAGATTGATTTCAACTGATGGTCATCATCAGGCCAGCTGAGTCCTCCAGACCCATGGCTTGATGCTAGAGTATATGATCAGACTTTGGGTACCATCCTCAGACACTGAGTTCTTTAGATCCTCATAACCTATTCCCACAGAAGCCTGGAGGATTTCCAAAACATCTAAGGGTGTCCGCATATTTCACATAGCATCAATTTCAATAAGGATGGCTATTTTTATAATCAAAGTTCATAAAATAATTTCTAACATCATGCTCGCATTTCAGCTTTTAGTGGAGGAAATAGAACCAAAGCACTTCCCAAGCCACTCATTTTAGAATGTACTTTTCTAGTTAAAGGTCATTTGCCAACTCACTAATATGCCATGGCTCTAAACTAGCACTTTCTGTTGAATTGTTTGTGTAGAAGCAATTCTCCCAGTTGCTCACATTTACAGTTGGATCTATGTGCAGTGCATTGTTTTAGGTACTGGACACACTTTTAGCTTACTTTTTGTTGCTACTTGGGACCCATTTGATAGATAAAGAAGTGAAGGCCCATGGTCAGGGCACTCAGAGCTTGCTGGTTCACAAAGATACTCAGGGTTACATCTCAAGCTGTTCATCTAACTGTCACACTGACTTGACTTTCAGCCCTAAGCAAGACTAGAATCCATTTTCCAAATCTCAGGACTAGTTCATGAGACAGAGGTCAAGGTCATTTGGTAGCTTTGTTCCAAGGATGAGAAGACTATGTCTGGGATAGATGAAGCAGGGTCAAGTGGCCTTAATAGTAAGAGATAGCAGATTTCCATCTGGAAATGGGGATGGATTCAAGAGTTTACTGGGGTAAGTACCGGAAGGTGATCTTGGGTTTGGGGTCAATGGCTATGTCTTCTCCTTTAATTTGTTAAATGAATTGCTAAATGAATTTGTTAAATCATTGGTAGACCACGGGGCTGAGGATATAGTAGTCCAACTGATAGAGTGTTTGCTGGGCAGGCATAAAGCCCCAGACTAGAGCCTGAGCGCACTTCAGTATCCATCTCTCATCTCAGCACTCAGGAAGCAGAGGCAAGACCATCAGGGGTTCAAGGTCATCTTCTGCTATATAAGGGTTTCAGACCAGCCTAGGCTACATAAAACTCTGTTTCAAATGATAGAGCACATTTTCAGCTCTGTACAGGCTTACTCTATGCCAATGAAATTTTGTTTACAGGTATAAGCAGATGGTGGGCTTAATCTGTGGGCTGTAGTGTGAGGACCTCGGAGACATGATTCTGTCCAGCTTCCTGTCTGCTTAGGGTTGTAACATGCACAGCACAGGGTGCTTTGACTCAACTAGATCACACTACGCTCTGAAAGAAGGAAGGCTGATCCCTGTCTTGTGACTCTGAGCAATTATATAAATACAAACAACTTTTTGGGGGATGTAATTTTTTTTTTTTTTTTTTACTGCAAAGAAAACAAAATCATAATTCAATGCCTGAGCTCTCATGGTCTAGGCTGCTCCACTGAATCCAGCCAGCAAATGAGCTTGGAATGAGATGGCCTCACAGGCTTCAAATAAGGTTATGCCTGGTAATAAGAAGTGTCACTCAGAGGATGGCCGAACAACAGCTTCTGGAAGGGCCAGTCCCTTCTCTCGAGCCTGGTACACATTAGTATTTCTTGCTTTCTCTTTCTGGCCTCCCCTCCACTTTCTCTCAAAGACTCATGTCGGCACTGGGGTCAAGAAAGGAGAACCTCTCTCTGCATGAGTTCCAGGCTGCAGGACAATGCCAGCAGGACCTATAAAACACATTTGGCCTTGAGCTCTGTGGCTCTGTTGTGACCAGGGCAGAAAAAGAGCAAGTCTACCATGGTCAGCAGAGTTCCAACATGACCACAAGGACCCTTGCCCTGGGGCATTCCACCACCACCTCAGTATGGGCAGAACCATAAATAATGTACATTGTTAGGCCAGCGATGGTCCTTGCACTGAAAGGGGACTTTCCATGTTAAGATCACTAATTAGCAGACCTTAAAACAAGCAGCTTAGGGGCTAGGGAGCCACCTCAGTGAGGAAAGTGCCTGCAGCACAAACATAAGGACCTTGGGTTTGAATAACCAGGCCCCACATAAATCAAGCATGGAGGCAGAGACAGTGGGATCCAGGAGCCCACTAGCCAGCCTTCTTACCTGATACAGCAAGCTCTGTGTTCAGTGAGAGAACCCCATCTCCAAAACTAAAGTGGAGGAACGGTTGAGGAAAACATCCTGACAGCAGTTTTGCGGTCAGTCACTCCAGAGCTGTCTTGCCCTCTCTGGTCAGGTGGTGTGATGGCTGATCTTCACTGTCGACTTCACTGGGTTTAGAATCACCATGGAAACGCACCTCTGGTGAGGTCTTTGAGGGTGTTTGCAGACGGAGTTAATTCAGGTTGGAAGGCTCACCCTCAGTGTGGGAGGACGCCATGTGATGTTCTGGGGTCCTAGACTGGAGACGAAGAGGAAAATGGGCGGAGCACCAGCGTTCGTCTGCCTTTCTTCAGAACGGTGGGTGTGATGTGACCTGCCGCCTCAAGCTCCTATCTCTGTGACTTCCCCACTGTGGCAGAAGGTGTCTTAGCCTCAAAGAATAAGCCCAAAGCAGCCCTTCCATCTGTGCGTTGCTTTGCCAAGCATTTTTGTCAGACTAGCGAGAAAAGTAGCCCAGGCGGGGAGCCACCTTTCTGAGACCTGAGGTGTCTATGCTTCTCCAGGCCATCACCCCTCCTGCTCTTTCCTTGTTCCTTAAATGTCTGGAATCTGGCAGCTCTTGAATTCCCGAGCCTAGTGAGAATAGGCTGATGTTGACCTTGGACTCCTCTAGGCCTCGGAGCTGGGGTGCGACGGGGTTAACTCAGAACAAATGAATGGTTTAGCACTATAAAGCACTAAGCTATTAACAAAGTAGCCTTCAATTCTTTCCTGCAATATGGAGTGCAGGCGTGTCTATAGAATACTATGGAGTATGGAAGTTCTCCTTCCCCCACCTTCCTCCCCTACCTCCTCTACCCTCCAGGTTCCTTGCACGCAGAGACCCAGCAGGCCACTGTTCCTGGGAAAGGAAGCTGGTAGTGAGAAGAATTAGCCACACTCCAGTGAGGATGAGGGAAATGTAGAAAATGCCAAGTGCCAGGTAGCGGCTCGCAGAATGCTCTCAGGCACCTAGGCCCCTGGAGTGGCCAAAGAAGCTTGTCCCAGTTTTTAGCCTGTGGCAAAGGAGCCTGGAGCAAGTTACATTAGCTTGCTAAATGATTAAAGTGCCCTTAAGCAAGTCTTGCAGATGCACCAGGACAAGTCCTAGGCAGAGCTGGTCCCTGAGAGCAGGAGCTGACTTGAAAGGTGCTGTCTCCTTTGTTCTGCTGGCTTCTCTAAAGACTTTCCACCTTAAACTTTACAGCAGACCCCGGGGGTCCTCACAAGGTGCATTTATCTCTACTAGACTTGATTCTGTACAGGACCCCCTGCTGCCTGCTGTGGGGATAAGATCCAGTGCACCTCAAGGCATGTGGCTGACCCCTCTCCTGAGCCCTGTGACAGGCACCCCAGGGTCCAAGGCTGCAGGCTTCTGGTTGTTATCCTTGTTAGGTTTCTGGTGTTGTCTTTGTTTATGCCTGGTTATCAATGCCCCTCAGACTCCTGGACCTGAACAGCCTGGGGCTTGGAGAGTGAAAGACACACATTCTTATTCCCAGGTTTGTTGGTTTGTTTGGATTAGGTTTTTTGTTTTGTTGTTTTATTTTAAAGCATGGAACGGAGTCACAGGGATGGTGGAGGAAAATCCTGACTCCCGCTACTGCAGTTTCTAGAAAATGCCATTCCCTTTCCCTCTCCTGTTTTTCCTCTTTATTATTTTAAAATATATATGCCATAAAATTTTGCCTTTCTCCCATTTTCAGGTGTGCAGTTCAGTGGCATTAATTACATCTGCAGAGTTCTGCTGCCAACATTGCTGTTTAGTCCCCAAACATTTCATCTCCTTGAACTCCTAACTCCTAACTCTCTGTTCCAACCCTCCCACATTCATGTGTATCTGGAAATCAGAAAAAACTCCGGTGTGGGTCAGGATGCTACCCACACCCTAACACGATCTGTGGGCTTGTGTCTAAGCCTGAAGAATTACTGCTCCCCCATCCATCCTGCCTCTGCCTCCAGCCAGCCCATCTTCCATCATCTAACATCATGGTCCTTTAACCATCCAACTGGGAGATGAGGGGAACCACTAGACCAGCCTGAGAGGGCCGGGGTCAAGGCATTGGGTGTTGGTAAAGGGACCCTATGGGGCAGCCAGGACCCTTCTTTCTTCTTTACCATGATTGATTCTTAGAATCAAACCATGCACTCTCTTCCCTGTTTCCATCCTCACTAGAGACTGCCCCGCTTTCCAGTGTTCACTGGAGGATCACATTTGCCTCACTACTCAGTCTGTCACTAAAAACAACATTTACTGTGAAGTTGCCTGGGCACGGATGGGAGACCCAGGAGAGTGAGAAGAAGGAGATGATTGGAGAGAAAGGCAGCTTGTGCCCTCGGGATTTTTATTATTTATTTGAGGAATAACAGTGCATTTTTTGATCCTATGCAACACAATTGTTTTGAAATATCTATGGGTTGTAGACTCACAGATGAATTCACGGATGAATTAACCCACATTAGTGTCTTTTTTGTGGCTAGGCATTTAACAGCCACTTTCTTCACGGTTTTTCATGAACACATTTCTCCATAGGCACCTGCTATACATAGATCTCTTGGCATCTATTCTTTCTACCTAACTCATTATGTACTCCTTGGCCAGCATTTTTTTATTCCACCCCACCCACATCCATTGCCATAGTCTATTTATGGTGGGCAGACAGCCATGGATCATCTCTAATGAGTAGGCATGGCTGTGTTCTAATAAAACTTTATACTGCTTCTCTTCTCAGGTGGTATCTTAAGATAGCTACTATCAGAATTTCAAAAGGTAAAGAAAGCCTTGATGAGGACTTAGCGATGTTAGAAGTCTCTTTTTTTAGTTTTTGAGACAGGGTTTCTCTGTGTAACGGCACTGGCTGTGCTAGAACTCAATTTGTAGATCAGGTTGGCTTCGAACTCACCTGTCTCTGCCTCCCAAGTGCTGGGATTAATGTACTGTTAATAGATACATAAAATAGTGCATGCAACCACCATGTAAAATAGCATGGTAGTTCCTTGAAAGCCTGTAATGGTATCATCACTACAGTGGCCAGTGCCATCTCCAGGTAGATACCCAAAGGCATTGAAATCAGATACTTTTACACTGAGCTTCATAACTATACAGAGCCAAAAGCTGAGAACAACTCCTGTCCAGTCAGCAGGTCAGTAACAAACACAATATGACTTTTACAATAAAGCATTATTCAGCCTTAAGAGTAAGGGATGTGACACCCAAACCGACAAAGACAAACCTTGAGGGTGTTTTGCTTGTGAAGAAAACCACTCACTGGAATATAAATTCTTTATGATTTCACTCGTATTTGGTACTGAGAGCTGTCAAATTCATAGACAGTGGAAAGGCAGTTACCAAAGGCAGGGAGATGGATACAGTAGGGAATCACTGTTTAATGGCTGAGGCTTCACACCTGTAAGATAAGCTCTACAGATAGACAGCGATGATGGCTTAGAGTGATGTATGTGTGTCCAGTGTTGCTGAAATGCATGCCTTAAAATTGCTAAGATGATCAAACATATGTTATTCATATTGCACTGTTTTCTTTAAAGAGTAAACACACACGTATACCTAGATTAATGGTTAGTATTTATTATCAAATTGAGAGACTTTAGTATCACTTGGGACTTGGGCCTCTGGACATTCCTCTGGGGGATTATCTTATCTTTCCTGCATTAATTAAGGTGGAAAGATCTGTCCATTGTGGGTAGCACCATCCCCTGGCTGAAATGCTGGCCTGTAGAGAAAGGGAGTGAGCTGCAGCACATATTGATTCCTCTCTGATTCCTGACTGACTGTGGATGTGATGGGACCAGGTGCTTCAGGCTCCTGCTGCCCTGACCCCCCACCATGATGAACTGCACCCTTGAACTGTAAGTCAGAAGAAACCCCTTCTCCCTTAACTTGAGAGAACTATGCAGAAAATAATGAGATTGATGGCTGCCAGGCAGGGATGAGAGAAGAGAAATGAGTAAAGTGGATCACAGAATATGTTGGGGGCAGTGGGCATGCTTTTTATGATACTGTAATGGGGGGGGGTATCTGCTGTACATTAGTGAACTCCAGAACACACAGCACAAGGAGTGAGCAGGAATGTAAACCATGGACTCTGGGTGAGAACTGGCATTCACAAGTTGATGTAGATTCACAGATTGTCAAAACGCACCACACTCAGCTAAGGAGATTGCTAGAGGAGGCTGGACTTGTTTGGGAGAGGGGCATCACAGAGCACCTAGTAGCTCTGTACTTTCTAGTCCATTTTTGCTGGAGATAAAAATATATATATATAAACCAATGTGGGAGAGATAAGGGATGGAGGTGTAGGAAGCAGCCACAGGCAGAGTCTAAGCATTTTGGAAGCCTGAGGAGGGGCTCATGTTGGACTGTCTGCTTAGGTTTCTGTTGGAAGCTATCCTTACTACATTGTGAAAGGCAAGCAGGTGCAGGAATTGACTTGGGTCCTGTTGGCTATCCTGTTTGTGTTCTAAGGAAAGCAGTGTGAGGTCATTGGAGTTCAACCCAAGACTGGACCTACCTCTTTCAGGAACGTGATCTCCTGCCTCCCTTAGCCTCAATTTGTGTGTGTGTGTAAAGTATCAGATAATTTATACCCCATAACTCCTAAACTCATTAAATAACGTAATTTGTATGAGGGCAACAGCAGTGCCTGTAACAGAGAGGACACCTGGAACAGCAGAGCAGCAGGAAGCAGAGTAGTCAGGTGTTGAGGAAACATGAGATCCCTTCAGCCCTCATGATTCCTTGAGGGGGAGTATGTTTCAGTGGAAGGTAAGGCTGGGCATGAATCCTGCCCTGCTCCTTTAGCAAGAACAGGACTAGAGGGGGAGAGCCCAGTATCTCAGCTCCTGGAGACCTTGCAGTGAGGACCGCACAACCTAGGTCCAGGGCAGGACCTCCCAGAAAAATCTCTGTATTCCTGTCTGCAACTCAGCCCTGCCTTCTACCAGCACTGACCAGTAGGAAAAAAAACCCTTAGGGCAATTAGGATTTTAGTTAAGAGCTTGATGGATGTTTAAGTCTTCATTGATTTGAAAAAGAAATGAGGAAATCTTGGGGAACTGTAGCAAGACTTGTGCAGACATGAAATGGTGGTGACAGAGGCTTTAGGTTTTGGAGCTCCCAACTACCCGTGAACCTTCCCTGCATTAGAGTGCTTGGACCCCATCCTACCTCCATTGTCCACGTGCAGGCATGATTCTATCCCACATTCACAGTTAACGATGATCTCGATTGAGCTGGCTCTCTGCTGACATTGGTCTTCCCACACAGTTTTGCGGAGGCAGTGTTGGATAGCCAGGCCTTTGGTCATACAAGAGGAAGCCACTGACCCCAGTTGGTCACTAACTGGACAGGAAAGCTGCTCTGCCAAGCTGGGGACTGGACAGCAGAACTGACTTGCCGACATAAAGCATTTACTACCTCCCCTTCCCGTTTAATTGAAGTGATGTTCTTTGCCTTTCCTTCGTCACTTCTCCTTAGTTTGCCTCTTTTTTTTTTTCCCAGCATTCCTGAATTCTGCAGAAATTCTTTGAAGGCATGTTTCCAACTCCTGCACTTGACTCATTGTCTTGCTGGGATGGGATCTGTCACTTCTAATTTGTTTCTTGTTTTGTTTTGTTTTTTTCTACCCACTTTGGGCAAAACATTTCAGTAAAGGATGCAGTTTTTCCCCACAAAGCGACTTGTTTTGATGCCAGAAGTGTTTAAATGCCCTCATATTGAACTGTGCAATCTAATTATATAAGTTAAAGTGAGTTTGGGGAAGAAATTAGGAAAACCCTCAGCCTCACAATTTTGGAACTGGCTTTGCATTTCCCGGAGGCTTTGCACCATCCTTCATATTTTTTTTCCCCTCTTTAGTGATGAGGCATCTAGTTTTGAGTTTTAGTAGCAGCAAGCACTGAGTAACAGAGACGATGGAGATGTCTGAAGCTGTGACACCATAGTCATTTTAGAGCCAGTCCTTGTAATTAAACTGGCTTCTGATGACTTTCCAATTGTTAAGTTCCTTTCTCAGTTGAGTGGGGCTGGGTTACTTTTAGCGCTCCATACATCACC
The DNA here is from genome assembly GCF_007827085.1 of Peromyscus californicus insignis. Taxonomy (NCBI): domain Eukaryota; kingdom Metazoa; phylum Chordata; class Mammalia; order Rodentia; family Cricetidae; genus Peromyscus; species Peromyscus californicus. Next base: position 68,258,711 of record NW_026294562.1, on the reverse strand, counting down.
TGCCTTATTCCAGTAGGCAGCCTTTTCCAGATGATCTCTTATTAGAGCAGAAGAATCTCCTGACCCTGACCATTTTTGTACAGGTCATAGTAGGCACTAAGACAGAAAGTCCAGAACACTGGAAAGTTCTCTACAAACTTCATGTTGGTAAGGCTTGGAATTCAGCAAACACCTCTGGTAGGTGCATCCACAAAGACATTCGAGCATAGACATAATCATGAGTACAATTTAAGATTTTGTAGTGTGTCCTATTAGCCAGGGTTCTCTAGAAGAACAAAACCAATGGAGTGAATATATGTACAACGGGGATTTATTAGATTGGCTTAGATGATATGAACTAGGTAATTTAACATTGGCTACTGGAGAAGTTGAGAATCCAGTAGCTAGATGCCTCAGTAGTCCCAATCTGATGCTGAAGGCCTGGAAAACTCCTGGAGAGCTGCTGGTTTTTAGTCCATATTATAAGGCTTGAGAAGCTGGGCTCCCAAGTCAACAAAGGATGACAACAGCACCGCTTTGCCCTAGGACAACTTTGTAAATAGGCTGCCTCTGGAAGATGCCACTCACTCTGAGGAAAGTCTTCCCCCTCAGTTAACCCTTCCTAGAAATGCCTTCACAGACCAACCCAAAGTGAGTATCAATAGCTTCCAGAGCCAACAAAGTTAACCAAAGTATAACCATCATGGCATGCAGGAGATGACAGTGTTTGATGACTGTGGGACATGTAGTGATGTCTCTTCTTCACTTTCAGTCTCAAAATCTTGAACTAGGCAAACTTTGTAGAGTAAAAGTACCAAAGGACTGGTGTTCTCATAAACCACTGAGACACTTGAATTGCCTCTTTAGTTGATGTAACATTTCCTTTTTAAATTAATTTTAATTGGCAGTTGTTTCATATATTCACAGGATGTAGAGTGTTCTGGTGGCATATGTATATCTTATGGAGTGGTTAAATCATCCTTATTAATATATCTGTCACCTTATATCTTCCTTGTGTCTTTGTGATGTTGAGCTACTTGGTGCATAGCTAAATGTTTATATGCAGAGGGAAGCATTGATTGACAGATATGTAGATGCAATTCGATTAAGACTTTAACTGTACAAATGTGTAAATGTGTCAACTATAATTAAACTTAGTTGAGATTGACAGGATAGAATTGAGCATTGTTTCTACTAGAAAGCCCTCAGCAATGACTGCCTCAGATAGAAGAGCTTGTTAGAGAAACCTCCTTTGTTGTTTGGTTAGTTGAATTATATTGGCTTGGGGATTAATTCTTCTTTTCATTGGCACAATTAAAAAAACAACAACTGTGTAATATGAGTTAGGGAGGTACCTCAATCAGTACATCCCTTCTGTTATAAGTATGCGGACCTGCATATGGATCCCCAAAACACATGTAAGAAGAGCTGTGTTGTGCCCATGCATGTAATCCCAGTAGTAGAGACAGACAGATATCTAGAAGCTCACAGACCAACTAGCCTGGCATACATGGTGAGGTTCCAACCAATGAGAGTCTCTATCTCAAACAAAAGGTAGAAAGCAATTGAGGACAGACACTCTACTTTATCCTCTGACCTCTACACACATGCTGTGTATGTGCATACCCACATACACACACAATGTGTACAGATTATACTGTAACAGCTTTGAGCATGGTAGCCTGAATTCCTAGATACACGACTAGCTTACCAAGTACCTGGAGATTATTTTCTTTCTACTGGGTTTTTGAAAATAAAACTTGCAGGCTCTCGACCTGATGACATTTTTTAATCTTTTTAGGATGACATAATTTGCCTCTGATTCTCTTTGTATTATTTATCTCTGTGTAGGGTTTTATCTCCCAAAGTTTTAGATTATAAATAAATCCTTCCATAGATTAAAAATGATTGGAAAGAGCTCTATTTAAATGCAAGCTTACCCTTTTCTTAATCATTTGAATCATTTGGGAGAGCATCTATGAATGCATTTGAAAGTTTATACCATTAGCTAGGTGTTTAGAAGTTACCACCTAATAGCCCAGGCTCTAAACAATACAGAGCTTGATCTGTTTGCCTAATGATTGATGGTTTTCCCCTACTGAGCCCCTAGCTCTTCTGCAGGAATAGAACACTTGGCTGTTCTGGTACTTCTTCCCTGCAAGCATCGTTCTCATATTTTTACATTGTGCCTGGCCTCCACTGATATGTCCTGGAGCAAGCTGAGGGATGGAGGATTTTGTTTGGATTGGTGATGTTTCCTAACATTCACCTTGACTTAAAGGCATCTCTTACTGTACTTGCAAACATATGGTTCCTTGGAGCAGAGCCTTTCAGAATATACATGCTGGCAAGGGATCCACTGAGATGCCTTGGAGGTTCTTGAAGTGGAAAAGGTAAGATTCTTTCCATCAAGAAATGAGCCAGAGATAAGGAGACTAACGGAATGAGCTCTGGAGTTGAAGAGGAAGAAAGGGGAATAATGCCCAGCTACAGCTGCCAAGCCTCATAAGAAACCTGGGTAACAAAAATGAAAATGATTAAACCCTGCCATAGAAAATCAACTTAGAAAGCAGGGACTGCAGACACAGAGAGAAAATGCCAAATACTTGAGCCTCTGATATGAGTTAGTTTGATCTTCTAGGCCATCTTATCCATTCATTTGCCATCAACCCACCTATCTGTCTACCCATTTATTCATCCACTGCCCACTCACTTACTACCCACTCATCATCCACTCATCTACTTATCTCCCTACCTACCTGTCCATTTATCCATCCACCCCGATGCTCATCCACTCACATATCCATCCATAGACTCACTTAATCTGTCCATCACCCACGCGTTTACCATTCACCCACTCATCATACACCCACCTACCTATTCATCCATTTACCCATTGGCCCACCCACTCATGCATCTATCCACCTTTCTATTCATCTACCCACCTGTCCAACCAACCTTATAAGCAGACAAAACCGGTGTATTTGAATCCCTACCACTTACTCATTGTTAGAGAGGAGAGTGTTTCTTTTTCTGTTTCTCCTTCTAAGTCCACTCCAGCAGTGTAGAGCAGAGAGAGAATCACCAGTGTGTAAAGGCAACCCCCCTCTGTCTACTCACCTGTCCACCTTCCCTATGGTCACTTCCTCTCAAACCCAATTGAGATCTTGCTGGGTTGGGCACACATGGAAGAAAGCCTTTATTCTATATAGTCTAATAAGGCATCATGAATCTGTCTAGTTGAACGACTTGGGATCCTCTTCACACCCCTCTATGCCCCAAAGCAAATGCTGTGCAAAAGCTTCTAATGTATTTTGTGCATTTATGCTTCTTAGTTTGAGATTTATTAGAAACAACATGGGATTACAGTGCCTAATAGGTCATCCTACCAGAAATAGCCACTGCTTATGTTTCCTTTTGCCTAGTTAGCTAATTGGTTTATTTCAGGAAGACTTGGGGCATAGCAGCTTTTTCATGCCATCACTGTGAACTGTTGGGTATTATTTACACATGTCCCTGGTGGGTCTGTGCAAGTCGTACTAGCCTGCTGCACTGAGCCCGTGTTCCGTTGTATCTTGTTTACAGCATTAATTGTAGTGTTTATTTGATCATTCCCCTGGTTTTCTTCATGCAACTTGCATTCTGTGTTATTTGGAGTTTTGTCCTGGCTTTTTAAAAAATTTATAGGGAATCTAAATTATAGAATCTATCTTTCAGCACTGTTCTTTCTCAGCTGACAGTTCATTAAAGAAGTTTGTGTTCAGCCTTCATATTGTTTCAGCCTGACATGGTTTCTTTTTCTTTAAAGGGTGGGGGGGGCGGATTTGAGAAATATCTTTATTTAACTAGCTGAAACTGTTCCAGAGCTTAATTAGAAGTAGCATATTGCAACTGTTTGGGTGTTGTCTAGAGGCAAAATAATTACCCTGTAATAATAATCCATGTTGTGCTAAAGCCATCATTATTGTCATCAAGGGCTGGGGACAGCAACTTACAGCTCTTAAGGGTAGTAAGGTACTCTGGGGAATGTCCACAAAAGCTGAAGGAAAAAAATAGAAAAGTTATTGCGGCTATATAAGCTTGGAGTTCTTGGACTTGATGCAAGCCCATTCTTGTGAGAACAGGAAATTGTGTTCCATGGAGGCTTGAGGCAGGGTCTGTGGATTCTGTTATTATACAATGTGGCCCCTGTCTGAACACAAAGGCCAAGACTTGGGTATATAAAGAGATCATCTTCTTTTGGCCCATGTTGTACTCCTGAGGGCTGAGCCTGGTGTGATATGTACCAGCCCAAGACTAGAAGCTAGCAAGCTTCGCCATGCTTCTTATATACATACACAAGGAATGGCCTTAGTTCTGTGCTCCATGTAGTAATCCATCAGGATCTCCAAATACCCTGCATTCAGCTTTAATGCAATGACTAAGTCACTTAACAGAGTTCACCACCAAGAGCTGTATCTCAAACGTAATTGGGCATCCTAGGTTTGCAATATCCTGGACAATGGATGCTGCTGCCGAGTCTGGACTCTTGGTTAATGGACAAGGCAGTGATCCCCATGGTCCTCCATTACAAGACACTTAAAAATATCCCATTCTTCCAATCTGGTTATGTCTTCATGTCTCCAGGAAAGAATACAGATAACTGTTTCTTTAGTGACTAAGATAGCACGCTCCACCATGGGCCATGCAGCACGCCTGTGTGGGTCCTCCATCCTGCTGTTTGGCTTTCTGAGGGAATGATGCTTACAGTTCCTGACTCACAGTGCTGCATTCAAGAGAGTGAGAATCGGTGAGAGAGAGGAGGGATTATATGAGCAAGAGATATCAAAACCACGACTGGAAAAAGCACAGGGACAAATAGCCAAACTAGCAGAAACACATGAACTGTGAACCAATTGCTGAGGAGCCCCCATGGAACTGGACCAAGCCCTCTGCATAAGTGAGACAGTAGATTAGCTTGAACTATTTAGGAGGCCCCCCAGGCAGTGGGCCCGGGACCTGTCCTTGGTGCATGAGCTGACTTTTTGGAACCTAGGGCCTATGGAGGGACACTTTGCTCAGCCTTGGTGAAGGGAGGAGGGGACTGGACCTGCCTCAACTGAATCTACCAGGCTGGGTTGCCTCCCCAGGGGAGACCTTGCCTTGGAGTAGGTGGGAATGGGGGGTGGGGTGGGGGGAGGGAGGGTTGGGAGGAGGGAGGACAGGGGAATCCATGGCTGATATCTAAAATTAAATTAATTATAAAATTAAAAAAAAAAGAGTGACAAGAAGTGCCATGGAAAGGGCACTGCCAGAGGCCCCTTGAAGCCCCGAGTGGAGTGTCCTTTCCTTCCTCCCCCGTACTCCTAAAACCACTAATCTATAGTGAACTCTGTGGTGGCAGGACCTAGGGAGCTTCTGCAAGCATGCTTAGTTAAAGAGATAGTGCTGTCAGAGAATGGGGATTTCAAGTAACCCAGATTTCCCTCACATTGTAGCTGCTTCCTGCTGTCTAAATGAGGAGAGGTAATTAAGTTTATTATCTGTGACCTAATGCTAATTCCTCTTGCATCCTTGCTTTGTGCAGCGGGAGAATGCCATTTACAAAGAAGTAGCCGGACTAAGCTTTTCTGTTGTCAGTGTTCCCAAGGGTTATAAAACAAGTCTACCAGTGAACAAGCTGAGGAAAGACAGTCCTCCAGAGTCCTCCCTGACAGCCCAGACTGCACACTTTATCATAGAAAAGTAGAAGTCAAGATGTTGAGAAATGTGCTGGAAGTTGGGCATTGTCGGGGCTGGGGAAACGGCTCAGTGGGGTCCAGCCCTTGCTGTACAAGTATTTACACCTGGGTTCTAATCTCTCACCTGTGTAAAAAAGCTAGGGATGGTGTGTGCACTGGTTACCCCAGCACTCCGTGGACAGAGGCTACCGGAAGATCCTCGGGGCTTACCAGCCACCATCCTAGCTCCAGGTTCAGTCAAAGACTGTGTGAAGGGACTAAGGCACAGTTATAGAGCCAGACATCCGGTGCCCTCACCTGGCCTCTCTGTACCCACACCACACACACCCTTATACCTATCATCTAATCAAAGGATCCCATGCCTCTAAAATCTTTGCCAGGTCACTTTCTTGTCTACTAAAGCCTTTTTAATTTTCTTTTATTAAGAGAATAATGATTGAAATTAGATTAAAGACAGAAGGTACTGATAGTGGCTGTATCTCCACGTACAGTAACATTGTACCAAACCATGCTAAGCCTAATAGCTTCACACGAAGAGTGCTTTCAAACCCAAGGCCAACTAACTAGAAGATTTGATTATGAAGCAGTAAGACATTTGTAACTTCAGGGAAAGATTTTATTTACACCTTTCCTTCCTTTTTTGAAAGGTGGGGTATTTTCGTGATACATTTTAAATGTTACTTTCAGGTGCTCTTATTTTGGTCTGTTTCTTTCATTCTACACGTGCTGATTTTCTGGATTATTTTGGACAGCATCTGCATAATAATTCTGAGAGTTTTTCACTGGCAAAACCTCCCAACTTCCCACAGGACTTGGAGACTTCACATTCTCGACAGTCTGGAATCCTAATTGAAATGCCAAACCTACAAAGGTGCCAAAGCCTAAGTATGTAATTATGCCATTTTCTCTTGATCTTTCAGAGTCTTCCTGCGAGCAATTAATCAGTATGCAGATATGCTGAACAAGAAATTTCTGGATCAAGCCAACTTTGAGCTGCAGGTAAAAGGAGGTAGACAGCCCCTTTGTGAGAGAATCATGTTAAAACAAACGGCTGGTCAGCTCCAGTCATCTGGATCTCTAATCCCTAGATCCTAATGGACCTCTCATCGGGGGGTATGGAAATGGAACCCGAGGAGTGAAAGTTATGCTCCCATTGTATTTGCTCCATTTAGCAAGTTAGGAAATAGAGTTGTTTCCAAGAGAAAGTACTGAATCAGAGTGGCAAGGAGGGACTCTCCTGGCAGGAGGCAGGCAGGCCACCGAGTGCCACTATGCCTGGCTGCCAGCCTCGTCTCAAATCGTCCTAAGACAGGATGAAGGGTTCAGTGGAGGAGAATCGGGTGTGCTTCACTGAGCTAATTGCTTCTGAAACTCTCTCCCACTCAGACTCTCTCCTGGCCTTGTGCTGCCTGTAGTGTCCATAGTGAGTCCTCCTGTTTCACAAATACCTCTTCTGTATACGACCTGCCTGAGTGTGTGTGGAGGGGTGCTGGGCAGGTGCATGTCAACTAGGCCCTCTACCAACTAAGCCACATCCTCAGCCCTAGCCGCGTTACTTTTATTTTTTTTTCTTTTTCACTTTTTTATTGTTTTTCTCTGCTTGATGCTTGTTTTCCAATGTCATAAACAAAGATTCACATGCGGTAAATGAGTTGCTAGGAAATATTTCCTCTACTCTTTGCAACATTCCCTCTCTGCAGGAGTAGCTTGTAACTAACCGCTCTGCCCTCTTCCTGACACCAGATGCATTTATGTGGGCCGATGCAGGATTTCACCTTGCCTTTAACATGCATTGGCTCATGCCGAGTGTTTTACAGTCTTGGCCTACTCCACAGCATGAACGTGCCTTCACTTACTCAGCTGCCCCTGCAAAATGGTCCAGAGCTTCTGCTTCTCACTGTCCTGAGCCAGGCTTCCATGATGTCGGTGCATGCACCCACTAGGAAAGACTGATTGCTGGCAAACAGGATGAACATTTAAACTTGATGGACAGTGTCGAAATGCCCTCCTAAAAATAATGTTTTAGCAGTAGCACCTTCACTGGCTGTGTGTGTGTGTGTGTGTGTGTGTGTGTGTGTGTGTGTGTGTGTGTGTGTGTGTGTTTATAAAACTTTCATTAATCTTCTTCTTAAAGAATTTCATCCATGGATGTAGTCCATTCTCGTTCCTCTCACTCGTCAACCCCATCTTCTCCTAGCTCCCTCCCACCTCTGTCAACCTGCCTTCCACAATACAAGTGTCTTTCTCACATTCCTGTCTTTATGTTTTGTCTCGTGACCCGCTGAGCTAACCAGGACATCCCCACGAGCCTCTTTTGAAGGAAGCAGCTCTTTGCAGCCTTTCTTTAGACTTTTGGATTCTTGTTTATATGAATTTTTCTGGTCGATACATTTCTATGACCAGTTAAGCTAAGCATATTTATCAGCTGTGGGGACTTTTGCTGTGAACTCTCTGGCCATTTCTTTCGCTTGTGTTGCTTGTTAGTATTTTTAATTTAGTTGGGACTCTCTATATCCTATTCATGGTTTTAAGTTTATGATATAAAAATATTTAGCTTTTCTGTAGTCAGACCTGACATTTCTCTTGTGATTATGTGGTCTTAGGTTTAGTGCAGTAAATCTTCAATGGCCTTAGTGTTGTCGATTGAGTTATCTGCAATGTAGTTAATATCAGCAATTACCTTCAGAGTTCTGCTTAATGGATTGATTTTTTTTCCTTTCCAGTTATTAATCCACCTAAGATTTCTGTAGCTAGTGTTAGGATCAGGGTCTGTCTTCATTCTCCCCACTTTCATGATTGGGTTTTTCTGTCTCCAGTGAGTTTGCATGCTGCCCGTGGCTAAACTGCAAACCTGCTTTTGTAGGGATTCTGTTTGCTGTGTTCTTACCACAGTGATTTCATTACTTCAGCTCTGTAGACAGACAGTGGAATCTGCACTTCCAAGTTTATTTTCTCTTAAGAATTGCCCTACCCCCACCCCCCAAAAAAATGCCAGGCAGTGGTGGTACGTGCCTTTAATTCCAGCACTGTGGAAGCAGAGATAAGAGGCTCTCTATAAGTTTGAGGTGAGCCTGGTCTACAGAGCGAGTTCCAGGACAGTGCCAAGGTTACACAAAGAAACCCTGGTTCAAAAAAAACTAAAATAATAATAATAATAAAAAATAGATGGTTAGATAGATAGATAGATAGATAGATAGATAGATAGATAGATAGATAGATAGAAAGAAAGAAAGAATTGCCCTGGCTCTTTTTGTGCATTTCTTCTTGCACCTGTAGTTTAAAATCAGCTAGTTGAACTTCTCTTCTGAGAAGTTGAATGTTAAGTGGAATTACTGGACTTGTGAACTTAGAAAAGTGTCAGCATTTGAGGGGTTTTTTTTGTTTTTTGTTTTTTTGCAGTCTGTCTTTCTCCCAACCTGTGCTGGTCTTCTTGCTCTAGCTTTCATTAAACTCTGGGCATTCTGAGATTAGGGACATCCGCTCAGCTTCCATCATACTGTAGCTGTGAGCATCCTGAGATGGGTGACCAGGGCATCCTGGGCTAATTCTGTGGTGGTCAGCAGCCCTGTAGGCAAGGCCATATCCTAGGGAGAGCCAGATAAAGGGGGCCACATACACTCTTAAATTCTGGGGATGCTCTTGAATTCCTACCTTTCACAGGTCATTAAGCTCAGAGTTGGTAATGGGAAACGTCTTATCTTTATGTGACTCTTTGTAGCTATCACATTTGAATATTATCCCTGGTTTGTAAATGAGAAAAAACTGGCATCTACAATGTCTTCTAAAGATCATCCTTCAAATCATATACAGTCCATAAATCCTTGAAATGGAGGCTTGATCTTTTTACATGTTTTCCCTAATTGTCTGGTGTATGCATAATTTTGGTATAATAAAAAGTCGTAAATCACGCAAGGGTATACTGTTCTTCAGAGAGGGGCTCCATCACATGCTAACAAAGCTAAAACCATGCAGCATTCAATGCATGCTCAGCACCACCATGTCTGTAGCCACTCCTTCTGCAAGTCATAATCCCAGTGCCTTCCAGGAAGGCTACCCAGGTAGATACTACTAACAACCTCGTGTTATTGCTGAGGAAACTGAGGCACAAGCAGAGGTTGAAGGAGTTTGCCCTGGTGAATTGAGCCTCACACTCAGTTACGAGTCACACCCTGAGGGCTGGCTTGCAATGCTCTGTTTTAAGCCTTTCAGGATGGTAACCGCCCAGAGCGTTTCTGCGATCCGTTGTTAAGATATTCCACAGTTTAAGTGTCCCCTCGTCTCCGGTCTTTTGGTTTTCAGCTGTGGAACAACTATTTTCACCTGGCCGTGGCTTTCCTCACGCAAGAGTCCCTGCAGCTGGAGAATTTTTCAAGCGCTAAGAGAGCCAAAATCTTCAACAAGTAAGTCGCTCCCCAGCTCTGCTGCTCCGGGCAGGAGCCTCCTGCTTATTACCCTAATTTTCATGTCTCCTCTAAGCCAACTGGGTACAAATTGAGATGTAATCACCGTGTAAGGGAAGGGTGGTTTCAAATCACAAATCCAGCGTCACCTTTATAGCCTGTGAATCAAGAACTAAAAATTGCAGGATTCATCCTGGAGGTTCAAAGTCAGTGTGATTGGAGATGGTTAGTGCTACACGGCATTTGAGTTTCTGGAGATAATGACTTTTGCTGAGCACTCTCCTGATGTCATTATACATGTGGTTTACTTTATTGCTTACTTTTCCAATTCTGCTTCTACAAAAGAGGGTTCTGATGAAGGCTGTCAGCCCTGCTGGAACTGTCCAGCCTGCTGAAACAGAGCTCTCCATAGTTTCCTTCTGGCACAAAAATTTCCTGTCTTCCTCTGGGTTTGAGTGGCCTAAATTAGCCTGGGTGTCATTGAAGAAGCTTCATGAAGGCCAAGATCCTTGGGCAGCTCTGGGCTACCAGAGGCCATCCTGAATGATCCTGTTCCCGTGTCAAGAAAGAAGATCATGGGCTGAGGAGATGGCTCAGTGGGTCAATTGCTTGCTGCTCAACCATAAGTATCCGAGTTCACATCCCCAGAACACGTGTAAAGCCAGACACAATAGTGTACATCTGTCACTCCAGAACTCATATAGTGTGATGAGAAAGAGACAGGACAATTCCCCCAGAGCTTTCAGGCTTACAGCAGCAAACAGGAAACCTTTCCTCAAAGCACGTGGAAGGGGGCGTCCAACACCTCTGATCTCGGCACACAAGCACTCACATGTTCACACACACATGCACACGCGCGCGTGCACACACACACACACACACACACGAATGCACGTATGCATGCACACAATTTACAGAGAAAGAAAAAAAATGGTTGCTCAGGTTCCTTCCCAAGGTCTTGGTGTCCTGAGGTTATAGCTCCTCTCCTGCCTCAGTTCCACCAATGTCACCCTGTTCCAAGTGTCCCTTCAATGGGGACTCCCCAGAAGATTCTGAAATGGTGCCCATATTTCTGGTTCATCATATTTATAATGCCTCTGCAATATTCTGACTGTGCATATGCTTTGCATAGTCCCTATGAGTTTCTGAGGTCAGAGGGTGCAGAGGGGGTCTGGGAATGAGAAGCTGCTCTGCTTCTCATGGTCCAGCAGTTTCTATCTCCCTTACTGGGAAATGGAAAGCACGTGATCCCTGAACTGTAAGACACGTTTCTGCATATAATACTGAGCTTAGTTCACGAGCCAGCAGCCTTCTAAGCACTGTGCATGCAATATATATATATATGTGTGTGTGTGTGTGTGTGTGTGTGTGTGTGTGTATGCATGTATGTATATGTCTGTATGTATATGTATGCATTTGTTTGTTTGCCTGTGTGTGTTTCACATATAATCATTAAAGAGCATGATTTTTTTTCATTCAGTAAGTCTTTCCATCATCCATGTTTTCCATATGAGCAAGATAAAGAAAGCTGGAGGGCTCGTCCTGGGCCACCTACCTTGTCTAGCTCGTGGTGGCAGATTCCAGCCTAGGCAGCCCTGTGCACATGGTGAACTTATGCTGCTTGACTTTCAGAGAGAGCCTGTCTGCAAACCTGTGCCTGACCAGATCGCCTTTGGTTCCTTCGGGTGGTTGACCCTAAGAGCCACAAGTGTAGATAGTGACTATTATTTAGAAGTGACAGATGTGCCTGCCAAAGCAAGCACAGTGGGGCAGAGTAGCACCCACCTGTGACCGCTGGCACATTGCCTCTCTTTGGAACCTCTTCAAGACTTTCTTGCTCAGCATGGCCCCCAGCGCCCAGGGACAGACCTATGCGGGCTGTGCGGGCTGGAGACTGACCCTCCACACAGTTCCCAGTTCCTGACAGTCACAGGGCTTGTGAGAAGGGAGGAATGACTGCTTGTGTTGTGGCTGTCCATGTGGTAGAACCATCATTTTAGAAGTAGGGTACCCTTAGCAGCTCTCAGTGTGGGACACTGAGGCTACCTCAGCTCCTTGAAGCTCAGGCTCCCGCCATTTGTTACGTTTGTCCAGCAGTCCATGTGGGTTGTACACACTGAGAGGAGACTCTGGCACGCAAGCCTAGTGCTGGCTGAGTTTAGAACCCATTCAATATGAAGCCCCTCTGCTTCCTGCTTTTAGAAATAGATGCTGTCTTAGTTAGGGTTTCTGTTGCTGGGAAGAGACACCATGGCCACAGCAACTCTTACAAAGGAAAACATTTCGCTGGGACTGCCTTACAGTTTCAGAGGTTTAGTCCATTATCATCATGGGGGGGACATGGCAGCGTGCAGGCAGACATGGTGCTGGAGAAGGAGCTGATAGTCCTACGTCTTGATCCTCAGGCAGTAGAAAGAGACTGAGTGCCACACTAGGTATAGCTTGAACATGGGAGACCTCAAAGCCCACCCCCACAGTGACACACTTCCTCTGACAAGGCCACACCTCCTAATAGTGCCATTCCCTCTGGGGGCCATTTTCATTCAAACCACCGCAGATGCCTGCTGGAGGAGAGATGCTTTTAAATTAGATGCTCCTTCTGGAGGCCTTGATGCCATGCACTGTGGAGACTGCCGTGGTAGCTCTGTGCTGGCTTCTCCTCATGTTGCTGTATTAACAGTTTAAACTAGAGCAGCCACAGCGATTGCTTTAGCAGGACCCCCGTTCTCCAGAGGAAGTCTTTGTTCTATGGATTCAAAGGCCACAGAGCCAAAGGAAATTAAACATAGCCATCTGGTGTCTCCCTTTCCAGAGCCCACAGTGCTTCTGGATCAGTCTTTCCTGTCTCTCTTGGACACAATAACAAGACTCTGGAGCTGTGCCTCTGTGTTCTCAAGGATTTCTCAGGGGAAAAGCCTGACCATATTAGAAGTTGTCTTTGTAAACTCCATGAGGTATTTGGGCCTCACTCGGCCACAGACTATATGTGGCAGTGACTGGCCACTGAGGGCACGGTATGCTCCCCAACATGACTTATAAGCCCCAAGAGATATCAGCATCATGCAGGGTGTCACCAATGTTCATGATAATTGTGCCTCTTTATAGAACTTATCGCTTCATAGTTCATTATTCTTAAGTAGCAAATGGCTTAAGACGTATCTCAGGGTGCCCTGCCCAAACTCTTTAATTTACTGGGTGAATTGAGCACCTAGATACCATCTCTGTAGTTCATTTAGTGGGAAAGGATTAGGCCTCTTCTGTGCTCAGGCAAGTATGGTCCTGATGCAGGGGAAGGAGGGAAAGTAGATCTCAAGGTGAAGATATTCATTGTCTAGTGGAATGCTAAGCTAAAGCAGTGAATGGAGTCAGGAGAGCATAAGGTGGTCACCAGGGCCTTGGAAACTGGAGGCTGGCCTGCAAGGCACAGCCTAGGGAGCAGAAGCTACCAGGTAGTGTGGACTTCAGACAAGGGTAAGATGAAAGCTGAGCTGTCTGCCCATTTGACTGACGTGGCACCCCAAAGGGCATGGCCCGATCTAGCAAAGAAATGCACTGACTTGGAAGTGTAAAGGAGTGGTAAGGGCTGGCTCCTTGGAGAGCAGAGCATGCAGGGAAATGATGTGGAGTTAGCCCCAGTAGCCTGAGGTAGTGGCTGATCTTAGGTACTTGGGGCACAATGCATATGTTTAACTACGTCTGGAGGAAAGCCTTGGGTCTGAGGTAGACTCAGATCCTCCAATTCCTGCTCTCGGGACTCTCTGTGCCTGGCCTGTCAGCTTCTCTAGGACACATCTGAGTGGACAACCTCTGTCTTTTTTTTTTTTTCCCTGCCTGGTCTACCTCACCATGGCTCAGAAAAGTAGAGATTTCTGGAAGCAGAAGATCTACTTATTCATGCCCTAAGTACCTGGGTATGAAACACACACAAAAAAGAAGAACAATATACACCATGCCCAGAAATGAGTATATCAACCCCCGTATAAGAGGAAGATTTGCTTATAACTCCCAAAGTAAAGAGCTGCAAGGAATCAAACTCCATAATAAAATGCTGTTATTCCACCTGAACATATCCTTGGTGCTAGTGACTCCCAGCGACAGACATCAGGAGAATGCTGCTTTGGACTACCATCCACTCTCCCCAAGCGTTTTACATTATTGGGGTTGAGGAAATATAAATGCAAAGCAGAAGAGTTAACTTTAAATTCACAGCCTTTTGGACAACATTAATATGTCACATGACTACAAGAGAGCTCCATGCTCAAGACCCAACTTTGTTCTGAGATAGAAAGGATTTGTGAATTGCTTTTGCATGTTTTTGCTTGTTTATTTTTGTTTTGTTATTTTTGTTTGAGACAAGGTCTTTCTACATAGCTCTGACTGTCCTGGAACTCACTATGTACATCAGGCTAGCTTCAAGGCATAGAGATCCTCCTGCCTCTGCTTCTTCCTCTGCCTCCAGAGTGCTGGAATTAAAGGTGTATGTCACTAAGCACAATGCTTTTTCAAGTATTTACAAGAGACTCCTTCTTTCAAAGGCATCACAGCAGGGGGAGGGGACAATTGACTGGACAAACCCAACTCTTTTACTTACCCTTATTTTCCCTTGTGAAACCTATAACCTCCTAAGAGAGCATGTTTGGCAGCTGGACCAAAACATCACAATAACAAAATTATCCCCATTTCATCAGACATTGGCTTCTAAGGTACCAAACTAGAGATGGGGTTTTGAGGGAAGCTATGAAGAAATAAATGTGATGTGACAAGTCCCATGTTATAGCATGGTCTAATCAGAAGGTAGGATTCTGTATTGCAGAATACAATCGATTCACTCCTCATGCTAATTATTTTTTCCAAAAGATTCGAATTATTCCAGGTAAATTCACAGTAAGGATTAGAGGGGGACCCAGGGAAACAAGCTTTGTGAGCAGTAGCCCTGTGTCACCTTTGTGTTGGCAAAGCTAGTTAAATACATTGAGGAGACCTTGTCCTGAGGAACATAATAAAGCTGAATGCAGACAGAATGCTCACATCAGCCTTGTATCAAGCAGGGCTCATTCCCAGTGGTCTCATCCCCTCCTACCTATTGTGGGTTTTTGTTGGTTTGTTTTGTTTTCCATTAAGACAGAAATGCCTCATCCTACCCATGAGCCCCCTTCTTGGTGGCCCGCCTTTCTCTCTCTCTTGTCCTAACCATTCACCCTTTGGCACTCTGGCCACCGATGCTGTATATTCCTCCAGAACCTCTGACCAAGGGACAAGGCACTAAATGGGGGTGGGACATTTAGTGCTTTTGATTGCTGTCCCCAAGTCCTTCAGTGCTGTTGTTCTCCACCCATGTCATGGTCACTCACACAGAGTGTGGTTGCTTGGTAAAGGGGTGCCATTAGCTCATCACCTTGGAGGTAAGAGACTTCAAGGACATGAGGCCAGCATGTTCCCAGCTTCTGCTAAAGAGTCTCGTGCTGCCTAACAGCGTGGTGGTGAAGAGAGAGGGCAAGGAGTACAGAGAAGGAGTGTTCCTGAGAGAGAAGCAGGCAGATTTGCTTTATAAATACATGCTCTCCCCATGACTAATCTATTCTTGGAGACCTAACTCTGTCCTGAGAGATCTAGCTCACTCTCAAGAGATCTGACTAACGCAGTCTTGAGAGAACCAAGCCAGTCTCTTGAAAGACATTTATCCATCCCCGAAGGCAGTATTCTCATGATATAACCACATCTAGAAGTCTTAATGTCTGCCATCTCTCTGTCCTATTACCTTGGAGACCAGACTTGCAGCACATGGACCTTTGGGGACAACAGTGTCCAAATCACAGCACTCCATCTTCAAGAACTCCATCTCCTTCTCTCCTAGAACTCCATTCTAGGCTTGCTTCTGCCTCTCCAGCCTGATTCCTTGTCTGGTTTAGATTTCTAGACCCACACATCCCATGTCAGAGCCCCCTCCAACCTCGGTCGTAGTATTCTTGGTTTATTCTCTCCTTAGAAAAGCATTTTTCAGGTTCTAGATTCTAATTGTTGACTGGGCCAGATACGAAGTAGGTGGATCATTGCATATGTTCCCTGGGTTCCCCTGCCGTCACAGTGGGCACAACAAAGTCACAATCTGTCGTCCGGTAGTTATAGAGGCCAGAAGTCTGAAATCCAGAAGCGATGGTGTAGGTTCTTCTGCTGGGGGAGGTTCTATTCACTTCCGCTGGCTGTCCCCAGTCCTCAGCATCCCCTAGCCTGTGTTGTCAATCCACTCTCTGCTCGTCTCCAGGTTAGGTTCTTTTCATAGCTCCCTTCTATGTCTGTGACTTGGTGTGCCCTCCGCATAGGAAGAGCACTTCTTGCATTTAGGGCCCACTCTACTCCAGTGCGGCTTCATTGCAACTAGGTTACATCGTACAGATCCTATTTCCAAGTGAGGTCACAACCCACAGGAATCATGTGTGTAAGATATGTAGATAACCTGTGTGATTCTGGAGTTAAAGTCTGTCTCTCCCGTCATGACGTGTGTCTCCCAAGGCCTGTGGGTCTTGTTGGAGTTCTCAGTAAATGAATCAGTCTACTGGCCCTTGCAGCCATGAGCGAGATGCTGTGGTGAAGGCAAGCCCTTTAAATTGCAGCATCGCCTCACTAGAGTGCTGTCTGGGACAGAGTGAGTACCACCCTACTCTCACCATTCAGGAGTTGTTTCCCTACACTGTGAAAGAAAATGGGGACTAGAGGGCCCGGGTCTTTGTCCAGCTGTGCTTAGATTTGGGATCTGGTTCCTTTATCCCTTAGGAGGGCTGACTGTGGTGGATGTAATTCTCTTCTTGGGTTAAAGATACAGGAGTCCATGTGCTAGCATTAAGCCTGGATATAGGAACTTAGTGCTTCCTGGACTAGGGAAGGGCTCCCTCTCAAGCCAACTTTCTTATGCTCACTTGGTGGGTGAACACACAGGAGGGAGGTCACTCCAGCTCTTTGTCCTTACGGCTTGGAGGAGCTAGGCTCATCTGCTTGGCACCATGAGTCCTGGGTTCCTTGTTGGAAGAGTGGCATGGCACTGTAATAGTGATAGGAGATGGAATCACTTTGGAAGGAGATGTGACACCCGGTCCCAGGAGTGTGCACAGTGCAGGGGACAATGTGGGCTTGTGATCTGAAGACTTGGACTCTCTTCTCTCTTTGCCCTGCAATCCAAGCCAAGTCATCTGGCTTCTCCCCTCTGGGCTTGGGCCAGCTCTCTGACTCTACACTGTGAGACAGCCACTTAACTGATCTCTACGGTTGCCCCCAGCTCCGAGGCCTGCCTCCAGGAATTGAGCTTCAACCAGACACTCTCAATTATCATCATCTTTCTCTTCCAAGAGAAGAAGGTGGAAGCGTTCCCCGCAAGCCCTCTTGAGGTCTGGTGACAGCTGCTGCTCCACTTGGGAATTACTAGGAAGCATGTATAGATTCATCAGATCTGCCTTCTCATTAAATGTAAAGGAAGGATCATGCCCGCTGCCGGGGAACTCCAGTCCTGCCCTCCACCATGCGGCTCCCTCTTCCTTGTCTGGGTTTCCAGGCATCTTGTCATATTTGACTTTTAAACAGTATTTTCAGCTCCTTGTGGTGTAGGCCTGGCTCTCAAGAGAATCGCCTGCTCTGATAACTACCAGCCCCCTGGCTCTCAAATACTGCCATCCAAATCATCACCTGAGTCCAGAAAGCAGCAGTGAGAGGAAACCTGTGGTCCTCACCATCCTTCAGCAAGGCATGTGCTGACTAGCAGGCACAGAACTCTCCATTTCCAAAACAGCTGGAGAAAGGCAGGTCACCACCCGGAGTCACAAATGTTAAACCTGCTGCTGGCAAAATAAATCCCAGAGCTTCCTTTAAACTATTAGAATTGTAATCAGTAGAGGGCTGAGAGAAAGTTGAGTCGAGGGCAGAGAAATAGAGACACCCATGAAGCCTACTGTTAGACATTCTTGTGTTTTGAGAAGAAATCCTCCCCCTAGCCTGGATGCAAGATGTTCAAAGCCAGAGTTAATGATACCACTTTTGGTACCGCTGGCATCATTAGTGGGTTGAGGGTATGAACACATGATCATAGGGGCTAGAGAGCTGAGGATGTTTATGTTGTGTAGCCACCTGAGGGTATGAACACATGATCATAAGGGGCTAGAGAGCTGAGGATGTTTATGTTGTGTAGCCACCTGCCATAATGCTGTGTGTCCCTGTCTTGTCTGAGGCCTTATAGCTGAAAGTGACTAGTCCATTAATCTCAGAAAAAAAATGGTCAAAGCTGGGTCTGAATGTGATTCCTCTACCCCTGATAAATGCCAGAAATGCCAACTGCATCTTGCCCAGGCCCAGGTGGCAGTGGCTGCTGAGAAACCTCAAAATGATGGACAACTTAATGTGTTCAGGTCCCAGAACACTTGAGCAATTTGAAGGGAGAGTCAAGCGTGGAACCGTATCTTCCTGTCACCCAGGATCCCAGACCCACAGGCTTTGCTGGTGGTGGTCTTACTGACTGGCTCAGGCTTCCCATAGCTGTGGGAGTGACTCTTCTTGACCGTGAGTCCACTGCTGGCTAAGAACCCCTGATTTACTGAGAACACCTGTCAGTGCTCACTGGCTTGCTGGGCTGGGTCTGTAGATCCCAGCTTAGCCTGAGAGGAAGTAGCCGACCTCCCAACTCTGTTGTTCCACCTACACCTGGATGTCCTACACTCCATGGCTGATAAACATCACACATATACATATTAGTTATCATACAAAGTAATGGGTTTGTGACTATACACACACACACACACACACACACACACACACACACACACACACACACACACAAAATCATTACAGTTTGTTCTTATCCACCCACAATGCTCTTCCCTAAGACTCCTCCTTTGATTTCCTTCCTACCCCCAATCCAGTCCCCCTCCTATTTTTTTTACCTTATATATACCATTACCAACTCTTATTTTTCCCTCCCTTTAAATCTCATCACCCCTCATAACCTGCTTTCTATTTTCTTTATATATGTATATAATATGGAGAAGAGTATGTACATACTTGCACTTGTGTGTGTGTATATGTATATATATGGAAAGGAACATTGTATAACACATACATACATATGCCTATGTTTGTATATATGCCAGATCCTTCAAAAAGAAAGCATGTGTACATACTTTGGATTATATTCTTTCTCCACTGCTGAGATGAACATGCCACTGTAACCCTTCTGCTGTGAGTGACAGGCAGGTGCTTAGGGCACCAGAGACTTTAATAAGGTGGCAGCCAGCTGGGAGTTGTTGATTTAGCAGCCAGGATGCTTGCCTGAAGAGCCAGGACACCATCATCTGTGATCAGCTTTCCTTGGCGCCTCAGCCGGCACAAGGACGAACGAAGGGAGTGAGCTCGACGATGCAGCTGCTCGGCTGCAATGCTGTATGATAATTTTGCAAATTATTATTTTTAATATAATCAGCTTTTTCCTTAGGCACTAAAAGAAAAAGTTAAATTGCTCACAAACTAATAAAGGTTTATCTTCTGAAGCATCAAATTCTGTTTACTCATGAAATGCACACCTCCTCTCTTTGCCCACCGGGAGGAAAATTAGCATTTATTTTCCCAGATAAACAAAAACCAGTGGAATGTTTGTTGACATATTTGGGTGTTAAGCTCTTGCTTACATTTGAAGTGATATAGAAGAATGGGGAAAATTTGGAAGCAGCCTTCCCCAACTCCAGGGTTTCGTTTTCCTGTGGGGAGGCTGCTGCCTCTGTAGATAGGATGCTCATGGGTGCCTGGATGTGCTAACAGCAGCATGCATGGAAAAACAAACTCCCTCAGGCCCAGGAGCCATGTGACTGAAGAACACAAGATGCTTTGGCTGTTCTTCACAGCTTGTCTGTACTCTCTCAGGAATGCACTGTCATCTGGGACGAGCCTGATTCCCACCTGGAGCTCTCCTTGAAATCCTGCTGCTGGCAGATGTAGTTGGAATTCTGACACAGCCTTCATCTGAGTACATGATGGAAGCGTGGAGTTTGCTTTCTGATGGCTCTGTAGAATGACATACCTTCTTTCCTTCCCTGGTTTCTAGGTATGGAGACATGAGGAGGCAGATTGGCTTCGAGATAAGAGACATGTGGTACAACCTGGGTGAGTAGCTGGGCATCATCTTGGGGATGGAGTGAGTACCTTGACTTCCTTTGTGACATTGGCCCCATTTTTCAATGTTGATACAGTGTGTGTGAGCACACGTGTGTGTGTGTGTGTGTGTGTGTGTGTGTGTGTGTGTGTGTGTAAGCCATAGTTCAGCCTTGGTTCATTAGGACTGTCTACCTGATTTTAGAGCAGGATCTCTCATCCACTTATAACTTGCCAAGTTGACTAGGTGCCTGCTTACCAGGCCCCAGGAATCCACTTGTCTCCACCTCCCCAGCACTGGGGTTACAGGCATGGGCCGCCTTGCCCAGATTTGTTTTATATGGTTCTGGGTTTGAACTCAGGTCCTCCTCATGGTTGCATGGCAGGTACTTTACAAACCAAGCCATCTTCCCAGCCCCTTTGGGATATCTCAAAGACCTTAATTCCTTCTCTTCCTGGGATAGCAATCACTGTTCCTTGCTTAGTTCCATTTTCAGTAAGGAAAACAGATTAAAGAGAGTGAAAAATGTATCCCTGTGGCAAATAAGGAAATCAAGAAAGCACACTCTGGTATCAGGTAGACACATAGCTTGGAGTGCTATTGCTTCTCAGTACTGCTCTGCTTACGGTTATGTTTACTGTAAGTCATTTACCAGACCGTGACCTTTGTGTTCAGTTGTGCAGAATCTACCTTCTATAAGGTTTATTCACATGCTCAAACTCTGCATTTGCTTACCCTGCCACCAGGTGGTGGTAGCATGGTGTGCTGATGTGATTAAAGCAGTGAGATCTGTTTAATGATAATATAAACCGAAGGTAACTTTATCCAGGAATGAACTCATTAACACTATGTTCCCAGGGCATTTCATCATTCAGAATAAGGAATTCTCTATTGCACTCTTAACCAAGGGCCAGTAAGATGACTCTGGGGCTAAAGGAACTTCCCCACAGGCCTGATGACCTGAATTTGATCCTAAGACTCATGTGGTTAAAGAGAGAACCAAGCCCTGCAAGTTTTCCTCTGCCTATACTAGGATGCATTTGCACACAAATGTGCATGCATGTGCATGCACGCACGTGTGTGTACACACACACACACACACACACACACAGAGCAGAATAAATGGGGGCTGGAGAGATGGATCAGTGGTTAAGAACATTGGCTAATCTTTCAAAGGACCTACTTTTGATTCCCAACACCCACATGATGGCTCACAATTATCTATAACTCCAATCTCAGGGATCCAACACCCTCTTCCTTCCTTCTCAGGCACTGCATGCATGTGGTATGCAGATATACATGCAGGCAGAACACCCATATACATAAAAACAAAATATTAAAGATACATAAAGGTGATAAAATTATTTTTTAAAACCTATAGGACATGTTTTTCTCATAGATACATTTCTTAAAAATTAGTGACAGAGAAGAACTTGACTTTTGTCTTTAATGTTCCTACTGGGAGCCTGGTCATGATACTAGGTCCTTATTGCCATCTGCCTTCTACACTCACTCATCAAAGTGTCCCAGACCATGGAGGGGTTGCCCAGGTACCTGAGATCATCAGGATCAGCATAGTACCTGGAAAGTGTGGCTAGAAAGACAAAAGCAAAGCATGACTTTTGATGGAAGTGTGGTCCTGGACTCCATGACACACCTGGACACTCTGTGACAGGCAGGAGCAGACTTTGCAGGGCTGCACCTGTTACTATGACCAGCAGGATCAAAGTGACCTCTTGGCAACCTGAACAAGATTCTCACTGTCCCTTTGACTCCTTGCCCTTTCAAGCTCCTCAATGTCGTCAGATGTGGGGAGGGAAATCCTGTCTCATCTGCAGGGGAGGTCAGACTTCCCTAGTGTTCTTTTTCTTTCTGCTTAGGTGAAAAAAAAATAGAGCTCTTTCCTTTTCTTCTTTTTGTTGTTATTGTTGAATTTTGAGATAAGAGTCTTACCATGGACCCCAATCTAGGCTGCCTCAGCTTCCTGAGAGTTGGGTTTGCCGATGTGTGCCACCACACCTGGCTAGATATTTTGGTTTGGGTTTTGGTTTCTCCAGTGGGTCTTTACCTGGAATAGAAATGTGAAACACCTGGGAAAATGAGACTGTGAGAAACTTTATAGGCGATAGTACTCTATAGGTGCTGTTACTCTATAGGTAATGCCTATAGCGTAAGTGTTTCACTTGGGGACCCAGCTCAACTTCTAGGCCTAGAGTTGCAGGGTAGACTTTCCCTGGTAGAAGTGCCGAGCTGTCAGGCATCTGAGTCTGCTGTACCCACCCAGTACATGCAGAACCTGAGCTATCTCATGTGTATTGGGTATCAGAATTGGAGCAGGCTGAGGACCCTTCAGGGATACTCCCTGTAAGACTAACCTGACCACAGCAAGCTGTATTTGGAGGACCTACGTTCTAGCTCTTGGGCATTCCAGCCCACTGATCTCCGCAACATGGACCCTGTAGGAATGATCCTGCCCTTCCTGACTTTCTGCCATCCCTGAGGTGGTGTAGGAACCCAAGGATGGAGTGGGTAGTTTGCTAAGTCATACTAAGTTTTCTTTCTGCACTGCCCTGCCCCTGCCCTGCCTCTGTGACCTCTGTCATGTGACTAGATCCTTCTGTGCTTCCCTCATTCAACAATCTAGTTTATACCTTATGGGGACTGGGCAGGATTTTTCAGATTTCCAATCCAGAAGCCAAATGACACTGTGACATGTACATAGGATGAGCTCTGTAGTGAGATTTTGAGGCTGTTGGAACAGGCCAGGGGCCATCTGTGGGTCATCTTAACCAGTTTTCCTCTGTTCCTTCTCAAAATTACATGCTGACAGACATATATGTCACTTGACCTGGAAAGCCTGATGGCCAGACTCATGCCAGGCAGGAAACAATGTGTTAGCCTGTAAGAAGGAGAATAATGAGAGGCGAAGAAGCCTGCAGGTGGGTGGCTCACACTGTAGTTCTCCGCCGAATAACAAGGAGTCCAGGTCCTCTCTAGGCCCACCATTCACAAAGGAGATACACGAGTTCCATTCCACTTGGACATAGGCTTGCATGCACAAGGCCTCAGTCTCTAGTACGGCAAAAGAGAAAAGAGATCCTGAGGTCACCCAGGCAGAGGTCTGAGGGATCAGTGTACAATGAGGTGCCCTCTTCTTCCTTGCCAAGCAGTGGCTGCTGTCTTAGGCATCCCCAGCATCCTGCTGTGGTCCTGCAGTGACAGGGTCACTGGTTGGAACTAAGGAAACTTCAGTACTGAGCTCTGGCTCCAGGTGGCCAAAGATAATCCTAACCAATGGGTCTTCTTGCTTTTTCAATTTGTGTCTTACCTTTTTTTTAAGAGTTGTGTTTTTGTTTTGCTTTTAGCAGTGACCTTAGCATGTTTTTCTGTCTTATATTTTTAGCACTGACCCTGATCTTTGTGCTTTATTTTTAAATTTTTATTTTAATATCTCAATTATATAATAATGGGTTTATTGTTTTATACATATACATGGTTTTTTAAAAAATATTCACTCCCACTACCCTCTCTTTTTCCCTCTCACTTCCACTAATACCCTTCTGCCCCCCCACACACACACTTTTATGCCCATTTTTTATCTTTTATGGGTTACACAAGGAGTTTCATTAAGGCTCTTACAGAAGCATGAGTGAGGATGATTTCCAGGAGCACGTGCACCTTGCCCATACCTGCATCTCTAAAGATAATCTCTCCTCCTCCAGCAGCCAAGCTACATGTTCACCTTTAAGTATTGTCAATGGCACCTCCGAAGCTCCAGAGGTTGACCTTGAACCCGGCTCCATTTCCTTCCATGACAGCCACGAAGGAAGGAAAGATGGGCTTTGGGAAGAGTGAGGTTCTCCACAGAGCCTCCTTGGGAGTCTGCAGTCTCAGCCTTTCTAGTCTGTCTCAGAGTGGTGGACATTATCTGTCATGTTCTAATAAGATGAGCCCAGCAATAGAGACTTTTGATGTACCATGCCAAAAACGAAGCTAACTGAGGAGGAGCAGCCCCCTCCCTGCTCCCACCCCATTGTCACTCACTAGTGTGAACACCTGACTAACACCTGAGTGTTTCAAAGCTTGCTCATCAACAGCAGACATCAACTTGGGCATGAGAACAAGCAGGAGATCCAAAGGAAGCCATGACCTTGGCCAGTTAAAGAGCAGAGATTTGTAATCTACAAGAAAGGACAACTGCTAGACAAATAACAGAGAATTTCATGGGATTTTCTTTGTTTTTGTTTTTGTTTTGACAAATAATAAGTCCTTGGCTCCTCCTGGGATCTTCCCCAAGCAGGCTCTAAGAACCGCTCTGTGGGGTGATCATAGCCAGCAAGGACCCTCCCTGCTGCGGTTCTCCAGCGTTCAGGCCTGCCTGCCAATGGCACTATGCAGGTTGCTGCCCTCTAAACTCATAGCAGCCCATCATGATTTCCCAGGATGTGCACAACCTATTTTCCACAGAGCTTCCTGTTTTCTTTCTTTCCAATGGGCTCAGGTTTGGGAATATGTTGGCAGGCACATACAGCCAGTTCTGCCAAGAAAATAAAAATAGAAGTCGGATCAGATGTGTTCCTCACCTTAGAATTAGTCACCTGCCACTCCGCCGCAGCACCGGATGCCTTCCCTCTGCCCTTCCAGTGCTGTGTGGGGTCTTTGGAGACGGGTGTCTCACACAGAGGTGCTGCAGCAGCCCTCCTGGGTGGGACAGGGCAACAGGCCTTTTCTTCCTCAAATTCAGCATGTAAAAGAGAAAGTCAAAACCATACTCTTCTGAAAGAAAAGTAGGAGAAAATGTGTTCATTTACCCAACTCTCCTGTTATTTGGGGGAGCTGATTGAGGCAGCCTGCGGGGCCACCTCATCTCCCTCTTGCCTTGGTTCCACCGTCTACTTTTGTTTATTACATCCAGCTCTCAGGAACCAGCACATGCTCCCTGACCCTTTCTGGCTGGAACAAAAGTGCTCACAGAGAGGCATTGTTTGGGCCTTATTTGGCTTGGGCTATTTTTCATGCAAGGATCCCCTTCACTGGTGTTTTTGGGAATGTGCAAACTGGCTGCTTTTCATTAAACCTGGATAGAGCACGATAGACCCTAGCAGACGGTGCTGGAAGGTTCTGTTCTGTGGTCCTTGTGTGTGCAGAGATGTTATTCCTGAACCTCTAAGGTGTCAAGGCAAATGTCCAGATCCTGGGGAAGGTACTGCCTGGGAAATGCCTGGCTTCCAGAGAAAAGCCAGGTGTCGCTTGCAGAGGAGTTAGCACTACATCCTGTCCCTAGAATAGAAACTCCAGGCAGGTCTTAAATGGGTAGAGAATACAACCAGGGGGGCGAAGGTAGAATGTCTGCCTTGCACCGTGGTTATTAGAGCCTCAGGTACTTTTCTGTCCCTGTCATAAAACACAATGACCAAAAACAACTTAGAGAAGAAACGATCTGTGTCACCCAAGGGTCCAGAGAGACAGCCCATAATGGCAGAGGAAGCATGGCAGCAGGCTGCTGGAAAGGGAAGCTGAGAGATCGTATTCCCATCTACACCCAGGAAGCAGAGAAAGCCAACTGGAAGTGGAGCAAGGCTCTATGCTCTCAAAGCCCGCCCCCAGTGACGTACTTCCTCCAGCAAGGCTGCACCTCCTAAAGGTTCCATAATCTTCCCAAACAGAGCCACTGACTAGGGAACAAGTGTGCAAATACCTGAACTATGGGGACATTGCTCATTCAAACCATCACAATCAGCCTGTTCCTCCTTTCTCTCCAAGGGAAAAGAAACCTGCAGGAGTGCCCTTGACTCTCATTGACCCCCATCTAGGTCCATCAACAGACTTCAGCTTGATGTGCACCAGGGGAAACCCAAAATGTGGATGTCCAAAATCATTAAACAAACAAATAGTGAGCATCAGAAAGCCCAGGGACTATGGCCTTGTGACAGCTCTGTCCCTAGGGGTGTTACTGCTCAGAGGTCTCAGGTTACTCCAGCCTGATGTGTTTTCCATACCAAAAGGAAGGGTGATGATCCATGGGGATGAAGCTCTTATTTTTTTGTAGCTTAGTTTTCCAGTGGGTGCCCCTGCCACCACTTGCTCTGCCTTGTATGATCCTCCCAGCTTGGAACAATAAAGGCTGTGAGTGACAGAGAGAGCTTTATGACGCCGGAATTACAGTTGATGAACAACTTGCTGTCACGATCTCCTGTTTTCTGAAGCATTGGCTCTGACATCTTTTAGGCATAATACAAGGAAAATGTCACCTGAGAAATTGAATATAATGGCACTTTCAGGGGACCACTTTGCGGCACTTGCATGCCTTTCAGAAGTGCTAAGCCTTAAGGGAAATAGGCAGAATCACACCACTGCAGCTTCAAGACAAGGTACTAACTATTGAGCCAAAGGTGGAAATTTGGATTCTAATTAAATTCAGGTTCCTTATCGGAGATTACATTTGTACCTGTGTCCATTCCATAAAAACATCTTCTGGCTTCTGAGAACGGTCTACTTTCTTATGTATGGTTATTTATAATAGACACATTTGCTTAATGACTCTCTTGACAGAAATCTGCGTTCGTTGAGCCATAAAGAAAAGCAAATTCCGTATTGTGTTTCCCGATTGTGTCAAAGTATTAATAAGATTAATTAACTCCAGATCAGCTGGCTGGTGTTAATAAGAAAATGTCACAAATAATTCACTCAGGCGTATCGTTTCTCATGCACCCTCCTGTTACGTGCCGGAATGAGACAGTGCTAGTTACAGCGCAGTGGCTGGAAGATAAAGGAAGAGTTCTGAAATAAAAGAGGAGAGACTGCTGCTGAGGAGCGCCACTCCTGCCTCGTCATCTCCCCTCAGCGAGCTGGTGTATTAGTCAGCGTTCTCTAAAGGAACAGAACTGATAGAAGGACTCTGTGTATGTGTGTGCGCGCGTGCAGGAGTGTATGTGTGTGCGCGCGTTCAGGAGTGCGCATATGCATTTTAGAGTGGCTTACAGGCTGTGTTTGAGAAGTTGCATATGGCTATTTCATGATACAAAGGCCAAGACTAGGCCGGGCGGTGGTGGCACATGCCTTTAATCCCAGCACTCGGGAGGCAGAGGCAGGCGGATCTCTGTGAGTTCGAGGCCAACCTGGGCTACAGCGTGAGTTTCACAGAGAAACCCTGTCTCGAAAAATTTTAAAAAGCAAAACAAAAAAACAAAGGCCAAGACTCCCATAATTGTTCAGTCCATGAAACTGGATGTCTTAGCAGTCCCAGTCTTATGCTGGTATCCCAGGGAGGACCTAGGGAGCTGCTGGTCTTCAGTCTATGTTGGAATCTCAAAGAAGCAGCTTCTAATACCAGCGAAGGAATGCCTCAGCAACAGAACAGATGAACTTGCCAGCAAGAGCAAGGGCAAGCAGGCAAAAAGCAAAAGCTTCCTTCTTCCAGGTCCTTTATATGGACTGCTACTAGAAGGCGTGGCCCAGATTTAGGCTGGGTCTTCCCACTTCAAATAATCTAATCAAGAAACATCCCTCACAGGTGTGCCCAGCTGCTTGAATTGATTCCAGATATTGTTGATGAGCCACAGAGATTAGCCATCCCAGCCAGCCCTGCGTCCCTATAGAAAGCTTCCTGGAAGCCTCACTCCAGCACACCAGCAGGGGTGTGAGCTAGGGCTTGCCACTGCTGGGCGCCCCCCCTCAGGCCGCCCCATCTTCCTGGCTCTCAAGCCCGCCACTCCCCAGGTGTCCTGAATTCAGTGACGCACAAGTGGGCCTGGAGCTCACCAAGTAGGTTTGGCTGGCCAGTGAGCCCTAGGAATCCACCTCCCTCCACCTCCCCAGTGCAGGGGATGCAAGTGGATTCCACCACACCTTTGCTTTTCATTTATTTTAAGTTCCGAGGGTGGAACTCAGATCACCATGCTTGCAGGGCAGCAGACCCTTCATCTCCTTAGCCCAGCAAAGCTGTTCTGTACATTAATGCATCTCTCTCAAGCAGTGGCCTGGGGTGGTAGATCCTACAATTTCTGCAGTCCCGTGTCCCACAGGGGCTCTGTGTGCTTTGACTGCCGTCATTCAGAGTGCTTCATAAGTCATTGGGTCGTTCAGGAAGGTGCCACCTCTCCACGCCATCTCGGAGACAGAAGGGACCTAGGAGACCATCTGCACTCTCCCTGTGTCAGGTCCATGCTTGTCAGATGCTGGTGCTCCCAGCCCCTGTCCCCTGCTCAGTCTACTGAACAGCAGATGGTGATGGCGTCCTTGACTTACGAGCTACAATTGACTTCTTGTGAAACCAGCCTGTCTGGTCAATATATAGGGAGATCTTGTCTCAAAACAAACTTCAAAACAAGCGCTCTAGAAGAATACAATAGTACCACTAAACACACTGAACAAGATGTGCCCATAGGTGACAAGTTTTTATTTTGTGTGCCTTGGTCTTTTGCCTGCATGTATGTCTGTGAGAGTGTGCCAGATCCTTTGTACCTGAAGGTACAGGCAGTTGTGAGCTGCCATGTGGGTGCTGGGAATTGAACCCTGGTCCTCTGGAAGAGCAACCAGTGCTCTTAACCGCTGAGCCATCTCTCCAGCCCCTGTTAACAAGTTTCTGAGTATTTTTATTATTATTACTGTATTGTGTGCATGATGGGAGGGGGTATCCATGCCATGGTACCTGAATGGAGATGAGAGGCTAGCCCTGTAGGGTCGGCTCTCTCCTTCCACCTTTATGTGGGTTCTGGGACCATGCTCGGGTCACGAGGCTTGGTGGCAAACACCTTTACCTACTGTGCTATCTTGCTGGCCTGAGACACATGTAGAGGGTAGTGTCTCATTGCTTGCTCATGATTTCCTCAAAATTCAACCTTCTCAACTCCACTTTAAGATGGGAGATTGGACCCTCCCTGCCCTTCTGTAACAGACTTAAAGTGAATGTGTCTTTAAGTCACTTCCCTTGTATCACTAGGAATTCTATCCACAATTTTGTTTTGCTTGCATATATGGATGCTGGTGTGCTCATGTGTTCCACGGATGTAGAAACCATAGGTTCGCTTTGAGTGTCATTTCTCCATGCCCTCTACTTTATTTACTGAGGCAGGGTCTCTCACTGAACTCAGAGCTTGCTGTTTCGGCTACTCCGACTCATCATCCTGCCCCAGGGATCCAGTGTCTGCCTCTCATGTGCTGGATGAGTGCCGTCATGCCTCTCCCGTTTTATTGTGGGTACTGGGGTTCTGAACTCCAGTCTGCATGCTTGCATGCCAAATGCTTTGCCTACTGAGCCACCTCCTCGGCCTTCAGTCCACACATGACTGGAAGTGCTCAGACTCCTTACAAGCAAGATCGGGTTCACAACCGTGGAAACTCCCATTCAAAATCACAGGGTCTGGGCTGCTGTGTTCTGTGTTCTTAAACGCTCTTTGAAAAGTCACCCCTTTCTTTTTAAAAATAATAGATGTCACATTTCTTTATTGAAAGGTCAACATAAGATAAAATTCATCCCGGAAATGGTCGGCCCGATATTGGAAATGACACTGATTCCTGAGACGGAACTTCGAAAAGCCACCATTCCCATCTTCTTTGACATGATGCAGTGTGAATTCCACTCCACCCGGAGCTTCCAAATGGTAAGGATGTAAGTGTGCAAAGAGTGTGGGAACTGGAGGGACAGATAAAAATAAAACTGAAAGGCACTCCCAGATGGTTCTACAGCTAAAGGTCACACACACACACACACACACACACACACACACACACACACACACACACTAACAGTTCTCCTCACCTCAAAGAAAAGGCTGTGACCATCCTTACTGAAGAATCTGTCCTCTTCTGTCTTCCTCTTTGGGGAGGGTGGTCCTTGGTTTCTAGCTGTCCCTTACTGGTGTTTATATGGACTTTACATTAAATCCTAGATTAAAGTCCCTTGAGGCTGGAAAGAGGGCTTAATGGGTTTAGAGCATTTTCTGTGCAAGCATGAAGACCTGAGTTTGAATCCCTAGAACACTTGTTTTTAAAAAAGCTTAGCCCAGCATAGTGACACATACTACTGCTGGGGCAGGAGACATGAGATGGGTCCTAGGAGCTTGCTGGCTGGCCAGCCTAACCAAAAAGGTGAGCTTTGGGTACAGTGAGATGTTTTGTCTCAGGGAATAAGGTGGAGACTGAGAATAGGATACTCAACACCCCCCTTTGGCCTCTGCAGGTGGGCTGTGCACTCCAAGCCTCTGCAGGTGGGGTATGCACTCCAGACCTCTGCAGGTGGGGTATGCACTCCAGGCCTCTGCAGGTGGGGTATGCACTCCAGACCTCTGCAGGTGGGGTATGCACTCCTGACCTCTGCAGGTGGGCTGTGCACTCCAGGCCTCTGCAGATGGGGTATGCACTCCTGACCTCTGCAGGTGGGCTGTGCACTCCAGGCCTCTGCAGGTGGGCTATGCACTCCTGACTTCTGCAGGTGGGCTGTGCACTCCAGACCTCTGCAGGTGGGGTATGCACTCCAGACCTCTGCAGGTGGGCTGTGCACTCCTGACCTCTGCAGGTGGGCTGTGCACTCCAGGCCTCTGCAGGTGGGCTGTGCACTCCCACACATACATACCCACTCACATACACATATAATATATATGAATATATATTAATATATATGTGGTGTGCGTATGTGTGTGTGTGTGTGTGTGTGTGTGTGTGTGTGTGTGTGTGTGTGTGTAATTTTTAAATCTGATTTTAATGGAGATAGAACACTTCTGGAAACAGATTGACTTTTTTGCCCTAGGCTGCTCAGTTTCCACTACCAATAAGTGTACTATGCACCTGCTCATTCACATAGCTTGAATCATATTGAATGTTTCCCCAGTATACATACTCAGAAATGCAATTTTGGAATCAAAATGCTTTTGTACCATTTGACATTATTGCCAAATTGTTTGATATTATTGCTACAAGCTTTGACCTGCCTCCACTGCTGGCGCCTCTAAAGCCTGGCTCCAGTGTCACTCCAGGCTTGTTGAAAGTACAAATTAAAATCTAAAATACTTTTCCCAGGCATAAGATTCATCTGACTTTTTGAATTTCATATGAACCAAGCACAAAGAAAGACTTGTGAAAACTGCTATTAATTTAAAAACTCGGGTAAAGGGAGAGAAAGTGTTTATATAGATAAATGTCACAAGTCCAGGAAACTAAAATCAAAAGCCATTAAAATCATTTATACCATTTCTCAATTTTTAAACGTAGTCTTTGGGTCAAAACAAAGGTCAAGGGTAGCTGAAATGAAGATGAATGAGCAGTGAGTTTCTGCATTTCCCTTGCCTCCTTGTGGTCTTTGTGTCTGGTCGCTGTGTTGTGGACGTTTCTAACTACCCTACAATCGTCTTCTAAGGAGGTGCTTCCCATGCTCTGATTTCCTCCAGGTTTGCTGGAAAATGGTAGAAGTTAGTGAGGGTCTCCAGTCTGAACACTTTCCTCCTTTGGGGCATTCAGACTCTGTCCTTTGTTTTTGCAGGACGCTAAACTTCCTGAGTCACACCACAGAGCAGTGACACTCCCCGAATCCACACTCATGTTCTATAAGCATTTCACGGACTTAAAACACACCTTGCTTGGATGTAGGCAAATAAAAGCACAGCCATGAGCAAGCAGATCCACAAAAGAGATGGATCGGGCTAAGCGTGTTCTCATACGCCAGCATTTGGTGGAAAACTCACTGGCTGTTTTCCATTTGTGTTGAGACACAGGGTTGCACGCAGTGACGACTCTTTAAGTGAAGCAGCCCAAAAGACAAAATCCATAAAGTCTGTTGGAAGAATCTCATGATCACATGCTTTCTTTCCTCACCAGAACAAAGACAGGAGATAATCCTGTGTTGGCTCACAGCTTGAGAAGGTTTTTGTTCATGATCAACTGTCCCTATTGTTTGGAGTCTTTAGTGGGGCAGCTTATCAGAAGGGCCTGGAGGAGTAGTGTTATAAAGCCACGCACCCCAGGACCAGGAAGAGAAAAGAAGTCAAGGAAGAGCTGAGGCCCTGATCTCCCTCAAAGGTCCACCTTATTGGCCTACACACCTCCCACACTAAAGGTTTCCCGGAGACCAAGCGCCCATCAAGTGGAATTTGAGGGCACTGTAGAGGTGCTAACTGTACAGATCTCTTCTGTGTCAGTCTGTTCCTGAGGACTGGGAAAAGACCAGCTACCTCAGCCTCCCAGGAAGATGCCGTGCCCAAAACCTTCCCCATCACTTATTTTTCAGCTGGTATCCTGGTCATTTGGTTTTCTGGTATAAGTTAGTTACAGTGTCCTTGGCTTGCCCTCTCTGCCTCCTGATCACATTCATTCGAGAAGACTCACCATTCCTTACCCTTTCTCATCTCCAACCTTCATCCTTCTCTCCATCCCTGCTCCCCCACACCAGGGCTCTCCCTCCGGGACCACAGCACCTGTCTGTTGACTTCCTCTATCCTTCTGGCACCTTCCTGCTTTCAGTCTGGCTGAAAGTCTGACAGTCCTCGTCAGCCTGTTCTCTTAAAGCAGAAGGCATGCCCCCTGTTCCTCATAGGCAACCTCTGCGGGTACACCCTGACTGGATGCACGCTCAGCCCCCAGGAAACAGCTGGCTCTGCCTGCCTCTCCATCCAGGAGCTGCTGGGCTGGGGATGGTTGGCTGCTGTTTAACTAATCCACCACAAATGCAATTATCTAACCTGATTAGTCACGTCAGCGAGGGCTTAAATTGCCTCCACTTTTATAGCAGATGCACAAACCTAATGGAGTGAGGGGAAGGCATTAGGGTTTTTTGTTTTTAGGCAGCTTTAGTGCTTTGGTCACAGGACACAGCATCTTCTAAAGAGTGTGCTTTCATAGCAGAGCGGTGGATATGCTGATGTTGGTGAAATCTGCATCGTGGCCAGGTTGTATTGTTGACTTGTAATTGGAGTTTGGAGGTGACCTACTGGGTTCAGGGGGCAACCTCCGTTTTGTATCTACCCATGACAGGAGCTTTAGAAGCCTGTCCTGCAAATCGGCTTTCCCAGAGTTGCCTGGAGTTGTTGCCCTTGCCCTCCTCAGCCACAGTGCTAGCATTTTATTAGCATGTTCTTTCCAATGCAGTTCTTGGAAGAACAGAAAACTTCCTTCAGGATCCCTGTGCCCTTGCCCTGTACAGTCTCTCCAAGGTCCTTCCTTTGGCTGGGCTCCTATAGTGGTAGGATGGGGAGGCCTAGAGTTACCTGTTCAGGAACTATGACTCCCTGCAGCCTGTGACAACCTTTCCAGGGCTGCATTCCTTACCCTGGGTCATTGAGTCATCTTGGTTTCTTCAGTTCTGCAGATTTCACCATGAGCCATCAGCTCTATGAAAGTCTATAGACCTGGGCATATGGCTCAGTGGGTAGAGTGCTTACCTGGCATGCATAAAGCCATGGGTTTGATACCCAGCACTGAATAAACCAGGTGTGGTGGTACGTGTTTAATCCCAGCCCTTTAGAGGTGGAGGCAGGAGGACCAAAATTTCAAGATCATCCTCAGCTGCCTAGTAAGTTTGAAGCTAGCCTTGAATACATGAAACCCTGGCTTAAAAAAGGCCAAGAAAATGCAAAACAACAGCAATAACAGGAAGGTCTGTGAACACAGGGTCCCTCATGCTAGTAAAAGCCACCTGTTTATGGCCAAGTTGTGCAGGGACTGGATCCCAATGGGTGGAGCTGTGATCCAACATGGTCTTGGACCAGGCAGAAGCATGTGAAATACGAGGCAGCCTAGGGTTCTTTCAGAAATCCCTCCTGGCTGTAGGCATGTGTGTCCTTATGGGCAGTACAGTAGTGGAAGGAAGACATGGTCGGCTGGATGCTCTGTCCCATCCCCAAATCCCCACTCTCACTCTTCCTTCCTGCTCCATACTGTCTTTGGAGCATGTCCTCCTCCTTTTTGTGAGTGCTCCAAGTATCAGAGGCAAGAAGACATGTGGGGGTCCCAACTTGGGGACCTCTCATGTGCCCCTGGGGTGATCCATCCTGACCTGTGGCAGCTGCCATTGACAGAGGAACTCCCCTGTCATTGCTCTGCCATCTCCCCTCAGCAGAAGCCCATTTCTTTCTTTCTCTACCTCCTTCATCTCTGACTGCTTCTGAAACTCCAGCTTTCCAGTTCTTTCAGTCCACTCTAAGGCCCTTTCATGATCTGGTTGTCCCACCCATCCATCTAAATCATTCCCTCCTATTGGTTCCCCTCCAGGAATTCTCTGTCCACTCTCATTGTAACATGTTACCTCAACTCACCCCTGTTTTCATGGTCCTCTGTCTGATTCCTCTTTCACCCCATCCTACAGTAGCATGGGAGAGGTGAGGAGGAACTCACCCCTGTTTTCATGGTCCTCTGTCTGATTCCTCTTTCACCCCATCCTACAGTAGCATGGGAGAGGTGGGGAGGAACTCACCCCTGTTTTCATGGTCCTCTGTCTGATTCCTCTTTCATCCCATCCTACAGTAGCATGGGAGAGGTGAGGAGGAACTCACCCCTGTTTTCATGGTCCTCTGTCTGATTCCTCTTTCGCCCCATCCTACAGTAGCATGGGAGAGGTGGGGAGGAACTCACCCCTGTTTTCATGGTCCTCTGTCTGATTCCTCTTTCACCCCATCCTACGGTAGCATGGGAGAGGTGGGGAGGCGTCCAGATTGTTCTGCCCCATTGGTCACCCACCTCAACACACCCAGCCTTGGTAAAGAGATGATGAACCATCACTTGGCCTTACACTGACTTTCCTGCAATTTTACTGACAGCCTTCCAGATGCATAACCCTCAGAGTCTCAGCCTCACACTGCATTTTACTTCCAAACCATAAAAATGGGGGAAAAAAACCCACTGCACTTTAAATTCTCTCCTGACATATTTTTTAGAGAATTCCATTTGTTACAGCTTTGGAAAATACAGTGCTAACAGCTGAGAAGTGTAAGCAAATAGCCACACAGTCCACACACCATTGATAAAAACTGCAGTGGGAAAGGAAAAATCATATGCTCAGTCATGGTGCTGTTTCATGTCATCTTTGCGAGGCTTGGTAAACTGCCCCACTGCCTCCAGACACCCCCATTTAGTAGTAACAATATAAACATGAGTAATCTTGGTATCGTCCAAAACTCAGTTCCTGAGTGTCTGTTTGAATAATCTCCTTCTGCTGCCCATGCCGCTAACCTTAAGCAAATAATTGAATAACCCAAGTGGATGTGGGAAACTCCTGCCTCTTGGTTAAAAAGCCAGTACAATTTGTAATATACTATGAATGTGAATAAATTGGGTGGAAATTTTGTCTTGCTTATTCTCCAATTCATTGGGAGTTTTATTTGTTGGCTTGTTTATTTGTGCTCTTCATTTCTAAAGAATGCGTGGTCACATTGCTTTGGAAGCTTCTAGAAGAACCATGGCAAGGGAAGTAGATTTGATTTCATTGAGTTCATTCCCGAAGGTGGTCTGAGAGATCTTGACAACCAATACCTTTGACTCCAAGACTTCCTATTATATTGAATTCTGTTCCTTAAAGCCTTCCAGCAAAGACATTCTCAACCTCTCATTGTCTCCCTCAACTAAATCAACCTTGACTCTCTTTGCGGCCATTTTCTCGCAGTTCACAGTAATTGTGCTCAGCTAAAAGTCCCTCTCCAGGCTGAGTTGTGAGTGTCTCAGCCAGACAGTGCAGGCAGCCTGGCCTCCTTGCCCCAAGGGTACAGTTTTGGGGTCTCCCAGCTCATGAACCGGTCAGAGAAGCTTCAAGGTCATGGAGCTGCCTACTTAATAGACATGGGGAATATGGAGGTTTTTAAATATGGGATGAAATCCTAGAGATTAATTAAGTGTGTAATTAAGTTTACACAGTGGTTAGGAAGATAAATGCAATCTAAATAAAAAATATTAGTGTGTCTGAGCACAGGGATTAAAGGCCAAGTGACAGATTGGAGAACCTGTCACTGTCAGGATGTCATCGGGAGAGCTGGGAGACAGAGGTCCTTAAGCAATGACTCGTGTCTGCGGAGGCTTCTTCGGGAACACATTTTCCACCCAGACTCAGTCAACCATCTTTCTGTTTCTTGTACCCTCTGGTAAATCCCATGAGGAAGGTTCCATGGCTCCAGCAGGCTGGCCCAGCTCCATCTGGAGGTAGAGGAGACGATAGAGAAGATTCCTTGGTGTACTCTGAAACCAGGAAGTGGCCAAGCACCAAGCTCCTACCCTGCAGTGTCTTCTGAGCTTGTTTTCATGAGAACAAGGGAAAAGGAGAGCACTTTGGCAAAGGGTAACATTTACCAGGAAACTCTTTTGCTATTAGATGCAGCAGGCTACACTCATCAGTTCATGATTTCAACCAGCTCATGATAAGCTCTGAGCCTTTATCTGGATGCCGAATTAGTTGTGTCCAGATCTCTATGATAAATAATCCTGGATACAATGCAGGTCTGATTATATACACATATAAATATATCATAGCAATAACAGTAAGACTGGCAAGGTGGCTCAGTGGGTAGAAACACACACATGATTTTTAATAGCAGTAAACCTAATCCAAAATTATACATCTCAAATGAATTATCATAGGCTTTAAGATTATCTATGGCTGGAATCCCTACTTCGTAGTCTCTGAAATAGTATTCAGTAGCCCTGAGCTGACTTTGGCAGTAAGAACGGGAAGCAATAGCTTTTTTTCTAAGTTAATTGAATTCACAACATCAATGCCACTGTGAGGCTATCAGAGTCCGTTGAAAAGCATCCTTCCAAATGCCTTCAATTGATGATCTCTTACATTTAATGTTCTCAGGTGGATACTGCTATCAGAGACTTGAGATGCTTTATTCCATATTTTAGGTTGGATACCCTGTAGACATTTTTGTAGCAATATTGGTGATTCAAAAAAGAGAAGAAAATATAATGATTCTGCTTATTACATCAGTGAGTGAGCCTCCGCCACCTTTTGGGTAGCACAATAAACACACTCTAATTTTATCCTAGCCACAGAGCCCTGCTGCCTGTTACCACAGTGCAGGCTGACAAGGGACACAATAAACACAACCTTTATAGAAAAGCAGCCCTGCTCTGTCAGCAAATGGACTGTCTCCAATTTATTGGGATGGGGCCGCTTAATTCTGGTTATGATAACAGGTCACAGTACACTAGCATATTGATCCTAGTACGTTCTGTAAAAATGAATGAAGACTCAGAAATGAGAGGCTAGCTGAAGAGCCCTGGTGCTGTGAGCCTGGCTGATACCTGATAGAGTTGCCAGTTGTTTGTGCAAATGCTCTACCTAAATCTAGAATTCAGTAAATCTAGAATCAGCTGTGCTCTGGTGCACTTACCCTTTGGCCACTCCTTTTGGAAAACATTAAATTCCTCAGACCAGTTTGATAAGCAGTGTATTTAAGGAGCCAAGACGTCCTCGTTGTCCTAGTGTGTGTGACAGCTAAGTTTACACACGGAAGCAGAGAAAGCAGGTTTTCGGAAAGTGGAAGCCACATCCCAATACCTTCTGACTGGGGAGGGGTGAACAATTTGAATGTGTGTGCTTGCCAGTGTTCGGATAAGTCCTTCCTTTCTGAATTCTCTTTACTTCCCCAGTTGTAGTCCTCAAACATGGATGTTTGAGTGCTGTGTCTGAATTAAGATATTTGGTTCTCTGTTAGATCTCAGCTATTTGTTGGGAATCACTCCTGTTTGTCACACTTTTGATCTTTGGCACCCCACTCTGTTTTCCCCTGAAAGACAGGACTGCCTTAAAATGCCATCTCAGGGCTAATTGCAAGAGAGCTCCCTTGTATTAGAGTCCCAAGTGAATGGCTGCTTGAAGGAATCCATTGTAAAGACCAGAGTCATTGCACGCAAGTAGCAGAAGGTGGTCATTTTGCAGTGAAAGTATTTTTCTTAAGGCTCCATGTTGAAAAAAGGAAAATAAGCCAAGTCAATCTCTTCCTTCAATGGAACCGTCTCTGTTTCTAAAGAAGCCTTGAACTTCTTAAGCCTGACAATCAAAAAGTGGTATTTATCTGGGAGGAGAGTGTGAGAAGATCAGAAAGAATGAGGAGCTGAGAAAGGCCAAGGTGGCTGGGAGGCTGCCAAGTCCTTAGTGCTAAGCAAGAAGCAGCCCTGTTCCCACCCTGCCTGCCCCATCTTAGGTTTGTGCCACAGGATGAAAGTGAGGCTCTGGGTGCTGAGGCATCCTGATGAGGATGGGAGAGTGTTGTGGAATAGAATATTTGTTTAACATTGTAAAGATGTGTTGCATTGGTTTATACCGCATTTGTTTAACTATGTAAAGATATGTTGCTGTTTAACTTTGCCTACCTAAGGCACATGATTGATCTAATAAAAAGCTGAACAGCCAATAGCTAGGCAGAGGAGGGACAGGCAGGGCTGGTGGGAGAGAGAGAAAATGAGAACCAGCCAGCCAGCCGGGGGGCCAGGCAGACAGGGAGGGAGGAAGCAGGAAGGCAGGAGACAGTACATACATGAGGTTAAACAAGCCTCAGGGCAGCACATAGATTAATAGAAATGGGTTAATTTAAGTTGCAGGGGGAAAAAAGCTAGCTAGAAACAAGCCTAAGCTAAGGCTGAGCATTCATATTAATAGTAAGTCTCTGTGTCTTGATTTGGGGGCTGGTGATCTAAGAAAGCCTGCTACAGGAGAGTCTATGCCGCCTTGCAGGCTCTTCCCTGGGCCTTGCTTTCTACTTCTCCAGAGCCCACCATCAGCTGCCACTGCCACAGTAGCACTTCACATGCCCCATGTCAGTGTCTCATGTCTATTGCTGTGGCTAAGCCATGTCACCACTTAGTTGGACAAGGCCCAGAGAGCCAGTTGTTTCAGTACCAACCAGCCCATTCTTTGCTGACATACTAAGCTCTCCTGAGCTCCATCTGTGTTAAGGCTCAACTCCCTGCATCCCTAGGGATGTAGCTCATTGGTAAAAAGGGCTTGCCTGATATACAGGAAACTCTGGTTCCATCCTCAGCACCCCATAAAATCTGGTATATTGGCACATATCTATAATCCCAACACTTGGGAGGTGGGGGCAGGAGGATCCAAAGTTCATCCTTGGTTACATACTGACTTTGAAGCCAGCCTGAACTACAGGAGATCCTATTTCCAAACACATGACAAAACACCAAACAAGTATTTTATGTGGGAGGGGCAACATGGTCACTTCATGATAGTCACTGCATGAGGACAACTGTCTCAGGCTGGTCTCAAAGCCTCAATATCGCAGTCACTAAGACAGGAGGCTTACCCTCACCTGGCTGTCATTCGTATAAGAACCTTGTCACTGTGGGGGACCTGGTGATTGCTGCTGAGAACTGAGTGGTTGAACATCTTTAAAGGGTCCCTGGAGATCCTCACACCCATGCTATTGTGTGCTTGCTTTCTGGACTTTGAATTTAGTTGTCTACTTCCCTCTTGCTCACCTTCCTTTGTTTAGAGTGTGGACATCTCCATCTTTGTAAGAACCCATGCTCCCCTAGTCCCTCCTCCTACCAACACCCTCACTGGGTAACTCTGGTTTCTCTTTGAAACTGCATGTCACCCAGCTATCAGGGAAGGAGATGGGGAGACATTGTCATTATCAACGTGTTTATATCCAGTCCAGTGAGCCCTAGAAACATTCTTGGAAATTCTGACTCCCTGGAATTTAGAGGGTTTTTTTTTTTAAAGTCTGAATTTGAGAGATATTCAGTCAACTGATGCTCAAGCTATCCATTCAGCAGCTCTGGAGTGTAGGGTGAGCCTGGAGATGGACCATGTAGAGGTGACTGCTGGACTTTCTTTTTGGGCTCTTCGGCAATCCTATTTGAATTGGAGATCCGTCACGGCAGTGGCAGTGAAGTGGCCCCGTGGATGTTTTCAGATTGCCGAGAACGCTAACCTAGCAAATGAAAGGCCATCTGTGCTCTCCCAGGAATCGGCGCCCTATTTCACGTGTTGTTGGTTGGTAGAGATAAAGTTTAGTGTCTCTTTCCGTTACTCCTTGATTCCGTTGCCTACAGTTGGCTTCGGCCTTCCTTCCGTGCCTCTCACTCCCGCTATTGAGGGACAGGCATTCAGCCTCCAGGAGCTGAAAGAGGAAAGAAAGGTTCTCTCTGAGGCTGAGAGTCAGATGTCTGCAGGGGCTCTGGGACAGCATCTCTGAGATGAAATCAGGTTTCAAAGGCAGAGGGTCACCATGCGACAGTGATCCCAAAGATGTAGAAGTGATTGAGGCCCACGTTGTCAAATGGAATATCTGCCATGCTAATTATTTATGCTTCCTCTGTTTAATTATAGTTTGAAAATGAGATCATCACTAAGCTGGATCATGAAGTGGAAGGAGGCAGAGGAGACGAGCAGTACAAAGTGTTATTTGATAAAATGTAAGTGTTGATTCGTGGTGGGATTTATGTCAGGAGAGAGACGGAGAGACTTGTAATTAGACTACAATGAACTTTGTAGCCCAGAAATAATTAAAATGTGTTAATAATGGGAAATATTTTAAACCTCACCTCAAGTTCCTTTCTTGCCGTGTGATTCACAAGGTGTATGTAATTATTTTTCAGCCTCCTGGAGCACTGCAGGAAGCATAAATACCTGGCCAAGACAGGAGAAACGTTTGTGAAGCTGGTGGTGCGGCTGATGGAGAGGCTCCTGGACTACAGGACCATCATGCATGACGAAAACAAAGAGAATCGCATGAGCTGCACAGTCAACGTGCTGGTGAGCAGAAGTTAATTAAACCCGCCGTCTTTGCAGCATGCTGCATGCAAACGGAGCCAGGGGTTTTGGGAGCCTGGAGGACAGCTGGCCATAGAACACTTCACAGCACAGCAGAGCTGCCCCCTCCTGGGGTCCTCTTTGGTACAGGGAAGGAAGGACAGAGAGTTGCTTGCATATCTGTTCTCAACCAGGCTGAGAGCTTGGCCCCCTTCTGAACGTTTTCACAATGTGCCTGCTGTGGCTGAGGGTGGCAAGCCATCTAGTTTCATAGCCAGGTAGCACCTCATGAGTTCCAGATATGAAGGCTTTACTTTTATTAGGTCAGAGTCAGGTACTATAGTGAGTGTCCTGAATGGTAGCATCAAAAAGATATATATTAGTCCTGTGAATATGGCCCTTTTAGGAAAAAGGAGTCTCTGCTGATGAGATGGGGGTGGGGGTGGGGGGTGGGGGGGTGTTAAGCTCAGTCTGTAAAGTACTTGCCATACTGACATGAAGACCCAAGTTCAGTCCTTCAGAACTCCGTAAAAATAACCCAGGCGTGGTGACACATAATCTCAGCACTGGTAAAGAAAAGACAGTTGGGCAGTTGCATGCTGGGTCTCACTAGGCAACCAGCATATTCTGCTTGGTACGCTCCAGGCCAATGAGAGACTCTATCTCAAAGGAAAAGAAAAAGAAAAACAAAGTGGACAGCCGCTGAGGAGTCACTGACAGCTGAGCTTAAGATGAGATTAGCCGGGGACGGCTAGGTGGATAAGGGTTAAATCCATTCACAGGAGTTTCATACGAGGTAAAAGAAGAAGCTGGGCATGGTGGTGCACTTGGGAAGTGGAGGCATGAGGAGCGAGAGTTCAAAGCCAGCCTCAGTTACATAGCGTATGTGAGACCGGTGTAGGCCACAGAAGACCGTGTTTCAGTGTGCCGCCCCAGAAAATGAAAGCAAACACATACAGAAGAGAAGCCATGTGAGCAGAGAGCATCAGTTAGAGTGGTGAAGACAGTTCCCAGAACTCCAGGAATCTCTAGACACTGGAAAAGTCAAGGACTGAGTCTCCCTGAGCGCCTTCACAGGAATGGCTGGCCTGCTGACACCTTGACTTCAGAACCCTGTGGCGATGAGGATTGTGTCCTTCGGAGCCACCCAGCTAATGGTCATTGGTTAGAGCACCACAGGACAGCAGTTCAGGACAGCACAGGTGGAAGATGGCTGGGTGAATTTGGTCATCGTTGACCTTGGCGTTGCTGCTTTGCCTGCAATGTAGTTAGGTCTGTGGACACCCTTCCTGGTGCACTCCCTTCTGAAGTTGTATCCGGGAAGAACTTGAGGCCCAGTGCACTTTTCGGGAGCTTGGTGACACACAAGCTCAAATCCAAGGAGTGGCTGGCCAACGTCCTGCCTCTCTCTGTGGATGCGCCTCCCAGTCCTGCTTCAGAGCCCTCTGATTCTTTATGCACTCCTACCCTCCTCAGGAACCATAATGGCTGACTCCTGGCCATCGAGGGCTCTTCTCTGTTTCTCTCGGCTGTCTCTAGGCAGAAATGCAAGATAAGACTATTCCTATCTGCCTAACTTTCTCCACTGCTCTCTCCAGTCACTGGCCTCCTGAGTTCAGGCCATGACCCAGTCACTGAGAAGCATGCACGCACTTAGCCCTCACTTCCGTATCTGCTATTTATGTGGCTTGCAAGTCTTCTGGGGTCACTGGAATGAACTTTCATGCCAGGAAGTATGTGGTACAGCGTTCATTCTTCCAAAGGGGTTGGAGAGATGGCCCAGTGAGTAATGGCACTTGCTGTGTAAGCCTGAGACCCTGAGTTTGTATCCCAGTACCACCCAAAAGTCGGGCAGAGTGGCGTATGTACTCATAACTGCAGCACTGTGAGGGGCAGAGACAGGAGGATCGCTGGGGCTTGCTGACCATCAACCAGCAGATCTCCAGAGAGGCCCTATCTCACTGGGATAGGGTGGAGAACAGCAAACCTGACTTCCTCCTGTGGCCTCTGAATACGTGCATAGGTGTACACACACACACACACACACACACACACACACACACACACACACACACACACCACATACATTAAGAAAAATAAGAAGAGGCTGGAGAGATACTTGGTGGTTAAGAGTGAGTATTGCTCTTACAGAGGACCAGAGTTCAGTTCTCAGCACCCATATCGGACACTTCAGAACCTCCCGTAACTCCGGCAATAGAGAATCCAATGCCCTCTTCTGGCCTCTGCAGATACTCGTGCATGGACAGAGACATACATACTTTCATATAAATAAATAATAAAGTAAATCTTAAAGAAAGCAAGCAAGGAAGGAATAAAAGCCCTAAGGATATTTGAATAAACAAGATCGGCAGAAGGGGCTTCCCTTAACATCAGTGTCGTCTCTGTCTTGCCATGAGGGATATCTCCTGAGAGTGCCTGTGCAATCGCAGCCCCGGTATGCTATCTGAGCAAGCTGTTAAGGCCAATGACAAACATTTCTGATAATGAGAGTTTTCCCTTCCATAAACATGGGGACCTATTGTGTCTGTCAGTTGTGGAAAGAGCTTGGGAATCATCACTCTCTTCGCAGCAAGGAAAAAGGAACAAAGTGGAAGACTAGCAGTTCTTCTAACCCCCATCTCCCTAGGCAAGCAAGTGCTCCTGTGGCTGCAGAGGCAGGGAGGTCCCCTGTCACAGCGGCCAGAGCTGAAATCCAAGAGTAGAGACTGTGGCTGGATGTCACATTCCTTTCAACCTGAAATAGCCATACTCAAAAAGAACACAGTTTAAGTGACAGAGAAGCCATCGGAGCCAGACATGGACACGACAGAGGTTTTATAGCTCCTGGCCCAGACAACTCTGGGGACTGAGGAGACTGGGGGTGTTGAGGAGCTGAGCTGCAGCCCCAGAATTCACACTGAAAAAGCTGGGTGTGGTGGCACATGCTTGTAATCCCAGCCCTGGCAGATGGAGCTCAAGAGCCAGACCAGTAAGAAACCCTGCCTCAAAAGTGGGAGGGGCAAGATGTCCATCAGGTGCCTGTTGCTACATCTGACAACCCGTGTCCAGTCCTCAGGACCCATATAATGGAAGTTATCCCATCACCTCTACATATGTGCCGTGGTAGATGAGTGTGCCATTGTACACATACACACGTGTATATTCTCACACATGTATACATGATAAATAAATAATATTTTAAAAAGATGGCCGATATCTACAGAACAACACCTGAGGTTGTCCTCTGGCCTCTACATGTGCATGCACAGGTGTGCACATACGTGTGAACTCAGGCATACATGCACATACAGAAAGATTAAAAACTTAACTGGGCACGCTAATGACAAAAGTGGCAATGTGCAAGAGCAGATGGATGAGGTATGCAGAACATCCAAGAATCAGAAAGACATTCTGGAACCTGAAGCACTTCCACACAATGAAATACCCCTTGGATAGCTCATCAATAACTGGGACATGACCAGGGAAGAATTCAGTGAACTTAAAAGTCCAAGTAGATGTTACACCCTTAAAGAAAACTGCCTGGCTTGCCCTCTTCCAGCAGCTGTCAATTGCCAGCAGCTCCGCAGCTAGGGGAAAGAGTTCGTGCCCCACCTCCTCTCTCCAGGCTGGGGTTGGGTCTGGGTAGAGT
Organism: Peromyscus californicus insignis; assembly: GCF_007827085.1. NCBI lineage: Eukaryota > Metazoa > Chordata > Mammalia > Rodentia > Cricetidae > Peromyscus > Peromyscus californicus. The sequence goes on along the minus strand of NW_026294562.1, from coordinate 68,214,151 downwards.
TTGTGCAAGCCTTGTGCATGCTGTCACAATTGCTGAGAGTTCATGTGTGCAACTGCCCTCTTACTTCCAGAAAACATTGGTTTTGTTGTTGTTGTTGTTGTTGTTGTTGTTATTTTTGTGTGGTCTTCCATTACCTCTGATCCTGGAAGAGTTTGGTGCCTATAAATCAACCACATTCTGGTGGATGGCCACCCGTCCAGGAGTAGCTGGGCAATACAAATGACCTGGTGGGTTTAAAACAATTTTAGACACGAAGTTGGGAATGTAGGGAGAGTGGATCTGGGAGGAGTGGTGGGGGGCAGGGAGGGTGAGTATAATCAAAGTTCATTGTATGTAATTCTCAACCAAAAAAAAAAGGAAGTACAGTTAAAAGTTTTTCAAAAAGAAATTTAACTAGGTTAATAGGTCTGCACATGGCTCCTACATGTGTGATGTCTGTCCCTGAGATCTGTCCATCTGGCTCTTTATGTTCATGTAGATTGAATGCTAAGATGGCCTTCGCCTGTAGACACAGGAAAGCAGCTGGCCCTGGTTTGAGCATTTTTGTGCGTTCTAACCTCTGCCCTAAGCGATGAGCCTTCCTGACATGAAGGCTGACATGAAGTACGGACTGGAGTTTTCCTGTGGGAAAAACATGGAGACCTTTTCAAAATCGTTCCCTACTCTGGGTGTGTTTGTAGCGTGCGTGCGCACTGTGATCCTTAAGAGGGCCTGTGAGGCTTCTTAGCATCTAGAAGGAAGAAGTATTAATAGATTCATTAGGCTTCCAACTTGGGTGACTAAGATTTCAGTGTGTTTTTAAGCAAGATCTCTGCTCAGGGGGACATGAAACCTGGTAGAGAGATGGCACCATGCTGAACTTGGGTTCTTATCACCAGTGGTCACAGTTGGGAAACAGGCTTTTTGGAATGACATCTGCAGCCGTGTTTCTGATGTTGACGTATATTCGTCCTTTATTTGGAGACTCACTCAGTGCCCACCTACTGTGGCTGTAGTCAGCTCTGGCTCATGCTGAGAGCCATCCAGAATTCCCGAGGTGATCTCACATTATTAACTTCTTTACCTGGAAGCAGTTTGTGTCATTGCCTGAAAAGTGAAACATTAGTCTTTCCCCATGCCCAGGGGTGATGGGATGGATCCTGCCCTGTTTGAACATGTCCATGTGGAATGTAAATGTGTGAGAGTAAGGAAAAGAAACTAGACTATTACAGATGAGAATCCTATCTCTAGGGGCTGAAGAGATGGCTGAGCAGCTAAGAGCATATTCCACTATTGTACAAACTCGTATACTAAACGCACACATACACAGATTAAAAATAAAAATAAATAATAATTTAAAAATTCCTATCTCTAAACATTCATTGCCAAGCTCATATATAGGAATATATGACCTATAACTATATAATATTACATATTATATTACTTCATACTTACTATATTCAGCTCTAGAGGGGTTTTGAAGTCCAAAGAGGATAGCAAACCAGCCAGGGCAGAAGATAAAAGGCAGCCCATGTCTGAGAGGCGGGTGAGGGTCAGAGGATAAGGGAGAATCCATAAGTGAGCAAAATAGTAGGAGGGAATTGAAAACACGGGCACAAAAGAGGCTGCTGTGACATCATAACTTTTGAATGCCTGTGAATGAGAAGGAAGCACTGTGCTCGCTCTGAATCTTTTGTTAGGTCTTTGACTTGTAGCCGAAAATATCCTCATTACTGCGTGCGTCATAGGAACCAAAGCTCGTTCCAATATCAGGTGCCACACCAGGTAAAACCAGTTCTTTGGAACATGGCCCTCTTTGCTGCTGTCTACATACTCCCGTCCTTTCTTTCCAGAGAGATTGTACCTTGGAAACAGTGTCCTTTTTGACCTATGAAATTAAATCATCTTATTGGGTCACTGTGTTCCTTTATAATGTTGATGCTTGCCAGCTCCCTCGGACACTTGATTGTAGAGTTGAAGTATCATTCTCAGATGCTAAATTTCATGCTGAGGATGCTCTCTAGGTCCCATCCCTTACTGAGGAGTTATTACCAGATGACAGCTGGTTGGGGAGGGAAAATCATTCCTTTTTTGTTTTGTTTTGCTTTTGAGGCAGGGTTTCTCTGTGTAGCCCTGGCTGTCCTGGAACTTACTCTGTAGACCAGACTGGCCTTGACTCGGATCCGCCTGCCTCTGCTTCCTGAGTGCTGGGATTAAAGGTGTGCACCATCACTGCCTGGCTGGGAAAATCGTTCTTTAAAAATAACAAATCTATAGGTTTAAAAGAAAAACAATGAATATGTGGCCACTAGTCTAGTTCACATGCTCCAGTAGATGGGCCCTCACCCATGCATATGTGACAGTATGAATTAGATTTAATGCGTTATCCAAAACGAGAATAAGAAGGCATAAAGTTAAGAAAGGGCATTTGGGAAGGAGTTAAAGGGGAAAATAGTCATTGGATGTGATCATGTTTCATTGTATGCATGTATGAAATTCACCAGATAAATGAAAAAAACTAATACAGAAAAGACTGCATCCTTACAGGCCCTGTGAGTTGACTCTGTACCTTTGTAGTGCCCAGTGCATGACGTCATGTATATAAAGTAGTCCACAGGAAAAAGAAATGTTACCAGGAGGGAAGAGTAAGACAGGGTTTCACTGTGTCGCCCAGACTAGTCTGAGATTCTCTATATAGCCCTTGCTGGCCCAAACTCATGATTCTTCTGCCTCAGCCTCCCAAGTGCTGGCATTATACATGTGTACTGCCATTGTCGCCAGAAGTGTGATTTTGGTGTAAACATTGAATTAGATGACATTTTGCAGTAATGTGTAGAAATAGCCCTCTTATTGGAATTCACAAACCAACTTTTCCCCACCAGGGTTGTGTACGAAGGGCTTCCTTCCTTCTTCCTCCCTCCCTCACTCCTTCCTTCCTTCCTTTTTTAAGTGAATACCTATTTTTCTCACTATGGTTTGGAAGGCTGTCTCTCTAAAACAATGGATTTTCTCTAGGAAACTTGGATTGATGGTGGGGAGGGCAGGTTCTGCTTCAACACTGCTCAGGGGAGGTGGCAGGGTTATGTAATTAACATGTCTTTACCTTTAAATAGATGTAGCTAGAGGTTTGGGACACGTGAAGACAAGAATGTCCCCATGCTTCTGTGCCTCTCACAAATGGTGATCCCAGTATACTGACATCATTGATGATGCCTTTCCTTACTCCCGATTTTTGGATTGTTTATTTAAATGAGACTACAATGATTAAGAGATCGTGTTTTCAGCCAGAACCTTGTTTTTCCTGCAGAAGGGTGACTTTCAAATGACACATATAGATTTAGTTCTCAAGTGTCGCAAGCATCTGAGAGGTGGTCGTTACAAAAGCGAAAGTCAGGAATACCGTGAGGTGCTCAGAGCCCCGGTAAATTGAGAGCTCTACTCTGCATAGACCTGGTCCACTGGATGTGCCAATCATAACCGAACCCTGGATTCACAATATGGGACCATTTTGATGAGTTGTTGTTTTAATTTTTGCTTTGTTGTTTTCTGTATTGTGTTACGTAATGGAGTTTTTTTTAAAACAATGCCATGGCTTAATTTTTCAGAATTTCTACAAAGAAATTGAAAGAGAAGAGATGTACATAAGGTACGTGTGAGTCACTCTGGTGGCACCCTCTGCATTGTGATCACTGTGAGATGTATATAAGGTAGGCGTGTGCCATATTGGTTGGCATCCTCTATGTGTGCCACACTGGCCAGCATCCTGTGTGTGTTGTAATCACTGTGAGATGTATACAAGGGATGTATGGGCTGTGCTGGCTGGAACCCTCTGTGTGCATTGCAGTCCTTTGTGAGATTTGTATAAGGTACACATGTGCCACAGTAGCCAGCATCCCGTGTGTGTGGTAGGCCACACCCTTTCTGTGCATATTGTCATCACTGTGTGTCAAATCATGTGAATGAGTGGTTTGTACCTTGAAGAGTCTTCTGTAGAAAATCATGGTGACTTTGAGATGGAATCTGGTGAAGCCTCAGATGTACTCTCAGCCCTTATATAGTGTGTCCACACCTATGTAAAGTTTGGGCCAAGGGGGGCAACATTTAGCCAGCTAGGAAGCCAAACTCCGTGGTTATTTAAGGTTTTCATGCCTGTTGACCAACAAATGTAGCCCTTCTGGAAAAAAATTTAAAAGATATATTACAAAACTTAAAGTTTCCTAGCAATCATGTGATCAAATGAGAAATATAAAGTTTCTGAAAGTAGACAATCTAATTCTGCAGTCCACCCTTACTTTAACTAGTGCCTTATTCCCACATGTCTGTCTTTTTCACACAGAAAAGAAAAATGTTTTGTGTGGCCAGCTGGATTTGATTCTTTCTTTGGTTTTAAGATATAGTGAGGACATAGACCATTGGTAGAGCTTGGGGAAGACCTGGATTTGATCCCCAGCATCACTGGGAGATCAAAGCACTTTCTTAGAGTGGTACACTGTATTTCATGTCCCTTTTTAGATTCTGTGGTCACTGTCAGCAAGGTGATGGACCACTTTAGAGAACAAGGTTAGCCTTGCATCTACGTGACAGAAAGCTTGACTGTTTGTTAGCTACACAGAGTGTACTTGTGTGGTTTTATTTTTTTAGCTCTTATCTTTTTTTTTCCTTTTAAAACATACTATATGAATATAATAAACTTAGGAAAACAACCAGCCTCTTTGATCCAAAATGTGTCTGGCTTTATAGTAAAGAGCATCCCTTTCTTCCCACAGCACAGACATTCCTTTTGATCGCATTTGCTGTCATCATGGGTTTTTTGTTTTTGTTTTTTTATCTTGTGGATTTGGATCTTTATGGATTTGTGTGTGTGTGTGTGTGTGTGTGTGTGCATTTTGACTCAAGAGAAATGCTGTCTAGATCTCATTTCAAATGTTTGAGGAATAAAACTGGAAAAGATGAAAGAAATAAGGAACCTTGAAATAAAATTCTTACCTTTATATAGTATATTCATTTTTTTCCTACAAAGATGACTTAATATTATATATTTGTATATGTGTATGCCAATATATACTTTTATTTATATATGTTTGGTATATATGTGTGTGTGTGTGTGTGTGTGTGTGTGTAGTATTATTATTATTACATTTATTCCTGTCAGTTCTTTTAGTGATTTCTGCACCAACAGTTTTCAAGGCATTGTGAATTATGTACATAGTAAGAGAAAGCATAGCCATGAGTTACTGTTGAATGTTGAATTGAGCACCCACCGTCCTCCACACAAATGACCTTGTGACGCTCTAAGAATGTAGCCTTATTTCATCACCAGGTACTTATACAAGCTCTGTGACCTGCACAAGGAGTGTGATAACTACACAGAAGCGGCTTACACCTTGCTTCTCCACGCAAAGCTTCTGAAGGTAATAAAAACCACAGGACACATCTGTGAAGCTCTTCTTATACATCCTGAGTTGATTCCGAACTTTCCTTTTCCATGACAAATTTTAGTAAACTGCTGGCATGAGATTTTTATGGATATTGGCTACAGTCAGTGACATAAACAAAGAATATTCAAGAAGTGCTCTGATTACAGAGTCGGCCCAGCTGAAAGCCGATTTAACAAGGTGTCGAGTTTTGCAAACCTTCAGTGGGCTGTGAAGCGACAGTGAGTCAGATATTGTACAGCTCCGTACTTGTGCTGACAGGACTGAGTAAGGATGGCGAACAGTATCAATAAGAAGCAATGGCCCTGGTAGAGCAGCCGGGGAAAAGGATAAGTCATCCTCCTCCTCACACTGGCAGAGGGAGGAAGCAGATCGACATTTCCGGAGAGCGGGCCACGCTGAGAGTTTCTGTGGTGGCTGGCTGAGTGTCTAAGGAGTGTTGCTAATGATCAGTAGCATGAGAACTTTCAACTTCGGATGATTCCTTTATTACTCAACTCGCTCTAAGGCATTGGCCTTTTGCTTGTGCTGATGTGTCTGTGTTCTCTCCCATGGCCAATTCCAGAATAGTTAATAATACTGTGTAGATCCTCGTAAAATGACTAAAATAGGTGGGAGCACAGATGGTTGGGTGGATTAGTAAGTAGACAGATGGATGGATGTGGGGAAGAAAGTAGAAAAAGAGAGAGGGATAGATGCATGGATGGCTGGATGTTGGATGATGGATGGGGGAAGGATGATGGATGGATGGATGGATGGATGGATGGACAGATGGATGGATGGATGGACAGATGGATGGATGGATAGACAGATGGATGGATGGATGAAAGCTATGAGGATGCATGGGTAGATGGTAGTAGATGTGATAAACAGGTGAATTGATGGAGAAGCTGCTATGCAACTTCAAGTTTTATGTTTGAGAATCTCAGCCAGTCTTTTGATTATCTTTGTCATGACATGCTTATAAAAAGATCAGAAATTCCTGCACTAAACAAGAACCATTAGAGTGCTTAGTTAAGGAATCTTGTTTCCAAATCTAGGCTAGCCCCTGCCCCTCCAACACCAGAAGTAGAGAGATAGGCCCACAAGAGAAAATTACATTTAAATGTGCATTAGGAGATGCCTGTTGGGTCATGGGAGTCAAGGAGGATAGTGTTACAGATTAAACCCCAGACAGACTCCTTCAGCCTCTGTCCTCATACACACACACACACACACACACACACACACACACACACACACGTATGTGGATCTGCAGCATTTGCCTGAGATGAGCAGAGTCCTGACAGGCAGAAGGCAAAGAGCTGGCTTCCTCTGGCTCCCTCTCCATAATCCTGGAGGTTGGGTGCCTAAGGACACCTCCCGTCTTGTGGCCATCTAAAGCTCTCCCAAGGAATAACATTTCTGAAGATAGAGATTTCGGGGAATGCCTCTGGAAGCAGCCATTTCCTTTTGTAAAGTCCAATGTCTGTATTTATTAGAAATCCAAATGTCAGTAACAGGGTATTTTTGCAAAATGTGAAGATCTTGTTGTTCACACCAGGGAAATGAAAACAGAATGATAGACTGCTCACACTCTTAGAACACAAACTTTGCAAGTCTGAATGAATGTAAAACATATACATATATATATATACATATGTATGTATATATATGTGTGTGTGTGTGTGTGTGTGTGTGTGTGCGCGCGCGCGCATGAGCATACCATTTGCTTAACCTTTGGATATATTGAGGACAGATGGGTTTGTCACAGGCCGTGTGATAACTTGTTCCACGGCCTCGATCAATAGACTCAATTGCATTCTCTCTTCCACTGGGCTCCAAATTTGCCAATTAGGTGGTAAATGTAACATGATCTGCCTCCATATTTTTAAACTATTACAATTTGTGATTTTTTTTCCCTAAATATGTTTGATATTATCAATGTGAATTCATGCTGGTTTTTCAACTTACTAAACAAGACAGTCTGTATTGTTGTATCTGTTAACTAAGAGGTTCTTAAATGTAGTCCTCTTCTTTTTAGCTATATATATATATATATATATATATATATATTTTACCAAAACTAAGGATGACTAAAAGCATGAGTGTTTAGCTTAGCAGTGAATTTATTCATTTGCAAACTGAAGTGGGAAGTGCAGGAGACTTCCCCATCACTATTCAATACGTTGCTTTTATGATCCGAAATCATTAAAATAAGCCTGAACCTTCTGGTTCTTACTAGATACATGTCAGAATTGCCAGAATTTTACATTTACATCCACGAGTTTACTTCCAACACAGCCAACTGTGACCCAAGTAAGATTATGGAGTTTCCCATTTTGCTTGCAGGTGGGATCTGCAGGTCCACTGTTAATCTGAGCATCTTGTGGACCATAGAAAGGTCTTTCTGCTCCTAATAAGTCCTTCAGGTGTACAGAGTTGAGCTTGAGGTAGCCCAGGGCTTTGGAAAGGATGTTTGCCAGAAACAAGCATCCATTAGTGTGTCGCTGCCTTCACTGGGGCCTCATTCCCATTTCACCATGCCAGTTCATTTGGCCCCTTCATTCTCTGTCACAGCACCACCCAGGCCCCCACTCCTTGCCCTGCTCCCCTTGATTGCCATGCTCCTAACAAGTGCCATCATGGCTGGTCCCATGGTTTAACTCTAGCACTGAGTTCACTGGGACATCCCACCCACATTTGTTTGGAAACTATGACTTGGGAGTCAATTGCTTCTTTGTAATACCTTCTCTGTCCTATCTTAATGCAAGGTCACACTGCACCTTGCAGGTCCACCTGAGAGGCCCATTCCTACTGTACCCTCCTCTGAGCCTCTCAGGCCACCCCATGCAAAGTCACACCTCCTACCCTCAGGTGTCTATGGAATCTTCTTCAGGGTTATTATGTTTCATGACACACTTGTGTGATAACAGTTTTTGGTTGGCTCCTGTGGGTGAGGCTCCTCTCCCATCTTTGACCCATAGGCACATGGAAGGACCTCAAGAAGTAGTTGCTCATTGTTACTGAAGCCCTTAACAACCATGTTGGTTTGTTAAGCTCATATTGAGAAGTTCACATGGTTTGCCTGTCAAATAGCCTTAGCCTCCACTCTGGTACCTCGTCAATTCACACAAAAACTGGCCAGCACTTCCACAATCTCTGATGGAGCCTGTGCCAGGCAGCAATGGTACCCACAGCTGGTGGTGAAGAGATATCTCTCCCTCCCTATGGAGTTCCTGTCTGGATGACCTGTGATCCCCACACAGTGTCTGTTAAGCTTTTGAGTGACTTCTGACCAAGGAGAAAAAGCTCTAATTGTCCACTGAAGACAGTCTCCAAGCACCTGCTTATACTATACCCCCAGCTACTATGAAGCTGCCTACAAACTTGGGAGCCCATGCTTTGCAGGCGTCTTCTACTGGGCATATCTGGCTCTGCCTTCCCATCTGTCCTTCCTGGGCCCTCCGGAGGCAGGTTGCACCCCTGCCATTCCCAGGCCCTGGCAGTCTAATGACAGCAGCCCTGGGTCCCTGGAATCATGGTCTCATACACATACTCAATGCCTGCCTTGGTGCTCAGGGGTATTATTGAACATGCCCCTGTCTCAGCACTGTTCGTTCCTCGTTTTTGCCTCAGTGGTCAGAGGACGTGTGTGCAGCCCACCTCACTCAGCGGGACGGGTTCCAGGCAACAACGCAAGGACAGCTGAAAGAGCAGCTCTACCAAGAAATCATCCACTACTTTGACAAAGGCAAGGTAAGACACATGCCGTCCCTCGGTCTCTTTTTCTGCACGTGCCCCCTGCAGCACTGGAAGCGCCATTCTTAACACACGATGTTTGAAGAACCAGAGATGTGTTACATACTGTGTGCAGAAGCATTTTATGCATGTTCCTCCAGCTTGTACTTATGAGAAATCTTTCTATTTTTAAAAAAAAAAAAAAATCAATAGCTCTTTTAGATCCTCTGTGGATAGTAAGGCCTGAAGACATCCGACTATTTTAATAGCTCCTACTTGGGAGAGTGGCTTGGACATATCTGGGTGCTTGGAGCTGGTGTATGCCTTTGGAATCTTGCATTTTTCTGTGATCACTGAAAAATTAACCCTGTGATGAGACAGGCTTTGTTCCACCTTGGCATTTTGTAGATTAATTGGCTTAAGCAAAATGATATATTCACATGACTTCTGCTAAGGGAAAGCTGCCATTATTTTCATCAGCTGTCATACAGTTGTATACTTTGTCCCTGTCCTTATGGCCAGATGTATTGTCGTTATATAAGGACTCGCCACTCTGGCTTAAAAAATTCATAAAACCAAGATGACTTCCAAGCTCCTTCTGGGGTTCCACTGAAGTTTTTAGTCATATCAAAGCTGTTCTGTGTTGCTCCAGCAGGATCCCAAGAGGAACTGGTGTTTTGTTTCCTACGACTGTCTTGAGAGAACGCTTTGAACAGTATAAACAGATCGCCTTTCAATGCCTGGAGCGTTAGCCTGGAATCCGGGTGCATGTGAGCCCATGCTCTCTCTGAAGGCCTCCTAGGACTACATGTTTTATGCCTGTGGCTTATGGCAGGCATGGTGGGCAGTTGTCGGTACTTGATGCCTTTCTGACCCATCACCCTGTTGTCTGTGTCCTCCTCATGCTCACAGTGTGTCTGTGTCTACATTCCTTCTCCTGTGAGGACACCAGGCACTGGCCTGGCAGGGAGCCCACCCTGCTCCAGAGAGCTGAACTATGTCTGAAAGGCCTATTTCCATATGAAGCGCTCACTCACAGATACCAGGGCTTAGGACTGCAAGTGTCTTTCTAGAATGCATTTCTACCCACAGCAGCACCTCTATTGCACAGAAGGACACTGCCCCTTTGTCGTCCTTCACAGGAACCAAACCCTATTAAAAGTGATCATTTAGTAGACTCTTTGTGAACACAAGCTCAGGATTCTCTCTGTATCTGAAGTAATAGTATGTCTTCTTTTTGCATGGTATGTGTATGTGTGTTGCTGAGAATTAAACCTAGGGCCTCACACATGCTAAATAAGTGCTTTGCCACGAAGGTACATGTCCATTCCTTCTGTTAACCTTTTTATTTCAAAATACCTTCTCACTAAGTTTCCCAGGCTGAATTTGAACTTGTGACCCTCCTGCTTCAGTGTTCTGAGCAACTAGGATGACAGACCTATGCCGCCTATCATTCATAACACCAGGAAAAGGCCAAATTCCCCACTCAGGCCACTTGGAAGGTGGCTTGGCCCTGTGGTAGAACAGAATGTAGAGATGGGAAGTTTTCACCAGTGGGCCTTGACTCATCTCCCTTTACTTGACTAAGGGCACTTTGTTTCTTTGCAAATTGCTAGAGAAACACAGTGGATTCAGCCTGAACCTGTGGCTTTGTGTTGTACCAGGGTGCAGTGAGGCCTGGATAGAGAGCCAAGGCAGGAGGCCCAAGGATTCCAAGGGTCCACCAAGTCTGAGGCACACGTGCCTCCATGGGTAGCCATAATCAAGCTCTCTGTGAGCAGCACAGCTCTGGAGGGCCTTAAAGCCTACAGTTTCTCTGACTTCATCTTCCTCTCTTCCACCATCCACCTTACTCTATGTTCTAGCCTTGCTGGAGTCTGGAGTACACCAGCCTCCCTGCTCTGCCCAATAGCTATCTGTTGCCCACCCCACAGCTCTTTCCTTTCCAGCTCAGCCTAAATGTCACCTCTTCCTCACCCTTAAGCCACCTTCGGTCTTCCTTTGGAATACTTGTTTTAATTTGCTCCAAGAGGTTTACATGCCTGCTTCTGTAGTGACCCACCAAAGAGGCTATGAGCAGTAGAAACAGAAACCTCACTTGTTCATTCCCCAGCATGCCTAATGCCCAGAAGAGTGGCTGCCTGGTGCTGGTTGGAGACTAGCTAACCAAACAAATGGATTCTCAGCAGTTATCAGCACTTCCTGCCATGGGAATGGCTCGTTTTCAATAGGACCATTGGCCTTCAGCAATGAGAGACACAAGAAGGGGAGTCTTTTGTTTGGTGTTGTTTGTTTGTTATGTTTTGATGAAAGATAACCTGGTAACTTTTTCTATACAACAATAGTTCATCTAAAAGAAAAACCAACATCACATAAAGGGGCAAAAAAGAATGCAATCAGTTTAGAATGTTGGTATCCAACTGCAATCTGCAAGGACATCTGCTATCATGAGTGAGAACCAGTGTCACTAGAAATCTGTGGCTGAGTCTGAGCTTCCCATAATGCACAGGGTGTCCCCAACACAGAGAACATCCAGCCCAGGATGTCAATAGCACTGAGGTTCAAAAGCCCAGTTTAAAAAAAAAAAAAAACAAACAAACAAAATTAAAGAATCCATGTGACAAACTAGTATAGACAAGAAAGGAAAGCTGCTAGAAGGACTGTCCTGAGATGTCCCTACGTTGTGGAAACAGAAAGAAGACTGTGGTGATGTATTCCATTGGCTGACCTTGAGTCAGAGTGAGCTTGGAAGGGCTGTGTTCCCAGCTGCCATTCCAGTTGTATTGATAAAACAAGAAGATTGGAAAGCCACTTCTGAGTGCCTATGACATTTCCACCAGAATGTTAAAAAGGAACCAAGTCACCCATCCACATGAAACTGCACAGTGCAGGTGCTGGAGAGAACTCCAGAGCGTAGGGCGAGAAGTGCCTGGGTAATTCACTGGCAGCAAAGGGTTCATCCTCACAATCAGCAAGCAGGATGTGTTCTAGGAAGTCATTATCTTTTATGTAGGCTGGAATGGACCATCAATATTCTAGAGTTTTGATCTGGAACTTTCCAGAGCTCCCAACAACACTGGTCCACTTCTGCTCAGACTATGTGGCCATCCCTCTGCACTAAGCCCAGGAAGGCTGAGATTCTTTCTGCTCAGGGGGATGTAGCCAAGGGTGGAATAAGAGGGGGAGTTTCCCTGAACTGCTTCTGCTCTCGTCATCTGCTGAGGCAAATCACATGGCCATACAGACCTTCCAGAGCTGGGCAAGTGCCTAGGGGGACAGGACAGCATGAGGGGAGCCTGCTTCCACCATGCACCACAGCATTTGGTCAGGAAGATGAGTTCTAGGTAAGTGTGCTGATGGCACGTAAAGCAGTTAATCTCTCTCTCTCTCTCTCTCTCTCTCTCTCTCTCTCTCTCTCTCTCTGTGTGTGTGTGTGTGTGTGTGTGTGTGTGTGTGTGTGTGTGTGTGTGTGTGTTTGTGTGAACACATATATATGTGGTTGCACTTAACCATGTTGAAGCCCTCAGGGATGTTCTCCTCTATTACTGTCCAACTAATTTCTTTTGAGATGGGGTGTCTTAATGAATCTGGAGCTCCATAATTTGCTAGACTGGGTAGTGAGGAAGGCCCTGGAGTCTACCTGTCTCTGTCTCCCCAGTATGAGGGTTACAGATGCACACCGCAACACCTAACTTTTTAGGTGGGTGTTAGGGGTCGAAACACAGGTCTCTGTGCTTGTTCACCCACTGAGACATCTCTCCAGCCCTAGAACTGTTCATCTTGACTTTGCCCAAGTGACACAGATGTTCTAAGAAAAGTGCCCATGCCTGTTAGCTAATGATATGACTCCTCACAGCTAGAGATAGGGACAAGAGCTGCTTCTATCTAAGAGAACTTGGCTCTAGTGTTCATCTGGCCTCTCTGTGGTTGAATATCTTTCTTCCATTTGAGGGATCTTGGAAGGCAGGACTACATAGGATAAGTGCTGCAGAACGGGTCCCAGTGTCCTGTGAGGGCAGGGATTGGGGGGAGGTCACAGTAAAGATGCTAACAGTTTGACACACTATTCAAGATTTTGATTCACTTTCCTTTGGGAAACAGGTCTGAGCTGTAGATGGGAACACATGGTAGTCATTTAGAACAGACATTCTTATGCCTGTTGTTCTGTTGTGTTGTTGTTTTGTTTTTGTCAACTTGACACAGGCTAGAGTCTCCATAAGATTGGGCTGTAGGCAAACCTGTGGGGAATTTTCTTGATTGATGATTGATGGGGAAGGGCCTAGCCCACTGTGGGTGGGGCCATCCCTGGTCAGGCGGTCCTGGGCTGTATGAAAAAGCAAACTGAGCAAGCCATGAAGAGCAAGCCACTAAGCGGCACTCCTCCATGGCCTCTGCTTCAGTTCCTGCCTCCCGGTTCCTGCCCTGACTTCCCTGGATGATGGACTGCAAACCATAGGGTGAAATGAAACCTTCCTCCCCATGTTGCTCTTGGCCAGAGTGTTTATCACAGTGACAGAGAGTAGCTAGGGCACCTTTCCTAAAAGAACTGGAATAAGACAAGTGGCCAAGGCCATTGCTGAGGACTAAGGATTTTGATGTTTATGAGGACCAGAGACACACCTGTCCTCCCTTCACCCTGAATTTAAGTTGTAAAATAGTCCCAGCTGGATCACAGGTGATAGTCAGCCTGTGATGTATCCATTGGGAACATGAAGGAGGGTCGTGGTCAAGAAGAGGCCCCTCAGAGAAGGTTGGCACCAACAAGAGGAAACAACTTGCAAACGTTGAGTTGGGCAGGACTCTGCTGTCTGGGACTGAGTCACAGGCCACGTTTGGGCCACAGGGCCATTCAGTGCAGCCAGTCCAAGCTGAGGTATGTCAGCAGTGTGCAGTTCACATTGTATTTCTAGGACTTACTTTGTATGTATACATGTATGCACATATGTGCCATGTGTGTAAAGGTCAAAGGTCAGCCTAGATATTGTTCCTCATAGGAGGCATCTCTCACTAAACTAGAACTTACCAGTTTGACTAGACTGGCTACCCAGGAAGCACCTGTCTCAACTTCCTCAGGCCTAGGATTACATGTACACAGCACCCACATCCAGTTTTGTTGGTTGTGGGGCTCATGTGAGTTCATGGGAATCTAAGTGAGGTCCTCATGCTTTTGTGTCAGGTACTTTACCAAATAATCCATCCCCCCAGCCCCTAAAACTCTATAAATAAAATAAGTATTCTTATAGGTTATCCTCCCAAAATCTGTATGTGAAAACTGTTCCTGGGAGCTTAGAATGTGAGTGGACTGGAAACAGTGTCTTCTAAGTGCTAACTAAGGCAACTGAGATCATTAGAATAGATGCTAGTCCAGTCTGCTTGCCATCCTCATCAAAACAGAAGACTGGGACTCCGCATCCACAGAAGGACAACCATGTGAAGACACAGACAGAAGGAAGCCTTGGTCTTGGACTTCAAGTCCCTAGTACTATGAGAAAATGAATTTTTATTGCTCCAAGCATGTAGCGACAAACCAGGGCTCTGTTACAGCAGGCTTGGCACACAAGTATGAATGTCAAGTATTTCATTAATTTTTTTAGATTTATTATAATTTTTATATTCACTACTCATTGAGTGGTATTTTAAGTATACAAGATATTACTAAAATTAATTTCATGTTTTCTAATGTCAAAAGTAGAACAGCTAAGGTCGCACACATAGCCATAGAACACCTTCATCCAGTCCTGATGAGAAACCAAAGTTTACTGCATGTCCTTTGGGGCCATGGCAAGCAGTCAGAACCACATGTGTGCCTATCAGTATGTATTTTCTACACTTTAGAGTACTTGAAAAGCTGAAAACTGTCTTAAAGAATTGTAAAATGGCACAGGCTGGAGAGATGGCTCAGTGGTTAAGAGCACTGGCTGCTCTTCCTGAGCACCTGGGTTCAATTCCCAGCACCCACATGACAATTCACAACTGTCTATAACTCCAGTTCCAGAGGATCTGATACCCTCATACAGACATACATGCAAGCAAAACACCAATGCACATAAGATAAGAATAAATAAATCATTAAAAATGTAAAAACAATAATTAGAAAATGGGCTGGACTTGCTGGTGCATGCTTGTCTCAGTAGTCGGTAGGTGGGGGCTGGAGAATCCAGAGCTTGAGTTCTGAGCTACACAGGAAGACCATGTGTCAAGAAGATGGAGGAGGAGACTAAAGACATAAACTATAAAATTTATGTCAGAAAGGTATAAAAAGAAAACATAGCATGCATCAAAATAAGAGGATTTTCTTCTCTTGTACCCCAATAGCTGTCATTCTGAAACAACTGTCTTCAGTATTAGAGAATTTGGGGGGTTGAGTGAGCTGGGGTACTCACTGGACCTGCAGAACAAGGACAAGGCAGAGGCTAAGGAAAAAGTGAGGCTGGTGCAGGCTACTGTGACAGTGACTAGCAGCCAAGAAACTCAGCACTGGGGCTGGCGAGATGGTGTGGGTGGTGAGATGTTTGCACACCACCCCGAGGACCTGAGTTCCATCCCCAGCATACAGGTAAAAAGCATGGAGCAATTACACAGCTATAATCTCAGCACTGGGGAAGAGAGTCCAGGAGGACCCCTTGGTATTGGTGAAATTATTAAGGCCACTCCACATAGTTAAAAGGAAGATTTATTTAGTGGATAACTTACAAATGAAGGGATAGGTAGGTCGCGGGGTCTGGGGAGGGTGTATCGCAGTCCAGTGGTGTTCTCTGGAGCTCTGCTCGGTCCACCTCCACCGTCAAGGGTTCAGGAACAGAGAGAGTGCTCGCCCATCCAGATCTTGGGTCCCCAGGTGCCTCCCTTGGCCCCGCCTTGTAGGTGTGACAGTTGCCTAAGCCTCAATGGGGGTTGGAACTTTCAGATCAAAGCTGGAATGACTACCCACTACACCCTGGGCTTCCTGGCAGGCCAGTCCAGCAAAATGGGAAAGCTCCAGGTTCAATGAGAGACCCTATCTCAAAAACAAAAAAAAGGTGGAGAGCCATAGGAAGATTCCTGACACTGGCCTCTGGCCTCCACACACACATATGTGCCCATGTGCTTTCACACACATGGAATGCTATGTTATTTTGTTGAATGTGTTGGCATTTCCTGGAACGGCGCTGTTTTATTATTTGGATTGAGAATTGTTCCCTTCCATGGTATATTTGCCTATGCTTACCAGAGTCCATCATGATCAGTTGTTATTTCCTGGACTTGTAAGGACCGGTTGCATTGTCTCCTGGAGAGCTGCATTCTTGTCTACCTCAGGGGATAAGAGGCTCCTGTCACCAGTCACTCACCAACTGCTCTTTATTCCTGCCTCCATGTTCTACCAGGTTCTGCCTTGGGCATTGGACTAGTTTCTTTGCTCCCTGCTCTGAATGAACACCTAACAGATGGCCACTTAAGGGAGGAAGGACTTATTTTGTATTACAGCTTAAGAAAGACTACAGTCCAACATGGTAGGGAAAGCTCAGCAGCAGCATAAAGTGGCTGGTCAAGCTACATCTCCTAGACCCAAAGACAGGAAGCAGAGGGAAGACAGGAAGTGCATCTAAGCTAGCAAGCTTCAAGGCCTACACTCAGTGACTCACTTCCTCAAGTGCTTCATAAAACAGCGCCACCCTCTGGAGGCCACTTGAGCCTGCAGGGGACTGTATTAGTCAGGGCCCTCTAGACGAACAGAACCAATAGGATGAACATATACTAGTAGGGGGCTTATTAGATTGGCTTCAGAGTGTGTTCAGAGTAGTCCAGCCATGCCATTCTCATACCAGAGAAGCTGAGAGGCCAGTAGTTGCTCCGCAGATGAGGCTGGATACCTGAAGAGCCACTAATCTTCAGTTCACGTTAGAAGCCCAGAGAAGCTGGTTCCAATATCGGGGAAGGAATCAGCAGCAGCAGCAGCAACAGGGTAGATGAGCTCACCAGTGAGACTGAAGATCAGTGGAGGAAAAAAGGCAGTGCTTGCTTTCTTCCCTGTGTTTTTCCGGTCTGACACCTTAGGTTGGGGCTTCCCACACCAGTGAAGGCAATCCCTCACAGACATGGCCACAGGCCAACCTGATGTAACCATCAGCCTGTGGAGGCCAGAGGACACCTTGTAAGAGCGGTTCTCTCCTACCACCATGTGGGTTCCAGGGTCAAACTTTTGTCCTTAACTTTGACAGCAAGGGCTTCCATCCACAGAGCTATGTCACTGTCCCTAGTGTGTTTTTAGAGCAGTTTAGATTTATTGCAAAATGGGGCAGAAATTATGGAGTTTTCATTATCCCCCTGCCCGACACCCCAGGACTCCAGAGTGTCAACACAGTCACATTTTCGCAGCTGAGTCCCCTCTGGCCACTGCTGGAGCAGCAAATACCTTGGGATTGAAGAGGCTCCATCACTTAGGCATTCCATGAAGTTCTTCATACAGTTGCTTGATCATGCTGCTGCTTCAGGCCATCGCTGAGTCTTGGGGAGGCCTCAAATGCATAACTCTTCTTTCCCCACACCTGATACCCTGTCAGATCAGCTCTGCCCCATCAGTCCCCGCAATGAATGCACTACCCTTTGTACCAGCATTGCACCCAGCCCCTCATTCATTCACAGAAGAGGTTGCTAATGGGACAAAGGTGGATCCTTGCAAGAGAAGGGCTGGCCATTTCTATATAGAGTCCTATTTGTCTGCTAAAAGCAACCACCTTCAGTCTGAGTGATGGCAGCAGCTTATTGGGTGGATCAGCAGACAGCAAGCATGCAGGAGGACACGACACAGATGAGATTTGCCAACCGCACTCATGGCCCAGGCTCAGCCATGCTCGTGTCTGAGCATGTGTGCAAGCATGCTTATAACCATTTAAACCTCAAGCTTTGTTTGATCTTGCACTTTGAAATGCATTTAAAATTTTTATTACATTTATTCATTTGTATGCATATGTGTATACATAAAATAGATAAAATATAATAAAAATATCTTAAAATTATTTTTAATAGGGTGATAAGATTGAAGCTAAATGATACCTCAGTCTCACCAAACTATGGTTTAAGCATAGCCCCATGGACATAGATTGTCACCTTTTGTCTGGTTTTCCTTGTACTTAAGGAGACCTTCACTCTATGCTTACTAGATAAACATGGCGTGCACCCTTGAGCTGATGCACTGTCAGGGCTTTGAGTGGTAACCCTGGGGAGGTTGGGCCTGAAGCATCCCAGGCAATGTGACTTGTAACAGTGTGTTGCTGGTGGACCAGAAGGAAGGCCCCGTTCTCGGAACCATAGCTATATCCTGTGTGCGGGGAAGCCTTGGCCATCGGACTGGGCTGAGGTCAAATTCTAGGAAAGCTTCTCTCTCTACCTGGTGCCATGATGCCAACAAGGGCAACAGGAATTTTTGCCCTTTAATATTGGGCACTCCGGCTAGTAAATTATGACCTGTTAGCTTTTTGTGTTTCCCCCATACAAAATCACTTTTCTATTTTTGCTTTTCTTCCGTTCTTTAGTGTTTTGAATGACTTTCGGCCTAGCTCTTGGCATCTTAATCTTTTCCTTTCTCTCCACAAAATGTCATTTCCATTCACTCTCGTCTTCATTCTCCAACATTTCTTCCTTCCTTGGCCCAACAATTACTGCAGACTCCTTTCCTGCTCCATTTTTACCCCCACCTGGGCCTCTCCCTGCAAAAACCCTCTGTTCAGCTTTATCGGGGAGGCAAGTGCTCTTTTCTGAAGCTGCTCCAAATTGTCTGTCTTATTGTGTTTGGCTGAGGCCTAGTAATTTTCAATAAAGCCCTTAATCCAAGTACTTCACTGAAAATTACCAGGCTTCTCTGTGGAGGACGAGAGTTGAAAATAGCAGCCATGCTGTTGGGAGAATTTAGAGGATGGGCGCTGCTCCTAGCCCAGGTGGCTGTGACTGTGAGTGGCTGAAGCCCAGACCCCGTCGGCCATTAACAGAGACAATATGTAATTTGTGGCCCAGATGATATGTGGAGCTACAACTGTTTTCAACTGGAGTTCTGTTTCTTCTTTAAAATAAGATCTCGTTGATGAAGTTCACGCTTTACCTTGTGCCAAACTTGGGGTGGGGGATTTGTGGGAAACAAAGCGCATGTGGCCTGCATCATCTTGTGAGCTGTAAATAGAAGTTCAGAGATGTGTTTCCATTTTTGGCGAGCTGGTTGGATTTTGTTTCTAAGTAGGGTGACGTTTTCACATCCTGTGACGTCCCCTTTTTGAAGGCTGTGGGTAAGCCTTGTGGAACCCTGCCCTAAGTTCATGTTCACGCTTTGCAAGCTCTCGGGGTGAGCCAGATTCTGTCTTATCAGACCAAACCTGTGTTGAATATTCAGGTCTCTTAGGTTCTTGGTGATTTGATGCTATTAAAAGGAATTTTTTTTTTTTTTTTTTTTTTTTTTGTTAAAGCATTAGGATCAAGAACGATGCTGTTGTCCTTTAGCCTGTAGGAAGTTTTTCCACTAACAAGCCTACTGTGTGCCACAGGCCACTCTGCACCCTGATGGACATGGTTAGACTCAAGGGATTCATGGCTAGCATCAGACTTCCCTAAGAGTGGATAAATAACAAAACTTTCCTCGAGCCTGTCACGTAGGTAGACATGGGTAGATCTACTTCACATGTGCAAACGGTCCCTGGTTCAGATTTAGAGACTAGAGATGCTCATTGAGCATGAAGGCCTCCTGCTGGTCCTGGGCCACTTGGTCCCTCTGGTGCAGAGGGACCTCAAGCAAAGCTGTGGCCTCTTCCACACCATTGATCCTCATCCATTAAACACCAGAAAGCTATGTGGGACTCTGGAAATTCAGGAGGTAATTGAGTGTGACTCTTCCCAATAACTGCCAGGGAAAACGGATGAGCAGCAGAAAAATGGCCGAAAGTCAAGCTTCACATAAAACACCTTTGCTAGTGAGCTGTTCACAGCTGGTGAGTGCACTATACCAGAGTGGCCCAGGGGAGTCCTGGTGAGTCGGCCGTGTTAAGGATGAAGGACCTTCTGTCTCTGGTGACACCTGTCTTGTCATCTGCTGCTGCTCCACCGACCCCCCCCCCCCCCCGAGGGACTGCATCCTTTTCACCCACTTCATGTCTGCCTGTGAGAAATCAATACTTGGTATATTCTCTACCACCACTCTTGGGGGGGGGTGGAGTTTTGCTCTGTTGCTCCCCCGCCCCACCCCCAACTCTTATTCCCACCTGACAAGATCTCCCATGTAACCTAGCTCTAGATGGGCAGTCAGCAAATCCCATTGATCCTCCTGTCTCCACTCCCTCACAGAGCTGTAACACCGTACCAGGCTTTTTTATATGAATGCTGGGGATTTGAACTCTGCTCCTCCTGCTTGCGCATCAAGTGCTCTTACCTGCTGAGCTGTCTGCCAAGTCCCATACTTGACTTTGTATGAGGGTTCTGGGACTTGAACACATGTCGTCTTGCTTCTGTGGCTGCCACCCACTTTCCTTATGGCACCAGCTCCCCAGCCTCCTCTGCTACCACTGCCATGACTCTGAGGAAGGTGTTTCATCAGAAAAGGACATTTTCTGCAGGCAGGGCTCAAAGAAATGGGAGATCCTGAGACCAAGGTCCAGGAAGAGGGGAGAACCTTTCCCGCGGGGAAGAGCACGGAGGCCAAAGTGCCACTCCGAATGCTAGCCAGCAATTCCCCAGATGCTATAAACTGGATTAAAGAGCTCAGATCAGAAAATAAAGTTGTCTGCAAATCCGGGCATTTCCATTGGGAGCCGTTCAAGCCCCACTAAGCCTGTAGTTCTTGTAAGAATGGAGCTGATCCCGGGCTCAGTCACCAAAGGTCAAAGTGATTCTTTCTCAGAGACAATCTAAATCTAGATCATATTGAATCTGCTTCCTCTGTGACGCTGAAATATTTTCCGAGGCATTCGTGTTGGAAGTATGAACTGCCCACACTCCCGGTAGAGCCCTGGTCCAATGAAAGATAGATGAAAATCTTCCCAGTGTGGAATCCTTTAACACAAGTGGAGGGGCATGGAAGGAGGTGTGTGTATTTATAGGAAATCTGATAGAAAACACAACCATGAGACCTCAGGGTGAGCAGGGTAAGATATTTACTCGAGACCTATATTTCTTTTAAAAACAATTACTTGGCTATGTATCTAAAGTACTTCATCTGTCATTTAGGATCAAGACAGATTAAGCTATTGCTCGGAAGTGAATTAGAAGGCTGAAAAGTCTGAGCAGCTAAGAGAAGGTATATTAGCTTGCAGAAACTAAAGAACAAACTGCTAAAGGAGACCTACAAGGAAAGGGGATGTTGTCTTTGAAGTGCAAATATACTAAGGGAGACATGGGTCACTGGTGCCTAAAAGAAACATTACAGGGGAGAGTGTCCTTCAGGGAATGTGAGCTCAGGCTTCAGAAGAGGACATTAGAAGTCTAGAGAGGCAAGTGTGAGTACACAGAGAATATGAGATAACATCAGCCCAAAGGGAACAGGGGCAAAGTGTGGACCCTTGGCACGATGTTCCTGTCTTCTAGACTCCTCTTCAGACAGGTCTCCCTATGTCTGAAGTCCACAAGCAACTTACTTTTACTTTGCTTTTCAAACTATTCAAAATACAACCATTAATTCAGAACCCCATCTTTTTTTTTCTTCCTCAAGAATACCAAGTGGTTTTGGACATAAATGCATAATACTCCTGTCATCCCAGCACTTGGGAGGTAGAGGCAGAAGAATCAGGAGTTCCAACATCATCCTCATCTATATGGTGAACTGGAAGCTAGCCTGGGACTCCATGAGACTCTCTCTCAATACCCACAATGAGGCAAAGGGGAATAGTTTATAAAGTAGTGGTATGAAAAGAGTATCTCTGCTGGGTGTAAGTATAGGAGTGCCCTTCAGTTAGTGGAGTGAGTCACTAATACCCCAAACCTGTGGTGGGCCCTTTCTAGCAGGCAGGATACTGGGCTCTGTGACAGGAGTGGGCCAAGTGACAGCCCTGGAAGTGCTGGCATGTGACCTGCAAGAGTAAGAATGCAAGTCTTCTGTGTATCTGCTGTGTGACCTTGAGCAAGCTCTTTCCCTCTCTGACTCCCAACTTCCCTGTCTGCAGCCTGGAATGACATTCTCCTACCAGGTGGTTGGGGAGCTTGAACCAGGGAGCACAGGTGGTGGAATATCATGTAAGCTAGAAGCTGCTAAAAGGCTCCACTTTTATTTTGCTCCCACCACGATCATCTAGGCCAGAGGCTCTCAACCTTCCTGATGCTGCGACCCTTTAATACAGTTCCTCAGGTTGTGGTGACCCCAACCATAACATTACTGTGTTGCTACTTCATAACTGTAATTATGCTACTGTTATGAATTGTAATGTAAATATCTGATATGCAGGATATCTGATATATGACACCCCCCCCAAAGAGGTCTGGACCCACAGGTTAAGATCTATGCCCCTTGTCAAGGAGGGACTATCCCCAGTAGGTCTTGGTCTTTTTCTAGCTATTAGTGGGCAGGAATGAGTAGCTCCCATGAGGATTAGCGCTGTGATCTCCTGGGAACAGCAGGACTGTGGAAATGTAGACATTTGAGGCTAGGATTACAGTTTGTTGAGAACTGCCTGAGCTTTGTCGTTTCCTATCAACCTTCAGTTCTGTGTACTGAGCCTTGAGGAGCAGGTGGTAAATGTCCTCAAATTTCATATGAGTGACACCCAGCCCTTGCCCTTGGGGGAATACAGTCTGGGTAGGGAAGACAAGCATGTTCCAGTTTTAATACGCTAGTGAAAGTTCTGGGTCACCGAAGTCCAAAGGAGAAGAGTCAGCAGCAACTGGGAGGCGTCTTAGGGGAACTTCTACACCCAAATCCACCCATGCTTCTCAATCCTCCTAGTTTACCTTTCCCAAGGGAAATCCAGGCCTAGCATCAAACTACTGCATGTCAAAAGTTTGTTCACACTTTAAAAAATAAATGCTAACGGCGATCGTGATGATGATAAGGGCTGAAGAGATGGCGCATCTGTTAAGAGTGTGAACTGTTCTTGCAGAGTCCAAAGTTCAGTTCCCAGCACCCATACTGGGGTACCCCTCACAACAGCTTATTTAGTGGGTTTCATCGCCTCTCACCTCAGAGGGCACTGGCACGTGCGTGCACACACACACACACACACACACACACACACACACACACACACACACACACACACTGTAGCTAGAGAGCTTCTCTCCAGGTCCCACCAAGCCCCGCAGTCCCACAACCCACGTATAAAATAATCACTCAGACGCTTATATTACTTATAAACTGTATGGCCGTGGCACGCTTCTTGCTAACTGTTCTTATATCTTAAATTAACCTATTTCTATAAATCTATACCTTGCCACGTAGCTTGTGGCTTACTGGCGTCTTTACATGCTACTTGTCCTGGCAATGGCTGGCAGTGTCTCTCCCTCTCTGCCTTCCACTTCCCAGAATTCTCCTCTCACCTTGTCCCACCTATACTTCCTGCCTGGCCACTGGCCAATCAGTGTTTTATTTATATAGAGTGATATCCACAGCACATACACACACACACACACACACACACACACACACACACACACACACACACACACAAATAAAATAAGTAAAAGTTTATCCATGTTTTTAAAGTAAGTTACTTGAAGAAGCACCTTTAAACTATTTGCCATAGGGAAGGTCCCTTTTCAGATACTGGCAGGATTTGAAAAATCTGAGAAGGAGGAGGTCATCTGCAAAAAGCAAGCATTCTGGAGCTTTGAATGGACATTTCTGGCAGTGTGCATTCTGGAACATGACAGCTATGCAATGGGGACATTTGGGAAGTGGCCACATAGTAGATGTTCCTAGCAATGTGTCTTCACCCTGTGGTGTCTTTTCCCTGGCTCCAAGACTGCCCTGACAGATGGTCCTTGGCGGCCACTACTGGCTACTGGAGAGTGAGGACAGGTTATGATGGGCCAGCACCACCATGCTGTGGGAAGAGCTGGTGTGACGGATGAGCCTGGGGTTGAGCAGTTTAGTCAAGACTGCAGGGCCTGAGCCACAGGCCAGAACCTCTAGAAAATATTTGTATACTTCCTGCCTGATGTCTCCCCTCAGTATGCCTGTTAATCTAGCAGATTTCTAGATGTCTCATTGTGAATAATGATGCTACTGTTTGGCTGGATGCATGATTCATTCTTGGATCTCTCTGTTTTATCTATGTCACTCACAGATGTGGGAAGAGGCCATTGCCCTGGGCAAGGAACTTGCAGAACAGTATGAAACGGAGATGTTTGATTACGAACAGCTGAGTGAATTGCTGGTAAGCCTTCGCTTTTGGTTTTGTTTTGTTTTTTCCTGGATTTTCTCATTTCAGCCTTCACGTCGGGATCCACCTCAGATGTTCTCTGGGCTTTGACTTGTTCCCTATTTGTCATCTTGGGAAATGGTCGTCCTTTATCTGCTGGCTGATTCCAGCCCACGAGCATTCACTTTGTATTCTCAAATAGGCCAAGACGTTAAAGCGCCCATTAGTGACGCGTTACAAACTCCGACAGTCTAAGTACAGGGGTCTTGACAGCCAGAGTCTCTGAGAGTTTCAACTAGTTTAAAGCCCTCACCCTTTCCACGAGAGGAGGCAGACAGGTGGTGGCCAGAGCCTTGTCATGCCAGGGCATCCTCTAAGTTATCAGTCGCTGCCTTCTCAGCCATGCCTTCTCTGTGAACAGCAGACCATGTTTATGGTGGAATATTTGTATGTAATTTAAAGCAGAGTAATTCTGTTCTTCAAATTCTCCCAGTATCTGATCTGTATCCTTAAATAAAAACAACAACAGCAAAACCACTAAGAATGAAGGAAAATCATCCCCTTGGATTATTGAAAATACCCCCAAATCACAACTAGTGACCAAATGTGACTCCTTTAGGATACCTTGCTGGACAGTATGAAAAATATCAAAACTACCAGATTCTTCCAGGTGCAGGCCTCAGGACCCCAAGAAGAATCCAGAAGGGTAGATGCTCCAATTCTCTGCTCAGCCCTGAAATGAGTTTTCATTTTTCCTTCCAGAAAAAGCAGGCGCAATTTTATGAGAACATCGTCAAGGTGATAAGACCCAAGCCAGACTATTTTGCTGTTGGTTACTATGGGCAAGGATTCCCTTCGTTCCTTCGGGTAAGTTTGAGTCTTCTTGCTGTGAGCCAGCGTCACTCACTCAGCAGAGAGACCCCTTCCAGTCCTGGTGTTTGGCCCAGCAAAGTCCTATGCTGACTCTTGGGTGTCAGAGAGAGGGACCAAGAATATTTGCTTTAATTATATGAGGACTCTGGCTACATATGCACTTTTTGTGTGATTTTTTTTTTCTGAAAGAACTCTCCTCAGAGATTTATATTTGTGTTTAATTGTGTCAACATATACATGGCTCCGTGGGCAAAGCACTTGCCACAAGTCTGAGGACCTAAGATCTCCAGAACCTACATAAAGTCAGACTCAATGGCGCTCATCTATAATGCCAGCACTCCTCCCAAAAGATTGGCTATGGAGACAGGAGACTCTGGAAGCTCGTGGGCTAGCAAATCTGGTATATATAGCAGTAAGCAACAAAGGTACCCCACCTCAAACAAGGTCCAGGACATTGACCGACACCCAAGGCTCCTCTCACCTCCAAATACACTCTATGCACACACATTTACACACAAACATGCATACACATAAACATACACATAGTATAATTTACTGTTTGGGGCATTTTTAGTTGTGCATTTTTCAGTGGCATAAACACACACACACACACACACACACACACACACACACACACACACACACACACACACAGACCATCACCACCATCTAGTTACAGAATTGCCTCAACTTAAGAAACTAGAACTTAGGCCCAGAGAGATAGCAGTTATGAGTGCTTGCTGATCTTCCAGGAGACCAGAGTTTGGTTCCCACACAAAGCTGAGGTGGCTCAAAACCACCTGTAACTCTAGTTCAAGGGGTTCAGCTATCTTCCTCTGGCCTCCACAGGCACAGTCATACACACACACATACACACATGTATGTATATATATATGTGTGTATTTATACATGCATGTGTGTATGTATACATATATTATGTGTATATATCTATATGTATATATGTATGTATCTTTTAAAAAAAATAACTAAAACTCCATACCTCTTAGCAATAGTACCCCATTTCTTTACTCCCAGCTTTAGGACCTAGCATTGTTCTGTCTGTCCCTGGGAGTCAACCACCCTAGTTATAACTTGGGTCATACTATGTTTGGCCTTTTGTGTCTTACTTGCACTGTGCATGATAGCATCAAGTTTTATCCATGTCGTAGCATGTATCATAACTTAAGTCCTTTTCAAAGTAGGGTAATATTCTATTGTATGGACATACCATACTTTGTCCATTCAACCATTGATGGACATTTGAATTATTTCCACCTTTTAACTAATGGGAATAATGATGCTGTGAACATAAAAAAATTTAATTTTATGAGAAATTGGAAGTGGATTTTCACAACCACAGTGCTTGAAACTGAATCCACCCTTCCCTGGAAAAGCAGAGTGTCGTTGCACATAACCAGAGCAATAGCTGTTGTTGTTGTTTCTGCTCTTTTGGGGGGCCTGCCACCCAGCTCCCAAATAAATTGCACACAGAGGCTTATTCTTACTTATGACTGCCTCGCCTTAGCTTGGCTTGTTGCTTGCCAGCTTTCCTTAAATTATCTCATCTACCTTTTGCCTCTGTGTCTCTTACTTCTGTTAATCTTACTCTTATTCTGTGACTTGCTGTGAATCTGGGTGGCTGGCCCCTGGTGTCCTCCTCCTTCTCTGCCTACTTTTTTTTCCCCTCCCAGATTTCTCCCTCTATATCTTCTCTCTGACTGCCAGCCCCACCTCTCTCTCTCTCCTGCCTTGCTATTGGCCTTTCAGCTCTTTATTAGACCATCAGGTGTTTTAGACAGGCAAAGTAACACAGCTTCACAGAGTTAAACAAATGCAACATAAACAAAAGTAATAAACCTTAAAATAATACTCTACAACAAATAGCCATGGTGTGCTTTGAGACAAGCATTTCCCAATATCCAGGTGAGGCTGGAATATGTAAATAAATGTTGCCCGACCAATGAGTCAAATTGGCTCACAGTTCTGAAGAAGACATTCTTGGTCTTGATTTCCCTGTCTCATGACATGTTTCTATGACTGTTATATGCATCAGGAAAAGATCCTACCTCAGATAAACAACCTGGGAAAGGACAGCCAAGGTTCATATATGACCTCTACATGCCAGTACACGCATGGGTACCCCACACATACACATACACACATGCACATACAAAATACATACACCAAAAAAGGCATGTATTAAAAGTTGCCCAATTTTACAAAAACTTTAGTGTCTTTATGTGTGCCCCAACATGTATGTGGCTCAGGGAAGAGAGGCCAACCTTGGGCTGGGCACACTCCTGTTCATGGGTATTAGAGTGCGGGCCCCAGTCACAGAATCCCCCTGTGATACCAACCGTGGATGTAGTTATCTAACTCCAACCGCGAGACAGCAGCCTGCCTGAGCATGTGATGAAATGCCCCCAGGGAGGCTCGCTGCAATACAGTCTCAAGCACTGGCTCCTGCAGGCTCCAGGGACCGTCCTGGGTCACTTCCACCATCAAAGGACAAAATGTGAAGTAAAAATAAAGAGTTTAACGTGCTTGATTAATATTGAGCTGGCTTTCCCGACACACCTGAATAACTCTGTCGGGCTGCGGCAATATATTCATTACGCTTCACAGATCACCTGGCAGGGGTCAGTCTGACAATGACATTACCAGTTACCAAAAAGTGGGCGGAATGTTTAGCAACTTCACGCTGCCGAGAGAGCAGCCGCTGAGCTCTCTCGCTGGCCCCTTGGCACCGTTTCTCTCCATAAATCGAGCTCATTGCTTTTTTGCATTCTTATTAATATTTATAATTCTCACAAGGAATAAATATCTTTGACTGTACGTACATTTCCCCCTCGTTTTCGTGTTTGGAAGGACTACTGCAGAATGCAAAGTAGTGGACATTTCTGGAAAATACTGTTAGTGTTTTCGTCTATAACTCTGGTGTTTTTCTATTAAAGCCTTTATGTATTTTTATTAGTGTGCCTTCTTTGAGGGTAAAGCTTAATAAATGCATGCTACTGTCTGAGTGGTCTGCTCTCTAGTAAATCTCTGCCTTCCTGAGATGTTTGGCTTCCTAGAGCCTCACAGGAGGCCCAGACTCTGTATTTATATTTCTAATTAAGACTACATATTACTTTGCTTTCTGCTTGACATTTTTCTTCCAGAAAAAAATAGGGCATTTTTTTTTCTTCCATAATGATACTTCAAGCCATAGCTAAGTACAAAGCGGGGAGGTGGGGAATATCCAAACCTTAAACTGTTACTTCCTTAGTAATTTGTTAAACTGCAGAATAAATTGAGATTTGAAAGGGGGGTTGTTCAGATCTGTTTGGACTGCTGTAACAAAACACCCTAGACTGGGTAATTTATAAACAACAAAAATGTATTGCTCACAGATCTGGAGGCTGGGAAGTCCAGGCTCAAGGGACCAATAGATTCCATGTCTGATGAGGCCCTCTAGGGTAGGAGAAAAAAACCTTCTGAGACCTTTGTGGATCTGGTCCCTTCCTAGTGCTCACACCCACTCAGCTGCCGTTGCCTTGGTGACTCTGTTTCAGTGTGTGAAGGGTAGAAAGGTGGCAGGGGCATTCAGGCCGCAGCAGGGGTGGTTAATTGCGTGTCCTAGGAGTCTCCCCTTATCTCCGTGGAAATGGGTTAATTAGGTAAGTTTTGGCTTACCTGAGTCAGCACAGATCGAAGAGTGTGTAGCAAAATGCTGCCCCTCCGTCTCTTTCTTGCACCTCTTTCTCTGTCTTCCTCCTTCTCACGGCCATCAACCTGTATCTGCCTGTGGACAGCCACTAATAAGCCAAAGCTGCACCTAGCATGACGAGCTGATGCAGAGACATTTCTGAGTAGACAGAAGCAACAAAGGGAAGGACTAGGCAGGTGGAAGAGGCAGCAGCCTTCAAATGACAGTAGCAGTGTTCTGTGCTAGCCACTGACACCTGTTTGTGACTCAGCGGACACACACAACACTCTGGTCCTTGAAGTGCTCCGTTACACGTCTCAGGACCCTTCCTTGCAGATGCACACGGAGCGACTGCCCCAAGCCCACCTAGAGAAGGCCTCCACAGTGTAGCCCGTGTAAGGAGAGCGCCCATCCACCGAAGCCCACACCAGAGTCACCTGGCCTTTGATAACAGCTTCCGGTGAAATCTAGATTGGAGAATATTACTTAGAAATGACAAAAGTCAGTTCTAAGGGCTGTGTAGACTTTGTCATTGTTGATTAAGGATCATAGAGAGCTCCTCCTGCCAGAAGGAAGTCCTACTTTCTGCCCGTCCCAGCTTCCAGGCTTCAGGGAGGCCAGGAGCTCAGGGTCTTCCTGGTTGGCCTGCTTCTTTTTACCTCCATCTCTGCTGGTCTCCATGTGATACCCAGGAGTCTGGTCCTGCTCTAGGACCTTTCCTTAGTCCCCTGCAGTGCTACCTTCTTTTGGGGCAGGAGAAAGATGACTTCACGAGTCCTACAGGGGAGAGGCAGCCGCTGCTGGCCGCTAGATTCTCATGCAGGCTCTTTGCTGTGCCTGGGAACCCAGTTAACACAGGACCCAATGCACATGAGAGAAGCTTAAAAATTAATTCATTTTACATATACACGCGGATTGTCACAAGAGAGCGTGTCCCAGATATATGGCCAGAGTGGTTGGTTTTTTTTTTTTTTTTTTTTTTTGACAAAGCAATGAATTAAAAAAATAAAAGCAGGACAAACAGCTCTCTTGACAGGATAGTAACTTCTGGGGATGTTACTGAGAGAGACGGTGGGGCAGGACACAGAAACTGGGGGAGGGCCTGGGTTACTTTATAGCTGGTTATCCACGATGTGATTGGGGTGGGGTGTGAAAGGCTCCCCAAGTAAGAATCCTTACTGCTTCCTTGAAAATGAAGGTAGAGGCTGACAGGTGTGGTGATGCACGCCTTTAATCCCAGCATCTGGGAGGCAGAGGCAGGTGGATCTCTATGAGTCTGGGGTCAGCCTGGCCTACATAGTGAGTTCCAGGACAGCCAGAGATACGTAATAGAGAGACCCTGTCTCCAAAAAAAGAAAAGAAAAGGAGGAGGAAGAGGAGAGAAGAAAGTAGAGGTTGAGAGACCCTGCGGTGGTCACAGTTCCGTGGGGGGATTCAGCTTTAACTGTCACTTGTGGGCGTCATTTCTCCTTGCACCGTGTGGCTTCCAGGGATTGAACTCAGGCTGTTAGCCTTGGTACGAGTGCCTTCACCTGCTAAGCCCTCCTGCTGGCCTCCTCCATGGTTTTTTTAAACTTGTTGTTATCGCTAAAAATGAAGCTCATGGGGAGCGCTCAGCCATGTGTATTTGGGTGTTCTTGATTAGAGAACGCGGTTGCAAGTTATTCTTAAATGCAGTGACTTAAAATGGAAAAAGGAAAAGAAAAAAGAAAACAAAGCTGTCATACACGTTTTTGAAGACCAGCGCTCT
This sequence comes from Peromyscus californicus insignis, assembly GCF_007827085.1. Taxonomy (NCBI): domain Eukaryota; kingdom Metazoa; phylum Chordata; class Mammalia; order Rodentia; family Cricetidae; genus Peromyscus; species Peromyscus californicus. The sequence continues at coordinate 68,183,401 of NW_026294562.1, read as the reverse complement.
TGTGTGTGAACCTGTGGCGTTAGTTAACAGAGGTCGTTGTTTCCAGGGGAAAGTGTTCATTTACCGAGGAAAGGAATATGAGCGACGGGAAGACTTTGAAGCTCGGCTATTAACTCAGTTTCCAAATGCTGAGAAAATGAAGACGACGTCTCCACCAGGCGATGACATTAAGACTTCTCCTGGCCAGTGTATCCTTTAAGACAGCGGGAGGGCCACTCCTGGGAACAGGTGATGGACAGGTGCCCTCAGGTGGCAGGGCTTCTCTTGGTTGGTATGCATGCTGTTGTTTGGTCCTTAACTCTCCGCCCTCAGACATCCAGTGCTTCACAGTGAAGCCCAAGCTGGATTTGCCCCCAAAATTTCACCGGCCAGTGTCTGAACAGATTGTAAGGTAACCATGCCAGCTTTCTTACCAATAGGAGGTGGCAAGATGCGAACAATGGGTCTCTTGATAAGAATTCTGCCTTTTTATGTGTGAACTTTAACCTTTGAAGAACATCCTGAATTTTTTTCTTCTGCCTTCTCCCAAGAACAAGGGAAGGTAATGATTGCTGGCACCCACAAAAAGACAAAGCAAGTAATTAGAGGGGTACATAGAAGATTCCTCCCCCAGGGTCTGGAAAGGATGAAAGCTAGGAGGAAAAAGGTCGCCCTTGGGTCTCCTTAGAGACCACACATTCGGGATAGAATCCCCAACAGTGCTCAGACTCCTCCTTGCCCCTGCCCTGGGCGGATGTGGGACTCTGCCTTTTATGAACTGAGATCACAGTATTTGCTCCATATGAAATAGAAACCTTTTGCCCTAGGGTTAGAGGAATCATTCCACTGGTAAAGCACTGACCTTACAAGCCTGAAGACTCAGTTCAATACTGAGAGCCCACATGTAAAAACAAAAGCAAAAAACCACCAGGCAGGATGCTTCATGCTTTAACCCAGCAATGGCAAGTTGGGAAGCAAAGACAGGGGGATCCCTGTAAACTCCCTACTTGGCCAACAGTGCCTGCTTAGCAAAATTCCAGGCTATTGAGAGACCTGGGCTCAACTAAAACGTGGAAGGCTCCTGAAGGACCATTCCCAAGGCTGTCCTCTGACCTCCGCATGCCCACGTTCACCTCCCCACACGTGTGCACACGCACGTATGAACACACAAGACAGCATCATGCGGTGGCATTTAAACTGCACTTAGCCCCATGGGGTGAGATCACACACCTGTGCTGAGCTGCACCTGACTGACTGGGGCACAGCTCTGGAGAGTCAGCCTCTCTGTGGCTTTTTGATGTGGTGAGTTCTCCATTTGATCTCTGTCCTGGTGGGATCTGCAGCCTCTTGGATGCCTGCTCCTCCTCTGGTCTATTTGTTCGGCATCCTGCCGCAGCTCCGTGGGCCCTTTAGCCTTTCATCACTGATTTCCTTGGCGGTCATGGACACAAACCAGGGCCGCTGTCTATACTGAGTGTGTTCACAGAAATGCAGCGTTAGGCAAATGGAGAATTACGGAGCCTCTCAGATGGCACCATGTACATTCCTTCTTGGGGAAGATTAAATCACACACACACACACACACACACACACACACACACACACGCACGCGCACACACACACACACACACACAAGCCCGCCTACCCCTTCCCTATGGAAGACAGACAACAGGCTGTTTATGGCCCTGCACACCACTCTGGACATCTGCTAAATCTCTATCTCAAAAGGCTGAAACTAGAGTGTGTGACACCTTTCTTTTTAAAAAGATAGCATATTGTCAGTTTATCTAAAGTTAACTGTTAAATTATTCAGCTAGCTGGGGCAGAGACAGGCGGATCTCTGTGACTTCAAGTAGCAAAGTACAGGCCAACCAGGGCTATATAATGAAACTCTGTCTCAAAATATATATATATACTCATATCACTAAAATGACACATTATTGATTCTTTGCAATAGTAAACACACCTATTGAATCCATGGACCCTTTTTCTCTCCTTCACATCACCTTCCCAAGCCTTTGCCAGGTCCACCTGCATGCATCTCTTACTCAGCATCTCTTCTCCCTTGAACACTGGCAGAGACCCCTGCCAGTCTCTCTTCTGCTGCCATCTCCCTTCAGGGACCCGCTGGCAAGTGAGCCAAGGCTGTGGCTTTAGGTCAAGGTTGGGGATACTTCCTGAGATGTAGTACTGTGTTCTGAAGCCAACCACCCCACCTGAGATGTAGTACTGTGTTCTGAAGCCAACCCCCCCACCTGAGATGTAGTACTGTGTGTGTTCTGAAGCCAACCACCCCACCTGAGATGTAGTACTGTGTTCTGAAGCCAACCACCCCACCTGAGATGTAGTACTGTGTTCTGAAGCCCACCCCCCACCCCCGCCAAGTCTAAAAGCCATTCAGCTGCTTTCAGGTTAAAAGTCTAAGGATTTTTCTCTCTCTACAGTTTTTATAGGGTGAATGAGGTCCAGCGATTTGAATATTCTCGGCCCATCCGGAAAGGGGAGAAGAACCCAGACAATGAATTTGCGGTAATTAAAAATCAACACCTACAACACTGTAACAAAACTCAAAAATCCTTACCTATCCTCCCAGCCACAGAAGGACCTGGAGGGCACATCCCCACAAGGCCGTCACAGACAGTGTTAAATGTCTCTGTACCTTATATGCAGACAGCCTAAGCATCACACTCCAGATTGAGTAAAGCTAGTAGCATTTCATACAGCTTATTAGTGAGATCGCTGAGACACCTAATAATGGACCAATGGCATTAAGGGCACTGGGTATTCCCTTCCAGTGAGTCTCAGTACTCAGAACTGCAGAGGCTTATTTGGCCTTGGGTGACAATGACAGTCAGGAAAGACCAGCACCAGGCTCCCTGGAGCTTATCCCACGGCAGCGGGGTTCCTACTGACATTCTGGAGCGGGTGATCCTCTGTGGGGCCATGCCATCCATCTCTAACTTGAACACAGTATCATCTCCCTGGTCATGACAACCAGTCAGGGCTCTACCCTGCCAGATAGTTCTTCCTTTTTATAGACATCACATTGGCCCTGGAAATAGCAGCACACATCCATATAGTCTTTTAGAAATTTTACGTGTAGGACTGGGAGACGGCTCAGTCAGTAATGTGCTTGTCATTACAAACATGAGACCCTGAATTCCATCCCCCAAACCCATGTCAAAAAGGCTAGGTGTGGTGATGCATACTTGTAACCCCAGCATCGAGGTGACAGGGTAAGGTAGGTCCCTGCAGCTCACTGGCCAGCCACTCTAACTTCCTAGGCAAGTCCCCGCGTCTCAATTAGAGACGCTACGTCACGAAACAAGGTGACCAGTTCCAGAGGAACCCAGCCAAGGTGGACCTCTGCTCTCTACCTGTATACACATACACATACACACACACACACACACACACACACACACACACACACACACGCACACACGCACACACACATGCACACACACACACACGCGCGCGCGCGCGCGCGCATACACACTCACATTCAAAGAAACTGTACAAGTGAATCTATTTAATGAACCCATCTCAAAAGGCATCAGACAAGCCTTTCTTACTGGAACTCCTCCCTGCAGAATCCCTCTTCAGACTTTTAGTGCAAAGAGACCTGAGCCCCTCAGTGACAGCAAGGACCAGCTCTGCTAAAATAGCTTCCTTTTGTAGTCTAGAGGCCTTTGGGACACAGGAGGCCAAAGGTGAATATCACCCACACCTAACCCGAAGCAGGCTTTGGAGCCCTCTGTCTGGGCTGCCTTGGGCAGGGGGACTTTCACCCTCCCTCTGCAGGAACCCTTGGTGAAAAACCTGAGTTTCCTTCACAGCTCCCAGGAGTCACCTTAGTGATGTCCCCTCTGGCCCCCATGCCAATGTCTTTGTGTGTTGACAGGAGCTTGGAGTGAGGTGACTCCTTGTTTCAAGGTGAAGGTTGGTTTCCTTGGCCAGTGCTAACATACCAACCCTGTAGTGGCTGGTCCTTGCAGTATGACTAGGGTCAGAGCCTAGGCACAGACAACCCGGACATCCATGCTAACAATGAATTAACAGCTTCTAGAGTATTTCTTTCACGATCACAAACCATGCTGTTCTTTCTGCAGTGTCTGGGACCCAGGGATTTGTTGACTTTTCCCCACCCCTCCCCCATCTTGCAGTATGTATATTCTTACACTGTAAGGAACAGACACATGGAGGCCAAGCAAATTGCTGAAGAGTGCTCAGCGAGCTGGCAGCAGAGCTAAGAATAACCGAGACACCTGACATTTTGAGCTGTGCTAAGCCTCAGAGCTTGTGCTGCCTCTAGATGGCCCCCAAATCCCCCGATGGCCCCATTTGGGTCCTCACACATAGATGAAGCATTAAGAAGCCCTGGATTTAGCCCTTCACAGCCTGACAAAGGTTCAGGCTTCCAGAAAAGAGCAGAGTGATTTGCAGCAGTGAGAAGCCTGATCCTGGCCTCTTCTACAGGCTTCTAACTCCAAGGACAAATGCTAGGAAAATGACCCTCTGAGGCCAAGAGCTATGCTCAGCATCTCTAAGCCTGACAGAGGGTGAAACTTCAGGAGTAAGGGCCTCTGAGGAGGAGCCAGTCAAGATAGGGGGCCTGAGTTAAGAACTGACCACAAAGCCCAAGATAAACTCAGGGTATTCACAAGGGTATTGACATGAAGGGGCAAGTGGACAGGCTCTGAAAGTCTACCCTTTCTCTGGCAAGTCCTCAAGGACATAGGCAGAAGAACTTGGTCTGGGAGGCAAAGATCTGCATGTGGCCCTGAAGCTCCTAAAGCTCCTGCAGTCTCCTTGCTTTCCTCTAGAATCTCAGAAGAAAGGTTCCAAAGGCCAGGCCAGCTTTCTGTAATTGTCACCCCATGACTTGTTAGTCCTGAGAAGGTGGCTGTCTGGTGGCTTATAGTTTGCCCCTCTGCTAGAGCTATAGACCAATCATTAAAGAGGCATAGAATTAGTCTCATTGGTTTGAAAATAATTTCTTGCAATGTGTGAGGTGCCGCTTTATAAAGAATACATGTTGGAAAAGACTTCTATTTAAAATATATCAAGGGCAGAGGCTGTATCTTGGATGGTACAATGCTTACCTAGAATACACAAAGACCTAGGTCTGATCCTCAGCATTGCATAAACTGAGTGGGTATTGCAGTGCACACCTGTAATACCAGCACTAAGGATTAGAAGTTCCAGTTCATCCTCAACTACCTACCAAGTTTGGGCCAGCAAGGGATACATGAGATCCTGTCTCAAAAGATGAAACAAAATGTGCATGTGAAAAGCCGTAACAGTAGAAGAGAAGTCTTGAACAAAGGATGCCATAGTGTGTAGATCCTCAACAGTACTTTGTGGTACATGTCTCCCTTCTATTTCCACACTATGTTTCCATAGAATATAAACATAATAATTGTGTTGTTTAATGATTTTATTAAAACACAAGAGTGTAGGCAGAAGTTCTGTCCCACAAGCCACTCTCAAATAACCATTCAGAGGTTTAATGTTAATTATAAATGCTTAGTTGATAGCTCAGGCTTGTTACTAGCTAACTTTTACATTTTCAATTAACCCATATTTCTTATCCACCCTCTGCCACATGGCTCATGGCTTGTTGCCTCGTTTTCATCATGTCCTGCTTCCTCTGCATCTTCTGGCATCTCCTCTGACTCCACCCTTCTTCTTCCTAGCATCCTTAGTTTGGTTGTCCCACCTATACTTCCTGCCTGGCTACCAAAGAGTCAGCTTTTTATTAATCCAATTCAAGTGACAAACCTTTACAGTGTACAAAAGGATTATTCCACAGCATTTAAAAAGTCAGTTTTAGGAAGCTTTGTTTTTGATGTATTTGTGCCTTTGAGTGCCTCTTGAACCCTAGGTAAGGCTAACACAAAACTCACTTGGCTGCTTCCCCCAAACTCACTAATTTAAGAGAGAACACCCATCATTCTGAGGTATTTACGTCACCCCTGCTAACCCACTACAATTCCATGCTGAACAGCAGAGAGACATGTTTAATAGGCAGGAAATACGGTGCTTTGATGAGTTATGGCTGTCAAGTGGAACACAGCTCCTGGGGATTCCTTCAGCACACACCTGTCCCATGTGAACACAGGCAGACCTTGTCCTGCTAGAAGACCCACATGCTGGGGTCACATAGATACCCAAGGGAAAGAGCCCCCTCCTGCTGGCACCCCCCTCCTGACGTGTATTGTCTGGGTTCTTCTTACAGAATATGTGGATCGAGAGAACCATCTACACTACGGCCTACAAACTGCCAGGAATTTTAAGGTGGTTTGAAGTCAAATCTGTCTTCATGGTAAGGAGACACCCCGGAAGGGAGTACCTGCCTTTCTCTCCCATTGTGTTTGGCAATGCCCTCCTTGTCCTCAAGAGCCTTGTGATCACTGTGGCCTGTTACATGCTCCAGACCCTTCAGTGCCTGTCACCACCCTGTGTGTACCTCAAAGCATCAATATCTCCCCGTCGCCTCCTGCGTCTTCTTCCTAAAGCTGTGTGGCCACCCCCAGGGCTAGCTGACAAGAAATCCATTCCTTCTCACACATTAGTAATGTCAGCCATAGCTGCGTTGCTTTGATAGTTCTTTCTCTTCACTAAATGGAAAAGACCATAAAGTACATTCCCACTGACGTAAACATCTGACAAAACCTCTTCCTGGTGGTTTTGTTGCCATTCGCATGACAAATAATGAGTAAAATTTACTCATTTCATGTGAGACTATATTCCTCCTTGGACATATATTTTACAGACATGACGATTCCCGTTTTATATAAGCCACACTTTACCTTGCTATGGGACAGGGTTATTTTTGTTGTTTGGTTTTATTTATGAATGGGTATTTTATCTGTATATATGTCCTCTGTACGCCGTGTGTACAATGCCTGCTGAAGCCAAAGGAGAGGGTGTTGAATCCCTTGGGATTGGAGTTGCAGGTAGTTGTGAGCCACCATGAGGATGCTCAGAATCAAACCCAGGTCCTCTGGAAGAGCAGTTGGCTCTCTCAACCACTGAGCCATCTCTAGCACTATGGGACAATTTTATTTACATGAAACTCACATTTATGGGGAGCTGTAGGGTGGCTTCACTAACAGAGCTGTGCCATAGGTTTATTGCCAAGACCGAAATATATCAGGCCTATGACAATTGCCCATATAAAATAATCCAATAAAAGCATAAGGATGCTGTAGCCCACATGGTAGAATGTATCCTCTGTATGCACAAAGTCTTGGGTTCTATCCCCCGCACCACATACACAGGGTGTGGCAGTGCACACCTGTAATCCTCGCACACAGGAGGATCAGAAGTTCCAATGTTATTTTCAGCTCTACGCTGAATGTGAAGCCAGCCTTGGCTACATGATATTCTGTCTCAAAAAACAAAAACAAACAAACAAAAAACTAATTACAATATGCTTTTGTTCATGTATCTTCACTGGACTGGATCCCACCTCAGGAGATGGCTCCTGCCATTCAATTAACAGTGAGTCCCTAAAACACCTGGTGATTTGGCTGAAGGACTTGACTAATGCTTGCCAATTTGGCTCTTCCCTTCTGTGTGCCCACCCCTCTCTTTGGCTCATGCCAATGAGAGCTCTGGGCCCTTGCGTGAACATGTATGTCCCTGCTCTACCAGACCTCTCCACCCCACAATAGCCAAGATGGAGATCCCCACCCCTACTCAGAGCCCTCAGGACCCTTTGCCTGCCCCTTCTGGGGACATGAGCACTTCCCACCCTGAAACCTTTAGTCTCTATCCCAAGGCCACCCACATGGACAGAAGGCAGTCAGGACATTAGCCAACGAGACCATTTAGGGTGGCCAGGCTGAGATCTGGTGGGAAGCCAAGTTAAAGTCCTCCAGATAGATCTGCATTAACATGCACAAGACAACTGGATTTTCCTAAGTCCAAATGCCTGTATTTGCACAGAAACCAGGCGTTAGAAGGAAAATGTGCAGGAGGCCAGGGAGGCCGCCTCACTTGAGCACACTGCAATAGCTCGAGTGATGCCCACCATGCTCTCTTCCTTGCAGGTAGAGATCAGCCCGCTGGAGAACGCCATTGAGACGATGCAGCTGACCAATGACAAGATCAGCAGTATGGTCCAGCAGCACTTGGATGACCCAGGCCTTCCCATCAACCCCCTGTCCATGCTCCTGAATGGCATTGTGGATCCCGCCGTCATGGGTGGCTTTGCCAATTATGAGAAGGCATGTGACATACCTGGGATGGGCTGAGCATTCCCATACTCCATCCCTGGGACCCAGAAACTATCCTGGAGAGTCATCTTCACTTTCCAGAACTCTTGGGGTCATTAAGGACCTAAAGATTTCCTTCTGGAGATAAACAAGAGTCCAGATATTTACCCTAGACAGACGGCATGGGTACAGTGGTGGGGCCTCTGAGTTCTCTCCATAGTAGCTCAGTGGGAATGGGCAGAAATCGAAGATCATGGGGTATGGGCTAAATCAGGTCTGCCCACCATAGCCCTGCCCATTTTTGAAAATGCTGGGGCTGCATGCATTTATTTACTCCTTGCCTGTGACAGTTTCCCTGATACAGCAATGACATATTTGAGCCACTAAACAGAGGCCTATGTGGTCCACGAGACCAAAATCATTTGTCTGCTGGCCCTACACAAAAGAAACTTGTTGACACAGATCTAGACAGTGAAACCTGAGATCAAAAGGGTCTCCTAGTGAGCTGACAATGGTCATGGAACAAAAGTTAGTACCCCCTCCCCCAATGTCTGTGTCTTCCAGACAAATATTTGTCTGGCTGGAATCAATAGAGAAGAATAGCAGCTATCAGGGTCAACTTTCCAGGCATTGGTACAGTTGAGAGAGCCATAGCCACTGCTACTCAGTAGGACCAAGCAATCCAGATCAGCTGTGGCCTTTCTGGACTCCTGATGCCTATGTGCTCTCTGTACTATGTTTGACCTTGGGTCCTGGGAAGAGTCCAACCCTGGGTCTACAGGGAGTGCCATATGAGGTCTGTGGGACTGGGTTGTACATGGATCTCTTCACAAGGCTCCTGTGCGCAGTTGCGCAGTGGTGTGCTAGGCGATCACATGTGAACAGCTTTCCCTATCTCCACAGGCTTTCTTCACAGACCGATACCTGCAGGAGCATCCTGAGGCCCATGGGCAGATCGAGAGGCTCAAGGACCTGATAGCCTGGCAGGTTTGTATGGCTAGAAAAGGAAGATGGGTGACCTGGGCCCCTTCACATACATTCCTACCAGCATGGTGACCTCTGGGTTAACACATTGGCAATGAGAAAGTCACTTAAACACCCAAAATATTCTGTTACTAATGAACAAGATCTGCTAGGAAACCTATGTGTGAGTGTAATTAATAGAAGACTATCAGATATCAAGGTGGACTCAGCGGCAGAAGCTCATGCCTCAGCCACTGTGGTCCTTGAGAGAGAGAGATGGTAGGGTGGCTGCAGCCTGCCCACTCCTTCCGCTGTGAGGAGGCAGTTCTGAAGGATGAGTATCTTTGTTTGTGTCTGCCCAGATGTGGTTCTGCTACTTCTATTCTTGCTTCTAGGCTGAGCCCTTCTAGACTGTCTACTTCAAGAGTAGGGAGCTCCAGAGGGCCCCTTGTATTTCTCTGTGTCTGCTTCCTGGAACTCCTAGGCTGGGTGTTCTACACTTACTCCATCTACATTTGCTCTGCCATTGGAGCTACTTGCTACAGATCCCACACAGTCAGGAAAGATATGCCTACCCCATGATCTTCATCACGTGTAACCCCACTAGCCAGACTGCAGAAGGTAGAGAGTAGGCCAGCCTGTGCTGGAGTTAGGAATGTGTACAAGCTGTAGGAGGTGGAGAGCTAGCCAACTTGTGCTAGAATTGGACAGGTGCCCAGGCTGCATGCATGGCTAAGTCTGGCCCTCGTCTCTTGAGTGGGCCTAAGAACACCCAGGCTCAGCACAGAGCTGCCCCTCCTAGGAGACCTTCCTGGCATTCTATACTGACTCTGAAAAGAGTCTCATCCTTGTGACATCTCTGTCACCAGCACATTGGCCAGTGAGATGACTTAGGGTGTGGGGCTGGGTTATGGTTTGCAGCCAAGGTGGAAGTCTTCAAACTTGGCATCTAAATATATAAGATGACTGGATTTTCACAGCTTCCAGTGAAACACAACACACACACACACACACACACACACACACACACACACACACACACACACAAACACACGCGCGCGCACGCGCGCGCACCAGGTGTAATTGTGTTCCCTGGTCCCTTCTTCCCTCCACTTCTGGCATCTGTCCTTCTGCTTTCAGTCTGTGTGAACTTGCTGTCTCTAAGACACTCTTATGAGTAGAATTGTATGCGGTTGGTTCTTTGGTATGTTTTATTTCACGCCACATAATGACTTCAAGGTTCATCTATGCTGTCACTTACGTTAGAATATCTTTTTGGAGGGCTTGGGAATAATCCTCGGTGTGGATATGCCACCGTTTATCCATTTATCTGTTGGTGAGCATTCAGGTTGTGTCCACCTTGCGGCTGGTGTGACTAATGCAGCGAACATGAGTGCACACACGCCCGTCATCTCCCTGCGCTCTGTACTCTGCATATACTGGAGGCTAGATTTTCTATAAAAAATTCAAGGTCTGAGGTTTCCAGCCATTACCAAACTTATCCACAGTGGCTGAGTCATCCTATACACCAAACAACTAGAGTATAAGGCTCCAGTTCCTGAATCTTCACCAAGACTTGTTATTATTTGGGTTTTCTTCTTTCATAGCATGGCTATTTTTTGTGCATGTGCAGCTTTATATATTTTTAAGAGAATTATATGAAAAAGAGATATTTTGAGTTTTTTCATAAGTCTCTTGAAGTCTGGTTGCCCTGGAATTGTTTTGTGACATGATAAGATCCCTCTGAACACCAAGGGAGGGACATTATTGGTCAATAGTGGTTCCTTTGCACAGAATGTAAGTCGTGTCCATTGTCTCCCTATGGATTTTGTTTTATAAAGAAAAAGTGGGAAAGAGTTTAAATTTTGGATGATTCCATTTGAGACCCTAGAAACCAAGGGGGCACAGAACTCAAAATACCCCCAGAATGCTATAACACAAAAACTAGTTTGGTCTGTAGAAGTTCTATTGATTTTTTTCCCCCTGTAAGCTTTTACAGCAAATTGGATTTTACGAGTCTCAAGTCATACGGAGGAAAATAATTTGTTCCCCAGAGAGAGACTTTATGCCCACACCATGTCATCGCCCCTAATAACTATATTAAGAGATGAATTTTAAAGCAGCTCATGGTAAAGTTGAAAGAAAGAGTGTTTTCTAGCAACTTCATTAAATCAAAGAGCAAAGGGAAAGATACATATTCAGAACATTACCTGTGATTTTCTCTCATTTGCAAGTGTTTTGATATCTTCGTATCAGTAATTGAGTTGTATGTTCATTAAAAAATGAGAGCTTAGCCGGGCGGTGGTGGCGCACGCCTTTAATCCCAGCACTCGGGAGGCAGAGGCAGGTGGATCTCTGTGAGTTCGAGGCCAGCCTGGACTACCAAGTGAGTTCCAGGAAAGGCGCAAAGCTACACAGAGAAACCCTGTCTCGAAAAACCAAAAAAAAAAAAAAAAAAAAAAAAAAAAAAAAAAAAAAAAAAAAATGAGAGCTTTACAGTTACCCTTGTTCTCGTGTTGCTCATTAGTTTATTCAGTTTGAGTTTTTCCAGAAATTCTATCCAGGCAGAGCTGGGTTTCTCCTGGGAGGAGTCCCAGGACTTGCTGGCTGAGTTATATCACAGGTGTACAGTCATAAACAAGCATGTCTCCAGTGCCTACAGTACCAGTAAGACTGGTTGGTCAACCCCAGCCTGCTCCTTAGCTCTGCTTCACGATTCTGAAGATGAAGGCAGTGATGAGCTGGCCCTCACCAGCTGGAGGGCTAGGCATGATGCAGACTGCCTGGAGCCTGCAGATTTTGCAGTTGATACTCAATCAGGGCCTACTTCCTCAAAGGCTCACCTCTGTCTTTCCTCAAACCCACTTGCAGAGTGTCCCAAGAGGAGCCCATACCTTCTCCTGTTAAGCTGCTATGCAGCATACTTATTTTCTTTGAAATGTGCAAATAGGAGAGAGCAACCTCACTCATCATCCCCCTTTCTGCAGGGACTAGTGCCCTCAAGCGATAAACAAGCTGTCCCCTACCGCTGGCAAGGCTTGAACCTGTACAGGGCACACATAACATGATGCTTGAGGAGAGCACTCAGGAGAAAGGGCTGAAGGTTGGCTTTGAACCAGGTGTGCCTGGGAAAGCCCCCTCTCTCTCTTCCAGAGTCTGGGTCTCTTTAGAAACAACAGATTCCAAAATGTACCCATGGTGACTCAAAAACTGTGGGGCACAGTTTCTGGGTCCTACGACAATTGTGACAATCCTGAATGGGGTTAGGAATCTGCCTGCCGGAGATACTTTGAACATATGGAACAAAAAGGCCTCCAAAGACCATTTCAGGCCCTAGATCTATGGTTTCCCTCTGTATATTAAGCACCTCGTCTGTTGGACTGAGCTGCACAGAATAGCTTTTTATTTCCTTGCATTTAGGATCACAGCTGCAGCTCGGCTCCAAATAGACGTAGAAGCAGGGGCCAAATCCTATTCTATGAGAAGGCTTTATCTGCTCAGTGTCAGGGGTGCCGGAGAGGGGTGTATTCTTTCACCTTGTTAGTCTCACCTGCCAGACCACAGGTTCCAGCCCTCCCAGTGCAAACAGGTCTCAACCCTCGCTCTCATCCATCAACGTAGCCTCTTGGATGCAAAGACTATTTTTATCACCCCCAACCGTCACCACCACCACCACTGCAAAACCCAGGGTGATTAGATTGCATTTTGCATGTTTGAGACAGCCATTCGAAATCAGAAATGCTCCTAGCGACTACAGTTTCACCTAGAGACTGCCTTCCCATATGAGCTTGCCTCCCCTCTTCCACAGACAACACATTTGCGTGTCACCCAAAGATGTCCCAGAGTACTGTTGTCATCTCGCCCCAGGCAGAACTCAGGGAGCGGAAAAACTAGCAGTGACTATTTCTAAGGCTGGTCCTGGGTGCGTGGTGGCAAGCTCTTGGGAAGCTGCCATCTGCATGAGGAATTCATAGGGAATAGGAGAACACCCTTCTTCTGAAAGTTCGCCCCCACACGGGCCTGATAACTGGACAGAAATGGGTAACAACTGTCTCGTGCCTTGGGTTTAGGCTCAAATATCAGCAAAACAAACTTTTCTGTCTGTGCCTCCTGAGCAGGCTGGGCGCTTTGAATATGGGGGTTACTTGTGTGCCCCTCCTTTCCTGGAGTACAAGAGAGGCAGCAGCTGTGTGCTATAAATGGAAGCAGACACAGCGCATGGGTTGATTCATCTTCCTAAGGTTCCTAGAGTTTGTTCACATGAAATTCAATTGTGTACTTATTATCCCTCTTACCAATAAATATGCTGGTTTGGACTGGTATTCTATCTTATTAGGAAAATCTGTTTTTAATCAGTATTTTTATTTAATTATAAATTATTAAGAGGAAGCCTCTTAGCTTGATTGCATTGAAGACTGACTAACTTCCAGTCTGGGGACCAGGGGAGAAACAGAGTCCAGGGACAGAATGGAGCCTGCTCCCACGCCCCACCCACTAGCCACAACCGCTCCAGGGGTCTCTGCCACTGAGAGAATGAAAATGTCTCCTGTGACGATTTTAAAGGTCAGCATCATTTCTACGGAAGTGAAGTGCTGGCATGGATGTCTTGTGACAGTAGTATCGGCAGAGAAGTGATTATTTTTGGTTTTAAGGGAGAATAAATTTAGGTTTCCTTTCTAAGTAAGAATATCCGTCAGGACTATAGATCACCCATAATTGGATTGTTATGTTTGGGGTAGGCTTCTCAATTGCCTATAAATACAATCTTCTCAGCTGATAAATGGGCTCTGGCACGACCTTTGAAATGTGAACACGTTCAAAGCACATCTGTCCCCCAACTCCAGTGAGAAACACTAGTGTTAAGTCTGTTCTGAGATGGATTGGGGAACAAGACTCCTCCCACGCCCAAAAAGTTACAGAGTGCCTGTCATGTGGGGAGCTCCACCCTGGATATGATCCCCTCAAGACCCAAACAATTCTTACTTACATCTCTGTCTCTGGGGGGTAACCTGCCTGCTGATGAGTTTAACCAGTCGCTCTGATTTGGGAACAAAAGCAGGTGCAACCAGCCTGCAGTCACTTCCTCCTCCTCCTCCTCCTCCTCCTCCTCCTCCTCCTCCTCCTCCTCCTCCTCCTCCTCCTCTGTATTGCTCTGTCTAGACTGTTTACTCCAAAATCAGGAATACCAACCTGTGTTTTTCAGATTCCGTTCTTGGCTGAAGGGATTAGGATTCATGGAGACAAAGTCACTGAAGCGCTGAGGCCATTCCACGAGCGCATGGAAGCCTGCTTCAAGCAGCTGAAGGAAAAAGTAGAAAAGCAATATGGTGTCAGGACCATGGTAAGTAGGCAGGTCACAAAAGAGGAGTGTCCCATTGGAGCAGAGGGGCTGAGGCCTCAGTAATGCCTGCTAGGACATGGGGAGTTAGAGACCTCCACCTCCTTATCAGCCCATTTTATGAGATTTGTCAATTACCAGATACCTTGCTCATTTTCTCTGAGTAGTGTGCTGTTGAGGTTGATGCAGCCCGTGGGTCTTGATAGGGCCAGTTACAGAATTAAAAAAATCTAGCGTATGATAGGTAGCAGAGGAGAAATCCTGAACATCACAAAGAGCAGCTGAAGAAAGGCATTTATCGGGTTGAGGAAACACAGGCATGCAGCCAGCTCACAGAGAAAAAAAAAGACCCTCCACAAAGCAGGTGGGGAGTTAGGAAGCTGAAAAATCCAGGCTCTTCTGCTCCGGAGCTGGAGCTGGTTTGTTTTGTTGTCTGTTTGTTTTTCTTTCATTCATTTTTTTTTCTTTTTGGTTCTTTGGAAGTCTTCCTCCCCGAATTTAGGGTGGGTCAGTTTGAGGAAAAGCAGGATGGCTGTTTGGCCCACAACTGTTGTGTCCCCATCAGACTTTGAACTTGCAGAGTTAGTCCATCAGCAGAGGACCGGCTGGTGGGAGAGAAGGCTACAAGGTCTTTGTTTTAAACTGCCAGGCCTTTGTCTCAGGTCAAGTGAGTGAGGAAAAAAACAGTCTTGCAAAGTTTGCCACCCTTATTACCTAGTCATGGCCCCTCTCCCTGTCTGTCTGCCTACCAGGGAGTCTGTCTAACTCCTAGTCCCTCAAAGTCATGGAGAAATTTTCCAGAGGTCCTTAGGACTCATTTGGGTTACAGAGCTCATGCCTCCAGACATGCCATACCTGGAGAGCTGTATAACCCTCAGGCAATAGCACTCATGATACCCCAAAGCAGAGATGGAGTGAGTCAATGCCTCACTTGAGGTTGAAGTGTGGCACACAACTTTAATTTCAGCACTTGGGAGGCAGAAGCAGGCAGGTCTCTGTGAGTTCAAGGCCAGCCTGGTCTACAGAATGAGTTTCAGGACAGCCAGGGCTACACAGAGAAACCCTGTCTCGAAAACAAGAAACAAACAAACAAAAAAAAAAAAAAAAAACCATGGCCAGTAGGCTATGGGAGATAGCTTATTAGTACCAAGCTTTCCTTGCAAGAATGAGGACCAAAGTTCAATCCCCCAAATGTCATGTGAAATAAAATAAAACCAGGCATGATGGCACACACATGTAATCCCAATGCTTGGAAGGCAGAGACATTCAGATCCCTAAAACTCACTAGCCAACCAGCCTTGCCTACTTGTAGAGCTCCAGACAAGGTGAGAGATAGTGTCTCATAATACACGGTGGACAGAGCCCTAGAAATTTACCTGAGGTTGTCTTTTAACCTCCACAAGCATATTCAAACATCAGGGCACACACACACACACACACACACACACACACACACACACACACACACACACACACACACACCATGGCCAGGAAGGGAGAAGAGATGGGTTATTGGTGTTCTAAATTGTTGCTAAAGACTTAGCTGTTGGAGGAGGTAGAAATGGTAGAAATGATCCAGGCTGGGAGGCAGGCGGGGATTTGAGTGAAAGGCTGGAGCTAGTGCAGACAAAGTTGTATGTTTGACAGAAGAGCACAAAAGGCTGCTGATGGAAAGCAAGCAGCCTCCAAAAGCCAGGAGCACCACTCGCGCAGCAGGCTGTGCCCAGGACATGGAGCGGAATGGCTCTGGTGATGAGTTCTTGAAAAACTCCTGGACTGGGGCTGGGGTCAGAGGCATGACAGATGGACAGCTTTGATTTCCAGCAATGCAAAGAGCCCTGCAGATGTGCTCTTATAGACAAGCTCCCACTGAGCATAGCTCATGGTGGAGCCTGCATCTCCAAACCCAAGGCCAGCGCTTTGTCATGGACCCAGCAGGACGTAAGCCTGACTGAAGAAAATCATCCTGGGCTCTGGTCTGCAAAGTAGCCTAGGAGAGCCTGAGCCTGACAGCCCAGTGAGTGCCACTGCAGGAAAACAGCCCAGGGTACAGGGTGCCTCGCCCTGCTGCACTGGAGGACCCATCTGCAAGTCAGAAACCTTGAGCAGTACTTGATAGCTTGGAGCTCCACAGCTTGTCACAATCAGGGTGGAGTGGCAAAAAGTTTGTGGGGGTGTCAGAAGGCAGCTCTTCCAAAGTTTCATGCTGCTTTGACGTTTTCTAAGAATTAAACAGTTGTTCGGGCTCCGAGTTTTTTAACTACGTACAAATCTTCCTGTTTTATCAGGAATCTAGTGCATCTTCCACAATTAAAGAGACCTGCCAATCTTGCCTACCACTCTTTACATCCCTCCTCTGCTATGAAATATCATTGAGAATGCTTGCTGTTGGGTACAGGTCAAAATAGAAAGCTAGGGCAGGAAGGTGGCAGTCATGTGTGGGAGAGGGGGCATTTATAAAGGTTATGGGTGGCTTTTCAGGCAGGTTTCCCAGGTACCTCGGCACCCATCCTTGGCTCAAGACAAGCAATTTCTGTATCACCTTCTCCAAATGTCATGCTACTCTTGGTGAGGACAGCCAGACATCCCAGCCAGTGGCCGTGAAGCTTTCAGAGTGCGATCTGGAGACAGAATTCAGGGAGCATTTGCACCCATGGTACTATGCTGATGCAGGAAGCAGCCTTTCTGCATCCTACTCCATCCTGGGGCTCAGCACGAGGCTCTGTAGCCAGTCTTTCTGGGTAGACACGAGGCTCTGTAGCCAGTCTTTCTGGGTAGACAATGGCACAGGCTGCAGCCGGTCATTTTATGAGGAATGTGGTCATAAAGGCGGTCTGGGAAGGAGGTGCCTGTCTTGTCTTACCTACTTTGGAAACCTACAAGCATCTCCGATTACTTTGAAAAGCAATATTATATCAGCCTCTTTCCAAAAGGATGGGTTTTAAAATAAAAAACCCACAGAAAGGACATAAGCCATTTTGTCAATGTTTTCTGAGCCCCGCCTAAGCTCCAGAAAGGGACGCTCTAGACACTCTCTGACTGCATAATGCAAGGGCCTCTCCTGCTTGTCCCCTCTACATCTATTCTGTCCATTCTGGAGATCCAAGGAGACTCCTCCTGGATGAACATAGAGCACACTCCCCAGACACTCACATAATGGAAAGAACAAGCGCTGGCCTCTCCCCTTTGCTGCCCACAGGCCTCGATGGCTTCTGCTTTCACCTCTACACACATGAAAGCTTTTTCTGTGTACTATTCCTCTTGTCCTTTTCCTAGAGTCTGGTGAGGGCCAGGACACCTTGCTGGGCTCTGCTCTCTTCCCTCCACCCATCTCCTCACTTGACACGAACCACCGTTCAGACCAGCTGCTGGTTGGACTCCCAGGCCTGTTGCCTCAGGTGGCCCTACAGGTTCCCTGTGAGCTGCCTTCCACCCCATAGCCCAGTACATCAGTGCTCTACCTATCAGCTTCAGAGTCCAGTCATCTGTCTCTCATGTTAGCTCTAACGGCATCTCCAGGGCAGTGCTGGGCCACTTTACCTAGTGGGAGACTCAAACCAGCCTCTTCCTCCAGGACTGCTTCTCGTGATCCCAAACCTGGCTCCCTCCAGGAACAACATGATGCCCAAGTCTCCCGCCCACAGGTGCCATTTAAGTAGACCCAAATGCATCTACTTCTCTCCCTTCGTGAAGTCCCCTTGATCCAGTCACCTGTCTATGACTCAGTGGGCAGTCAACACTCATAGTCATGGTTGGAAAGTTTACTTCAACCAGGAGGCAAAGATGCAAAGTTCAGAGGTACAGGAACAGGGCCAGAGGGGCACTCTGTCTGGGAAGGCCAAATGAGTTTTTCTGTCCGGATACCAAGGGCAACAGACCCAGCCTTGTGGCAAGCTTTATGACTCCCATAGGCATTCATCGTTAATCCTCACACTGGAGCCACAGTGGGAGAGAGGGCTTTCTGCATGTCTTGAAAGAAGCTTGCAGTGGTTCTATGTTTTGCACACCATCACACAATTGTTGCTAAAGACAACCATCTAGCCTGATCTAGCATCCTAATCCTAACCTGTTTGGCCCCGTGACTGGAACAGGCAGACAGCGAGGCCCTCCTGTTACGGTGACCATGAGCCCTACCTCTTGGTCCTGGGTGAGATTCTCATTGCTTCAGATGGAACAAATAAAAGTCCTCTTGGTTCTAGAATTCTGAGGCTCTACTGAGTGAAGAAGAAATGGTGAGACAAATGGTCCAGAAGAGCCCTCAGCTCCCCTCAGTGAGTGCTCTTTAAGTACAAGTCTCCAGCTAGGACTCCTGTCCATCCTTGGCCAGACCCTCCCCTGACATCCTCTTCTTATGCATCCCCAGGCATGTGCACATCCAAACCAGGGACTAAAGGTCACCTTGCCAGCCATTGCTGCTTCCCTGACCTTTGTACCCTCTGGCCCCCGGCAGTCTCCTTCTGTGGATCCGTTCGTGAGCACTCATGTCTTTTGGTGAGATGACAGACATAGTAACCCCACATGCTGGATGCTCTCAGGAATGGGGCACACAGTGCCAGGGCACTCCACCCCCACCCACATACCAAGCTGGTCAAGTTTCTTCCCAGCTGTTCGCTTGGCATTGTCCTCCCTAGCTGATCCTTCACCTGCCCAGGTGGTGGTGAAACCCAAGGCAACAGACCCCCAAGTTCCAGAAGTCAGCAGAGCCTGAAGTCTGCTTGCCTGCCTTTCTTCCTCAACCTATATGCCAAATGGATAGTAATGGAGTCCAAGCTTGAAACACTTTCATGGGAGTCAGGAAAGCAGTCCCTCCCCAGCTAGATAGATGTTCAGAGATGTAATCACCTCCCCCAACTGGTCCTCTACCTCCAACCCTCCAAAGCTCATCTCCCATTGGCCCCAGAGATTCCAGAGACTAGATAGCTTCCCAGGTGGGTAGGACAGGATTTGGGTGGTGATGAGCAGGTCAGAATGGACTAGGTAGATCTCTACCCTGGAATCAATGCAAATAGCAAGGACAAACAGCTGCATCTCTGGGTCTAGCCCGAGGCAGAGGGGAGACCCTATAGATCAAGGTCCCATTCTGCATACCAGCAAAAGTGCTTCAAAAAAGATTAGAAGAGGATGTGGGTATAGACTTCAAGTCTCCAGATATCATATAGGAAACATTTCCACGTGTGGAGAGAGTCTCCATGTCACCCTAGCCCTTGCAGCTTCCTCCTGGTGGCTGATTAATCATAGTGGACATCCATGGAGATGTCCTCTGGCACCATCAATGGTGCTAAGTTCACGACTCTGCTAGCAAACCCAGATGCTGATTGCATTGAGCCAGTGGCCTGGGAGCAGGGCTCACTTCTTGTTTCATAAATAAAGTTTTATTAACAGACAGCCACATGCCCTTCTGCATCATCCATGGTCACCTTGGTGCCACCATAGCATAGTAGAATAATTTCTACAGAGGCCCTGAAGAATATGTAACCAATACCTTGCTACCTCCAAGGGCTGGGACTTGCGATATAGATCAACTGTCCTGTAGGTGATTGGCTGTGTGACATGCCAGCATCCTGGGGTCCTGTAGGTGATTGGCTGTGTGACATGCCAGCATCCCGGGGTGGGGTGGGGAGGCTGAGGCAATACAAGGGGAGTGTAAGCCAGAAATGTGATTTCTGCCAGCCCAAGGAAATTGCTTATGGAAACAGCTGTGGTCCAGATGTGCCAACATCTGACTCCAGGCTCAGGTACACTGGTGTCTCCTACCTAATTCGATACAGATACATGCTGTATCCCGTTGGCATTGGGTTTTGGTAATGTACAGCAAGTTGTCAGAGAGACTAGAAAATTCCACCTTGTGACTGTTTCCTTGGAATGTGTCATTGGTCCTCTTGCGGGAAGGGGAGATCTCACAGCCTAACCCAGGCTTCTCTTCTGTCACCATCACTCACCAGAGAAGATCTACCTTGAGTGCGGGGAGGCGCCCTCTGTAGTGAGGCCTTTGAGCCAATATAGCTCTGTGAGTGTGGACTTCCGGCTCAGGTGTTAATGCGCAGTTGAACAAAGGTCATACAAGGATCTTACACATTCTTTAGTCACATTCTAGATGCACTCCACATTAAACTTCCTGTTGAGTAATGCCATTGTAGGACAGGTTGAAGTGTCTTGGAGAAGAAAAGTAATACCTTAGAATAAAAAGGCCAGGAAGGCTCTTTCTGGTATTCTTTTCGGTTGAGTCAGGTCTCAGAAGATGTTGAAATTGTCTTTACTTTCAGCTCAGCTCAGAACAAGAAAGAAAACAGCTTATGAAGCGTGGGCCCACAGGGTCTGGATACCACACAGGTGGCCTCAGCACAGGAATCTGGCCACAGTGACCTGGGTGTTAACACATTCTCTTCCTCTCTCAGCCCTCAGGTCTGGATGACAGGAGAGGCAGCCGTCCACGGTCCATGGTGCGGTCCTTCACCATGCCATCATCCTCCCCGGCCTCTGTCTGTGGCTTCCGTCTCCTCCCTCTCCTCCGACAGCACCCCTTCCCGGCCAGGCTCCGATGGGTGAGTGGGCTTAGCAGCTGGAAGCTCAAGCCGGGAAGGCTGGGCATGGGGCGCCATGGAGTGCCACCAGTGCCCTGGGGTTACTTAGCACCCCTGGACACGCTGTTTTGGAAACTGAGACTCTCCAAGACACCAGTATGACAGTGGAGGCTTCTGTTACTGTGAAACATCTTACTCTGGGTAACATTGCCAGGAAGGTGTCTGCCAAACCTCAAAATTCCAGCTCCTCCACTATCCATGCCAACTGTCACAGCAAGACTTATCTGACTGGCTAACTCACTTTTTTTTTTTTTTACAAAGAAAGAAAGATTGTTTATTTCTATTTGTTCCTTTTTTGAAAGATTTATTTTTATTTTATGTAAAGGAGTGTCTGCCTACACAGGTGTATGTCTACCACATGCATGCCTGGTACCCACAGAGACCAGAAGAGGGCATCAGATCCTCTGGAACACACACATGCACACACACACATACACAGTCCTCTGCAAGAACACTACAGGCTCTTTCTTAACTGCTGGGCCATTTCTCTAGCCCTAGATTTACCACTTTTTAAAGAGAAATTCTTCTTAGTTAAATACTTCTAAGAAAAACGTCCCTACTTTAAAAAGTCCCCCATTTTATTTGGCTACTCTGCAGAATAGAAATCATATTATTCCCCCCCCCACACACACACACTTTTTTATTTCAGTCAGTTGCACCATGAAAACCACCTTTAAGAGTGGGCAAGGTATCTTAGCAGGTAAGGGCATTGGCTGCCAACCCTGACCTGAATGTGATCCCTGGGACCCATGTGTGCAAAGAGAGAGCTAATTCCAGCAAGTTGTCCTCTGACCACATGGATGCTGTGGCACACACACACACACACACACACACACACACACACACACACACACACACCAAATAAATACATGATAAAAAATTAAAGAAAAACACCTTTAAATATATGAGTATATTCATACATTCACACTATTGTACAAACACCCCCTCCAGAACTCCTTGATCTTACAAAACTAAACCTCACATCGTGAAACCACTCCTTGCATCCCCCCCCCCGACTCAGACCGCCCCCAGCAACAGCCACCCTTCTTTCTGCCACTGAGTTTATTAGCCAGTCCATAATGGAGGGTGTAGGCTGCCTTAGTTCTGCAAGACCATCATGGAGACCCCCTCATAGGAACTAAAAGCAGGCATAAACCTGCCAGTCTACGAGCTGAGTAACACTCATGATCCCTCAGTGTGGCTTGGACATTAGCTCAGACCATTGCAAAGACTACCTTGACGTTTGCATTTTCTTGTTGTTTTTGAGTGCCAATTCATGTAAAAATGTCTTATTATACAAAAAGAAAAAATATATCACATACAGTTTTCATATCAGAAAAGAACTTCTGAACATTTAGTTTTGCTCAGTTTATCCTAGCCCTTTCAGTTGACAATAAAGTCACTATCAAACCTGAAGGCTCCTGGCCTCTGTGGTGTGTAGTCACAGCCTTCCGGAAAGTATCAGGGACAGCTCAGTTCTAAGCATCCTTTCTTTCCAGCATTTGACATGCCCGATGGAGAACTGCAAAATCTACCCATATTCTTTTCTTAACGGTAATTTTTATCAGTGTCTGATATTCAGGCCAAACCCATATGGAAATTCTCCACTTAGAGGTATTTAAATCATGTGTGCCTGTCACTTAGGGCAAGATAGCTAAGGAAATTTAATGCAGCTTCCCTTCAAGAGAATCCCCAGGCTAGTTAAGAAGAGGTTTTTATATTCCTGAGAACACAGGGGTTAGGTGGAAATTGATGGAGAGGTTTTAGATGGAGTGGTGTATTACAGTCAGCTCACCCAGGAGGCGTTTGTTCAACCTTTAACTGGAAAGTGTCTCTATTAGAGTCCAGAGTTGTGTTCACTCTTGGGTTGCCATGCTTTGCTGTCTGACTAATGTGAACAAAATGAGGCTTGATCTCAAATGGCATAGATTAGATGCAGAATAAAGTTCATCCTGGCTGCACTGGTGCCTCCTAAGGCAAAGAAATGTACAGCTACCTGTCTCTTTTGAGTTCCTTGAATACTCACCAGGACAGACCCTCCTCCTATGGTCCAAAGGCGGCCACAAATCCTCCTTTTGCCTACTTAAATTGTCTCAAGTTCAGAAAAACCTGGAATAAAGTGATAAAATTTTTTATTGTTGCTTCTTAATATTTTAGACATAATATTTCATGCCTCATGAATGTTGGTTTGTTGATATATAAATATAGAAGATAGATTATAGGTAGATAATAGATGATAGATAGATGGTAGAGAGAAGATAGATAGATAGATAGATAGATAGATAGATAGATAGATAGATAGATAGATAGATAGATAGATGAATGATAGATAAGAATGCCTTTGTATTGGTTACTTCTCTGTTGCTGTGATAAAATACCCTGACAAAAATTAACTTAGGGAAGTAGGGTTATGTTGGCTCACAGTTCTAGAAAGATAGCGGCCATCATAGAGAGGAAGGTGACAACAGGAAGCCAAGGCGTGACAGGGGCAGCAGGAGGCCGGTCACATTGCACTTAGGAAGGAGTGAGAGAGAACAGAAAGTGGGTCAAGTGGGTCAAGGCCATAGACCATCAAAGCCTGACCCCAGTGGCATCCTTCTTCCACCAAGACTCCGCCTCCTAAAGGTTCTATAACCTCTGCAAACAGCACCACCTACTGGCTACCAAGTGTTTAAATACATGAGCCTATGGGGGACTTTTCTCATCCAAGCCACCACAACCTTCATGGCCAAAGTCAAGAGTTGATATGTATACCACCAATCATGTTCAATGCTTTCATTTAATTTTTATTTTGGGAATTTTTCGAGCATGCAGAGTGTGAACTGGATAGTATCTGGGGTGTCTCACCCTAGCAGTCAACCTTAACTTTATAAACTCCCTTCTCATCTTGTTTCCATCTGTATCTCACCCACTCCCAACTTCATCTTTATTCTGTAGCAAGCCTTAAGCTTTGTACCAATGTAATCCATTGGTATTTTGATGTGACTTTCTAAATGATAAGTCCCCTTTAGAAAGCATAAAATATTGACATGAATTCCTAATCACCACGACATTGGTATCATTTCTCATTTTATATGCATCATATTTTTATTTTATTACTTGTATCTTTGTGTGTGTGTGTGTGTATGTGTGTGTGTGTGTTTGTATGTGTGTGCTTACATGCATGAATACAAGTATGCACAGATGCACAGGCCATGGCATGCATGTAGCAGTCAGAAGACCATCTCACCTGTTGGTCCTTACCTTCCACCATGTTTGAGACAAAGTCTCTTCTTGTCATTCATCACTGTGTGCACCAGGCTAGCTGCCCTTCACTTCTGGGTATTCTCCTGTGTCTACTCCCATCTCATTGCTAGGATTACAGATGGGCAGCACCACACCCATCTCCACGGGGGTGCTGTAAATTTGAGCTCAGGTCCTCACAGATGCTGAAGAGCTTTACACAGCACCATCTCCCTGGTCCTACCTCACTTTTTTTTTAATAGTTTGTCTGAAAGTAGACTAAGTGAAGCCCTTACCATGTCCTTGGCTGAGATTATCTCCTTAAGTCTCTTGATCCACTTTTTAAAAACTGTCATTTTTCTTGTAATTTGTTGAAAAATCCCGATTGCTTACCTTTCTGTGTCTGTACTGAGTGGATTGTATTGACTTTTTGCCCCATGGTGTGGGTGCTGTCTTATGTGTGTCTGCCCTCCCTACTAACAACATATTGGGAGCTGACTCTAGAGGTCTGGTGTAATTCAGGTTTGATTTGGGGCCAGCTGACCTCATAGGCAGTTCTAGGTCCTTCCTTTCGGAGGCACATCAGAGGAGCTGATTTTCTCCCTCTTGGTGATGTTAATGGCCATTGGTAATCAATGCTCAGATTCAACACCATCACAGTTTAAATAGCATGTACACCTTGTCTGTGAATCCCATCACACAGCTCTGTTAGATCGGGAGAGGCTACAGGTATGTAACAGGAATTTGGCACTCCATGGTCATTATCTCCAATAGATATCGTGTGTGCATTCATGCGTGTGTGTGTGTGTGTGTGTGTGTGTGTGTGTGTGTGTGTGTGTGTATGTGTGTGTTTGGTGTGTGTGTGTGTGGTGTACGTGTGTGTTCATGCATGCATCTTGTATGTGTGCTCGTGTGCAAGTGCATTATGTGTACATGGAGGCTGAAGGACCTGATCAAGTGTTGTTCCTCAGGATCTATCTACATTGGGTTTTTTTTTTTTTTTTTTTTTTTTTGGGCAGGGTCTGATATTGGCCTGTAGCTCAGTAATTCAGCTAGACTGACTGGGGAGCAAACCCAGAAACAAGCTCACAACACCGCATTTGGGTTTTTCATGGGGGTTCTGAGGATCAAGCTCAGGTCTTTGTGCTTGTAAGGAAAGCGTTTACCCAACTGACGCTCCAGCCAGGTGCTTTTGTAACGTCATCCCTGATGGGCCACAATGCATCTACAGGCCCCTCCCTCTCTCAATCATTCCTTTCCTTGTGGAAGTCGGTGGTTACCAGACAGCCTGGTGCATGGTGCCTGACCTTCCATATCTCTGCCGGCCGGGTAAAGAGCAGTAGCTGTCCTCTTAAGACATTGATTCAGATGCCTCTTTCTTCTAGGTTTGCTCTAGAGCCTCTGCTGCCAAAGAAGATGCACTCCAGGTCCCAGGACAAGCTGGACAGGGACGATCCAGATAAGGAGAAGAAGGACAAGAAGAAGGAGAAAAGGAACAGCAAACACCAAGAGATATTTGATAAGGAATTCAAGCCTGCTGATAGCGCCTTGCAGCAGTCGGAGGCTGTGATCCTTTCCGAAACGGTAATGTAACTGGGGATCCGAGGAGCTCTGCAGGGGTGCCTGGGACCCACCTAGACTCTGCATCTAACCGAGGGGGCTGTCAGTTGGATTTTATTGAATTTTCAGAAAAAAATAGCAGCTTAAAAGCCTGAGGTCTTCCCATCTCTGACCTCAAATAGCCCGACAGTCAGAGAGGCAGAGCCGAGCTGTCTTTTCTCCCAGGATGCATGCTGTCTTGGCTCTCATCCTCTTTCAGAGGGGCTGGATGGGTCAGTTCCCTGAAGGGCCCTCACATGTCTAGGCTCCTTACAGCTCTATTGGACTTGGTGCCCTCCAATGACCTAGCACCTCAGAGAACAGAAACATACTGCTTTCACAAAGCATTGCCCACAGGTAGCGAATGGCCCCTCTGCCCCTTCCTGACTGGCATTCTGAAGCCATAGTCCCTGCCTGACGGTTGTAATCTACTCAGTGTGGGGCTGGTGAGATGGCCCCGCACTTGATGATCTCAGTTTGATCCCCAGAATCCATGTGGTAGAAGAAAACTGACTCCCATAAGTTGCCCTGTGACTTCCATGCACGTCCCATGGCATGTGCAGACACATGGAAACATACATGCATGCATATATAAAGTAAGTAAAGTAAATGTAAGCATGCTCTCATCCCAAAATGAGTAAACATGCTGTCATCCCAAAGTGAGTCTTGGACCTAGGCCTGCCAGAAGCACACCATAGTGTCTAGGGGCAGAGAGTGTTTCAGAAAGAGAGAGACCCAGACATCATCAGTGTCTAGAATGACATAATCTCAGAGCCACCTCCCCTAGACATGGATGGTGTTTGACTGGCCAGAACATGTCTCCCTGGGGAGCAGCTCCATTTTGGTTGTGATTAAGGGCATTTCACCAAAATTCTGAACCAGTCACACTTCTTAACAAGTCATATGAAAACATGTCCGAGGGAACGAATGTTCCCTCACCAACAGTCATCTGCGGCCTGCTTGACTCAAGGTGGAAGGCAGATGTAGGTGCCAGAGCTGTGGCATGGCTCAGGAAGGCCATTGGCTCTCTGGCTTGTGGACATGGAGCTGGGCCCTGGTGTCTCTGTGCAGACGTTGGTGGCCAAGGGCATCGGGCCCAGGAAGCACTGGTCAGGCTGGCACTAAATGCTTGAGCACTGGGCCTCAGGCAGAACCTGAGAGGTTCTGGTGAACCACTCTGCATTTTCTGCTTATTCTTCCAGAAAGCTGTGCTTCCAAACACCCTCACAAGCCAAGATCTCCTCCCTGGTCCCACAGCATCCTTACTGGTTGGCTCAGCTTCCTTCTATGAAACATTTACTCAGGGTCAGGCACTGTGTGGTCCTGCAGACATTTTTGTTTAAGCTCTGTTTTAAGATATTCAAACTGGGTCTCAGAAAGTAGAGCCAAGCGGTCCTGGACCACAGTTGAACTGTGTGAGAACAAATCCAAGGACACAGCCGATGCTGAGCCATCACAGTACAATTCCCGTCCTTCTCGGTGATGAACCTGTTCCTGGGACAACACCTGCTAATGACAGGGCCAGGTGCAACACCATGTGGGCCTCTCAGGTCACAGAAACCACACAAGGTCAGAGGACAGAACCTTAACTTTGCTATCAGTAGGCGCCTGCTGTTTAGAATGACCAGGGCTGCCGCAGCTGAGTCCTACCCACTGGTCAGGTATGGTGCACAGCACATCTATGCACATGGAGGCCTCCTCCAGGCTGCTGGGAAAGAGTCACGCTGGAAAGCAACTGCATGGTCCATGCTGACTCTAGCGCCCCCTATTGTTCCCAGAACTCTGCTGTTGCTATGGCTCCCCTTCAACACACCTACACACATGAACTGGTCTCCCTGACTTCGGCAACCTTTCCCCACTCCCTCTGGGGCTGGGCTCAGCTTCCTTCTTGATTTGCATCATTAACAATACCCTGACCTTTAGCTGAGCCTCTCCAAGCTGGGCCCCCAGGCTACCATTTGCATTTCCCCAGGAAATCCTCCTGAAGCTTTGTGTTAGGAGCAGGGAGAGTGAGAGACGCTCCTGACAGCTGGATCTCTCACCAGCCCATATGCACATCTTCCTGAGAGAGATTGGCATGTAGGCAGTCCTGACCTCACCCAGCAAGGCTGTGAGGACTCTCCATTTCCACAGAGAAGGGAGTACTTGGGCATGGCACTCACACCATCTGCCCGGAATGGTTCTGTGGTGTAAGCTGAGGCTGTGTGCTCCTCATTCATCAGAGGGCCTCTTCCCTGCCCAGGACCTCACCCCTACTTCCGGTTTCAGTAGCTCCAGTCTCAGCTAGCTTTGTGGGTCACTCGTAAGGTGGATACAAAGACCTTTTGGCTCTTGCCATTCCCTCCTCCGCAAAACCAACTCATGCCCCAGGATTAAGCTGAAACACCAAGGCCAAGCCCTCTGGGAGACAGCTTCCTCTCCAGCTTTTTCATCAGGTTAATAGTGTTTCTAAATAATCCTACCTCAGAATGTTTTGTAATTGCTGGTGTTCCCTGATGTGTAAGAAATATATAAATTAAATTTACTGATGGTACAAACGGGAAAGGGCTCGGGTGGGGGAAAGTCAAGTACATCCAGAGCCCAAGGCCAGCAGGAAGAGGAGAGAAAAGGAACTCCTGCCTGATAATAACACAGCTCAAAGAAACTAAACCAGGGGCAAAGGAGATGCCTGCCTTCCTGCCGAGGCCTCTAGACTCCTGGCCCGTTCTTTTAGGTTTTTGTTTTGTAGTTGTTGTTTTGGAGGTTTGGGTTTTGGGGTTTCTCTGTGTAGCCCTGATTGTCCTGGAGCTCGAACTCACTCTGTAGACCAGGTTGGCCTCAAACTCACAGAGATCCACCTGCCTCTGCCTCCTGGGTGCTGGGACTGAAAGTGTGCCCCCCCCACGCCAGGCTTTCCATTCCATTCCTGATCCTTTGGGGGCATCCCTTGGTGCTGGCTGTCATGGGGTCCACAAGTAGCTCTCAGCTACATTCTTCCACTTTCACATTGTCTTTAAGTAGCCTGCAAAGGGCCGGGGCCATAGCTTGGTGGGTAGAGTGCTTGCCTAGCATGCATGAGGCCCTGAGTTCAATCCCCGATAACTCATAACCCCCCCCATAGTGTAACTTCATGCAACCAGAAGGTGGAGACAGTCGGGATCATCCTTGGGTACATAGCAAGTTCCAGGCCAGCCCACTCCCAAAGGCTGGGTGGAGGTTTCATATGAAGCTCTGTGTTAGTGGGGACAGGTTGCCATAACAAAGTGCTATACTGTCTGTGAGCAACTCAGACAACAGAAAGTTGTTCTCTACTGTTATGCCTGCATCTTGAGTCCCCTCCCCCACATACACACACACCAACAAGACCACCAAGAAGCCGACTTCCTATGCAAAAACAAAAGGTTTCTTTATTCAAACTAAGCCTGGGCAGGGTCTTCGTCTGACACTCCCTTACAGTGACTGAGGGAGGAAGCACTGAGCACTTATTACAAGGGGTTTATATAGGAAAAAGTTTACGAGCAGTGGATTACATATCTTAGTGTCTTAGGATTGGACGAGGGAGCTAGGGGTGAGGTAGTTCTTTGAAGTTATTGGCTGAACTTTAAGCGTGAAATTACTAATGGCTGACAGGATGCAGGGCATCTATAGAGACATAAATTTTTACTCCCTATGTCCTGTTTCACTGGGTCCAGGATATAGATACATTCAGATCTATTGTTCCAGTTCAGTCACTGGTCAGCTCTGAGTTCACCTACTGGTCAGCTCTGGGTTCACTTGCAGGTCAGCTGATACCTTGAGCTGGGGGCTGACTCTCAGGAGGGCTACTGAATTTTCCCCTTCACTGCCAGTTCTAGAAGCTCCAAGTCTGAGATCAAGGTGTGGATGGGGTTGCCTGCTGCCACGGCAGTGGGAATTTTGCTCCACACTGCCCCTGGCTTCTGGGTTGGCTGGCCATCTTTGGTGTCCTTTGACTTGTAGCAGCATACCCTACCTCTGCTTTTATCTTCCATGATGTTCTGCCCATTTGCATGCTGTCCAAACCTCCTTTGCTCATAAGGTCCTGTTGGATTACGGGGCATGCTGACGTCATCTTAACTGGGTCCTTTCCTTTGCAAAACCCCGACATCTGGATGGGCTTGCGAGATACTGGGGTTGGGGCTTCAGCACAGGAATTTGGAGAAGATACAATCAGCCTCTCTAGACCTTAACTTCGTGTTTTCTGTCCCTCTACATAGATAAGTCCCCTGCGGCCCCAAAGACCCAAGAGCCAGGTCATTAATGTCATTGGAAGTGAACGGCGCTTCTCTGTGTCTCCAACGTCACCATCCTCGCAGCAGACACCCCCTCCCGTCACACCCAGAGCCAAGCTCAGTTTCAGCATTCAGCCCAGTAAGTGGAACTTAAGATGTTTTTCCTTAAGGTCCCCCCTGACCATGGTGCTTTGTTCAGGGCCCTTTCCCCAGCAGCAGACTGAAAGTTAGGTGAGTACCTGCCACCTGGGGGCGTCTCTCCGTTTGTGGTGGGAAATGTAGACTTCAGCAACTCAGGCAGAAACCCACCCTCCCACCCTTATGCCAGAGCTCAGCAAACAGAGGGTGCAGGATCAAACCCAGGACCAGAGCCCCTGCCTCAAAAAGGAGTCTTGAGAGCCACAGGGTGCCGGTGTGTTCTGGGGCCTTGAGGCTCTGTGTCTAGTGGGATGTACAGTGAAAGAATTATTGCTTAATGCATAGAAATTTCTACTTGGGATGACAGATGACCACAGAGCACTGTCAGCCTGTCACCACCAAGGGTTGTACCGTAAAGAAAGGATACATGACAAGTGTATGTCACATCCACTTTACCGCAATGACGCAGGCGCCTAAGTACCACTCCCGAGGACCCCTGCTCTCCCAGCTCTATGCCAGCCAGGGCTTCCACGTTCACTTTTCAACTACCCTGCTCTTTCCCTGTTATCAGATAGCCACTTAAGAAAACTCCAGAAACACCCATCAGTAAATGTGTCCAATTTTCTCTTTGGTTTAAAAAATAAAGCATCTTTTCCAAGAATCTCAACCTAGGCTGATGAAATTAGCTTACCCTCGCGATCCTCCCTCCGTTTAGGAATGGCCACTCTTGTCTGCATTAACCGTCCATTGCACCTCCCTTGGCTCTGCAGAGCATCCGCTGGCCCCTTTCTGCTGTGGGATGGTCTGTATGGCAAGTGTGTTGCTGATTAGTCAATAAATAAAACACTGATTGGCCATTGGCCAGGCAGGAAGTATAGGCGGGACAAGGAGGAGAATAAAGCTGGGAAGTGGAAGGCTGAGTCAGAGAGACACTGCCAGCCGCCAGGATGACAAACAGCATGTGAAGATGCCGGTAAGCCACGAGCCACGTGGCAAGGTATAGATTAATGGAAATGGATTAATTTAAGCTGTAAGAACAGTTAGCAAGAAGCCTGCCATGGCCACACAGTTTGTAACCAATATAAGTCTCTGTGTTTACTTGTTCGGGTCTGAGCGGATGTGGGACAGCCAGGTGAGAGAGATTTGCCCTGACCCTGGGCCAGGCAGGAAAACTCTAGCTACACCTTTCTGTCTACAGTCATGGGGTTGCCCTGGTGAGTGAGCTCTGTGTGGTAGTGGCTGGCTGTGTGCCCCATCACTGGACTTTACCCACTGAGCTCTCCCAGCAGCAATTGCAACAGGGGCTTCCCAGGCGGCACTCTGCCCACAGCCCTTGTCACACCAACTGTGTGGCTGCCACCAAAGAGAAGGAGCCTCACGGACACAGTGAACTGCTATGTGGCCTCAAGTACTGCTACTCTCAAATCTACTTTTCTAGAACATTCCACCAGGAGGAGATTCCACTTTGTATTCTCTATTCCTCTTTGCCTTCCTCGCTGCTCATTTGGCAAGTGTTTCTGTGGAGGACGGGGAAGCAGGGGAAGCAGGGGAGCCCAAGAGCCTTCAGGCCCGGGAGACTTTTTGGCTCCGCTGTAACCGTTTCTCCACGTTCCAGGTCTGGAGTTGAATGGCATGACGGGGGTGGATGTGGCCGACGTCCCACCTCCTCTGCCCCTCAAAGGCAACATGGCAGATTATGGGAATCTGATGGAAAACCAGGATTTGATGGGCTCACCCACATCTCCGCCTCCTCCTCCCCCACAGCGGGTAAGTGGGATCTGAACCTTGGGTCTTTAGTTACTGCCCCCAACCTTTCAAATCTCAGTGAGTTTACCTTGGACCCCTGAGTAAAAAAAAAAAAAAACAAAAACAGGATGGACCTGGATTTGATTTTGAGGGAAGAGCTGAGGAGTAAGGGCTGGGATGTGCACCATCTGTGATTCTTCTAGCTGCAGGCAGCCCCGCCTCCCACACAGTGCTGCAGCCATCCCCATTGCTGCCCTCTCCAAAGTCATTCCGATGGAAATGCCAATCTTTGAGCTGTTATACTGCCAGCAGCCTTGATGCCAAGAGGTCTATCTGACTACACTAAAATAACATGTTGTCCCGTAGGGGAGGCCTCCTCTGTTCCCTGCCACCTTGGCCCTGTAGTTCCTCTGGGCCATGTTACCGTCACACAGACAGGTCCCTGGTGACCACAGGCTCGTGCTGCCAGTACAGTCCACAGAAGGGGTCCACTTTGGTGCAGAGACTGCATGCCCCACCTCACTGTTTCATCAGCTCTCAAGTGTCCCCCAAATTCAAGTTTTGGGCCTGGCTTCTTCTAGCAGTATTCATGAGCAGCCAGCCTGAACCCCTCCCTCTCCAGCACTGGTCCCCAGGCCGGTCCCCAGCAGACACTGTTTTTAAAGTCATTAATCATGTCTAATGTGCTCCCTGGTGAGCCACCTCAGGCCTGCCTGCTAAGGCAAACAGTAGAGAAAAGTCCTAACCGCCAGCCACACTGCAGTGGGTCCTGACAGCGGCTGTCATGCATTACTCAGGTCCTGTGGCCCTGGCCCATCCACTTGTTTAGCGCTCAAAACGTGAGTAGACAAGGTAAGATCAGGGAGGAGACACACTTATGATTTACCAAGTCATGACAAAGTCCCCACTCCCAGGCCACGTTATTCATGGCCTTATAAAGTTAAATCAACTCGGGCTGAAGAGTAAAACACCCCAGTCCATATTTATACAACTGGTCATACTTTTTGTTGTTCAGCCTCCGTAACGTAACGATGTGGCCACCAAAGCCCTCGAGAGCCCCTGATGATGTGAAATTGACTGGTGGTTACTACAAGGCACAGAGATTTTTTTTTTCTTCAGTCATAGTAAAAATAAAGTCTTACGTGCTTTTTCTTTCTCTTTCTTGGGGAAGACCTTTTGCTGGGTGTTCTGCAAACTTTTCTTTCCTCGTAGAAGCAGTAAGGGAGAGCTGGGGTGATGGCCCGGTAGGTAAAATGCTTACCATGCAAGTAAGAGGACCTGAGTTCAATCCACCAGAACCCATGTAAAAGTACCAGGTCTGCTGGCAGGCACCTGTCATCCTAGCGCTAGGGAGACAGGAAGGGCCCTGAAGCTCACTGGCCAGCCATGCCAGCCAAATGGGTGAGCTCCAGGTTCAGTGGAAGATCTCATCTCAAATAAATAAGGTGGAGAGCAACTTAGGAAGATGCCTGGTGTTGACCTCTGCCCCATGCGTGTTTGCACACACGTGTTTGTAATAGCATGTGTTTAAATGCATGCAGACAGGCATGTGCACATACAAAAAGAAAGTCATGAGGAAAGAAAGTGTTAGTTAACTATGCATTTGATTTTGTTCCTGAAAGGAAACTAAACATGCCGTCGGACTTTTTCTCTGACATGCAAGCAACAGGTGGCTCTTCCGAAGCCGAAGTGTCATTTCCGTAGGAATAGGTCTCCCTAGAGCTACCAGCTGGGGAGCTGACCCTGGAGAAGGACTAGAGGGCTCAGGCAGCTACTGAAATATAAACTTAATCTCTCCAGCACAAAAGGAGACCCAAGGAGCCTCAGGGAGGGGAACCTCCACTTCCTTAGGGTGTTATATCCTATTTAGTTGATTATATCCTTGTTTTATTAGAAAAGCAAAAATACCCCCTCCCCGGGTCTTCCTAAAATGGGAAAACTCTGAACTTGAAAGTACGAACAAGTCCATTGCTGTCACACATCCACAGAGGGGTGACAGACCCATCATCCTAAGCTGTCAGTGCCTCTTGTGATTAAGTGAAGGACCGGCATGCCCTAGCTGCGGTTCCATTTACAAAGCGGGTGCAAATTCGATTAGATTAATTACCCAACTCTCTTTGCGATTTGTTTCTGGTTTAATTTGCAGCCTGAGCTCAAGTTTGGGTGACAGGCCGGTGGTTAGTGTGTCATAATTAGTTAAGGCATCTTCTCAGGTGCCTCCCTCTGCACGGGCCTTGAGAGCCGTTTTTGGATAATGATCACTCATCTGCTGTGGGAGGTGATCGATAGCCTCCCGTCACTCCCATCGATCGGCCTCAGGCTTGTCGGTGATTCTATCTCTAGCTGTTGCCATTTTAAGCTGTCATTCATTTCAGAATGGTTCGTATGACCAGTCATGTGAGCTATAATTTTGCTTAATGGTGATAAACCCAGCATTCTCCTGCTTGGTATTAAAGGCACTTCTGGCATCTAACACTGTATTTTCCACGGACCGTGTTGGTCCTGACAGCAGTTACTCTCTGTTGGATACCACTGTAGCTTTCACCTATAAACATACAGTGAATGTTCTCAGGTCATCAAATCAGTGTGTTTTTTCACAGTTCACACCAACCTTAAAAAGACTTACAAATATACTCTTTACTTTCCTTTGGGGTGTGTGGTGTGTGTGTGTGTGTTTATATGTGTGTTTGTGTGTGTGTGTTTATATGTGTTTATGTGTGTGTATATAGGTGCATATGGACATGCGCACATCTGTATGTGGAAGCCATACTTAATTGCTCTCCATTTTATTTTTTGAGACGGCTCTCCCACTAAACCTGAATCTTGCTGATTGGGCTAGACTGGATGGCCAGCAAAGCCCGTGAATCCTCCTTCCTCTCAGGCAGGGCTTATAGTGCCTGGTTTTTTACATGGATTCCAGGGATCTGCACACAGGTCCCTATGATTGCATGGCAAGCACTGCATGCCTGAGCTAGCTCCCAAGGTCCCCACTCCCCTCTGTAAAGGGGCTATAGGTGATCTCCTTCCCTCTGTATTCAGCACTGGAATGATGGTGTGTTTACCTGTCTGTGAATCAGGATCAGGCTTGGGCAGTGAGTAAGAGACTCCTGTGTCATGATTCTGCCCTTGAGAACTTCTCTCACATTCAGCCACACTCCAGCCTCTGCTGAGAGACCGGGACACTTGCCCTTAGATTACATGGTGGCTCTTGAACATTTCTTCAGATTTCTGCCTGCAGTGGGCTCCCACCTCCCCCTGTCTGCCAGTTTCTATATCTGCTCACTCACTGTGGCCCTGGGTGATAGAGGCACATCTCCCAGGCATCTCTTCTCAGTGTCTGTGATGGTCACGAGGGTCCCGAGAGCAGCAGGGCAGTGGCCACCTAAGTCATTCACAGCCAGCAGGTGGTGCTTGGGTTTTCTGCCGGCTTTGCGGCTAGCTGTGTGTTCATTTTCTCCTTTGGAAGATATTTTCCATTTGATACTTTTCTAATCTCCATGATGTGTGCTAAGAAGCAGAGGAAGGGAAGAGCTGTTTGGCTCACAGTTTGAGGGCTCACAGTCTGTTGTGGAGGGGAAGGCATTGTGACAGCCAGCCCTGAAGTGACTGGAGCTTATGGAAGATGCTTGCGCATATCCCAGCTGAACAAGGAGCAGATAAAGGACAGGATGGAGAACCTGGAGATACACTCCAAGGCCTCCTCTACCACCAACAACCTCCTTCCTCCAGCAAGGCTCTGTCTCCCAAGGATTGACACAACCTCCCCTCCGCCCCCCCAATACACAAACACACACAACGGTACCACTGGCTTGGGTCAAGAGCCTGTAAGGGAGGGGACATTGACAGTGAAACTGTACCAGTAACCCAAGGTACTTGGTTCATGAACCAATCCAGCCAGCCCCTTGCTTTTGTTCATAAATTTCCTTCACCCACAGCTATGACCACAGCTTCTGCTGGTCCAGGTTTTGGCTGCTTTCCAGTCTGAGTGAGAGCAAGCATGACCCACAAATCATAGAACGTTACTTTCCAGGGAAAGCTTGCTAACCTGGCTGTCAGTTCAGAAGGCAAAGGAGGGTCTCTCATCACACCCTGGAGAGCCTTTTCTCTGGACACAGATCTGTTGCTAGGTCAATGACACCTGAATTTAAAACCGCAAATGCTCGCACACCATGTATACAGACTTAGATGTCAGAAAACTCCATGGCTGCAGGGCGGCCAGGGTGCTGACAGGCTGGTTCCAAGCCAGGCAGAGTGGAGCCAGGTCACAAGGGGGCGTCACTTCCCATCTCAAGTATGCAGACTGACTTCCCACTGCTATGTCAAGGAAGACCCCAGAAAAACAAACAAACAAACAAACAAAAACAGGCGCTTCTCTGAGGACACCCGTAACATGACTGCTTCTTCATACTCCTGTTTCCTAGCAACAGCCACCTCCACTGCCCAGCAAAACGCCACCTCCTCCCCCTCCGAAGACGACCCGCAAGCAGACCTCAGTGGACTCCGGGATCGTGCAGTGAATGCCCTGGGATGAGGAAGCCATCCTCCTTCCTCCCTTTTACATCTACTGTGCCTGACGATTACCTCCTCCAGGACCTGGGAAGCCTCACCTTAGTGTGATGGCTTTTCCTCGAAAGGAGCCCTTCCTAGCCACGGGACCAGAGGCCCTAAGTTATCTCAGAGCACAGTGGGAATGGGGCCAAGTCATACATACTCTGGATTTTTTTCTTTTTTAAGTTGGGGCCTCTGAGTGTGTCAGTCAGCCTTTCAGATGGCCTCAGTCTTGCCCTGACATCCTTTCCTTCGTGCCAAATGACTTACATTCATTTGCAGAGAGCTTGGCTGATGTGAGTTAGCCAAGTGGGAGGGAGGAGGAGGCCAACCCTCCTCCCTCCCACCGGTCCCCACCCGTGAGAAGCTATGCAGTAAACTTACAAGGATCCTCACGCTGCCTCCGCAGCCCAGACCCTAGCTCGCCCCCAAGGGATGACTGCTCATCCCCATCACACGCTGCATCTGCGGTGTGACTTGTGTGGTTGAGTGTCACTTCAGCTGACATCAAGCAACTAAGTGTACCCCTTCAGAGAAGATCTTGATTTCCCTTGGCATAATTTAAAGTAGGGATCTCTTTCGGTTACTAAAGAGATACTAATATATGGAGTAGAGACACCATTAAGAGTACTGAATCAAATGGAAAATAAATACGGGCATAGGAAGGTAAATTTTCATTCTTTTTAAATACGACCCCGTCTGCCCCCAGAGGTGGTTTGAATTCGGTGGCTTCTCTGTGTTCTCAGTGTGTACAGACGTTTGTATATACAGTGGTTCTAGAGCTCTTGGGAGTGTCTGTGACCCTTGTTTACTCCAGTGGGCCTCTGAAAATGAGCTCCAATGTGTCTTCTTCATGTTTAACTGCTGGAAATATTTGTTTTTTAAATCCCACACATTAAATTGTTTTCCAGATCCCCAAGGTCCCAAAAATGTTGGTGGACAATGACTTTAAAAAAAAAAAAACTAACTTTGTGTAACCTAATATTTTATTTGATCATCTATATTTTTTTATTCACTATGATCATGATACTGTTTGTTCTAGGTGAGTTCAAAGTTAATCACTGACAAATGAAAAATAAATGTTATTTAAAAAGGACTCCTAGTGTCTGGTCTCTTTTATCACTTAACATAAAATATAGAAACTACTATCTTAATGGAAAAACACACTTGCATGTGTACCCACCCATCTTTCTCAGACATAATTGTGTGTGTGTGTGTGTGTGTGTGTGTGTGTGTGTGTGTGTGTGTGTACATGGGTGCACATTCCTGTGTATGAATGTAGGGTCAGAAGTAAATCCCATGTGTCTTATTCAGTTGTTCTTTACCTTGTTATCTGAGGCAGGTCTCTCATGAACCTCAAGTCTAGAATGTGGTCAACTCCTGTGAGAAGCTAAGCAGTAACCTCATAGGGATTAAATGGACTGGATGGCCGGCAAGCCTCAGGGATCTCCTTGTCTCGGATTCCCCAGAACTGGGACTCTAAGCACATATCACTGGCCCCTAGCTTTTTGTATACGGATCCTAGGGCTCGAGCTCAGGCCCCTCATGTTTGTGTGGCCAACACTTTCCCAACTGAGCCATCGCCTCAGCTCTTAAACATAATCGTTGTTTAATTTTGAAATTTTTTTTCTTTATTTTTAAGAATCTCATGCATACATACAGTGAAATAACCATAACTATCCCTCATTTCCCACCTCCAACCTCCCCATACATATCCTCCCAACATACCCTAGTGTTGCTAAAGTTTTCCTGCCTGGCCCAGGGTCAGGGCAAATCTCTCTCACCTGGCTGTCCCACAGCCACGCAGACCTGACCAAGTAAACACAGAGACTTATATTGCTTACAAACTGTATGGCCATGGCAGGCTTCTTGCTAACTGTTCTTACAGCTTAAATTAATCCATTTCCATTAATCTATACCTTGCCACATGGCTCGTGGTTTACCGGCATCTTCACATGCTGTTTGTCATCGTGGCGGCTGGCAGTGTCTCTCTGACTCAGCCTTCCACTTCCCAGCTTTATTCTCCTCCTTGTCCCGCCTATACTTCCTGCCTAGCCAATGGCCAATCAGCGATTTATTTATTGACCAATCAGCAACACATTTGCCATACAGAACATCCCACAGCACCCTAGCTCAACTCAATGTCTTTTTTTTTCTTTCTTTCTTTTTTTTTTTTTTTTTTTTTTTCCGAGACAGGGTTTCTCTGTGTAGCTTTGCGCCTTTCCTGGAACTCACTCTGTAGTCCAGGCTGGCCTGGAACTCACAGAGATCCGCCTGGCTCTGCCTCCCGAGTGCTGGGATTAAAGGCGTGTGCCACCACCGCCCGGCTTTTTATTTTAATAGCACACTACGTCTACTGGTATGTGCATGAGTGTGAGGCCATTCATAGAAGCAGGGGAAATCTAGCAGTGGCCACAGCCTCAAAAAAAGAAATTATTCCCCCCACCCAATAGCTTCTCATTAAGAGGTGGGGCCTGGAGATCACCTGTTTATCCATGCCAGGATTTTAACTGGCTCGAACTTGGGCAGGTAACCACAGCTGCTGTGTGCTCATGGCCTCATTACCTGTGTCAGGTCCCGAAGACAGCCTTTCACAGCACCACCCCCACTTCCTCCTGCTCTGACATTCTTTCTGCCTCCTCTTCTGTGATACTCCCTGAGCCTTCCTTTGGAGGGTGGGAAGCCAACATAGATGTCCCACTTAGGGCTGAGCGCGGCATCGTTTATTCGTCGCCCTTTGACCAGTTATGTGTCTCTGAATTGGCTGCTGCCCACTGCAAAAAGAAGCTTCTCGGACCAAGGTGGAGAGCAGCCCAGGTCTATGGGTATAATAAGCATAAATAGTTCTTGATCTAAAGCTCATGGCTGGGGAGGTCATTGGCCTAAGCATAGAACCTACTATTGTTATTGCTAAATGGCCATGTTGTCAAAGTGCCTTCTAAATATGTACGCTTATAATTTTGAATCAGCCCCATTTCATTGCCTCTGGTTTGGAACCCAGGTAGAAAATGCCCATCCATGAACATGTCTTCACAGTTTACATCAAAATGCCCATCTATGAGTGTGTCCTTGTCCTCATTGTCTACACCAGAGCTGCACATTCCCACACTTCACTCCCGCTGGACCTGCGGGCTCCCACCTCTTCAATGGGGCCTGCTCTCTGGCTGGGGGTGACCAGTACCTCTTCCTCTCTTGCCTCTGTTGCTGATAATTTGAGAGAAGACTTTGTCATGAGGTGTGTGATTGGGCTTGAGAACCTTCTCTGGGACCTACCACCCTAGATGTTAGATGGCAGTGGGTCCTTCATGAAGTGTGAAGGCTCTCATCTCCCTCCTTTGAAAACATGTTCAGTCCATAATAAAGTGCTTATGTGTCTGCCCTCACCAGCCTGGAGGAGGCCTCTGCAGAAGCTTCAATGCCCTGGGGCATGTTTCCCATGTGTAATAGCTGTCCAGTTACAACTTACAACAACTTCTAAGTATAATATAACTGTTTGGGTGACTGGAGAGATACCTCAGATGGTAAGAACACTTGCTACACCTACATGAATCTCCAATACCCACATAAAAAAAATACATGTATGACTATGTGTTCCTGTAACCCCAGCAGTATGGAGGGCAGAGACCACAGGGTCATTGGGGACTGTTGGCTGCCGTCCAGCTCTAGGTTCAGCGAGAGACTCCACTTTCAACTCAAGCAAATGAGAAAGAAAGTGACAGAGCAGGACACTTGATATCTTCTGGCCTCCCCACAAGCTCATGAGCAGTACACGTGTGTGTGTGTGTGTGTGTATGTGTGTGTGTGTGTGTGTGTGTGTGTGTGTGTGTGTGTGTGCATGTAAATATCCAGGACTCTGTAGACAGTTGTCAAGGTGGAATCTTTTCTCTGTGAACCTCTTTTTTTTTCCACCAAGATAAATGTTCATCCTCTAGCCTGTATATTAGAAACAAGACACTACCCACAGTCCTGAAACAAACAGCTTTGGCACACCAGTACGGGAGAATGTCAAGAGAGCAGCCATTGGCTGTGGGTCATTTGGGAGGATGCTGATGTCGTTACACTGTCTCATACATGCAGCACCCCAAATCTGTGAGCATCAGTCCCCTGTGGGAATGGCATTTTACTGTGGGAGTGGTATCTGCCATGGCTGTTCCTGATCTCCCAGGATGACCCCCCTATGACACACCCCAGCTGGAATCCCCCACCACACACACACACACCTTTGTATTAGTTACTTTTCTGTTACTGTGTCAAGACATTATGATCAAGGCAGTTTATATAAGGAGATTCTTCACAAGTTGGAACCTTAGCTGGGTGGATGAGGTCTTACCCTGGTCTTGCCCTTCCCTTTTTATTTAGTTGTTTTCTAGCAGCAGAAAACTCCTTAAGTTCTCTGTCAAGTGGCAGACATGCAGGGAGCTCACTTCATCCACCTCAGGTACGAAGCAGAGAGAGTGACTGGAAAGCAACACAAGGCTTTAGATTCTGAAAGCCCACCTCTAGTGACGTACTTCCTCCTAAGCCTTCCCAAACAGTGCCAAGTGGAGGTCAAGTGTTCAGATACCTGAGTCTATGGGGGACATGCTCATTGAATCCGAAATATCTCCAAGACCACACACCCCATGCTGGGAGATACATGGAGAACATAGCACAGTTGCTGAGGAAGGAAAGGAGACAGCCAGCATGGCCCAGAACTTGCTTAATATACTTGTATGTTCACAAATGGAGGGGGATCTCCAACTCTGTGCAGTCTCACAGTTTCCTGCCTGTGTCAGCCTTCCGTAAGAAATGCCTGAGGTGAACCGAAATACAGGGAAGGTCTCTTTGGCCTCACAGTTGAGGTTTCAGCCCATCATAGATTAGCTGTGACACTTTGGGCCTGTGGCAACATGGTGCCTTTGTGGCAAGAGTGGAGGAAAGAAGACCATTCACCTCACAGCTGGGTGCAAAAGGGGAAGAGACAGGGGAGGGCCCAGAGTGCCCAATATCTCCTTTGAAAATTCTTCAGTGATTGGAGTGCATCCCACTCGGCCCCAACTCAGTTACCACATCTCCATGGTACCAAAGGCCAGAGACCAAGCTTTTAATGTAGGGGCAATATCTGGAACATTTCAACCTCAAACCACAGGGAATGAGGCTGCGTGGAAGGTTAGCCTCTGGACACAGTGATAGGTCCTCTACTCCAGGACAGGGTTCCCGACATCTTCGTAGTCACCTTTAGAGAGCCTTTTCAGTACATTCTTTTCTTCCTCATCATTTCCCATGATAAATTTTTCTTCAAATGTTCTGTGTTAGCTATTTTCTCATTGTTGTGACCAGACACCTGACTTAGGGATGAAGGGTGAGTTTTGGCTCACAGTCTGAAAGTTCAGTCCACCACAGTGTGGAAGGCAGACGTGGCAGTCAGAGCATGAGGCAGCTGGTCACTTTGCATCTGCAGTCCAGAAGCACGGAGACATGAATGGAGGCGCTCACTTTCTCCTTTTCATTCACTCCCATACTCTAGCCCATGGGATGGCGCTGTCCACATTCCGAGTGGACTTTCCTGTTTCCATTAACCCAGCCTAGAAAATACCTTCTAGCCATGCCCAGAGTTTTGTCTCTTAGGTGACTCAAGATCTTATTAAGGTGACAGTTGTTATTAACCACCACAACTACTGTGTGTGTGATTTATGAATATCTATTGAATAAGAAGACGCTTTTGTTCACCAAGATTCAGTTTTTACCCTCTGGGGTGCGTTATTTTATCACTGTGAATGCAAACTCTAAAACTGGAAGGTGACTCTCTTATATTCTGTTTTTCTTTGATCATTAAGAAGTTCAAGGCCAAATTTAGCTCTCACAGAGTTACTTAAATTTTGGTTTTATTTCCTTGGCCCTCCAGAATGCTCTCTGGCCTATTAAAAACCCACTTTTACTTTTAACTACCCAACTTAATATGCACTTCCCCCACATCTTTATTCAAAGTAGATAGTATATAAGCTTTATCCTATAAATGGAAAAATCTTTTTTTCCTATTTAAAAACCACCCTTGGTGTCTGAAGATTGCCACCCAGTATCTAAAGAAATTATTTCAAAATCAATTTGAAGATTATTCTTTCATGTAAAGATTGGATCTCTTTCATTCTTTACAGATTATATTATCTTCTGCTCTGGATTCCTCTATGGCACTGGGCTTCATAGGTCATGTTCTTGGAAGTCTTTGTGGGTTTAGTTCTATATTTAATTGCTTTATTTTCCTTTTTTAAAAGTCTATTTGGTAACTTTCCCTCTGTCTTCTCAACATGCCTTTTAGAACTCTTTAAATACATACTGTCTTGTTGGGGGTTCTCAGAAGAGTGGGGACTCTCTAATCATTTGACCCAATTGTCCTAAACTTGGCTGACCCAATTGACCCCTCACCTACAAAATCTGCTGTCCCTGCCACTTGCCTTGGGGCCTAAGCTAGTGTCCTAGGCCTGAAAGGGAGTAGCAGTGGCCCTCCTGTTGGACTCAGGTGGAGCTCATTTTGAAATTCACTAACTTTGTTTCAGCCCTGGACATTAAAGGGATAATATAGTCTTTCTTGTTTGTTTGGGTTTCATTGAGTTTTTGGTTGTGTTGTTTTGTTTGTTGAGACAGGGCCTTGCTCTGTAGCCTGGGACAGGGCCTTGCTCTGTAGCCTGGGCTGACGCAGAACTCAAGACAAACCTCCTGCTTCAGCTTCCTGATTGCTGAAATTACAGATGTGGCCCGCTGTGCTCCTCCTTGGCATCTTATCCTTTACTCATTGCTACGGTGGGTGTTTCCAGGAAGGTGTCTGTAGGCAGGATCAATATCTGTAATCAACTGACTTCATAAAGGGGAGTCCCTTGATAATGTGGGTGGCCCTGAGCAAATCAGTGTAAGACCTTACAAGGAAAACAATTTTCTGAAGAAAAAATTCCAGCCCTAAGACTAGACGTCCTCGGTCTGATTTGTACTCAGGTGTCCATCACAAGTTGGAACTCACCAGGGTATGAGCAATTTCTTAACCTGTTTATATTTACTCTCTCTCTCTCTCTCTCTCTCTCTCTCTCTCTCTCTCTCTCTCTCTCTCTGTGTCTGTCTCTGTCTCTGTCTGTCTCTCCCTCGTCCTATCTCTTTCCTTCCCTCTTTCCCTCTGCTTTTCCCACTTCCATCTCTTTTCTGTCTTCTCTCTCACTTCTCTCCTTTTCCCTCTTTCCTCATTCTCCTTTCCTTTCTCCTATTTCCCTTCTCTTTTTTTCCTCTCTCCTCTCTCTCCCTTCTCCCCATTCTTCTCTCTCCACTTTCTTCTTCCTCTCCTCTCCCCACTCCCTTCTCATCATCTTCTTCCCTTTCACCTGTCTGCTCTCTCCTCTCTCCCTGACTCTCCTCTCTCCCTGACTGACTCTCCTGCTGTGGGATGGTCTGTATGTCAAATGTGTTGCTGATTGGTCAATGAATAAATCACTGATTGGCAGTGGCCAGGCAGGAAGTATAGGCGGGACTAACAGAGAGGAAAATTGAGAGAACAGGAAGCTGGAGAGGGAGACACGGCCAGCCGCCATCAGGATAAGGAAGATGTAAAGTACCGGTAAGCCACAAGCCACGTGGCAAGGTATAGATTAATAGAAATGGATTAATTTAAGCTGTAAGAACAGTTAGCAAGAAGCCTGCCACGGCCATACAGTTTGTAACCAATATAAGTCTCTGTGTTTACTTGATCGGGTTTGAGCGGCT
This sequence comes from Peromyscus californicus insignis, assembly GCF_007827085.1. Lineage (NCBI taxonomy): Eukaryota > Metazoa > Chordata > Mammalia > Rodentia > Cricetidae > Peromyscus > Peromyscus californicus. Next base: position 68,139,111 of record NW_026294562.1, on the reverse strand, counting down.
TGGGACTGGCGGGTGAGAGAGATTTGTCCAGACTGTGGGCCAGGCAGGAAAACTCTAGCAACACTCTCCTCTCTCCCTGACTCTCCTCTCTCCCTGACTCTCCTCTCTCCCTGACTCTCCTCTCTCCCTGACTCTCCTCTCTCCCTGACTCTCCTCTCTCCCTGACTCTCCTCTCTCCCTGACTCTCCTCTCTCCCTGACTCTCCTCTCTCCCTGACTCTCCTCCTTATGCCCCCTTCTCCTCATTCTCTCTCTCCACTCTTCCCTGCCCCTTTCTCTCCACCTCTCTTCTCTCTTCACTCTTTATCCCTCTCTTTGCCTTCCTTCTCCTCTTCCCCCTTCTCTCTCATCTTCTCCCCTCTTCTTCCCCTCTCTCCTCTTGCCTTCCTCTCTTAAGTAGCTTCTGGTCAGCTGTTTGGTCACAGGGAAAAGAGAAGTAGTCAAGCCAACACAGTCAAAGTTGAATTCTTGGCTTTAATGTTCATGTTGAGGCCATGTTCAAAAATATCCTCATTGGAAGAAAAACCACACTACAGCAAGAGGGATAGTGCATTACCCAGCAGAGAACTTACGTCAAATGATTCAGGGAGAGCAATGCACTGTGCCCTACCACAGAGTATCACTCAAAGGCAGGAAATACCTTTTCTCTCAGGAGAATTGATAGGATTTTCAACAGCTTCTCTGAGAGAGCCTCCTAAGCACAACCACAAATAAGTTCCCTTAGGACAGTCCTCAGTTTCTGTGTCATTGGAACCACAGATGAGAAGTCACCACTGACACTTCTCTTAACACTGAAGTCTCCACTCAGAACCCCAAGGAGCAAAAGTGAGTCCCTTCCTGAGCTTGTGAAGTCAGGGTCAAGAGTCTTTCCTGTCCCTGTCAAATGTTCCAGGGTTCCTGCCAGGTAGAACCTTCTTCAGTCTCCTGGCCTGCTGTGAGCAGAGAGCTAACATTGTCTCTGAAGTTCCTCTGGGAGCAAACAGGTAATGCTCAAGGGAGGCTATTCTATGCAAAAGACAGAAATAAAAGGACTCCATGATCCTCATGGGTGAAGAGGAAGGTGAGCTCCGTTCCCTGAAGCTGCAGTGTTTGAATGGAGCCTTGGACTACTGTGGAAGGAACTAAGAATCCAGGGCACTGTGTCAGAGAATGAACTGAAAATGGTTCCGAAGCAGGAGGAAGAGGTGAGAGAGGCATGCTGGGAAGGAGTGCCTAGAGTCATGGCCAGAGACTTAGTGAGACCAGGCCATGGGGGAGGGGGGCTACTGTCCATGATTTCAATTCAAAGGCAGGAAGAAGAGTGACCAACCCCCACCCCAGGTGAGGGGTCTGTAGGAGGGTGCTCTTCTGCCAATAACAGGGAAATGGAAGGGCAGGCCACGAGGCCTAGCGTCTCCACCATCACTAGATGAAGCTGGCATCCACACCTCAGAGGAAGCGAAAGAAACCCTAGAGGTGCAAGTTGGCTTTGGGGTTTTGTCTCTACCATTAGAACTAGGGATGTTCTTGCTGGGGATGGGATGTAGAGCAGGAGAGGGAGGACTCCGAAAAATGTCCAGGGGTGCTCTAGCCATTAAGAGATAAAGACACATCCACATCTATGATGCTGTGAGCCTCTGCCTCCACCACACTGGTAGCATTCCTTCAGTCCGTAGAAGCTCCAACAATTTGTATCCACCGTCCACTACTAACTGCACAAATTGATCATCACTCTGGGCTTCTGAAGTGAGCCGTGCAGTGGCCATAGTGGAAAACATCCACAGAAAGCACCTGAATCCAGAAAGCCACCCAGGAAGCTGCTGGCTCCCAGCACCCAGACTCCTCGGCTGCTAATGGAAAGGTGCAGCAATTTGGGAGGCAAAAATAATCAGTTTGGGAACGGAATATTTTTGAATTAGCATAAATTAGGCTATTTAAAAATACTTGTTAACAGTTAATTTAACATTATGCACACTCTTGTTGGGGAGGAGGACACTTAATATTGAATAAGGAGCTACCTGCAAAAGGCAGGGTTATTTTTAAACACGTGCATATTTTTGGTTTCTCGGCAGGGTATACAGACAACATCTGCAGGCTTTCACTGCCTGGTGGAGGCTTTTTCACATGAAAAGCAAACTTCATAAAAGCAAAGCAATTATAATGGTGAAGCTACGGCAGAACCATCCCCCAGTTTTTCAGAAGTGTTAGTGAAATGAGTGGTTTTCGATATGAGCATCCTATTATTTTAGCCTTGGAGTAAAGACTTCACAGTTTCTTCGGTTTTGATGGCTTGAAAGTGCTCAATTGGCAGCCCAGATATCCAGTGTCCAGGAGTCAGGATCACAGTTTTTATAGCCTTGGATATGGACTCCCTTAAGGGAAGAATGCCAGGAATGGAATGTAAAGCCTCGTGGCTGGTCCAGTGTGGTCTCCAGGTGCCTCGGACATCCTGGCTGTGACAGATTTGCACACATTTGATTGAAGAACTGATTCCAGGCCCAGATCTCCACAGCTCAGAGTCAAGGATGTGTCAAAAGAGACTGATGGGCCTCAGAGCCTGGCCTCTACTGCTTTTGAATCCCTAACTCAGGCAAAGGCCCTTTCTCAGACATATTCACATTTGCATCCTTCCATTATTAGCTGTGATCAGAGGGGAAAGGAAATTGGGTCCCCAGCTAGAAGAAGCTTATGGTGTTAAAAAGTAGAAAATGGATTCCAGAATTTTCTCTAAGTAAAGACTCTCAGGATTCAGGCAATGTCCTCAAGTTTTAGATTCTTCATTCGTCACAGTATTTGGAAGCTCAAGGCACAGAATGGCCATGCAACTTACCAGGGTCACACAGATGGCTTTCTATGTGAAGGCATCTTTAGAACTCATGTTGGGTTAGGAACGGATGGTTTAATGGGCAGGTCTTCTGCTTCCCTTAAGGGTCTCAGTTTTCCTACAGATGTTCTGCACAACTCACTCTCCAACCAGGCTGCCATCTTCCTTTGCTCTACCAAGACAACAAAGCAACCCTCCAGGCTACAGCAGCTTTTGTGTGTGCATTCAAGTGTGTACGTATATTCGAGAAAGGCCTGTTTGTTGTCTCTATGCTCTCCATCTTGTTTTTTTGAGACAGGATCTTTGACAGAACCTGGAACTCAGTGTTTCATTTAGACTGTCGGGCCAACAAGTTCCCAGGATCCACTGGTCTCCACCCCCTCAATGCTGGGGTTACAGGTATGTGCACCGGACTTGGCCTTTTTTAACATGGGTTCTGGGGGATGGAACCCAGGTCCTCATGCTTGCACAGCAGCCCTTCACCCACTGAGCCAGCTCCTCTACCTGATACAGCCGCCTTCTGACAAGCATGTTAGTGTGAACCAAGGCTATGAATGCCAGAGAGGATCACTGACTGCAGGTTCCCTCTGTAGTGTATCACCACATCACGTGACTATAAACTGCCCTGAGTAGCTAGCTTGCCAATGAGTAGACTATCAGTCCTTTTACAGCTTGCTGTGGATGACCACATTGTATTTGTGGTGAGAAGGTTCTGGCTACATGTAGGTAGCACTTTCTTCCAGCAGGCCAATAAGGCTGCCCCACCTTGGCTGGGGAAGAGGCAAGGCCCCCCGGGGAGTCTTTACTCCATCTGAATCCAGGCTGGCTGTCTTCAGCTAGTCTGATGGTGAGCCAGTCTCTGAGAAAGGTGAATTCAAAGAATAAATAATTCAATTTTTAAAAAGTACTCAAAACCAGCAAGGCTTGTAGAAATCTCACGAATTTAGGAGACAGTTAGGAGCAACAGTTCTTACATCCCTTTGACACAGTAGAGACTTTGTCTTCTCCATTCTGACTCGTCCTCACCCTGAGCAGCAGCTGTGCCCTGGTGGGCTGAGGTAGATTGGCATCCCCTCTAGTCCCTGCACAGCACCCTTCCTGTTCTGAATGGCTAACTTGTGTCTCCACGTGTCCCTCACCCTGTCAAAGGCCCCCTGTTCCTCCCAGGTCTCAGCTTAGGTCCCAAGTTCCTGGCAGCACAGCTGAGAGCCCACAGAATAAGACTGGGGGAGCCCAGAGAGCTGAGCAGTGACCACAGGGTCCCATTCAGGGAGGGAACCGTACACAGAAGCATATTAGGAGGACAATGGCAGGAAAGCAGGGCCATGGTGCCTCTCACTTCCCCCTTTTTCCTAATCCCCCCATCAGTCAGAAGCCCCTCTCCTTCCCCTCCACTTGGGGCAACACACTTGGGACCTTCCACAAATTTTCACACTTCTGCTGGAGAGGTGGTGTAGCCTCCTACTGCTAGGTGATTGTAGAGGGAAGCTACCTGGTCCTTTCACAGGGGCAGGGGCACTTAATGCAGGAGGAATATACCTGTACACACTGTAGTTTTAGCACACAGGGTCCAATTGTCCCAACTGTCCAAACTTGAGGTTACCTTCCTTTTTCATGACCAATAATTTCTTTTTTCTTAGCTCCTAGCCCTAGGCAAATTGTACTGATTACACACCGTGAGTCTGGGACATCTTCACTCTAGTCCTAGAGATTAGGAGCTGCTCCTGGGTGTTAATTGTGCCTCACACCAGCTTAAGCCAAACCTTGCGGCCTCAGAGATGGCCTTCAAACACCAGATAATTGGTGGGTACTGTTAGCTCATAAGCTGTGATGACGTCATAGCTGGGTCAGGGAATGTGGCATGATATACTGAGAATATCCTATGGCATTCTCTGTGAGGTGGATGGACATCAGCTGCAAGCCTGCAGGGGAAGCATGGAGGTTCAGCAGGGATAGTGAAGCCCCAGAGAATAAGGGCGGGTCTTGAGGAGGCAAGAAACAGCACACCAGTGTCCAGAACATCTGGAAATCTAGGAAGAAGATCAGAGAAGAAGGCAAAAGATTAAGGGACTGTAGAGGTGGTACCTGCTGGCTAAGATAAGGTATCCACTCCCACGTACAGACCAGGGCCAGATGATCGTGGTTATGGTTGTAGTGGCAGAAGGCAGGTACTTTGGCCCTAGTTGCTGCTTGGGAAGAGAAGAAGGATGGGAGAGGTGATCAGGAAGGCGTAACTAGAAGGAGGAAACAGGTTGCTCTCTGTCAACATTACCACTGTTACCACTATCTTCATTACCACCAACTCCACCACCACCACCACCATCACTACTGTGCCCACAAACAGTCATCACCACCACCACCACCATTATCACTACCATGACCATCATCATTACCACGGTCACCTCTATCTCCACCCTCACCTCCAACACCATCATCAGTACCATAACTACTCTCATCACCATCCTTACCTCTGTCTCCAATATCACCATCTTTACCCCAACCACCATTGTCATCCCCATCATCACTATCATGATCATCATCCTCACCACTGCTGACGTCCTTATCACTATCACTACTACCATAACCACACTCACAACCATCACCATCATTGCTTCTATCATCACCACCACCACCACTACCTCCACCATCCTGACTACAACCACCACCATCACCACCACCAAGGCCATCACCACCACAACTTCCACCCTTGTTGGCCCTAAGGTTTTTGGAGTGTAAGAGGAAGTTGTTTTCATGAAAACACTTTGCAGTCAATCGTGTTGCAAGAACTAACCCCAGGCCCCACCCAGGTCAGGAAGGTGTAGAAGCGGCCACAGGCACTCAGGAAGCTGCTTCAGTGCAGGTACCTGTACCAAGAAGATCACTAGGCTTCCAAAGTCGGTGCTGATGCATCAGCCGACAATTACCTTTGAGAACTCGTTATCACAAACTGCTCCATCAGGGAGAAAGCAGGATCAGCAGAAATGTAAGAAGATGTAAGAAGGTAGAAAAGATGGGGAGTTAGACGTAAAGGGAAGAAGGGAAGAGAGAAGTGAGGGAAAGAGTGGTGAAGGAGCAAAAGGAGTACCTAGTTCACAGCCCTCACCTAATTCACACATCCTGTGGGGCCTGTTGCCTGCCGCACAGTTAGAGAGGAAGCAGACAAGGAAGGCAAGCTCCAGCCAGTGCCCACCAAGTGCCCTGGCTTGCTTCTCTCTGGGAAGGCTAATTCTCACCCTGCCCTATACTTTTTCCTGCTGAGAGATCTCTTTGGTGGTAAAAGAGACACCGTCTTTGGAATGCAGGGGCAGGGGAAGGGGAGAAAGGTAGAAAAATCCTAACCAAACCTTAAATTGCTCTCATCAGCTTCCTGGAGCCACTTAGTGGTGAGCCAAAAAAATCACAATGTTGGCAAGCTATTATTGTGTCTAAAAGAGAATATTTATTTTTGACATGGATCTCTATAATTCCCAAAATATTTAACACATCGATTATCTCATTGGAGTCTCAAAACTGTCATGGGTATACAAGAGGAACAACATATTTCCTTCTCACTTTATGACAAGAGTGCAAGCCCTGGCAAGTCTGAGTGGCATGTGGCTGTGACTTTTTGCAGGCCGATGACAAGCCCAGGCAGGCATCTCATGATGCTCAGAGCATACACTGTCTCACTGAGTCCTCTCAATATCTATCATGTGGCTGGACCTGGCCTTGCTCATTCGTTCAACGCATGCCTGTTTCTCTAGGTGCTGGGGAGGGTAGTAAGCAGAGAAGTCCTTTCATGTGGCACAGTGCTCATGACCCATCTCTGGAACCTCATACTAGTCAGAATTCTAGCTTTGAGACTTACCAAGTGCATGCAGATATTTGATTTTGGACATGTGATTAAGCTTGGTTTCTTCTTCCCCCTCCTCCTCCTCCTTCTTCTTATCTTCCTCTTCTTCCTCTTTTGTCCTTTTATTTTTGAGACAGAGTCCCTAGTTCAGGCTGGCCTTGCTTCCCTCTCCATTATCGGGAGGGGAGAGTCCTTAAGCAAAATAACAGCTTTCTTACGGATAGGAGCTGGTAGGATGCTAAAGGAAGGATGGCAGCTTCCCTCAAGGGCATTGGCAGTGCGTGGCCAAACTCTGACAGCGCTTGCTAACCCAACATTATGTATCTTCCTGGGAATGGCTCCTTATTCTCCAGGTCACAGTCACACAAAAGAAACAATTTTCTCCATAGACCTGCCTTGCCTCCACTGCTCTTCTCCTACCTGACGAAGACTGTTACGTGATGGGGCAGTGTAATTGGAAGTGACTGGTTGGTCACCTGCCTTCAGTCTTGTGTGGGTGGGTGTGCTCTCTTAAGGAAGAGGCTTGGATGCATGGAAAGCACCTATCTTTGCAAGATGTTAAGGGTGGGGCTGTTAGTATCTGAGATGGGACATGGATGTCTAAGATGTCTGAAATTCTATGATTTCCCCACCTACTTGGAGAGCGTTGAGCATGTTGGTGAGTTCCTCAAAGTATCTAGACACCTGTCCTGCACATCAGTGGAACAGATTTACTCCTGAAATCTTAGAGAGTCCCTGGGGCCTGCTTAGCCATTACTGAGTCACAGTGTTCACTGAGAATATGGTCCTGTCAGCTGAGACTAGGTCCCTGCTGACACACCCACAAGGGAGGCCATGTTTTACACAGGACACACAGGTCCCCAGTGGAGACTCAAAATCATAAGCAATTTAGCAGGAATGCACGGCAAGGTTCACTGTAGGCCCAAACACTGCTCCTTCTGAGGTGTCTCACAAGATACCCTGGAGAGTGGTCAACAGAGATTGTGCCCCCATAGAACTCAGAGAGTGGTCCTAGAAGTATAGCAACCTACCCTCCCCCCACCCAGTACACACCTGCCCTCACTCTGTGTGAGTGAAGGCCACAGAGAAGAGTATGGTTCTCTGAACAGCAGCAGAAACTAGCCAACCCATGGTTTGGATGGGTAAACCATTGTGCTAAATTATGAGAAAAAAAAAAAAAGCATCAGAAACCATTGCCATTGGCAACAATAAGACAGACTCTCTGTGTTAGTCAGGGCTCTTTAGAAGAACAAGATAGATAGAATAAAGACATATTATATATAAAAAGCAGCTTATTAAATTAGCTTACACAATAGGGCTGAGAAGTCCAGTGATGGCCATTTGCACACCGAGAGGCCAGGGAGAGCAGGTAGCTGCTCAGTTATGCAGGAGGCTGGATGCCTCAGTGTCCTATCTGGTAATAAAGGCTTGAAGGATTTGTGGAGAGCTGCTGGTCTTCAGTCCCCAACAGAAGCCTGAAAGGATCTGGGTTCTGACGGCTGTGAAGAACGGTGGGTGATGGGGTAGACTCACTCACCACCATGATGTGAAGGCAACAAGTAACACTGCTTCTAGGAGAGGGTCTTCTCACCTTACTGAATCCTTCCTGGAAATATCCTCACACAAGAAGCATGCCTCTTAGTTGACTCCAGATCCAAGTAAGATGACAATCAAGATTAAGCACTATACCCTCAAAAACTGTGATCAGCCAAAAACATCACCAGTCTGACAGGGTGGTGCATGCCTGTAATCTCAGTATTTGTGAGGTTGAAGCAGGACGATAATGAATTTAAGCCATATATAGTAAGTGTACAGACACCGATGACTACGTAGTAAGACTCTGTCTCAATCAATCAAACCCTAGCATGTGACTCTTTCATGAGCCTAACAACTTTGGAAAGATCTAAGTCCTTCTCCAGATGAACTTCTCATAGTGAGATATCAAGGTCGTCAGAAATGAAATCTAAAATTTAAAGTACATCTATGTTGAGATTTGCTCTGCCTAGACAGACAATGTGAGTATTAGCAATCAACTCTTCTCTTTCAGATGCTGCCCAAATCCATAGCCACACTCTGACCTTCATGATCCAGGGCCTTTCATTTCAGAAACCAAGTTGTGGTCCAACCTCCAGTCCTTCCCCTTTGTCCATCCCAGAGTGTGCTTGCTGAGAGAGCTTTGCTCCAAGGCCTGAGCAGGTAACAACTGGCTATGCAAGAACAAGCTGAACCATGGAGAGTCCAGCCCTGGCATTTAAGATGATGACTGTTCTGGTCAATGCCAGCCAGAGTCTGTGAACACTACCACCATCAGAGCTTTGGCTTCTGACTCTTTCAGAGGACTTCTGCAGAGCCCATCAGGTCCATCTCTCTATCCACATGGCAGGCCTTCTGGAGCCATGCCTTGCAAGGCAGGAGCTCCTCAGAAGTCCATAGTGAAAGCCACCTCATACGTACAGAGAAGCACTCCTCAACAGCTCAGGGATGCTGAATCTGATTCACATTGAGCAGAGGCAGAGAGGCTTCCCAGGGTTTCCTGGTCTCTGATCTCAGACATGGTTCCTTCCTACACAGCCTCCTGAGACTCACTGGATCATTAAGTGCACTCTGCCCAGCATGAACGCAGTGCTCTTGGGAAGGCAGCAAGCTGTGTCCTCAGACCATATTAATAGACCAGCTCTCCAGGGAAGAACACATAGTGCTGAGACTGGGTAGCATCTGTCAGTGAGAAGATCACTGGTTAGTCCAGAGTCCATACTACCCTAGCTTTCAGGGGACAGAGCCAACAAAGCTGCCTAGTAGCAGCCTTGGAGGATTGCAGGAGAGGACATACCTACCTATCAGGGCAGGGCCAGTTCTTTGTTCAACTGTGAAAAGGACAGAACAATGCCTCAGAAAATGGGTCAACACAGTAAGATTCCCAAGAAACTTAAGGGAGGTATCTCTTAGCAGAAACCCAATAGAGATTTTATCTTAGAAAGATGTGTGGCTGTGACTTGGGCCTAACAAATCCAATCTGCAAATAAGACTGTAAAAGACCCATAAACATTAAAAAAAATACATGGCATAAATGTCACAAGCTTGAACTGAAGAGGGCAGAAATGCTCTTCAGATAAAGGGGGAAGAGACGCTTTCAGACTCAACAAGCTCCAACACCAGGCAGCAAGTGGACAACACATTACACGTGTGAGCATGATTGCCTGTTATGAGAAAGGGAGTATGGTTGAGGCAGAAGTCCAGAGGGTAGGTCAGAGAGCCCAGGCAAAAGCAAGACTGAGTCCCACACAAGAATCCACAGCTTGCCTGGATGGGTTTAAACATGTGTACTGTTCCTTCTGAATATGAGTATGATAGGAATTGGTTTTGGTCTGCTCCACTGATTGCATTTTGCATGTGTTGGTTCACAAGTTCCATCAATAGAAAAGGTGTTCCAGATGTGCTGAAAGTTACATCCAAGTAACCTACTTCCATGAGGACCCAACTTATAGGAAGAGAGCCTCGATTGCTCAGTGATGTTGTAAAGAATAGGCGGTGGAGTAGGGTAGGTATGAGTATGTTTCACATGTGGAAGAAAGGTAGGTGATTTGCAGTCAATCAGTAGGCTGTGCAGGGGTTTAAAAATACATCCACACAATTATCGTCATCATCGTTCTGTCCTCGTCAGAGAAGCTCTGCTCCCCAAGGTGGGCAGTAGATAATACATCTAGTCAAAATGCAGAGAACAAGTTAATTGACTATGGAGTGCTCAGCCACAAATGGGACATCTATATCCCACTTCATCATGTAATTGGGAGCAGAATGAGTGGCAGAGGTTGCAGGGAACTGCTGGGGAAGTGTTCTTTGGACATAACAAGGTCACTATACTCATGAACTCATAGTGACTATGGCAGCCTGCACAAAATCAAACCAGCCAAACTTCCAGCATAGATGAGGACACACACAAAATGTCCCACCTCTGGAGAGGGCCTATTTTCAGTTAATGTTCTTCAGGGATTGTAGGTTGTCCATGCTTCAGTGGATGGCCCTGCACTCATGCACATATGGGTGGCTCTAATTGGACTGGAGGGGGTAAAATAATTAAAATATGAAGCTGGGAGGAGCCTAGTGGAGGAATTGGGAGGATCTGGAATGAGGAAGTGGGGTGGATATGATCAATGTGTTTTATATATGTATGAAATTTTCAAGTAATTAAAATATACCCGTGAGTCTTTGATAGATCTTCCTTTAACAGCTGGACTTTTTTTTTTTTTTTTTTTTTTGGTTTTTCGAGACAGGGTTTCTCTGTGTAGCTTTGCGCCTCTCCTGGAACTCACTTGGTAGCCCAGGCTGGCCTCGAACTCACAGAGATCCGCCTGGCTCTGCCTCCCGAGTGCTGGGATTAAAGGCGTGCGCCACCACCGCCCGGCTTAGACTTTTTTTTTTTTAAGTCGTCCCTTGAGTATGAACTGGGCTGAATGATCGCCCTTCAATGAATGATATGAGTGATTGCTCAGCCTAGGTCATAAAAACACAATAACCATCCCTGGGTTCTCTTTCAGATTCCTCATCCTGGGAGAAGACAACTGCCGTGTCATGAGGCAGCAGTCAATGGGAAGCTTACATGGTTAAGACCTGAGGCCAGAAGCCAGACATAAATGGAGTGCTGCCGAGGGCCCTGAGAATAAGTCACCAGGGAAAAGAGCTGCAGCCCTGGGTTAGCTCCAAGGCAGGACTGCCCAGCACTCCTTCCTGAGTTCCTGACCCACAGGCCTCGTGTGATAACGAGCGGTAGTCATTTAAGGACACTCAATGTGGCCACAATTCTCTACATAGCGATGAATAATATGAATCTATTTTGATGGAAAAATAAATCATTTTTGTGTTTTCCTCTGATCATGAATAGTTAAAATTATACAGAAACTTGGGATGCAGGCAGAACTCATGGAGCCTATTTAGAACAGGGTGGGCTTTCCTGTTGAGCTTTGGAAATAGATCTTTTATAGATTGAAATTTTCCCTCCAGGTCATTTGGGTTGGGGCCTGGTAGATGTAGTGATTATTTTGACTTAATTTGAGCCTTCCACTTCTTTCCGTGCTGATTTTTGTTTGTGTGTGCCTTCCTGAAGAATCACTTATTTCATTCACACTTTGAAGTCTCATGATAGAATTCTTTACAACATGCATTTATAATGACTGTGTGTTTGTTCTTGATCTTCACTGGGATATGGTTCCATTGTCGATCTCCTTTCTTGCTTAGGTTTTCTAGAAAGTTCTGTCCCACTGATTTTGTTGTGGCTACTGCCACTGCTGTTTTTATTTTATTTGTTCTTGACTCAAGGCAAACTTATGATCTGTTAACTCTGGCTGGCCTTGAACTCATGGCACTCCTCTGCCTTAGCCTCACGAATACTGGGAACACAGATGTGCACTACCTCACCTGGCTTTGAGTGTTTTTAATAGAAACATTGCTTAGGTCCATCAAGGTCTTGAACTTTTATTTTTTTATACATTCTAGTTTCATTATTGTACCTTAATTTTGTTACCATGGCATCCCCAGGGTGCTCACTCACCACCCGCAAAACTTCCTACTTTTTTAGTGAATAGTAAGCATATTCCTAACTCATGCATGCGCCTAGCTTTTTGGTTTACTAATTAAGAACATATGTGAGTGTGAGTTGGCCTGAATGGGCTTTGCATTTCCAGTTTTCATGCAATCATTCTGTAATTGCAGTCTGGATTTCCCTTTTCTCAGATGTTATCTGTAGGACAGAAACATTTTAATTTCCTGGCTGAATTTTTATTATTAGACATTTGAAATTTTATCATCTTGTGGTCTGAGAAACTGACCTAAACATTCTAAAACTTACTTAAAAATTTTGCCTGATCCCTGAATAGTCCTAAGTGGTAGATATTATTTATATCTGTGTACATTCATTTATTTCATTGTGTGATTCGATACAAACATATAAAACTGTAAATGTCACATGTGTATGATTGCAACCACCTGTCCTTTTCTGTGCAGTTCCTGGGCTCCAGGCTCCTTTCAAAGATGAAATCAAACCTCATCTCTGTAAAGTCTTCCTGACCTTCAGCGTAGGAAATAATTGTCCCAAATGGTCTCTGAGTCTTAGCAACATTCACTGCCATTACTGTGATGGGAGTCCCTGCCCTGCCCCCAAACTGGCTAGTCTCCTGCCCGGTTGCCTGCCCAGGGCTAGGCCCTGCACTCAACATCCAACAGTGACAGGGAAATGTGGAGGAACACACCTCCAAGGTCACCGGCTGTAACGTCAGATGGGTTGGCATTTTCTTTGTTCAGACTTGTGTTCTATAGAGAAATGCCTGAATTAGCTAATGTTTTGAGCAAAACACAGTGTCAGCTCTGTGTTAGGATTCAGACCTGCCCCAGATCTGTGACAGGAAGCATTTCTAACCCTTGCCCTGCCAGGCTGCTCCCTGCCAGCCTCATAATCAGTCTACTAGGCAGCGATGAAGGAAACACCTCCTGTCTTTCCCAGACACCCTGCCTTCTTGCCACAGATGAGATGAATCCTGCAAGGACTGGGACACAGTGGGCTTAAATCCTCCATTGTAAGCAATGTAAACAATTGTAGACATTGTAAACAATGGAGGATTTGAACTGATTTCATCAAGTCCTGTTTTATACCATATACAAGACATTGAGGTTTCTTTTTAGAGCAGTTTGGGGTTCACAAGGAAGTGAATCAAAATCTACAGTTTTCATGCACCCCTTGCAACCAAATGCACAGTATTTTCATAAGAGAGAAGACTTACTATTTCTTTGAATATTGCATGAGCACAATTCTTTTTACATTTTTATGATCTGAGATTTTGATTGTATTGTGATCCTCTTTATGCTTCTCAGTCATGTTAAGAATTTTTCTTAAATGAAGAATTTGTTTCTATTCACTAGGTTCTGTCTGTATGTAGATCTAGCACAGAAAAGCTGCAGACACCTTGTTTGGATTCCTGGAGGCTCACTGGTTTAACTCTGTCCTGAAAAGATAAGATCAGAGGTATGGTATACAGAAGGTATCTAATCATTGCTTGACAACTTGAATGGAGATAGTTAGCTCTATGGGGAAAAGGGTAAGTGTTGGTTAAATGATGATTTTCTAAGTCCCTAGACCCGAGTGAAATGATGACATTTGTGCATGAAAGTAAATGTTTCCACTCGCCGTGTAAGGCAAGTGCTAGTGGGGAGCAAAACCCTTCCTCTGGGTTTTGGAACTCTCTGGAAAGGTTACTAGTTTGTGGCACAGCAGAATCTGCAGTGGAAGCTCTGGCACTTCTCCTTCTAGCAGCTTCTAATTGATGCAGCTCTGCCCTCTGTGGAATGTCAGTGGTGAATTTTGGTTAAGAAAAGTACATCAGCTGATCATTTTTGGGTGTTTGACCAGGGCTGGAATATAAAGTGCTTAAAAAAAAATACTTCCATAAAGGAAACTTTATTCCTCTCCCTTTTTTAAAAACGTGGGCACATCATTTCTTTCACTTTCATAGGTCAGTAGGCATGAATGAGCTCACGGCCCTCATTCTGTTTATTGTATTATAAAGATGACTTACAAATGTCCTAAATCTGCTGCCATCCACAGACCGGAAGGATGGTTCTGGGAAAGTTTGGTGGAGAGCTGAGTCCTCCTGGGAACTCTCCAGGGACGATGGGGAAAGCTGCCACAAACCAAAGTGCTTTGCACCGTCTCTTCCAACTCCTTACCAGAAAATGTTTTCAGTGCAGCAAAAAGAGGTTAAAACGGTTCATAAATCTGTAACAAATCTGTTGACTATAAAATAATTCCTGTCAAACTAGAATGGCTTAAAGATTCTGGGAAAAAAAATAGAATGTCCTCTTCAGTTCTTAGCTAGTGGCTGAACCTCCTCCTCCATCCTCCTTCTCCTCCTCGTCTCTCTCACAAATGTGATTGATTGATTGATTGATTGGTTGGTTGGTTGATTGATTGGTTGATTTTACTCTGATTTACGTAGCTAGAGCTTGAACTAATTAAAACAAACACCCAAGTGAGGATTCACTAACCCAACTAAAAAGCCATTCCATTTGTTTTATGTACCAGTGAAATACTACCCGTTAAGCACTTTCTCTCCTGTTGGTGGGGGTCTAGGCACCACTGTTAAGCAGACTAGTGATCAAAACAAGCCATAAGAGGCACATAGTTATGTCTTATCTCCAAAGAAGGGTGACCTAGTCTCTAGCTCATCTCCCTTAGCTCTTTCCTTTGGGTTTATAGCTTTAAAATTTTTCTTTGTCAATGGAGGAGATAAGGCAAACATTTGCAGAAACCTCTGCAGAGATGGGAGAAGCAATTCACATGATTATGGACTGTGATACACCAGTTCCTGACTGCAGCATGACAATCTTTATTTCATGTAATGCTACCATTACCCGATGGACAGAGAATCATGACCTTGAGTTAATGGGTAGGCTCAGATGTCCTCAGGGTCATCTTACTCCATGGTTAGTTCAGTTGGGTTTTGTTATGACCTGCATTATTAGGTACTTTTCAGTTACTGTGATGAAACGTCATGACCAGAAGCAACTTAAAGAAGAAAGTTCATTTTGGCTTACAGTTCCAGAGGGCTAAGTCAGTAATGATGGGGAAGCATGGCGGCAGGCGGCTGGAACAGGAAGCTGGCTGATCCCTTCTCATTGACACATCAGGAAATAGAAAGAGGGCACTGGAAGTGGAATAACGGTTAGGATTAGGGTTATGGTCAGTGTCTTTTGGCAATGAAATACATCTAGCATCCCATCCCTAGTTTCCAGCAGTTCCCACCATCTTTCATTGCTTCTTAGTCCTGCCCATGCCATCACCACAGCCTTTACTGCCCGCCATCTGCTACCTTAATGCTATGGCCTCTTCTTCCTGCCCCCAGTACAATGGTCCCACCCACCTCTTATTCTTGATTAGTCCTTGCCCAGCCTGATCATCTGTGTCCTTTATTTTGGGGAGCGACACACCAGCAACCACTTGCCCCAGGAAGGAAACTGGGACTTGTTTTCACTGCACCCCATTTCTCCATCCCACCTAGGGTCCTCTGACACGGTGTCCCTAAGGTCTTGGTCCTCGATGCCACAGCCCTCAGCTAGACCACCTTTGTCTCCCGGCTGACCTTAGTGGCTTCTCACAAGTCCCCTCCCCCCCCC
Source organism: Peromyscus californicus insignis (assembly GCF_007827085.1). Lineage (NCBI taxonomy): Eukaryota > Metazoa > Chordata > Mammalia > Rodentia > Cricetidae > Peromyscus > Peromyscus californicus. The sequence goes on along the minus strand of NW_026294562.1, from coordinate 68,123,318 downwards.
ACCTCTACTTCTGCTCTCTGATGTCTCCCCAGCAGTCAGAACATTTCTGAGCTTGATTGTGTAAGCCTTATTATCTCAATAACCCTCAACGTTTCTGAATTCCTGCTGGTCATGGGACAAAGTGCACATGATTTGACTCTGTTGCCTCTGAATGAGTACCCAGTATCTCTCTTCCCCTCCCCTGCCCTCTCCTTTCCCCCCATCCTTCTCTCCTCCCTCTGCCTTTTTCCCCTATCACTGTGTAGACAAAGCTGCCCTTGAACTAACAGATCTACTTGTCCCTGCTTCCCAAGTGCTGGGATTAAAGACCCATATCGCTGTTGCCACCCCAGCATCTTCTCTCAAGGACATCCCTCCAGCTGTGCTGAGGTTGTTTTGAAGCACTGTGTTTCCTGTATCTTCTGGTTCTAACATAGCATCCCCAACCCCTGCAACCAAGGCTCCTAGTTAATGACAACTTACCCTTGACATTTCCACTCAGGTATCAGCTCTTCCAGGGAGCCTCCCCACACGCTCCCATAGCTGCTGTTTGCTGTGTGTCCTTCTCCACTTCCTCCTCATCAGTAGCTGTGACTGATCAGACATATGATGTGACAAAGGTGTGGTAAACACGCCCTTCGAATTACTTTCAGCCATCACACAGTCCCTCAGAGTCACTGTTAGCAGCTCATTTCCTAGAACTCAAGGTGAAGAACTGTCCTCCGTGTAAATATTGTAGGTATGTGAGTGTGATGGTTAGTTGTACGTCTCCACATGACACAGTCTAGACTCACCGAGGAAGGGGATCTCAGTAAGGGAATTGTCTGGTTCTCGGGGTTCTTCCTCTTTTTGGGGAGCTGCAAAGAGAAGGTACCACACCTCCCCTCTGGGGTCTAGCTTCCACAGGTTCTTCTCATGCAAAGTCTTTCACATCAGTATCCCCCATACGAGCGAGGCCAGGTGGCCATGTCCTCCTTAGATGCAGAGGGACACAGAACTTTTCAGACTTAACAGCGTTCTGAGATCTAGACGCGGTCTGACCCTGTGTGCACTCCAGTCTTTCTATGGTTGTCCCCTGGGTTCTTAGGGGACTTATGTTTTGACAAGTCTCACGCCTTCTGAGCAGAAGTCCCACTTTTGTCTGAGATGTTTCCCAGATCTGACGATTTGTAAAACAACTCTGAATGCGGAGTCACGGCAGCTTTTTGACCTGGGGGTGACATGGAAAAGCACTGTTTAGCATCAGTGACTTGGCCCTGGATTTCCAAATCAATTGTTTAGGGGACAGGAGAGGGCAGCAGGCACATCTCAATGCAGGATCACACCTTCACAGAGAGGTGTTAAAACTCTTTCGTGCTCAGAAGCTGAGAGGTGCCGTGCACTTCGGAAACTCATTGCAACACCCCCTGTTGCCTAGAATCAGCTCCAGTGGCCAAGGGCTCAGCTGTAAGGCCAAGGACTCCCTGAAGCTGCATCCCCAGACTCCATTATCTTCCCCCGTGACTCCTGCAGCTCCGCCAGCCCTCTGTCACTATTGTCTCCTTCCCTGGGCTAAGGCAGTTTAGATGAGGAGCTCAGATATGCAGATCTGTTCAAGAATAAGAATTAGTCTCATCAGTCTTTACCTAAGCCAGTAGCCCTGCACACAGCTTGGTATTCAGGTGGGCTGTGCAGCGAGTGACCAGATGCTTCCGTGAGTAGAGGGCTTGCGTGTGGCCAGGCAGTTGTGTGTCTGCCCCATGCTTTCTTCCCCAGAACAGCTCAACATGGTGCTCTTCTTTCTCTCTGCCTTGGTGGCTGGGGTTTCTTGCTCAGCCTGGCTGCTCTGCTGGTTTCTCAGAGGCTGCTTTGGGTGCTGAGCCTCACGGTGTAACCCCTGAGTCAGCGGCTGCTGCCAGTTGTCCCCTCTGCACTTGTTCATGCTGAATCATAAGATGTAGATCCCACACTTCCGGCACGAGCCTCTTGGTGAAATAATTCCGCAGAGGTGACTCTGTGTTCCAAGATGAAATGTCACGCCCACTGAAGCTTCTCCAAGCTCCTGGCCACACGCTTCCATCTCTTGTTTTGCAGCTAGCATTTTCTCGGGTCACCTCCATGTGACAATTAAGGTATGTCTGAAAGGTGATGCTTAATCAAGCACTTGCCGGGAGTGGGCTGGGGAGATGGATCAGTGGCTAACAATGCTTGCTGCATAACCATGTACATCTGAGTTCAAAGCCCCAGAACATTCCCCTCCTATAAAAAACTGGTGTGGTCATCTGTGTGTCTGTAACTTCCAAGCTGTGAGTGTGGAGACAGGAGGATCACCCAACTTTGTTGCCAGTAAACCTAGTTCCAGGTTCATTGAGAGACCCTGTCTCAATGGAATAAAGTGAAGAGTGACGGAGCAGGACACTTGATGTTCTCCTCTGGTCTTGAGCATGCATGCATGTGTTCATGCGTGCGTGCGTGCACACATACACACACACACACACACACACACACACACACACACACACACACACACACACTCACACACGCATACGCAGGTACCCCACACCTGCCTAGAACATAGCAGGTCCTTCATAGAAATGAGTTGAATGAATGAATGAATGAATTAGCTGGGGGTGAGTGAATCCTTTCTGATTATGGTCCTTTCTGTGACAGGTATAACTGGACACAGAAAGGACCTGTACGAGGATCATGTCTCCAAACACTGTCATTGAAACAGCTTCAAGGGTCTCCTTTGCTATGGGACTCTATTCTTTCCCTCTAAATAAATTAATTTCTTGCTTATTTCCTATCTGTGTATTTCCTTTATGTCTTTTTATGTCTCTCCATACAACTGAGCTGCTGGCTCAATTTTCCTGGGACGCAACTCACAGCTCAGAATTATTGATGGCCCCTTCAGAAACTTCCAACGACACCCCTGGCCCTGCTGTCAGCCTCAGCCTCAGGGACAGGTCTTTCTGCCAAACCCTAGTTTTGCTGAGGCCCTTTCTCACCCCTGCAGTCACACACTTAGACTGTCGGCTCCCAGAGCCTGAGCCTTTCCCACGGCGAGAGTCCTCTCTATCTTCAGCAGTCCTCGTATCCCAGACATCCTTCCTCACCTGCTGTGTCCTCCTTTCCCTCTGCAGCTGTGCCTTGGCTCTTGATGTCATTTGGGAAATCTAGAGTACAGATTCAATACCTGGGGACACAAATTCCTCCTGCATGACTTGGGCCCCTATGCTTCTCTGGATCAGGTTCTCTAGGGGTGGAAAGATGTCCTAGTTAGCTTCAGCTGTCTATGTAATGCTGAAAGCTGGTTTCAGAAATCTGGGGAGATAGCTCAGGAGCTTAAGTGCATGTCAAGCAAGCATGAAGACCTAGGTTCTATCCCCAGGACAGATATAAAAACATCTGGGTGTGGTATTGAGTGTTTGCCATCCTGGTGATAGGTGGGTGGTCTCTGGCCAGCCAGTCCAGCCTGTTTGATGAGTTCCAGGCCAATGAGAAACCCTATCAAGAAATAAGGTGGACAGTACCTGAAGAATGACCCACATAATTGACCTCTGGCTTCCACACAGACATGCACGCACGCACGCACGCACGCACGCATATACACCAGGGGGATTTAAAAGTGCTTTTGACCAAGCAATAAAAAGTAACTTTATTAAGCCTTGGCCTTTATATGCTCGTATTTTCCTCCTCTGCCTGGTGACAGGGGCTGTGTGCGTCAAGTGTTTCTGCTGCCCACGTGTTCCGTGCTTTCTCCCGAGAAGCACTTGCATGCGATTGCTTCTGTTTTGAGCTGAATGAACTTCTCCTTCCTTGGAACGCCGTTTTTTATTTCAAAGAGTGACTGACAGACACACCACGGCTCTTCAGACTTGGATATTTGCTAGACATTTTCTCAAAAAATGAACGAAGCAAGCCTGTCACTTCAAGGAGAGCAATTGACAGTATATTTTTGCCAGTGATAAAATTCAAGCTTTCAAGTGAAAATTGGAATTTTGGGACACTTGTAGCAGCCGCCCTGAGCCTGACAGCTCCCAGTACGTAGGCACCTTCCTCTTGGGAATAGTAGAGAACTTAACAAAGAGAATTTTCTAATCATGCATGAAGAAATATAGCAACAGATGCAAGCTCTGCATAACTCAGGGGCCTAACGTTTCCCTGATGACCACTGTAAGATGCCATGTGGCAACATATCGAAATCCATAACCTTATAGACTTAAAGCCCTAGCAAGGTACAAGTTCATTGGTGGACCATCTGATTCTACCACAGATACATCTTGGCAACCTGCAGCCGACTGAGATTTGATACAGTGCATAAGAATTATATATATATTTATATCTTAAAGTGCTTTTATTTATTTTGAGGTTTATTTTTTTTATTTTGAATTAAGTGTATTGTGTATCTGTGTTTGGGTATGTGCGTGTGAGGGCAGTGCCTCCAGACAAGAAGTGAGCGCTAGGTCCCCTACACCTGGAGTTACAGGAGGTTGTGGGCTGTCTCACAGGGGTGCTGGGAGCCAAACTGTGGTCCTCTGAAAAAACAGCACGCGCTCTTAACTGCTGAGCCATCCCTCCAGCCCCTCCACGTTGAATACATTTTGAGTGACCTAAGTCTTCTGACATTTGATAAAGTGTGGAAGGAGAAGACCTAGAGTTACCTGAAAAAGCATGAAGAAAAATTCCTCTTTTCTCCACTGTCCTACATACATAAGGCCTGCTTTCCTTCCTGTACTTACAAAGCAACACATCACAGCAGTGTGGCTATGAGAAGTCAACCATCTTCTGTGAAGCCAGACGTTAGGAGAACATGGAGAAAGTCTACTCTTCTCAATTTATTTTGTTTTCTCTTCGTGTGTGTATGTGTATGTGTCTTGAGATTAACCCCCTTGATTAAACCTCTTTGGACAATCTTCTGAGGATTTCCTTGGAGTAGTGTTTCAGTGAATGTCTAGAAATGGGAACCCCAAAAGCCCCTGGTGTTCTTTTGGGGGATCTTTAAGGTCAAACTCTTTTCATAATAGTGAATGCAATCCAGATGCTTTTTCATGCGCCAGTTTTCTTCTGTTAACACATCATGACTTTAGTTCTGTCATCTTTTTAAAACACAAACATTCTGGTATATTCTCAGTCTTAATTTGTAATTAACACAGCAAGCCTTGTCGCTTCAACGCACAAACCACAGCTCTTTTCGTTCCTTGGTAGCTATCTAGAGGGAAGAGGGCCCCTGAGATCCAAGGACCTGAGGCCAGTGGGCAGAGCTCACCTTTCGGCTCATTCTTCACTTCCCGATAGGGGTAAGGGGCTGGGAGAGGACAGGCCAGAAATGACATTGCATTGCCTGCTTGGTCTAAGTTGTAACTGATGAAAGTGAAGACACTCCCAGCCAATTCTTCCTGCTGTGGTTGAACAGTGTTGACTGTGCTCCCAGGCGTCTCTGCCCATCCTCCTGTCTTCCCAGCAGCCTGGACCTCTGCATGCAGGCATCATCTCTGCCTGCTCTGCTTGGGAGCATCCTAAGCTCTAGGAGTTCCAGAGATTTTCTTCTTCCACTTCAATCAGAGAACAATGTTTCTCAAGGGGTCCCATTGTTCAGCAAATAGATTGCAATTTTTGAACAATTGTTGTCTTTCTTTTTCCTAGAATGGGTGTTGAACCTTAAGTAAGTGCTCTACAGCTTAACTCAACTCTGTCCTCTGGCCTCATGGCATCCCTTGCTATACAATCATGTGATTGATGTATTATGCATAATTTAACATTTTAAGTTTTTGATCTTATGAGTCTTATGTCTCTTATGAGTCTTGCTTCTCTTGGTCATGTTGACTAAAATATTTTCACAGTAAGTTTCTAACAACATTCTTTTAAATTTCCTTTGGACATTTTAATGTGTTCATTTTTATGCTAAAGATTTATCCTTTTAATAAAATTCAAAACTTTAAAACACTACTTATGGGACTCAAAGGATGGCTCACTGGTTAAGAGTACATGCTACTCTTCCAAAGGACCGGAGCTCAGGTCCCAGCACCCACATCAAGAGGCTTACAATGGCCTGTGACTCCAGCTCCAAAGCATTCAGCACCCTCTTCTGGTCTCTGCGGGTATTTGTACTCGCATGCACACACCCCTAACACACTCATACACAAAATTAAAAACAATAAAAATAAATCTTAAAACGCTATTCCCTCAAGTGTAATTTATATGCAACAAAATGAATGTATCCATTTCCATTTTAAGTGTTAGTTTGATGAGCTCCTGTTCCTGATGAATACATATTTATATACAAATCTTCATACTCACCCTGCATACATGGAGAAATGTCACTAGCAATGTGCCCATCCTGCTCATTAGACATTCTGCTGTTGATTGCTATTTGTGTCATTTCTTTTTTTCTTTTTCTTTCTTTCTTTTTTTTTGAGACAGGATCTTATATATCCCAGGCTGACTTCAAACTTGCTGTGTAGCCAGGCCTACTCTTGAACTCCTGACACACTGGGATGATGACAAGCATATATCATCACTCTCAGATATTATTTTTATTTTAAGGTCTAAAGAACATATTGTTGTATTATCAATAAAGCTAATACAAACATTGATATATGCCTTTTGTGAATGTAACTTTGAAAATTATATGTTGTTACTTCTGACCTAAGGAAAGGTGCTTTGAAAACATATTAATATATGCAGAATCCTAAGGAATTATCTTAAAAGGCATCACAGTGGTGTTTCACTTAAGCCCTCAAGTTCCATGCAGACAATAAGGACATCTCTCAGTAATGGTATGCTTATCATTGCCTTCCCAGCATTAAGCATCAGCTTCTTTCCCTTGTCTTGTTATATTAGTTAGAGCCTTCAGAGCAAAGATCAATAACAGCAATTATCCCTGTCCCCACACGTGTGAGCTATGAGTCATCTCTTGTTGCACCGAGATGTTGCCTCTAAAATTCGCATGTCTCAATGCCCTGTGCTTCAGGATGTGACCTTATTTGGAGCTACCTCTATACAAAGGTCATCAGCTAAAATGAGGTCATTAAAGCAGGCAGCAACCCAATATGATCAGTATATTATAAAATGTCGAGGTTGGGGAAGACACACACAGTTTCTGACACTGGAACAGAGGACAGCATCAGGAAGTGCAAGAGCAAGGCAGCCTCCAGTCCTACCTTTGGCCACAGAAGAAGCCGACGCTAATTCCCACTGCCAGATCCCACTGAAGGAGCCACACTGTTTTGTGGTTTGAATGATATTTCCAACAAGCCAATATATAAATACGTGTGTGTGCGTGTGTGTGTGTGTGTGTGTGTGTGTGTGTGTGTGTGTGTGTGTGTCCTGGTTTCATTTCTGTGGCTGTGATACTCTGACAAAGAGCAACAGAGGGGGAAAAGGGTTTATTTTACCTCATAGTTCCAGGTTCAGTCCATGAAAGTAGGGGAGTCACAGTGGTATAATATTGAAGCACATCCAGTCTAGAGCAGAGAGAAATCAATGCATGCTTGTTCACCGGCCTATGTGTGCTTTGCTTGATTTCTTCACATTTACACAGTTCAGAAACCCCTCTGTAGGGGATGGCGACACTCACAGTGGGCTAGGACTTTCCACATAAATGAATGAAAACAATCCCCCACAGTCTAACCCAATGTTGGCAGTTCCTCACAGAGACTTTCTTTGCACATTGTTCTAGGTCATGTCAAATTGACAATTAAAGCTAACCGTCACAATACCTAATGAACACCCAAAACACAGATGCTCAAAGCAACAGGAATTTGTATCTGTTCATCATTCTGTAGGTCAGCAATGTGGGCACAGCTTCACACTGAGCTGGATTACTCTCCTCTAAAGACTCCCTCATTATAGCTGCAGCCATCTGCAGTGTGACCAAGGTAGAGTGTCTGAGGCGACTGATAGTACATGCATAATGCTGGGTACCAGCATCAATGCAGTCTGTGTTATGTGGCTTGGCTTCCAACTGTGGCCTGCCCAGGCTGCTGCTCATACAGTGCTCCCAGAAGGCAAGAACAGAGAACGTGGCATCTCCAGGGTCATTGGTTTGGAGTGGCACATTACTTTCTCTGCATTCCAATGTCAAGCTACATGGCAAGGCCAGCCAGTGTTCAGGAGATGGATGCAAAGATTCCAAAGCCATTCTACAGAGGAACATGTGCACATGGTGCCAATTTCTGTCTGCTTTTGGCAGCTTGCCAATCTGAATTTAATGGGAATGTCAAATGATTTATTACCAAGTGTGATGTTTGCTAGATATTTCTAATGGATACTCTTAATTTTAGCAAATGTATTTCTAGTCTCTGGCTACTCAAATTTTGTGTCAGAAATGGATATGTGGTTTTAGCAACAGTTTCCTGGCACCTATACAGATGACCATATGCACTTCTCACTAACCTCTTCCTGTAATAAATTACAGTGCTGTCCCCACCCTGTCTATCACATGGTTCACCTCATCTGGCTATTAGGCATGAATCCCCTGTGGGTGGAACCATGTCTGATCCTGAGACCCTGCCATACTGCAAACTCACAATGATGTCTGCTGCAGTGTGTCATAGCGTCCATCATTTAAATTTCAGGCCAGGTTTTCTCAGTTAGATTAGATGGAGCATGGAGGTGACATTCCTTTTTCTATTCCTAGATATCTCACAAGCATCCCATCTGTGCATCTCCCAGATGTGTCCCACCTGTGAGATGGGACACTCACAATTCTTCTTCCCTCTCCTCTCCTTCCCTCTCCTCTCCTTTCCTCTCCTCTGCATCTCGTTCTCCTCCTTATGTCCTCCATAAATTCAAAGCTAATCCAATAATGACCATTACCTCTGGAAACCCCAAGGAAGTGTGCAATGCTTCCATTTTGAAAGGTCCCTCTCTCTACCTGGAAGTGCTCTGTTTTTCTTCTTACTAGTTTTAGAAAAATAAGTAATTGTACAGAGTAGCTCAAAATACACAAAGAAGGGGCCTCTAGGTAGATTGCAATAGGAATTTTGCTTATCATGTTTTAATTTTTCCCTTGTGATCTCACTATTTTGAATGTTTCACAGTAAAAAAAAAATGAAGCTGTTCTTTTTCAACTTTTTAAAAAGTGAAAAGAGTAGCAGCCTTCTAAGTGGTGTGTCTCAAGTAGGGAAGCATGGCTTAACACTGTTACGGGGGAAGACCCAGCCTCGGGGCTTGCTGTTTCTCAGCTGGATGCACAGATGCAGCCTTGACCCAGAACTATGAAGAAAGCCCAGAGAGAGGCATACAGACTGTGGTCACAGGGGGAGAATGACAGCTGGAGCCTAGGCCTCCAGAGCCTACACTTCCCTGTTGTTGCTAGACTCAGCACTGAGGGCATCTGCTGAGCCAGAAGGTAGAGATGGAGGGTGGATCGGAAAGATGAGCTGTGTATTAGTCACAGCCTTCTGGAGGAACAGGGCAGATAGAATGAATAGATATTAGAAATGGGGGGTTATTAGACTGGCTTACAGGATACAGACTAGGTCGTCCAACAATGGCTGTATACCTGTTGGAAGGAGAAGCAGCTCAATCCACAAGGCTGGATTCCTCAGCCATCCCAATCCAGTGCTGAAGGCCGGGGATATTCTTGGGCAGTCCACACTGGAAGGCCAAGGTGTCTGGCATTGGGAGAGAAGGGCTGAAGCAGCAGTGACGGATAAACAAACTGGCAGGAAGCAAGGGCAGGCAGGCGAGCAGGCTGCTTTGTCCTGGTGTTTCCTTACATCTGGATTGCGGCTGGAACACACCCTGAGGAAGGGGCTTGCCCACTCCGTTCATCCTTCCCACACCAGCTTAGTATAATCACTGGCAGCAAATTGCTAGCCACGCAAGATAGCATTCTTAATTTCAGGAGATGAGGGCTATGCTTGCTCACCTGTGAGCCCGAGGCAGGACTTTAGAAATGTTGCCAGGTTCTCTTCAGTCTTGCTTTTTTTTTTTTTGTGTGTGTGTGTGTGTGTGCATGTGGGTCTATGATGTGTGCACGTGAGTGCAGGTGTGTGCATGCCATGGTGCATGAGTGGAGGTCAGGTCAGAGAACAACTTTGGAGTTCTCTCCTCTTACCTTGTTAAAGCAGGGTTTCTCTTGTTTCTGCTGTGTACTGTACTCCAGGCTGGCTAGCTTGTGAATGTCCAAGCTATTCTTTCCATTTTTTTTTTTTTTTTTTTTGAGACAGGGTTTCTCTGTGCAGCCCTGGCTGACCTGGAACTCACTTTATAGAACTGGAACTCACAGAGATCTGCCTGCCTCTGCCTCCCTGAGTGCTGGGATTGAAGGCATGTGCCACCATACCTGGCTCAAGCTATTCTTTGTCTCCACCTTTTATTAGATCTTAGGAGTGCTGGGATTATATGTGTGTGCCGCCACATCTGGCTTTTTAGGTGCATTTGGGGCAAGGAACTCAGGCCACTAGCTTTGCATGGTGTGCTGACTAGCTTTGTGTCAACTTGACACAAGCTAGAGTCATATGGAAAGATAGAACATTGATTGAGAAGTTGTCCCTACCAGATTGCCCCGTGGCCAAGCCTGTGGAACATATTCTTAAGTAGTGATTGATGTAGAGGGGCCCAGCCCATTGTGGGTGGGGCCACCCCTGCCTAGGTAAGTGGGCCTGAGGGTGTATAATGAATCAAACTGAGCAAGCCACAAGGAGCAAGCCAGTAAGCGGTACGTCTCCATGACTTCTGCATCAGCTGCTGCCTCCAGGTTCCAGCCTTGTTTGAGTTCTTGCCCTGGCTGCCTTTGACGATGAACTGTGATATGGAAGAGTAAGCAAAATAAAATCCCTTCTTCCCCAAGTTGCTTTTGGTCATGGTGTTTGTCACAGCACTAGGAACCCCGACTAAGACACGTGGAAAGAGCTTTTTACCTGCTGGGCCATCTCTTTGGCTCTAATTAGTCTAGTTTATGATTGCAGATGAAAAGTCCAGTAACAAGGTCCAGTTCCAACAAGACACCAGGTAGGAAGATTTCCACCAGAGTTGTGGGGAGAGTGCCACATTCTTTGGCAGATAAGAAAAGGATGCCTCTGACTTGTGAAACTTCCCTCTTGCTCTGTGTACAACCACAAGACACTGACATTAGACAAACAAGGTGACATCCACCAGGAAAATACAATGCTAAATCCCAATTCTAGGATTCTGGAATCCAAAACTGAGCTCCCTCAGTTAAGCACATACATCTAAATACAGGGAATTCTCCCAACAAGACTGAGGTGAATGAAGGAATGAGCTGGGAACTGCCCTGACCACTTAGGGGCACCCCCATGTTCTTGTGCAGTCTCATCAGAACCATGGGAGAGGCCAGGTGGCTGCTGTAGGTTCTTTCAAAACATTTAAAAAACTTTTATGTATATAGATGGTTTACCTGCATGTATGTCTATGCACCACATGTGTGCCAGTGCCTACGGAAGCCAGAAGAGGTCACCCGATTCCCTGAAACTGGAGTTACAGACGGTTATGAGCCACCATCTGGGGGCTGAGAATTGAACCCAGGTCCTCTGGAAGAGCAGCTGATGCTCTTAACTGCTGAGCCATCTCTCCAGCCTCTCTCTTATTTCTTTGAAGGCTTTTTTTAAAAACTAGTCTTCTTCAGAGACTGGCGAAATCCTAGAGCAGGTTTCAGCTCACCAGAGAACACAGAACAGAAAGCAGGTTTCCTTAAGGGGCATCTCCAGTTTCTATGTGTGCTGCACGGTTCTATGGGTTTTGATCCATATGTGACGTCATGTACTCCCCATCATAGAACAGTGAAGACTCCCTTCTCTGCCCTGGAGTCCCATGTGTGCTGCCCTTTGGAGGACCCTATGGCTTGTCTTTGAGTTTTAGCTATCCTCAGGCCAAAGTCCTTGTTCCCTTGAGAGCCTTGTGTATCTGCTTGGGTCCCAGTTCCTCTCTTTGTTCTTGGGTGTCATTCATTTCTATCCTGCACCCAAATCACTCCCAGGCTTCTCTTATATCACTCTTTCATGGTTGTCACTGCTGCTTGCACCCCTAGCTCCCCATCTTGTTCTTGGGGCCCTCTCTCTGCATTGCACACTGTGTGAGGGCTTGGAGCTCATTGGTTTCCTTCTTGTCCAGTCAGTCTTTCTCTCGGTAGAGGCTCAGAGGCTCTGGCAAAGCATTGTCTTGGCTCCTCCTGGGATAAGTGATATCTCTTTCAAGTCATGATCTGAAACCTAGCCCATTCTCCCTTCCCTTGTATATTCCATGCTCTTTCCCTTCACAGGAGCCTGGCACAAGGAACAGTCTGGAAGGACTCCCCTGTAGAATCAAAAAACTGATTTCATATACGTAGTCACCAGCCACACTCAACCCGCTTAAGACTTGAGGACCTGAGTCAACTCCTGGCACTCACTGCCCTATTGACAGCATCTCCCCGCTGGCTGCTCTTTCTAGTCACGGCCTTTAGCTCTTTTTCATGATGCTAGGAAGAAAGTTGCTGGGCTGAATTTATTCTTGGAATGCACCTTTGGGTCAGGCTAGACATGACTCTCTCATGCCAGCCAATGACCAGCTGGTGCAATTCAGATCCAGTTTGTCACTGTCTCCGACTCTTTCTCTGGGCCTGAAGGTCCTGGCAGATGATTTGAGACCCCGTGAGTGATCCTACCCTCACAAGAGGTGTCAGCTCCTATGAAAGCACCATCCCTGAATTTGGTCCTTCCCCCCTAGAGTCTTTGCCTCTTGAACCTTACCTGATTGAAGAGGTCTTGGCCGCCAGACACTAGCAGCTATTGCAGACTGTGAAGTCCAGGGTCTGGGGCCTTCCACTGCAACTTTCAAGAGTCACAGTGTGTCTCCTGCAGGCCTGACCTGCCATGCCTCACAGCTGTGCCCAGGTAGAGAACCACTTTGGTCAGGCCCAGGATATCACCCCCATAATGCCTGCTGGACCTGAATACATATGAAGGTTTCCAGAGAGGAGGTTCGTCCATGCTTGCTAGTCTGCATGGCACTGGGCAGGGACAGCCTTATGTCACTCCAGCATGTACCCCATGAGACCAGAGCTGCTGCTGGCGAGGGTATAGGTGAACATGTCAAAGACTCCTGCCTTTCTGAAATTTGCTTCTCAAGGACTAGTGCAAACATCTGCAGTGATGGAAAGACACTTATCTCAATCCTCCTGGGATGAAATTTTATGACAACTGAGGCAGAAGGAACTGCCAGGAGTAGTGGGGTTGTCAGGACTTGTCTCCACAAGATTCGTTGGTGAGGAAGGACAGACATTAAGGCAAATCAGGTTGGAGAGATGTCTTAGGAGTTATAAGTACTTTGCTCTTACAAAGGACCTAGGTTTGATTCGGTATTGGGCAGCTCACAACCACCTGTAACTCCAGTTCTAGGGTATCCAATGTCCTCATCTGACCTCAGACGGCCTCAGGCTGTATTAGTCAGGGTTTTCTAGAGTCACAGAACTTAGCTCCATTCCACTCCCTGGTGCTCATTTTCTCCTTAAATTTCATATTTTGAAATTTACCTTGCTCAGCTTGCTCCATTTCATTATAAATCTTCATTAGAGTTACCACTAATAACCACATGACAGAGTCCATGCAATGCTGTTCTGAGATTTCCTCTGCCAATAGAATTAAACCAAAACTCTTCACGTTAGCCTCAGGCAGACTCTTTGAACAAGGTCAAAAGGCAGCCACTTTCTTCACCAAAGTATCACAAGAACGATCTCTGGGTCACATATTAATATCCTTCTCCTCTGGAACCTCTTGAGCCAGGCCCCTGTGGTTCAAATCATTCTCAGCACCACTGTCTTCCATGCTCCTACTAGCATGCCCCACTAAGCAGTGCTTAAAGAATTCCACTGCTTTTCTTATCCACAGTCCATGGTTCATATTCCTTCAGACAAAAGCATGGGTAGGCCTATCACAGCAATATCCCAGTCCTAGGAACCAACTTCCGTCTTAGGGTTTCTATTGCTGTGAAGAGACACCATAGCAATGGCAACTCTTACAGAAGAAAAGCATTTGACTGAGGTGGCTTACATTTTCAGAGGTTTAGTCTATTATCATCATGGTATGACATGGTGATGTGTAGACAGACTAGGTGCTGGAAAAGTTGCTGAGTTTCTTTACACCTTAACTCATAGGCAACAGGAAGTGGTCTGAGATACTGGGCAGTAGCTTGAGCATATATGAGACCTCAAAGCCTCCCTCCACTGTGACACACTCCTTCTAACAAGACTACACCTACTCTAACAAAGCCATACAACCTAATAGTGCTACTCCTTTTGGGGACCTTATTTTTTTTTTCAAACCACCACATAGGTACTCACATACACATGTAAAATAAACAAATCTTTCAAAAAGAAGTTAGGGCAGAGATGAAAGGCATTCTGAGACCTCCTTGTATTAGCTACTCTTCCAGTCACTATGACTGAATATCTGTCAAAGCATCTTGAGGGAGGAAGGCCTCATGTTGGCTCACAGTTTGAGAATATGGTCCATCATGGTGGGGAAGGCATCATGGCGGGAGTGTGAGGCAGCTGGCCACATTACAACCTAAGTCAGGAAGCATAGAGAAGAATGCTGGCTTCCCAATCACTTTTTCTTTTTGTTTCAGTCCAGGACTCCAACCCATGGGATGAAGCCACCCATGCTCAGGTTAGCTCTTCTCTTCATGGTTAAACTTCTTTGGATATATTCTCATAGACACACTTCTAGTTATAGTGACTCTAAAACCCATCAAACTGACGTTGAAGACTACCACACTTGCTTTGGGTCCCACGAAATACCAGCATCCTCTTAGGATAGGGGAGTGATTTGGGTCACTCGGTTGCTCCTGAAACAGACATTATATCCTCCCCATTGACTCTATTACCCAGCTGAGGGCTGACATGCCAGCTCACTGGCAGATCAGGTGTCTGCCTGCAAGAGAAGAATAAAAGCAGCCAGGTACAGTTGAGCAGTTTGGCCTAATCCATACTGTGCTGCCAGGTGCAGGATCTGCTGGAGGCAACAGCATGGACGGCCCATGCCTAAACTACCACAGTGGCAGCATCAACATAAAGGGACCAGCAGCTTGGGAGCTCCTGGAGACGAGCCAAAGCTTCCCACAAACAATTACTATTGTAGAGAGGGGTGTCGGCTACCCCTGTGCTAGACAAGGAATCTGGTAAGGTCCTTAACCAACCCCTGTGGCTTCAGATGAGAGGAAAGGGTGAGACATAGATAAGAGTGAAGGTGGTAGACTCCTTATGTGGCATTTCTGCTGTGCCACCAGACAAAGTGGTCCTGGGGCACAGCAGCCAGGCAGATGTACAGATGCGAGATCCCACAAAGGAGTTCCAGGGTGCAAAGTTAGAAACTGGGACTGACACATGATAGTCAGCTTGCAGGAAAAGTTGACAGAGAAGGACAGAAATCATCAGGGTCTCCATGAAGGAGCATGGTCCACACTGAGAAACAATAACCAGAGATGAGACAAGAGGCAGGAGAGGGAGGATTTCACAGAGAGACTTTAGTGGGGGGATTGGCCACCTGGCTCCTTTGTGGGGCCAGGATGATAAACGAGAGAGTGGCCATGGAAGAGCTGCTTTTGCATGTGAAGAGCAGTGTCCAGATGCTATCGGACTAAAGGCTGAGGGGATTTGAGGACATGGAGCTAATGCATGCCAGAAATCGTCCAATAAGTGTCAGGACAGTGTTTTGAGACTGTGGTAATCGCTAGAGATGCAGAGAAGAGGATAGCCAGGCATGGCAGCACATAGCTGTCATCCCAGCATTTGGGAGACGGTGCAGGCCAATCAGGAGTCCAAGGTCATCATCAGCTACATAGCGAGTTCAAGGGCAGCCTGGGCTATATAAGGAGACCCTGTCTCAAAAAACAAAGCAGTGTAGGCAGGTGGGCTGAATCAGCTGGTAATGGATGGCATCTGCCAACAAGCCTGATGACCTGAGTTTGTTCCCTGAGACTCACATGGCAGAAGATAAGAACTGACTTCTGAAAGTTGTCCTCTGACCTCCATAATAGGCACACCATGGCATGAATGAATATGTACACACAACACACACACACACACACACACACACACAGAGAGAGAGAGAGAGAGAGAGAGAGAGAGAGAGAGAGAGAGAGAGAGAGAGAGAGAGAGAGAATAAATATAAACAGTTTTTTTAAAGGAAAACAAAATGCAATCAATAACAAAACACAAGACACAAAACCCCAAAACAAATAAGGAAATCAAGAAGTCCCTCCCCCTCCCTCTCAGGGCTTACTGCTGGTAGAATGACACATCTGAGCAGGATGGACGAGCACACTTGGACATGGGGTCATGGCCTGAGCCAGGACTGTCCTACTTTGTGAGTCAAGAGAAGTCACGAAAGAGAAGTGTCTTGAAGAAAGCTTTTAAAGCTCTCTGGCAAAACCAAATGAGCACAGCTATCTGCATAGATCTAGCTCTCTATGGTGCAATGCAAGTTTGTACGAGCTAGAGTGAACTGCTCACTTAAAATATGCAGGGTTGGGGCTGGAGCGATGGCTCAGCAGTTAAGAGTACTGGCTGCTCTTCCAGAGGGCTTGGGTTTAATCCCCAGCACCCACACAGTGTCTCAGAACCACTTGTAACTCGAGTTCCAGGGGATCCAGCGTCCCCATCAGGCCTCTGCCTGTACCATGAAGGCCATGGTACACATATGTACATCCAGGCAAGATGCCCATACATATAAAATAATTTTAAAATTATCTTAAATGTACAGGGTCTAGCCAGGGGTCTTTGTAGCCAATTTCCCACCCAAAGTGAATAATTTAAAAAAACTTACAAGACAGTAAGTCTGTCCTTCAAGAAGGAGAAGTAGACTTAGATGATTCTAAGTGATTCTATCCAGCTGTAAGCCCCAATGAACTAAAAATAGAGACAGCAGATATTTATATGCTTGTAAAGATAGCATTTTTCAAAAGGGTGGAAATGACCCCAGTGTCCACTGACAGATGAATGGATGAACAAAAAAATGTGGTCTATCTGTGTGGTGGACTATTACTCAGTTTTGAAACTTGGTTTCTGGCCCCTGGTACACTGCAGGTGAACTTTGAAGCCATGTGTTAACTGAAATAAGTTGTATATGATTCCACCCATGTGAGGGCCTTAGAGTAGTCAAATTCATGTGGACAGGTAGCAGAATGGTGTAGGTCCAGGTGGTTTTCAGGCCCAGGTAAGAAGGAGTTTTTGTTATACTGGGACTCACTTTCAGTTTTGCAAGGTTAAGTGTTCTGAGGATGGACAATGCTGATGGTTGCTCAACCATATAAGTGCATGTAGTGCCCCAAAACCTCAGACCTTAAAATGACAGAGGGGATAATTTGACATAAAGCGTATTTTTTATCACGGTTTTAAACTTTTTAAAAGATTTGTTTTATGTATATGTATGTGGTTTGTGTATATGCCACGGGAGTGTGCAATGCCCACACAGGCCAGAAGAGGGTGTCAGATCCCACTGGAGCTGGATTTACAGGCAGTTGTGAGCCACCCAACTTGAGCGCTGGGAACCAAATTTAGGTCCTTTGCAAGAGCAGCAAGCATTCTTACCTGCTGAGGTGTTTCTTGAGCCCCATTATATCACCATTTTAAAAGATAATAAGTGCAGCTAGAACTCACCAAGGAAACTAAGCTTTTGTGAAATTGAGGTTTTGAATATTTATGAAGCATAAAATCATTGCAAAATGCAAAGCCTGTTTGACTGGATATCAGAATGTTTAGTTGCATTTGTGTT
Source organism: Peromyscus californicus insignis (assembly GCF_007827085.1). Classification (NCBI taxonomy): domain Eukaryota; kingdom Metazoa; phylum Chordata; class Mammalia; order Rodentia; family Cricetidae; genus Peromyscus; species Peromyscus californicus. The sequence goes on along the minus strand of NW_026294562.1, from coordinate 68,105,640 downwards.
TGTTCATGAAAACCCTTGGGAATAAACACTGGGGTGCATTCAGAGATCTAGACAGAACTGGATGGGTGCCCTGTGAATCAGAGTGGGATGATCCTGGTTCCTGGTATGAACTGGCCTCTGATCTTTTTCAGCATTTTTTTTTTTCCAGCTACATGGGGGTTGGCTTTCAATGACAGTGCAAGAGGCAAAGCCAACCACACTAACACACACAAAGTCTTTGCTCACATTGTATCTACTGGTACCTCCTCAGTCAAAACAAGTGCATTACCAAGGCCAATGCCATAGAAAGGAAGACAAGTCTCCTCTAGATTCAGAGCCTGAAGCTGATTCCTACAGAAGATGGGCACGTCTTCTTGCTTCTTGTAGCTATTTGATTTCTTGCATAGCCTTCTCTGTAATCAGCCGTTAATTCTTGTAAGACTGTTTATATTGCACTGGGATAAGCACACCATGGCCTCTCAGGGCAGCCATGGCTTCTGTTTGTTCTATTTCTGTCTGTGAACATGGTTCCTGGACTCTGAACTCTGACTTGATGTGTTTCTCCAGAATCCTTTCTGCTTACTGGAGTCACACTTTTTAATTCTTGCCGGTAGCTGTGCTTTGATTTCCACACTGCATCAATTTCACTGCAGTGTGCTCGCCTGACCCAGTGTCTAACTCTCACCGACTTCCTGATACCCCGTTGGCCATTAGTTGGAAGCAAATCTTGACACTGAGCACTACTGATGATGCCTCTGACATGTAATCATTTACCACGCCTGTCATGTCTAGTCATTATGCTATGTGTCAGGGCAGTTCCCCAATTACCATTGAGGAGGTTAAAATCACGTCACCACCACAGCTGGCTCTCATCAGGTCTCATGTGTTTCCAATGACTGCATGGGAAGACCCACAGATGGTATTAAAAGGCATAGCTTGGTTTCCTTGGCTTACAGAAATTAAAAGAAGTGGAAACTTGGGAAGAACATAAAAGGCCAGGACTCCTGTCGAGACACTCATCTTTGACAAACAGAGGCAAATGTCCAGGTGTCATTTTTATGCTTCTGCGCATGAAGCCTCACCTGCTAATTAAGAACGCCCAAGCCGTGTTTTAGCACAGGCTGTCTTGATTTATTGAGGAAAGAGCAGATTTCCAAAGAGAGGGCTTCCTCTTCGCCAGGATGCATGCTTAGGGAAGATGCACACCTGTGTGCCTGCTAGTTTACCAGCAGGAGAGTACAGTGTGAATGCCCAGAAAGGGCATGGAATCCGAAAATGCTGGACAGTGAACCCAGTTCTTCAGTGTCAAGGGACCCAGCAGAATATTATTCTACAAAATAACAGGCTTTGGTGGAATGTCCTTGAGTGTGTCATGACATTGCAGAATGCCCTGTGAGGTACCTGAGGCCTACTCATACACAGCATCTTTGCAGAAAACCTATTGAGTGAGTGCCAGGGTGGAAGAGAGGCAGTTGGTGAGGATGAGCCTGGCAGCTGGTGATCTCAGTCAGCAGACAAGATCTGAACATCAAGTTCACACCAGAAGGACCTTTCCATGCTGGGCCTCTTTGTGGAGCCAGGCACACCTCCTGCCTGCCCAAAGCTGAGACACATCTCCAGGGCTGATTGCCTCGTACTCATAGCATTCAGTTCTTATCTCAACCCATCCTGCTGGCCTACCCTTTCTGCTGTATTTGGGACCTATCTTTGAAAGGACATATTCAAAATGAGGTCCAACGAGAAAGTAATCTTGGTAGGACCCAATAGTAAACCTGCAAAATAAAATGATGACGGGAACATACTATATGGAATATAGGACAAAAATTCATCACTGAAGAACTGAGCCTTAAAAGAGCAGACGTTTGTAGACAAGGACTTCTGTACAATACCAACTGAAGAAAAGGTAGTATTTGTATGTGTGTCTTTCTCTGTGTGTCTGGCCTGTGTCTTTGTATATCTGTGTGGAATGCATACACATAAGCATGTTCACACATGTGATGGTGCAAATGCACCTCAAGGTCTACAGTTGATGTTTGGTGTCTTTCTCTATTGCTCTACACTCCATTTGTTGAGAAGGTCTCTTGCTGAACCCAGAGTTCACTGATCTGGGTCTGCATCCTCAGTTCTCGGTTTACAAGTGGCCCCACTTTCTTGCCTCCCTTTTATGTGGGTTCTGAGGATCCAAACTCTGGTCTTCACACTTGCCTAGCAAGCACTCTCTCCAAGTGAACCATCCACAAGGCAGTATTTTTATGCTGAAACAAGCACACAAGAGCAGACACGATGAGTCCACAGAAGGTGACAAGGCAAACTGAAAGCGTCTAGGAAAGAGGTCGGAGAGAAAAATCAGGTCACTGAACAGATAGATGTCAAACTTAAACCAGTAAAAAGGAGATCAATGCCATTAAAACTGCAATCAGAGACACGAAAGAGAAACTCAAAGAAATAAAACGGGAAAGAGAAGAATTGAAAGGATTGTAGGACACATGTGATGCATGGAAGGCAGACAAACAGGATACAAATGATAAAGCAGGTGCCCTTAGAGAAAGCCCAAGTGGAGCTGGAAGCTTAACCAAGGGTAGAGCAGAAGAAAAATGTCTCACAAGCATCACCGACCTCAGGAAGAAAAGCCAGCACAGAACAAAAACCTGAGAGGTTGAAACTTACAGAACAAATTAGATGTGTGCCAGACAAAGGAAATAAAAGCCGTTTATTTGTTAAGAATATCGATAATATTTGAACTCCTGTGGTTCTAAAATCCAGCAAAATGAAAAAAAAAAAAACAGGCTGAAAGGATGGACAGTAAATGTTGACTCTATAATCATGAACACAATATTAGATGAGATGTATTAGTATTAGATGGGATGGCCTGGTTTCCTTGGCTTACAAAAATTAAAAGAAGTGGAAACTCAAAAAGAACATAAAAGGGCAGGACTCCTGTTGAGACACTCATCTTTGACAAACAGAAGCAAATGTCCAGGTGCCATTTTCATGCTTCTGCACATGAAGCCTCACCTGCTAATTAAATAATGCAAATCTGGAAACACATCTGTGTAGAGGGTAATTTTTGGGCTGGGGAGATGGCTAGGTAGTAAAAAGCATGTACTTCTCTTGCAGAGGACCCTAGGTTTGTTCCTAACACTCATATCTGGTAGCTTGCAATTGCCTGTAACTCCAGCTCCAGGCAGATAAGACTTTTGATCCTTGGGTACCTGTACTCATGTGTGCTTACACACATGCACACAGAATTAAAACAAAAGAGTAGGAAATTCATTAAGATAATCAATTAATTAAAGAAGAATGATCAGTTGACCTCTACCAGCAGCAAAATGTGTATATTAAAAAAAAACCATATAATAGGGTTGGGCGTGGTAGCACACCTTTAATCTCAGCACTTGGGAGTCAGAGGCAGGAGGATCTCTCAGTTTGAGGCCAGCCTTGTCTACAGAGTGAGTTCCAGAACAGCCAGAGCTACACAGAGAAACCCTGTCTCAAAAGACCACTTTTTAAAAATCATATAATATTGGTCCAGCAAGATGATTCAGCAGGTAAAGGCCCTTGGCACCAAGCCTGATGTCCGAGTTTGATTCCTGAGCCCTTCATGGTGGAAGACGAGACTTTATTCCTTCAAGTTATCTTCTGACTTCTACATACATGCTGTGGCACATGCATACCCACCCTCCAAAATAAATAAATAAATAGATAGATAGATAGATAGATAAATAAATAAATAAATAAATAAATAAATAAATAAATAAATGTACTAAATTTTTTTTCTTACACTCGCATCCAGGCTTGATAATGCGAAATCCTCTTACTGGAGTTGGAAATGATGGAAGCTTTCCTACAATGAGAAACCCAATGCTGGCCAGTGAAGAAAACACTAGAAATGTTTCCAATAAAATTAGGATAAAGATGCCTACTGTATAGTTTGCTAAGGTTGCAGTGACAAATGACCACAGACTGAATGGCTTAAACAATAAAAAAGTATTATCTCACACTTCTGGAAGCTACAACTCCAAGATGGATGAGTTTGGTTTCTTCATGCCTCTCCTCTTGGTTTCCGTATGGCCGTCTTCTACCCCAAAGCTTCACAGGGTCACGTTATTTCTATCTTAATCTCCTCTCATAAGAACACGGGTCATTGTGGATTAAGAACTGACTATACGACCTTGCTTTGCCTCAATTACTTATTAAAGACTCCATCTCCAATGCCATCGCAGACTAGGCCACTAGCATTGGGATATTTATACAGGAATTTGGAGTGGCACAATTTGACCCATACGTCCACAGTTACTGCTGGGTGACCTTGCTCTGAAAGGCAGTAGATGCCAGCTGACAAGAATTGTCAAGTTTCAGAATGCATCTCACCTGTGGGTTTGCCATTCGGGTGGTAGATCATTTAGAACATAAACTGTCATGTCAAGCTGTCAGTCATGCCAATTGCAGCTGTTTGGATGGTCATTGGGTGAAGTGTCGATTGTCTAAAAAATATGTGAACACAGTATCTCTACATACTGGGGTGTCAATCCACTGTTGTGAGATGTGAGGTTTGCATGCACACTACACCGTGGGTGACACTTCAAAACTAAGGGAAGAAAGTCAGTTTCTAAAGGCCAGTGAGTGTGGACAAGTGCTCTCAGATTGGATGGGGTCTGTCTGTGCAACCCTGTGAATACACTAAATGATGCTAAGTTGTTCACTTTAAATCAATTTACAACATGTCACAACAATTTTTTTATTTATAAAAGAGCAGTAGATTAAAAAATCCATAAATGAGCCAGGTGGTGGTGGCGGCAGTGGCGCAAGCCTTTAATCCTAGCACTTGGAAGGCAGAGGCAGGCGAATTGCTGTGAGTTCGAGCCCAGCCTGGGCTACAGAATGAGTTCCAGGATAAGCTCCATAGCTACACAGAGAAACCCTTTCTCAAAAAAACTAACTAACTAACTAACTAACGAACTAACTAACTAACTAACTAACTAACTAACTAAATAGATAGATATTCATAAATGCTTCAAAATATGAGTCCTTTCAAAAACAGATGGGTCTTGTATATCTGGACATATGTATAGTGTAATAGCCTACATGAAAAAAAGTAAGAAAGTATTTGCAGCTAGTAAAACTGACCAAGAGGCAACATTTACAATATTTTTTTAAAAACTTCCATGAATCAATATAAAAAGCAGATATTTCAGCAGACAATTTTTTTTAAAAAAATGTGACCTGGTAATTTTCAAGAATAGAAAATGGAATGGCCAAGTACATATGCAAAAGTTTTAACCATGAAAATCCAGATTAACACCCTAGTTCAGCAGAATAACCAAAATGAACAATATCAAATATTGACAACAATGTGAGGCAATAGGGCCTCTTGGACAGTGTCAAAGGTAGGTTGACTCGGTATATCCACAAAGGAAACACCTCAGCAGCATGACTGTCAGTGACCCCACAACACTCTTGTGAAGATGCCCCACAGGGGTGTGAACACACACACCAAGTGGCTAACAAAAACTCTTGTGATGACACTTTCTGTAAAATCCAGGACCCGGAGAAAGCCCAAAGAGCCCAAAGGGATAAATGATTTTTACACAGTCCTACAATGAATGTTCCTGTACAACAACTTAAACAAACTTCAACCATAAGCAATAACATGAGGGAATGTGGGGGAAATGAATCCATATAACTAGATATCACATTAGTCCATGGGCAAATGGGTTAAAAAATCCGACAAGGATAAATTGTAATGTTAGAGATTTATTCTTATGTCATAAAGTTAATTGTAAGAACAACAAGGAAGTAAAGGAAGTAACTACCATAGAAGTAGTTACTTTCAATGGTTGCCTTTCCTGGCACAAGGGTTCTGAGCTGCTGGTCATGTACTATGATTGGGTGTGAATGGGTTTACATGAGTGTTTTATTATAACTCTGCAAGCCATACTTTTTTATGTTATGCCTCTTTCTGTAGGTGTCTGATAGTTCTCAGTAGAAAGTGGTTTTTATGTGCTGGGAAGAGGGCTCAGTGGGTAAAGCATCTGTCACACAATAGTGATGACTGGAGTTTAAATCCCTAGTAACTATGAGAATTCTGGGTGGATCTGATGGCCCTCCCTTAATACCAACACTCACAATTGAGAGATGGAGATAGGGGTTCCTAGATCAAGCTAGACTTGCCAAATCACTGGCTTCAAGTGAGAGACCCTGCTTCAATATACAAGGTGCAGAACAATTGAGAAAGACACCTTATGTCAACCTCTGACATACACACAATTGTAAACACATATACACATAAAAACATCCACATGTACATTCAAAAACACACATGTGTACACACATGCACATATACATACATGTAGCCATAATGTCTCCATCCTGCTTGGCCCTGCAGTCGGGACGAATCTCTCCCACCCATGGTCCTGCAGCTGCTTATAAAACAATCACTCAGAGGCTTATATTAAAAATTATAAACTGTATGGCCCATGGCTAAGAATTCTTGCTAGCTAGCTCTTTCATCTTAAATTAACCCTTCTCCTTATAAAGGCTGGCTCCCCTTGTGAGAAGTCAGCCTTCCAAAAGATGCATTGTGTCAGTATTGTTTTAGCATCATGTCATTCTCCTTGCTTATCTCAATTAATTTATTGTGAATTACAGAATGGCAATTTTATAGGTCAATCACCATATCATTCTTACACCTCCTCATACAATGGTGAATAGTAAATGACAACTTAATATTGTTTTTACTTGTCTTTCTCTTACATTATTTAGTCTAATCTGTGTTTTATATATTTTAAAGCTGAATTTATGGCTGTGTTATTTAAAAGAACTTTTATATGTTAGCATATTTGAGTAATTATTCATATCATTGACCACAATACCTGTCAGAGACAACTTATGAGAGGAAAGATTTATTTTGGCTCACAGTTTCAGAGGGCTTTAGTCCAGCCTTCCAGGGAATCATGCCAAAGCAACTCATTTCAGGGCATTAGAATCACATAGTGGAAGTTGTTGACAACAGGGTGGACTAGGAAGCAGAAGCCTGTGTCCCCTTCAGCAGCCTAGTGATCCACTTCCTCCTGGTAGACTCTACCTTCTACTGGTTCCACAGCCTCCTGAACTGGAGCCACCAGCTGAGGACCATGCATTGAAAACAGAAACCTGAGGAGGACAATTCAGATTCAAGCTGCTGACACCTCTCAACTAGCTACTTCAAATTCAAGATGCAAACATCTCCTCCCAGAAAGCATGGAACTAGAGACTCTAGAACAGTGCTTCTCAACCTTCCTAACACTGCTACTCTTTAATACAGTTCCTCGTGTGTGGTGACCACAACCAGAAAGCTGTTTTCATTTGTAAATTTGCTACTGTTATGAATAGTAATGTAAATATCTGATATTTCTGATGGTCTTAGGCAACCCCTGTGAAAGGGCCATTTGGCCCCCCGAGGGGTCATAACTGACAGGTTGAGAACCACTGCTCTAGAGTCATGTGAATGCTGCACAGGAAGTATCAGGCTGGTAGCATTGTCTCTCAGGTTGGTGCACAGGGACAAAGCTTTCCTGGTGATACTTCGGAGGATATTTGAGAGATGGGGGAAATGGTGACCTCTCAACAAACTATAGCAGCCATTAGGAGCCCTTGCCACAAGCCCAGTGTCACGCTAAAATGTTTGTGTTCTTTCTTCCTACCAAAGCTGTGCAGTAGGCAGCAGAACTGTTCTATACCAGCGAGGGTACTGAGACATGTAACAACTTAGGGAACATGGCCAAGGCCCTCTAGCTAGCCAAGAGCTAGAGACAGAATTTGAACTCCAATTAATGTGACCCTGGAATCTAACCTTTTATATAATACTCACATCCTACTCTAAAAAGGGGTATAGTCAGCTAGAGATTTTCCAGTGAGAGGGTGCTTATATCCACCCATGTCCATACAGAAGCCTGTTGAAACATCAGGGTACAAGGTGACCATGAGAAAGACCACAAAGGGACCCAGCTTTCTGGGGACTCTGCTCCTCCATTCCTAAGTGAATTCAAAGAGAAGTACACCCTCCTTAGGACTGGAGCAAGACTGTGACCCCAGGGTGATGGAGGGCTAAGAGCAGAGTGTTTGTAGGGCCACAGGGCCAACAGTGGGTGCTTGGGGATGGGAGCCTTGAGCTGTCAAAACAGCCAGCAGGCACACCATGCTGAGCCAGTCTTTTCCATTTCTTTCCCCAGGGTCTGTTGGACGTGAAGAGCTGGGCGGTGTTCCCAGGCAGCCTGGGACTGGATCCTGCTTTCAGCTCTCTGTAGCGCTCATCCTGAGCTTGTGGTTTTGTCGTCATGGCAGTGTCTCCATTCATAATCCAGGACAGTAACACTGCTGCTTATGTTTTAGGCTATAAATCTGACCTCACGCTCCTGCCTGAACACAGTGCCACTCAAGAAAGTTTCCTCATCATGTTTTGTTCCCAACCATCTGAAGCACAAATTTTAAAAGGTCTTATTAATAAAAACAAACCTGGAGACAGGTATTGGGGTGAATGCTGGAAGATCAGAGAAGCAGAACAAGCCACAGCTTCCTCACCTCGCCAGTTCCTCAACTGATCCTGTTTCCTCAGACTAGAAGCTTCTGAGAAGTCATCCAAAAGGATCTCAGCTGAACTGCTGCTCAAAAGCCTAAAAGCTTAACCAGGCTCTAGTTCCTCATCCTCACACCTTAAATACCTTTCTGCTTCCTGCCATCACTTCCTGGGATTAAAGGCTCTTGCTACCATGCCTGACTGTTTCCAGTGTGGCTTTGAACTCATAGAGATCCAAATGGATCTCTGCCTCTGGAATGCTGGGATTAAAGGTGTGTGTGCCACCATTTTCTGGCCTCTATATCTAGTGGCTGTTCTGTTCTCTGACGCCAGATAAGTTTATTAGGGTGCACAATATTTTGGGGAACACAATATCACCACAACCATCCTATTTTGAAATTGCACAGCCTGGAGCATTTGTAGCATTGCAGTGAGTCTCTCTACCTCAGAAGCTTAGGCAGACCATGCTTTTCAGGTACAAGAGGGTGATATCCACAGGTTGTTCTCTCCAAAGGCACGACAGTTCACCATGTGTCTATGCCTACCTCCTTCTCAGTTGTCACAATCACTGAGAATGACAAGCACCATTTTTTTTTTAAATTTCGAGACAGTCTTCCTATGTAGCCCTGGATGGCCTGGAACTTGCTATGTAGACCAGGCTGAACTAAAACTTTCATAGATCCACCTGCCTCTGCCTCTAGAAGGCTAGGACTAAAGATGTGTGCCACTACACCTGGCTGGCAGGTGTCATTCTTATTTCTCTTCTAGAATCACCATCAGGGGTCCAGTGGGAACACTCAGACCTCCTTTTGCAAAGAAAAGCAAAGAACCCAATTCACATTCAAAGATCATTCCCAGGTCTAGTTTCCTGCTCGTCAGCGAAGCTTGGAGAGACTTACTTACGCTATCACATTTTATTCCATCTTTACAAAAATATGGAGATAGGAAGCATTTAAAAAAAAACCCACAACACTGCAAATTGGACTCCATCCTGATGATGGGAAAATGAAGGCTCAGCAGAGCTGAGAACCCTGCCCCTAGGAAACAACTGAACAGGTGGGAGGCGTGGCTTTCCCCTGGGTCCTTCAATCTACGTCAAGCATTCTGTCTTTTGCCATCTACCCACCCACTTGCCAAGCAGCTTAAGGAAGAGTTTGAAGGTTCATTATTTTGCAACTACCAACTCAGTCAAGAAGAGGACTTTGCCAGACCCTTCTGAGTACCCCATCTACACCATTCCTGTCACAAACCTCCTTGTTCTAAAAGTCATTGTTGCCTGGCTTTTATGAGCACTGCCATGAGTTTTGATGTGTTTGCCACCCACCTGTTGGGAGACAGGTTAGTTTGGTTCCAATTACGCTTCAAGTTTTGTATAACTGACGTATCTTCCTTCTTTCCTTTCTTCCTCCTTCCCTTCCTCTTTCTCTCCCTTCCTTCCTCTTTCTTTTCCTCCCTTCCTTTTTTCTTTCTCTTCCTCCCTTCTCCATCCCTCCCTTCCCCCTCTTTTTTCTCTCTTCCTTCCTTTTTCTTTCTTTCCTTCCATTCTTCCCTCTCTCCCTCCCTCTCGTCCTTCCTTCCTCCCTACCTCCCTTTCTCTCTTTCTTTTCTTCTTCCCTCCTTCCTTCCTTCCTTCCTTCCTTTCTTCCTCTTTTTCAGCCTTTATTCAAGGTCATTTTTTTTACCCTTTTCCTTCTCTTTCTCCTAGGAAAACATGGAGTTCTATACAAAGTTTCTCACCAACTCCAGCAGCATCTTCATTCAGAGCCCCAGCACACTGTTACTTATACACACTTATAACTTGTACCCAGAAGAGCCTAGGGCATATGAGTTATAACTTCCCATAGGATGGGCTTTGTGTGGTGCTGCTGCTGCTGCTGCTGCTGATAGTGGTGATGATGATGGTGATTGTAATACTGATGATGATGGTGGTGGCAGCTCGGCCTGTGCCTAGTTCTCCTCATTTCCCAGAATTTGGCAGCTGAATCTGACTCTGTTCGGACCCTTTGCCAAGATTACTGTCTGTGTTCTTTCATTGGGGCTGCAGGAGATACGATTTAAGCTCTTTTCAAATTCTAGCAGCCGTCGTGTTCCATACCCAGATCCAATAATTCAGGGGCTGCAGAATGGTGAACCCTGAGACTATCATTTCATTTGCATGGATTCCCTGCAAAGGAAAGCTGTGCTTTCCCCACATGATAAGCAGCTATCTTGTGGCATGGTTCTTACAAGAAAGAAAGAAGAAATGTCTGATTCATTTCTCCTTTTTTTTTCCCCCTTGGTTTCTAGGATCACAAAATGGTTTCTGGTTTGCTAAGGGACAAATGACAATTTAAAAAGTAGTTATGAAGTAATAGGTTTAAGTACGCGTTTTGGAGTTTGATCTACGTGTACGTATGGGCACGTGTGTGGGCATCCAGAAAGTGGTGTTGGGTCCCCTGGAGTTGGAGATACAGGTAGTTATGAGCTGCCCAAACCTGGATGCTGGGAGCTGAATTCAACTTCTATGCAGGAGAAGTTGACACCCTTAACTGCTGAGCCACCTCTTCAACTCCCACTGTAATTCTTCTTATTATTGAAGCTTATTTTAATTGTCCTGTGTTCGGCTAGAGAAAGTATCCCCACCAGTTTTCTAGCTATTCTGGGTTACATCATAGTCCACATATCTGCTCTATGCATGGAATTTATTCTTTCTCCAATACCTTTCCTTTCAATAGAAGATGATATTTTGAGACCATAATCATATTTCTATTCTTGCTAATAGGTTTTTATAGCTAGAGTAGACACAGTTGAAATGTGTTGTATGTGTTTGTATATGTATGTGTGTATGAGTCTATGACTGTATTTGTATGTGTATGTGTACATATGCATGTATGTGTGTATATGTGTACCTATGTATGTATATGTATGACTGAATGCATATGTGTATGTATATGTATGTGTTTGTATATTTATGTGTATGTATATGAATGTGTATATTTATGTATGTGTGTGTGCTTGTGTGTGTGTGTGTGTGTGTGTGTGTGTGTGTGTGTATGTGTGTGTTCCCTCCCTTCCTCCAAATACAAATAGAATAACTTAGAAGTTCCTGCTGCTATTTCCAGAGTCCTGGCTCCAGGGCTGTGACGGCTTATGCTGTCATACCAAGAATCCTTCCCATTACGTTAAGAGTCTCGGTTCTAAGGTGCCATTGAGGATAAAATGAGAACTCCTGCCCTTTCTTGTTGGTTCCCCTTCCATTGTCATTTCTAATGACAGCAGACCCAGTCTCATCACCAGTTAGGGCTGTTGGGTACATCTCAGCTCCTTCACAGCATACACTGCAGGGGCCCTGTGTATACTGAAAATTCTCTCTCTGCTCTTTCTTATTTCTCATGTTATAGGGAAGCATATAGTTAATGCTCGTACTTGTTATTTTATTTATTTATTTATTTATTTTTGGTTTTTTGAGACAGGGTTTCTCTGTGTAGCTTTGCGCCTTTCCTGGATCTCACTCTGTAGACCAGGCTGGCCTCGACTCACAAAGATCTGCCTGCCTCTGCCTCTCGAGTGCTGGGATTAAAGGCATGTGCCACCACCGCCCGGCTAATGCTCGTACTTGTGATGGAATCTCTGGCCGTGTTCAGTGCCTAAAGTTTGTTTTCTATCCATCGTCCCCTCAGGAAGCTCTCCTGTGAACAATACTCCTGCCATCTTTTCCACGAGGAGCCCTTTGTCTGTGCTTTCTGTACTTATGGAGCGGATTTGTGTGTTGTAAAATCCTGACTCATCTTCCTTCCTTGTTCCTTCCTTTCTTTTTTCCTTTTCCTTTCTCTTCTTTTCTCTCACCTTTTTTTTTCTTTTGGGGTGGGGAGGGAGGGTGGGGAGGTGTCTGTGATTGCTAGCATTAATTGTTCACTTGATACAATCTAGTTTACAACCTGGGAAGAGAGTCTCAGTGAGACGCTGTTTGGATCAGCTTGGCCTGAGGGCACGTCTTAGGGTCGGTTATCTTGATTAAGGGAAAGTCCCAACCCTTGTGGGTAGTCCAAGCTGACCTCCAACCTGGGCTGGACTTCCTGCTTCCACCTGCAGCGTGCTGTGTTAGGAAGGTGCCACAATCCCTGACCATTTTCCCTCTAAATATCTTAAAGATGTTATTTAGTTTTCTTCTGGAATAAAACAGCACTGGAAAAATCGTTTTATAATAATCTAATTTCATTTTATTTTTAAACCACATTTTCTTCTTGCCTACATAGCTGGAAGATTTTTTTCTTTTAATAACTCTAGTAACATAAGTGAAACAAATTTTATTTGTTGTCCTGTGTCATTATTCTTGGGTAAATAGTGTGCTCTTTCAATAATTAGCTTCATATGTGTTTCTCTTTCTCAAAGAAGTCTCTTGTGCTGGAGTCAGTCATATTTACTCTGTGTCTTCTTTTCTCTCTACTTCTCTTCCTTAAGGTTTCCTGTACGCTGCCTTTTGTCAACATCTTGAATTGCTTTTAACAGTCTTCATTTCTTTTAATATCACGACCTATTTTTATTCAGAAACTGCTTATTTACTCTTTCATTCTTCTAGTCTAACCTTCGTTTTTAAATTACATTAATTTTTTGGGTTATGTGTTTATTGAGTTTTATCACCTAAGTCTTCCTAATTCTAACACTGTTGTTTTGTGTCTTGTGTTATTTTCCTAACATTTTCCCACTCATTTTGACCTGTTTTTTTTTTTTTTTTTCTCACGATGGTGTACAGAGTGCTTTCTTGGCCTTTTGGGATGCTATTTGGCCCCATATCAGATATTTAACACAGAGTTTATTTCCAGATTTCAGAAGGAGGCTTGGGTCAGATGAAGTTTTTCTGGTTGCGTATTATTCCTCCTGTTTCTTTAGTGTGTTCTTCAAAATGTGGCTCCTTGAGCTCACCCTGGTGGTGAGGCCAAGGGAGAGCTGGCAGGCAGGCTGACCAACCCTGCAACTCCTCAGGCCCAGAACCATGGTTATGGATTGGCCTACTCCAATATCCACCCCATTCGTGTTCTGCTGGAGCATGTGAAGGTGCTTGACCTACAGACCCAAAGCTGCAGGATCTCCACAACACAGGGCAACAGCAGGATATCCAAGAGGAGTTCCAGTGAGGGCCCAGCATCGATAGTGTAGCAGAAACCAGAGGCCTCGAGCCAGACCAATGACTCTTCGCAATGAACACTTGCAAGTAAAGATATATGGGCAAAAGGGTTTGCTACATGTGCCATACTACAGCTTCCATGACGAGAATCTCCCTCATCCCCCCCCCCTTTTTTTCCCTTTTCTTTTTTCTCTTATTTTATGGGGAGTGCTACAAGGGCAGAGGGCCAATACTCAGGGACGGGAAATAAATGGGACCAAGGTGCATGATGTGAAAGACACAGGAATAAATCAAAGAAAGTTGAAAAAGATGTGGCTTCGGTTTTTTATTTCATGTTCAGGCTGCTTCTCCACCACTGCAATTCTCTCTCTCTCTCTCTCTCTCTCTCTCTCTCTCTCTCTCTCTCTCTCTGTCTGTCTCTGTCTCTCTGTCTCTGTCTCTCTGTCTCTGTCTCTGTCTCTCTGTCTCTCTCTCTCTCTCTCTCTCTCTCTCTCTCTCTCTCTCTCTCTCTCTCTCTCTCTCTTTTCAATTTTAGAGTCGCCTTTCCTGCTCCATCTCAGCTGTAATTCTAACAGCACGCTCACCCTGCAGCTCCGCCCTGACGGGCATCCGGAGGGGCAGCTCTGAGAGCTCCGGGAGCCCAGGAGCCTTCAACCCTGCAAAGTTCTCAGCAAGGCTGGCACTAGTCCCAGATGGCCCGACTTTTGGCATCTTTGAACCAAACCATGACTGTTTGGCATGCTTTGAACCCCAGGGGAGGGCAGCTGGCTGTTGGGAGGCCTCCCGTTCTCAGGACTTTCTTCTTCTTTGCCCCACAGTAGTGCGGAGAGTCTGGGCTCTGGGGAGAATTGCCACATCCCTGAGGCCAGAACATTTTGCTGTCTAGTATTGTTGCCAATTTCGCCCCTGGTTTGACCTTGTCCTCTTTCTGTCTCTTATTCGATGATTCTGGGATTGCATTTTTGATTTTTTGAAGAGAAAAAGAAAGTACAAATTATTTTAGATGAATAAAAACTAAGGAGATTGAGATAACTACCCTGAAGTCATTATCTAGCTTATGAATCAAAGGGTCACAAATGCAGCAGAAATAAGCTAGGCGCCTACCTCCCCTTCAGTTACGTTCCTTGAAACTCCACACAAACCCTGTTACTCCCATGATCTCTAATCAATGAACCCTGATGATCTAGTCACAGAGTAGATATGCAACATGAAGGCAAATGGCTACAGGCCTAGGTATCAATTGGGACCGGCTTCCAGGACTCTGGTGTTTGCCTTCTCTATAAAATAGACACTTTTACCTCTACTGACCACATGGAAGTCTGCTTTACTATCTTACTTTCCACATGGGAAGCCTATAACTATACCAATGACCTGCAGCTTTCGCCAGGGAGCTCTCCCTGTTCCTCCTAATTCACTCGGCTTGGAATTTCCAGTCAACCAGTATTGGTATTTCCCATCAGAAACATAGACTTTTCTTATACTTTCTGGTTTGTAATTTCTGCAGGTTAATATGCTTCACACCAAAGGGAAAAAAACCATAATTACTTTGTACCAAGCTGTAAAGAGCTCTACCGACTCAAGAACATAATCATTGCTGTGTTGTGAGCACAGCGGAGCTGATTCTTATTTGTGATCCTGAGTTATTATGCTGCAAGTCTGCAAAATTATTTAGACAGAAATAATTATACCCAATGTAGTCAGATCTGGAGAATCACAGATTGCAGTAAATTGGAAAGTCTGATCCTAAATATATATATTATGTTATCTTGTTTTCACTCTATCTTTCCCTGAGTCGTTTACCCCCTTTCCTCGCAAACTTTGATTCACTTAACTGCTTGTTTTTGAAGGTTCTATTTTTTTCTTTTTCGCATCATATTTTAACAAGATGTAAATTAGGAGCATCAAATAACATCCATCCATCTTGGCTGTCTTCTAGAACAGTGTGTGATTATGTGAGTTTTCATTCCTACCCTAGATACCCACTCCTCACTCAAGTCAAGCCAAGAGACTCATTGAGGACCTTAAGCAATTCTAAAGAAGTAATTAGTCCTTCAATGAGATCATGTGCTCTTCCTTCCCAGAATTCCCAGAATTTCCATGAGGTTCTGTTGGGTCTGCCTGTCTTTATGAGTCTTGGTACAGAGAAGCATAGCTTTCCCTTTTTCTCCTCTTCTTCCTTTCAGATGTTGACCAGACCTAAGCGTGTGTCTTCTAGTACTTTGTGCTGACTTACTCTTTCTTTAATCTCAACCATTGCTGACCTCCATGTCTAACATGAACGGCATGGCTCCCTCTCTTCCTCTTAAGCATCCATCTATGAGTCTATAACAAACTTCTCTCTAAAACTACAAAGTCGCCATGATCAAACAATCTCTACTTGAGTAAGGTCAAACTCAGCACAAAGCCTCTCCAGTTCAGAGGTTATGGTACAATGGCCAAGCCTGAGAGTGGCAGTCCCCTCCTATTGGGGCCTCCCTGGCTGCTACAGTAACTTGGGAAACATTTTTGCCCTTTTGGAACATCACTTCTTTATCTATGCAATGGAGTTGGTACAATCAGCCTTACTCATTCGGGTCCCATACTGTGTAACTGGTAAGGTCTAGGACATCATCGGGATAATTAAGAAGTGAGAATCTACACGCCTGACCTCAAGCATCTGCAAAAGGTGTCCAAACTGCTCAGAGTTTTGCATAGCTCAGTCATCTTCACCTTTAGCTGCTCTAGGCTTTTCTAGTGCAGCTCTAAAAATTGACAAAGCCCTGGTCTCACCACAGGGACTTTGATTACAGTGTTGAGAAGGTAAGGTATCACGTTGTTCAAAAGCTCCGCAGTGACTCAAGTGTTTCCTGAGATGCCTAGTTGGTTTGGCTATGAGGTCCTGGGGTAGCTCATCTCAAAGTGAATTAATCCTACTACAGCATGGATGAACCCCGATGCTGGCTTTGGATAAGTATCAATCTGTGATGCCCAAACAAGGCTTTGAACCATCCCAAATAGTGTTTTAAAAGCTAAGATTTCTCAGTAAAATCCCAAGTCTCCTAAATAAGAACATAGAGCAGCAGAGACAAGAAATCTTAGTCATTTTTACAATTACTATAAGGCTCAGTGATTATGGAAACAACAATTGAGAAAGGCTACTGCCCCGAGAGACTGTTTATCAGGGAAGAGACGGTGTGTATGTGTGGGGGTGGAGGTGGGAGGTCTAGATTGCTTTCTTGAAAACAACAGTGAAAAGGAGGAACTTGAGTCGGCTGTTTACAGTCATTTTAAGTCATACCTTTAGTTCCCTGGCACCGACCAGGGATGACACCGGGCAGGTACCTGCTGGAGAGCATCAATGAATCCAGCACCGAGACCCGAGACCTCTTCTTTCTGGAGCCTGTTGAAGACTATTGGGAGTATTCTTGTATTTTTCTCTTCTCTTGATATTCCCTGAAGAAAACAGACACATAACATCTTTTCAAATGTCTTGCACATGAACAGTTACATGCCTGCATCTCCAGTTCGCAGCAATGTGGAGTCACCTCTGAGTCATCTTGAGCAGAAAGCTTCTATCCTGCTGGGGCCCAAAGCCTCACCTTCCATCATTTGATCTGGGAGGTAGGTCTCACCACTACACATGGGTGCTGTTTCTTGAGGATCCAAGGAGGCAGGGACAGTGGGAGGAAAATGCAACTTTTTGAGAAAATGGCTGATGAAACAGAATTTGTGACAAGATTTTAAGTGTCCTGCCTGATCATGCTGGATATTCATTCTTTGAAAGATCTGTGACATTTACAACAGGGATTGCAGGATCACTGGGAGGCTCTGGCTGTCATCCTGGAGATACACAAATCCTCTTTTGGGATAGCCTCATGGGGCAAGGGTCAGAACCAGACCTGTTCATTTCTCTCCCACAAGTCTTCTACTAATTCATCTAAAATCTTTGCTTGAGTCAAAGACCCAAAGATGTATTCATTCATTCATTCATTCATTCATTCATGCAACAACTATGTATTTCATAGTCTTAGGCATCACTCCAGGGTATGGTAAGTACTGAACTCAGTGTTCATGTTTCTGACTCCTCTGAGGCAGGCAGAGGTACCTGCTGTTGGGAGGTCAGAGCAGTTACATTGTGACCTCACCCTCAGGGAGCCTATATATTCATTACTTTTCTTGTTGGTTTGATCTAGTACCTGATAAGAGGTAACTTAAAGGAAGGAAGGTGTATTGTAGCTCACGATTTGAGAGGAAGGTCCATGATGGGTAGGAGAGTCATTACGGGAGTTCACCTCACAGTTGGAGTCATAACTATGGGAGCTAACTTCACAATTGGCTATATTTATATTTGCTTGAATCAGGAAGCAGAGAAAAGGCCAGAGATCAGAAGTTTGGCAGGGCTATATAAACCTCAAGGCCTACCCCTCAAGTGACCTGCTTCTTCTAGCTGGATCCTCACATTCCAAAGGCTACACAACCTCTCTGAACAGCATCGCCAGCTGAGGATCGAATCTCAGACACATGAGCCTGTGGGGGACATTTCATATCCAACCCCACAAATAACAGCCTGTGTTCCAGTGGCAAATCTGCCCCATCCCCCACCCCATCCCATCCTTGCACTTTGTATTCTCAGGAGAAAACAAACACATAAAATCTTTTCAATATCCCAAAAGT
The DNA here is from genome assembly GCF_007827085.1 of Peromyscus californicus insignis. Lineage (NCBI taxonomy): Eukaryota > Metazoa > Chordata > Mammalia > Rodentia > Cricetidae > Peromyscus > Peromyscus californicus. The sequence goes on along the minus strand of NW_026294562.1, from coordinate 68,087,350 downwards.
ACAGTATGATGAGTGTGTCCAGGTCCAGGTGTGTCCATGTCCAGACATGTCTGTGTCCAGGTGTGTCTGTGTCTAGGCGAGTTCATGTTCAGGCATGTCCATGTCCAGGTCTTAGCAATGTGAAATCCCAGATTTCAGCCATTATGAGCTGAAAGCATCTTCTCTGCTGGGGCCCAAGGGTTTGTAGTGTGTTTGGGATTTGGAAACAGAGAAGGGTTAAAACTCCATGTTCAGCCATATCCTCTGAAGTCTGTGTGACTGAGGCAAGGTCTTTACAGCATAGTCTGAGGGGGACTTCGAACTTGGGTTTTCCATCTCCACCTGCTGAGTGCTGGGGTCACATGCATACACTATCCCCAGTTTATGTGGTCCTGCAGATCGGATTCATGACATCATTTATACTCTACCAACTGAGCTACATTCCTAGCCCCTCTTCTGAAGTCTTGAGAAAGTGACTGAACAAAGACCAGTGTCATCACCCCCAAGACAGACATGGTAAAATACCTGGATATCTTCTTTGTGAACTACGAGGCTCTTATCAGAGAATGCAGGAAACAGCACGATTCCCATAAAGAAAAATTCATGCCTTTATTAGTCATGACATATCAGTTGCACGGTTACAAAGCACGTGCATTTAAAAAGCATCATTTATAAATTTAGCAGCTCACCAATTAATCAGCACCTCTAAGAGATGATCAGACAAATTTAGAATATAGGTTATTACTCATGACCATTGGAATTGTTGAAGGGCTAATGTCATTAAAACAAGTGGGGGCTGTTTCAGTTAGAAACATGTTGAGCCAATCACCAGAGCCCTTGCACCAAAGTCACAGTGAAGGAGCGCTCAGCTGTCTCCTGCCCTAAATGTGGTCCAAACTGAGTTAGCTACTCTTGGGCTGTCCCAGAAGTCTCCCTTCTCCTTGTCTCTAGCTCCTTGAAGCTGCAGTGTAGACACCACAGCAGGGTAGAAGGAAGGCCTCTGTGTCACTTGGTACCAGATTCCGGGCCCTACATGAGCTGCATTTGTTCTTCATGGCCTCCTTGGATATGGTAGATGTATGGGACCCTGTGCTTATGTAGCTTCTGAGGTCTGACTCCATCTTGCTCTTAGATTTTGAGCCTCTGGTTCCTCTTCAGGTCCATCTGCATTCATCTTGAGAGAAGTAACACCATCTCAGATGCTTTTTGCTCCACAGGGGTACACAGAGATCTGGCACCTAGAGGACAAGGCTCTAGGGAGGCTAGAAGCTTTGCCTAGGGAGAGTGAGCAGAAGACAGTTTCCCAGCCTCCTGGTGACCTACAGCCCCATTGCTTGTCCTTGATCTGGAGTTTTGACTTTAGCATCAGATCTAAGCTGTAGAACCTTTGGGGAGCCATACCCCTAAATTCATCCTGGGACCCTCTGGTCTCTGTCCTGTGACCAGCCAGTAAAGCTTTATCCTCTTCTGGACAGAAACAGCTGAGTCCTCTTTTTAATCTATTCTATATGGATTAACTCTATGGTCACATCTCTCAGATTTCAGCCTTTGATTTTTTCCAAATGAAGGTTTTTGGAATGCAGATCAGTCTCTTCTCTCTCAAGAGACTGGTTCCAGCGACAGCATGTCTTTCAGGATCGGCATTAAGTCAACCTCTCTCATCTCTTCCCAGGTGCTCCTGGAGGGGTTCATTGGGAGAGTTTTTGACGTCTTTGTAGGAAAGTAAAGCAAGAAGTCAACAAATTCCAATGGAAAAGTAGATGATCATTCCTATAAGCTGAATATAGATAGGCTGACAGACAGACAGACAGACAGACAGACAGACAGACACACACACACACACACACACACACACACACACACACACACACACACACACACACTGGTTACGTATGACTCCTTGGAACCAGTGAAGTCACCCTGTAGGACAGGGAGATCTGCAGGTGAAATTTAAATACTCTGCGATGGTCAGGCCATGTTCATCGCTTGGGTGCCCAATGTCACAAGGAGGCGGTGACAAAGTTAGGAAAAGAGAAGGGTTGACAACACAAATACTGTCTGGAGAGATGTGAAGATGGGGCCTAAGGGTTTCAGCACCTCCAGAAACTGGTCAGAGCAAGTACCCAGGTTCCTCCAAGGAGTCTCCAGAAAGAGCTGAGCCTCCATCCCACTGAACTTCCAGGACAGATGTCTCAATTTTTTTTTTTTTACTCATTTTTAACCCCTGTGTCTATTGGAATTCCTCACAGCAGGAAGAGAGGGCTAAGGAAGGGATGTGTCCGAATTTTTATTATTATCTGGTGACTCATGGCTGTTGACCAGCTGGGTCTTTCTTTTCACGGGTTCCGAATCCCATGAGGGCAGAACGTGGCTCTATCTTGTTTGCTATCTTAAACCACCTAGGGTAAGCATTAAGAAAATGTTTGTTAATGAGTGACCTAGTCCCTTTTCCAAAGGCGGTGTGGGTCATCTCCAATGTGTAGTAACCATTCACTCTGGCCAGGTAAGGCCTCTGGTTCCTGCAAGGCATATGCTTCTTCCTTCCCAGGACCATATGTGTCTTGTAAGCTCAAAACACCCCGTCTTCTCCCTCCTCTGCAGGTCCAGTTCCTGTCTGAGGAACATAGAACATCTAAGTCTGGGATGCTGAACCAGCCAGTTCAAATGCTGCGCCCCCCCCCCCCCCAACAACCAGGCAAGATCATCAAGTGCTGTGGTCCTTGCAGCCCTGCCTTTTATGGGATGAGAGCCACACCTCCAGCTTCATCAGCACAGCACCAGGAAATCAGAGTTTGCCCAGAGTAGCTATGACAACCCTTCTGGGTTCACTCATTTTGCTCTTGTGAATGTCAGCCATCTCAGTCACTTCTGGCTTCCTCCAGCAGAAGCGAGGCATCTAGCTATGGACCTACGGAGATTTCTCTTCCTCATTACAGCAGTGGAAAGCCACCCCAGGAATGGCACATGGGTGTCCTGTCAGCTTTCAGGATCCATCATGGCTGCATGAAGAACTGGGTGGAGAAAATGTTTGAGGCTATATTCCAGTTCACACTGGAATGACTCTATCTATTAGCGGCTGGCAGCTGTCATAACCGCGAATGGTGGGGAGGTGACATTTCCCATTTCCACATCATCCTGTGGGCACTTTATACTATGTTGAACCATTGATGGTTTGTGGTTCCTCTCTCCAGCTACATTATAAAGCCTTGGAAGCCAAAAACCAGAACATAGACTTCTATGTCTGCCCAGCACTCAGAACAATGCTTGACACATAGTAGGGCCTTGTGTGTTTGTGTGTGTGTTTGTGTGTGTGTGTGTGTGTGTGTGTGTGTGTGTGTGTGTGTGTGTACCATGTGGAAGCCAGAAGTCAATGTTGGATGATATCGTCTAGTGTTCTCTACCTTATTTTTTGAGACACGGTCTCTTACTGAACCAGGAACCACCACTTCCACGAGGCTGGCTGGCTACAAGCCCCTGGGATCATCTGTCTTCCCTTTCCCATGTGGGCCTCTATGCCTGACATTTGCACAGATGCTGTGGAGCCAAACTAGATCTTCATGTTGGTGCAGTAAGCACTTTACCCACTGATCATCATAGTGGGGTCTTCATAGATGTGTATTATTTTGCTCACTGAATAGTAGTAAGTAGCACTGAAGGGTCTTATCCCACATATCAAAGCCCTTATAGAGCCACCTTGCATGGTTTCCACCCTCTCTTCACTGAAGAAGAAAGCCCCAAAGGACCTGACCAATGACCGTGGTTAATGTCTTTCTCCTGAATGTCCCTCGCCTCACTTCAGCTCCATCGATTCTGCTTTCCATGAGGCAAAACCTCTCCTATTAGGGTCCAGGGCACTTGCAGATAGCTGAGATCCAATTCTGGTGTTTGAGCCAGTCTGCACAGGTTACTGCGGCACTGGGACAGCATCTCTAAATTGGATGGACACATCAGTAGTTAGCAATCTGGGGAGTGAACTGCTGAGAATGTATGTTCTCACTAATCGAGCTTTTATTACATATTCTGAATCAAGCACGTGAAATGGGATGCTGGCAATGTGGTAACTGCGACTCTCGGATAAATGGAAATGGTAATCCCCAGTTCTACACCCTGTTATGATGAAGGATGAATCAGCTGCTGCAAGGATGCCAGCAAAGAAACTCTCCTTCCAAATGACCCGCCCCGATTTAACTGTCCTTTGCAGGGGATTAGGCTAAATGAATGGATGGAGCTTAATTCCCTCCAAACCTTCCTTTGGCCTGGCTGCTGACCAGATGTTTCATTTCAGAGTTCATCCTGATCCTAAATACACACCAGATGGTTTAACTCTGCCCCTGACACCCCACAAATCTCAGGGGAAGGGAAGGCTGCGCTAACTGAGGCAATGAGTTGAACTTGTGCTTGGAGTTTCCAGGGTTGCTGTGGATGTCAGAGAGGCACAGTTAATGATAAAAAGGCTTAATCAGGTTTAGCAGATTGATATCCACATTTTATTAATGTCAGGGTTTTCCTGATAATGCTGCACACTGGCAAAGGTGAGTAGCACAGAGAGGAAATCTCATAGAGTATGCCTGAGCTGATCCCAGGACACAAAGGGAGTCGTTTCCCAGGCAACACAAATGTCTTCATATTGGTTGAGTTCAGGGTCCCTCTCCCACCTCTGTTCTCCCTGAACCCGTGGCTTCTGTGGGATGTGGGATGCATCTTTGTTGTGGGAGGAAGCTGGGGCTGTCCTGGCCAAGCTTTCTGGGCTGCCAGCCTTCTAGCTCAAGTCTCGCTCACAGATGGGATGGGGAGGACAGTGGTTGGTCAGAAAGGGGGAGACTGAATCTGGTCCAGGAAGGTTCTCACCATATTGCTCCACTGCATATTAGTGGATTTTGGAAGCAGATGGTGCCGTCTGCTGCCCAAAGTACAAGGGGCAGACACGACAGTGAAAAAACCTGCACCAGCTCTCTCTGCCAACAGATGGACAGGTTCTCTACTTAGTGCCCAGCTATGAGAGGCACTTCCCATTAGCTGTATTAGAAAGTCCGACCTGGCATGGTGATACGGTTGTAAAATAAGGCGAGGCCCCAGCAAATGAGGGCTCAAAGCTATAGGAGCAGAAAAGAACTGCAGCTCATGACATAGTTGATAATTTCGACTACAGATTTAAGAGCAGGGACATCCAGAGAGAAAAGGCAATCATGACAACAGACTCAAATGGTCAGCTTCAAAGAAGTCAGGGCCATCTGTAGTGTGGCAGGGACCAGAGTTCCTGGTGCTCAGGCATGGGATCTTGGATCTGTCTTCTGCAACACCTGAGACCCTGCAGATAAAGTGCTCTGGGTCCTTTGGGTAGGCAGCGACCAAAATGAGGGTCTTTTCAGGTCCCTTCTACTAGCCCAGGGGGCCTTGTGGTTCATAGTGTGGCTGTTCTTTATCAAAGCTGATGGCACCTGACTTTGTATATCGCTTCTGGGAACCTTAACTCAGGTCTTCACACTCTCAAGGCAATTGCTTTACTAACTGATCCATTCTCCCTCATCTCTACAACCACTGTTGGAAGAAAAGAAAGGAACACCAAAAGAAGGAAGGAAGTCCTACTACCTACTCAGGAAGGCCATGTGGATGATTGCATTGGGAAGCTCTGTTGTCCAGATGCAGGTCTTCCTGTCACTGCATCCTGATGAACACACGCAAGTTCTGGAAGTGGAAATGGTGTTCATGGACATTTGTTTAACAAGAATGTGCCATGCACAGTGTGATTGCCTTGGGGAGACCAAGGTGTGTAGGCAAGATATGATTTCCACCACTATGGATATTAGAATTACATAGAGGTGGTTGGATGTAACTTATGTCAATGAAAAATATATAAAATAATCCCCAGGTGCTGTGAAATCATTGAGAACGTGGGCACAGTGCTTTGGGTAAGGTGTTAAGGAACTTACAGAAAAGTAGTCTGTGCTTCTCTACAGGATGTTAAGGGGTCAGGGTCACAAATAGGGAGGGGAAAGTGTTTTGGCAAAAAGCCCATCATGTGTGAGAGCTCAGAGGCAGGAAAGAGCATAGAAAGAGGCAGCAGAAAACAGAGATTAGATCTAGCAGGGAATTGCTGAAGTGACCATGAGCTGGGATCTCACCTAAGGGCCACTGAGGAGAAGAACCTCATCAGACACGTGGTTCCTGGGGACTCTAGCAGATGGATGGAGAAGACCCAGGGAAGCAGGGATTCCAGTTAGGGACATGCTGGGACCGAGGTCAGAGGTGAAAGGCCTTGACTTCAGTTCCTACTGAGTGAGTGAACACTGAGTTGTATTTTGCAGTTAAATGCCCAGGTCTCAGTAACTCATGGGTCTGGGGAAGGGGAAGCTTTTAGGTTTTCTGTATGAGTATCTGGGCGGTTTGTTGACAGTGAGAAGGAGAGGCAGGGAGGTGAGTGTGCAAAGGCCAGTGTTCAGTTTTGAACATGGTAAGGTCTCTCAAAGATAATCTTGTGGATATGCCAAAGAGCTAGGGAGATGAAGCCTGGGCTTCCAATGCACTGCAGAGACTCTCAGTACCTGGATCACAGGGCACAATCACACCTGGAAAAGGGGAAGGGGTGGGATGAGACTGCAAAAGTGGACATGCCAGGGATGGAGGCCTTTGTTGCCATAGTGAGAATCTCTCTCTCTCCCGCTCCCTCTTCCTCCTCATCTTCCCACCTCCAGCCTTTCTCTGTCCCTCTCCTTTCCTTTCCACACACAGCCTTACCATGTAGCCCAGGCTAGTATTGAATTTATGAGCCTCCTATCTTTATCTACCCATTGCTGGGATTATAGATATGTGCCTCAATGTGCCTCTAAATGGAGGATTTTCCTTATGATTCAAGGCGATAGGGTGCTGAATAGTCTTAAACCATCAAATGATCCGATGAGACCAGGGCTTTTGCAAGATCCCTGGCAGGTGCTGAGCAGGTGGAGGGAGGCAGGCTGACACAGCAGCAGAGGCAGCTGTGAGAAGACTGCTCTCATGCACGTGGAGCAGAAAGAGCATCCGAACCTCATGCCAGGGAGGACCGCAAGGCCAGGGTGGAGACAACGACCGCAGGACGCCAAGACAGATGGAGCTTGGAAGTGAAGGGTCAGAGAAGCAAGGACACGTGAGGTTGGAAATGGAACTCTGCTGAAGCCAAAATTCAGAAAGCCAAATCTCAGAGGGTCTAATAACAACTCAGTCACCAGCAAGTCATTTCAAACTAATTCAATTATTCGGTATCTGTGAGCAGCATCTGCAGTATGGGGTAACTTCCCTCAAAGCTTTCTCCTCTTCTGTTTTTCTCCCAGGCTCTGGACCCCAAACATCTCCCCCACATGCCCTTCCTACAGTTTCCTGTCCTACCACCTTCCAACTTGGCAACACAAAGCCAAGATCTAAATAAAGGGTGGGAACTCCTTGGGGTGTGTGAAGAAGGAAAGAAACTTCCAGAAACTTTTAGAAATAAGAAAAGCTGTTTCTTTAGATGAGCAATTAAACTTCCTGAGCCTAAGTTATCTTCGGAAAGCAGAAACTCCTCTCATTGTATAGAAGAAGAGGAAGTTCTCAGAGAGAATGCAGTAGCTGCCTTCATTAGCTGGCAATGGGATCTGCTGAGATGATGAACCCACCTCAACATTTGTTCCTCTTTACCTGTGTTCCATGCAGTATTTGTCAGGGAATCACCTCCGGCAATAGAAAGGCAAATACAATACATGAGGGTACCTGTTAATCCTTTGTGCATCTCTCCAGTTTCATTTCTCTTACTGAGCATGCATGCTCACTTGCTTTCTCAACTCCCCTTCCCTACTCTTGCACAGTCCAAGACCCCTGCCTAGGGAGTGGTGCTGCCCATAGTGGGCTGAGTCTTCCCACATCAATTGAAGCTATCAAGATAATTCCCCACAGGCCAAGCTGATGTAGATTACCCCTCACTGAAACTTTCCTCCCAAGCCATTCCAGGTTTGGGTCAAGCCTACAAATTAACCATTATAGGCTGTATTTGATTGCATCATTGTTTTGTAGTCATGGAGAAACTGCACCAGGACCATGGTATAGGAACAAGGGTACTGGAAGCTAGCTGAGTTTTGTGGAGGGGAACCTGCTGCGGATGAGACCACCAGGTTGGAAATACTACAGGAAACCAACCCTCATGGAAGAGGCTTTTAAAAGAGTAAAGCTGACCACAAGCTGTGAAATGCTGCTGGAGAGGGTCCTATGGCTGTTATCCAACTCACAAGTTAGTTCCCCAGTCTGAAAATAGGAGTTGAGAATGTCAAGAGGTACAAGTGAGCCAATCAGAAAATTCTCATTTAGTTGTATTGGATATAGGATAGTCTGCATAACACACCTACAGAAATGCCTCCTTCTTCAAGGAATCCAGCTTAGGAGGGAAAACCCCTCCACCCCTGTACAGTGTGAGTGTGTGTGTGTGTGTATGTGTGTGTGTGTGTGTGTGTGTGTGTGTGTGTGTGTGTATGTATAACCACACAAGGTCAAATTTCCACTGCACTATAGAAATCAGAAGTTGTCAAGGTCTCAGGTCACTATTAGAGTTTGCTTAGAACTCACTATGTAGCACAGGCTGGCTTCAAACTCATGATGAGGCTACTCTCCTACATTGACTTCCCAATTGTTGGGATTACAGATGTGTACCACCACACCTGACTCCATCATGTCCTAAAGAACCACATGCGTGAGCATCTAGCTTTCATGAGATCCAATTTCAGGGGAGGAGAGACAATGTGATTTTTAATACAACCTTTGCTTAATTCAGTATGGAATGCCCCATTCCCGTCAGAATCATCACCTTCGGAGTCTCCTCATGCTCAAATAAATTGAGCATGGCAGTCAGAGTCTCATTATCTGAAATTCCAAAAAATCACTCTGGTGGCTTCCTGCCACGCCTCAATTTCAGCCTAATAATACCAGTTTGGTACCTACCAAGTTCACAGTCCTGGTTCTTGGTGACCTTGTTCCTCTTTGTGAAATCCAACCCTGTGCAAGGTTAAATGGTTGAGAACAACAAAGACATTCAAAGGAGTCATATTTATTATTTTCCCAAACTTGGAAGTAAGATTTAGTCAGATAAAATGCTTGGTTAATAAAGTATTTGTGGATGTACTGACTAATTTTTATCAACTTGACTGACACAGCTAGGGTACTCTGGGAAGAAGCAATTAATGGAGGAAATACCTCCATCAGAATGTAGGCAAATCTATGGAGCATCTTCTTGATTGATGATTAACAAGGGAGGCCCAGCCCACTGTGAGCCATGCCACCTCTGAGCAAGTGGTCCCGGGCAGTTTGAAAAAGCAAGCTCAGTAAGCCATGAGAAGCAAGCCAGTAAGCAGTGATCCTCCATGGTTTCTACTTTAATTTCTGTCTCCAGGTTTCTGCCCTGAGTTCCTGCTCTGACTTCCCTTCATGATAGACCATAAGCGGTAAGACAAAATAAACCCTCCCCTCCCCGGGTTGCTTTTGGTCATGATACTTATCGCAGCAACAGAAAGCTAACTAGGACAGAGGGCTAGGGTTTGTCATGAAGGATTATTCATGATTGAGGAGTGAATTCATGAATTCATGAATGAATGAAACAAGCCTTCCTGGGGTGTTTTCCCATGTCTTTTTAACCACAGATTCAGCACTGTCTAGGGATATGCAGTTAGACAAGCCATGGTCCTGATGTTGGGAGCAGACTCCCCCACTGATGGTCGCTGTTGGGGAAGGTGTGGGGTGTCAACATTACAAACTCAATGGAGTGTCTCCTGGGATGGATGGAGGTGGGCTAGAGCTCTCAGGTGAGAACGTGAGAGAAGAAGCTCAGGCAGGACGAGAAAGTCTAGTAGGCTGTGAGCTCCAGAAAATTCTGGAGCTGGCTCTAGGGCTGTCTTTTCTAGGCAGCGCAGGGCAGAGATTTTGGCCCAGGGACATGTTTCTAATTCCTTTAGAACCAGAAGCATAGATGAATGGTGGAATCTGTTTATCTTTAGATTTGAACAGGTATACAATACCACTTTTTAGATTCCTTTTGACAAACTTTTATATTTCTGCGCACACACACACACAGAGAGAGAGAGAGAGAGAGAGAGAGAGAGAGAGAGAGATTCCATGAAATGTCCCAAAGCGGGATCATAGCAGGCTAGCCATGAAACCCATTGCAGTACAGAAGCCCAGTGGGAAGCCCATTGGCCACAGAGCTGACAAACAGATTTTGGAGCTGAGTCAGAGAAGTAGGGACTGAGCTGGAGCACACAAGCCCCTGACACCATGTGCTCCTAGGGACTGGGAGGCTGTCCCAGATAAATGAGGCCTGAGAAAGAGAGACGTCAGGCAGAGGTCTTGGATTTGGTGCAGAGTGTGGGGTGGGGAGATGTTCTTGCTTGGAGCAGTATGATATTCTTGGACAGGAGTCTGTTCTTGCGTGGACACCCAGCCAGGAGCTCAGAGTCAGCCAGGCTATCACTTGGGCCAGAACTCTGTCTGTGCTGGCTGCCTTTTCTGAGAGGGACCTTTTCATGGACAATGACAGGCATCGGCTCTGGGCTCCTGCTGACATTTACAGTTGTGTGGCTTTCTCTTGCCAGGCATTTCTTAATAAAGCATGTCACCTCAAAATGGCAAGGGGCTGGGCTCCTTTGTTCTCCCTGGCTCTCTTCCTGTCACTTGCTACTGGCCCTGCACCTACAAGATTTTTCTCCCCCAGATTCCCCTGTCCTGAGCTTCCAGGACATCCAGCTGACCCCGCTGACTGAGCCGTCCAGCACCTACCTATCTCCTTTCTCCTTTGAAAGGAGAAGACAGCCACTTCCCCATGTTCTTTAGAAGGGGAATACAAGCCTCACAGGAAAGTGTATTGTTGGGAAAACAGCAAGGCTCAGGTTCCCAAGGAGACCAGTGTGTGGATGAAGCCTGGCCTTATGGATGATCCAGGCAAGACTGGCTCTGGGGACATGGGATGCCCATAGTCCCATGGGAACTAGTTCTTGAAAGGGCTCCACGCTTGGATGTAATTCTATGCTACCACTCTTTGAAATTTTTTTGGAGACACATACAACTCAGACTGGCCTAAAATCTCACTGTAAGCCGGGTGGTGGTGGCGCACGCCTTTAATCCCAGCACTCGGGAGGCAGAGCCAGGCGGATCTCTGTGAGTTCGAGGCCAGCCTGGGCTACCAAGTGAGTTCCAGGAGAGGCACAAAGCTACACAGAGAAACCCTGTCTCGAAAAACCAAAAAAAAAAAAAAAAAAAAAAAATCTCACTGTATAGCTCTCGCTGTCAGGATCTTCCTGCCACAGTCTACCTAGTACTAGGTCTTCCTGCCTCTGCCTACCCAGTGCTAGGATTACAGGTATGAACCGTTACTCATGTCTGGGAATTCCTAATAACTGTTGCACAAGAATCCCCATTCTTCTAATCTGTACTGGACTTTGCAAATTGTGTCACCAGCCCTGGATCTTGAGTAAATGGTGTTTTTAAAAAAGTGACCTGGCCGGGTGGTGATGGCACATGTCTTTAATCCCAGCACTCGGGAGGCAGAGCCAGGTGGATCTTTGTGAGTTCAAGGTCAACCTGGTCTACAGAGTGAGATTCAGGACAGGCACCAAAATAACACAGAAAAACCCTGTCTCAAAAAAAAAAAATGTGACCTGGTATAGAAACACTAGGAGCTGCTCATCCATGAGTCCCCTGCAAGCTGATAAGCTAAGGTTGGTATCTCTTACAGGCTCCGCTTTGTAGATATACCCAACCATCTTATTAAATAAGAAACACAGAGCCGATTCAGAGAAGAAAGCCAAGAGGTCAGAACTAAGAGCCTCACCCTTCCTGCTTCAGCGATCCTCTTCAGCCAAGAGAGCTCTCCGAAAGGGGCCTACTTCCTGTGTGTATGTCTTTATATAGTCTAGCTGTTCTGCTTCTCATTGGTTGTAAACCCAAACATGTGACTGCCTCGTCACTGCCTGAATGTACCTCCCTCCAGGTCCTTAAAGGCGTGCGCCACCGCCACCATGCACTTGCTATGGCTCTAATAGCTCTGACCCCCAGACAACTTTATTTATTAACATACAATTAAAATCACATTTCAGTACAAGTAAAATACCACCACATTTCCCCTTTTCTATTTTAATAAAAAGGAAAAAAAGAAAAAAGATTATAACTAACAAAAGAAAAACTATATACAAAAGTACAATGACTATATACAATATATACAACTAATAAATGTTTAAACAATGTCTAGTTCATTTGTATTTGACAAATTCAGAGAAAATAATTTCATTATCTATCCTATTTTGTTAAGTCCAAAATGTATCTAATTCACTTTCTATCCTAATTAATCTTCAGCTATAACTAACTAACCTTCAACTATAACTAACTAATCTTCAACTCCCTCAGAGACCCAAGAAGGAAATAATATTAGCTAACAAAAATAAAAACAGGAAGTGCATACAAGCAACTTCCAAAAAATTTTGTGAGTTGACAGAAACAGCCAGCTGCCTGGACAGTCACCTGAGGTTTCTCCACAGTGCTGGGGCATCATCTTCAGCCTACAGGCTTAGCATATCTGACAGACTCATTTGTGAAGTAGGATGTACACAAGGTCAACAGTTCAACCTCACACTGGGTGAGAGCAGTCCATGTACCAGAAACACCTGAATTCCACTAGTGTCATGTTATGATTCAGGATTTTAAATTCTGGAAATTGTTGATGGTTTTTTAATTCAACTGTCCATTCTTCTTGGCTGTGTATATATGGCTTCATCTCAGCATCCCGTTCTTCTCCACATCCCTCTATCAAATGCCAGTCTACTATTGAGAGGCATGAGCTTAGTTACTCTTCAAGAATAACTGTTTCAGCTGCTGTTCCATTGCACATCAGAAGCCATCGGCCCACTGCCTATTCAGCTGCCTTCGAAGAAAAGGGCACTGTACCTTTTCCGAATTGCGAAGGCCACTTCAGGGATGGTGCCATATTGTCCTGGCCTCAGAAGATGCCTTTTGATAAAGCCATAACCACACTTGTTTTGGCAAGAATCAGTAGTCCTTTGTTTCATGTCCTGTCTGTCCATTTTGTCAGCAGTTGATTCAAGGATACTTTGTTGTCCAGTGGCTAACTTTTGCCACAATGAAAGTTAACTCCATATGCAGTTTCTTCAATGCCCATATTTTCTCTGAAGTAGATTGGTACTGCCAGGAGCCGACATGTCTCATAATCATAACAAAAAAGAAAAATTTTCTAAGTTATTAAAACATTTTAAATGCCATATTCTGTAGTTCTCTGAAAGGTTTGAAGATGACCTATCTAAAATATATCTGCTCAATTTTTAAAACATATCTAATATGACTACAAGTTCTATTGTAATGTCTAACTACTAATTTTTATTTCTTTATATCCTAATAGTTGGTAATAATAACATTCAAGGATCAGAAAATTGCATTGTTAAATGAACGGTATAAGTACAATTAGACATATACATATAGCATTTTCTAACAATATCAATTTCAATATATATAATTTGTATACAATATAAAACAATCCAATCCAATGTAAAATATTTAAAACTAGTAATTGTCTTTTTCTTCTTCTTTCTTTCTTTCTCTCTTTTTTTTTAAACAAGAACCTTAAATCTAATCTCCTTTGCTTAGCCTTTTTCCTAACTCTTGACAACAACTTGTAACCAACCCCCCTAAACAATGAAAATTATCCCAGACCCAAAACCCATTAAAAGACCAAAAAAACCAACCGCCCCACACCACCTCTTTGGGAATGTGGGCGTCGTATTCTTAAAATTGCTTCCTGCTGGGTATGGGCGAAGTTATCTTTATCCTGAAAGAAAAATTTTAGGTTAATTGTCAAATTCTAGGAAAGGTAACTATATCCTTCATTATCCAGTCTGTGTATAATGCCAAAGTTCAGGGTTTATCTCAAGTCCTTATTCAAGTAGTCTTTGAGACTGGATCATCTCAGCAAGTCATCTCAAAATTGCTCTGAGCACCTTGTAGTTCAAAGTTGATCTGTAGATGATGTTTGTCAGCTTAGTGATATTATTATTGTTCACGTGGAATTGTTGTTGTTGTGGGGCCCCAACTTCTTCCTGGAGACTTCAGTTGATGTTAGGCCTGGCCATGATTTCCTGCAGAAAACTGATAAGAGACTCGAACACAAAGACATATATAAGCAGCTAATTGAAGCCTTTTTTTCTAGAATTAGTTAGTACTCTATATGACCATTCATATCTTAACAAAGTTTAAGATGTATATATATCTATATATCTATATATATATTAATCTTGTAAATTTTGATATAAAATTTATACTTTAAGAAAAGTTTTAAAGAATCAGAATAGAATCAAAGAGTTGAGATTAGTAATAGAATAGTCCCTTAATTAATTTGGCTTTTCTCCTGTCCCATAGCAGAAGATGGCTCTTTTATTCTGGCATGACAGGGAGTTTGCATTTTCCTTTTAACAACATGCTTGAGTTTAAAGAAGGAGAGAGCCATTCTCCAACTCCAAAGTCAGCTTTAAATTTTAATTGAACTGGGACTATTAGAAGACCAATAGTGTTAAATCTTTAGAGAAAAGCAGAAACAAACATTTAGGAAGACATAAAATTTTTTAGATAATATATACCCATACGCCGTTTTACTCTGTTTCCTGGGATAGATGATTTGTCCCTTTTCTTCAGTTGTCTCATTTGTCCAGTGTTCTTCAGATTCCTTAACCTTCATTCTCCTAAAAGACAAAAACAAAAACCTTTCCCCAAGACTAATTTTGGGGATGTTCCTTTTTGGCAAGTTATTATCTGATTAAATGAAAAGACATGTGTTACTGGTATAAGTTAGTTTAAATTGGATGTTCATGCTTGTTGAAGAATTATCACCTCCTCTAATTAAGAGGTTTCTCTTGTTCAAATCGAACCTTTATCAATTTTGATTCTACCCACAGCTTATCTTCTCCTGTAGAAACAAAAGCAAAACCTCGTCCCCAACGTAACACATACCCTGGTTTCCATTCTGAGGTCAGGACATCCTTAAAGTATATAGGCTGATTTAATTCTGTAGTTTTTTCTATTATCCAATGTCTCTCTGCAGCTTTTGTTCCTTTCTCATTGGCATTAAGAAAATTCAAAGTTAATAGAGCATTATGCAGTCTATTTCTGGTGGGTTTTGTTACCCCTTTCTGTTTATTTAGCATATCCTTTAGAGTTCTGTTTGATCTCTCTATAACTGCTTGACATGTAGGATTATGTGGTATGCCTGTAATATGCTTTATATTGTAATAAGCAAAAAACTGTTTCATTTTAACAGAGACATATGATGGAGCATTATCAGTTTTGATTTGTGCAGGTATACCCATGATGGCCATAACTTCTAGCAAATGAGTGATTACAGAATCAGCTTTTTCAGAACTCAAAGCAGTTGCCCACTGAAATCCTGAATAAGTATCGATAGTGTGGTGTACATATTTCAGTTTTCCAAATTCTGCAAAGTGAAACACGTCCATCTGACAGATTTCATTCCTTTGAGTACCTTTTGGTTACATCCAGCTGGTAATGGCGTTTGATTGCAGAAGGAACAAGTAGGACATTTCTTTACTATTTCTTTGGCTTGTTGCCAGGTTATGGAAAAATCCTTTTTTAAACCTTTACTATCGACATGATGTTTTTTATGAAATTCTGAGGCCTCCAGCACATTTCCTATCAATAATTTATCAATCTCATCATTGCCTTGTGCTAAAGGGCCTGGCAGACCAGTATGGGATCGAATGTGAGTTATATATAAAGGATGACTCCTTTTCCTGATTGTATCTTGTAATTGAATAAATAGTGAAGTTAATTCTGAAGCATCAGGGATAAATTCTGCAGTCTCAATATGTAATACTACTCTTTCAGCATACTGAGAGTCAGTTACTATGTTGAGGGGTTCTGAAAAATCCATTAATACCAACAGAATAGCATACAATTCTGATTTCTGAACTGAATTATAAGGACTTTGAACCACTTTACTTAAATTTTCTGATTTGTAACCTGCCTTTCCTTGTTTGTTGGCATCTGTATAAAATGTACGAACTCCAGATATGGGTTTTTCCCACACAATTCGAGGCAAGATCCAATCAGCTCTCTTTATAAGATCAATTCTATCACTTTGGGGATATTTGCTGTTAATTTCTCCCAAAAAATTACTGCAAGCTCTTTGCCAAGGTTCACTTTCTGTCCATAATTTTTCAATGTCCTCCTTAGTTAAAGGTATGACAATTTCTGCTGGGTCTATTCCTGCTAATTGACGAAGTCTCAATTTTCCTTTCCAAATCAAGTCAGAGATTTTTTCCACATAAGTTTTTAATTTTTTATTTGGTTTATTTGGTAAAAATATCCATTCCAATATAATATCTTCCCTCTGCATTAATATTCCTGTAGGAGAATGCCTAGAAGGTAAAATAACCAAAATGCAATCCAGCTTTGGATCAATACGATCCACGTGCCTTTCATGTACTTTCTTTTCTACCAAGGCCAATTCTTTCTCAGCTTCAGGTGATAATTCTCTTGGACTATTTAAGTCCTTGTCACCTTCTAAGGTTTTGAACAAATTATGCAGTTCATCATTTTTTACCCCAACAATAGTTCGTAGATGAGAAATATCTCCAAATAATCTTTGAAAGTCATTAAGAGTCTGTAGTCTATCTCTCCTAATTTGCACCTTTTGGGGTCTAATTTTTTGTAGCTCTATTTTATATCCTAAATAATTAATAGAATCTCCTCTTTGTATCTTTTCAGGAGCAATTTGTAATCCCCAGCAAGGCAAAATTTTCTTTACTTCTTCAAACATTCTTTCTAAAGTATCTGCATTTGAGTCAGCTAGTAAAATATCATCCATATAATGATAAATTATAGATTTAGGAAATTTTTTACGTATCACTTCCAATGGCTGTTGTACAAAATATTGGCACAGAGTTGGGCTATTCAACATTCCTTGTGGGAGGACCCTCCACTGAAATCTTTTAACCGGTTGAGAATTATTATAAGTAGGCACTGTGAAAGCAAATCTTTCTCTGTCTTTTTCTTGTAAGGGTATTGAAAAGAAATAGTCTTTTAAATCAATAACTATGAGAGGCCATCCTTTTGGTAACAGAGTAGGCAAAGGAATTCCAGATTGTAGGGAGCCCATTGGCTGAATTACTTTGTTAATTGCTCTAAGGTCTGTTACCATTCTCCATTTACCAGATTTCTTCTTAATAACAAATACAGGAGAATTCCAAGGGCTGGTTGATTCTTCAATATGCTGAGCATTTAACTGTTCTTCTACCAGCTCTTCTAAAGCCTGTAGTTTCTCTGTTGTTAAAGGCCATTGCTGGACCCATACAGGCTTGTCTGTTAACCATTTTAAAGGTAGAGCTGTTGTAGTTTTTGGAAGATCATCAGTTGTTGTGCCCTGTTCTTGTATAATATGGATGGATGGTGACCACTCAGAATAATGCCTTCTAATATTTCTCTCAGAAACATGTGCTAGTTTATGATTTGTTTCTGAGATTGGAGGGATGTTAATCTGAGTATTCCATTATTGTAACAAGTCTCGACCCCACAGGTTCATAGCTATGTTAGCCACATATGGTTTTAATTTTCCTCTCTGTCCTTCTGGACCTATACATTCAAGCCATCTTGCACTCTGTTTCACCTGAGATAATGTCCCAATTCCTAATAGTTGAACGTTTACCTCCTGAAGAGGCCAAGTTGAATGCCAAAATTCTGGTGCAATTATGGTAACGTCCGCACCTGTGTCTACCAGACCAGACAACAAAACACCATTTATTTTTATCAATAATTTTGGTCTTTGTTCATTAATAGAAATTTGCCAAAAAATTTTCTTTATGTTTTCTCCTGAATTTTCTATTCTCTCTGTTTCATCATCCTGACCAGTATGATTTATTCCAATAGGCATTTGGTTATTTAATTGCTGTGAGTAGGGTTTTCCTCTACGACTGCAGGAAAGGTTTGAACTGGATTTGCTATTGGGGCCTGCATGAGGCCCCTCTGGGAGTTTCCCAAAGACTGAGGCAAAGGATTACCCTGTCTGTACCTTGTTGGTCTACATTCGTTGGTCCAGTGTTTTCCTTTACCACACTTTCTGCATACTCCAGAAGGAAGGGGCATTTTGTTGCCATTGTTCCTTGAAGAAACATTGTTTCTAGGAATGACCTGTTTACAGTCCCTTTTCAATGTCCTTGCTTTCCACATCCAAAACATCTAACATTGCTCAAACCTTTTGAAATTGCTTCTCCTACCCACGTATCATCATGCTCATGAGCTTCAACATTAACCGTGTCTCTAATCCAGTCTTCCAAAGGTGCAGATCTTGCCTTTAATGGCCTTATTATTGTTTAGAATGCTGCATTAGCATTCTCAAAGACCAAAGATTCAATTATTATCTTACTAACTTCTGAATCCGGGACCATTCTCTTTACTGCTGAAGCCAGTCTTTGTAAAAAATCTGTGAAAGATTCTTTTGGGCCTTGTACAACCTTTGTAAATGACTCAGTTTTTTTTCCTGGTTCCTCAACTCTGTCCCATGCATTCAAGGCTGCTGTTCGACATAAAATTAGGGTTTGGACATCATATAAACATTGTGCTTGTGCTGAAGCATATTGACCTTCTCCAATAAGCTGATCCTGGCAGACTTGTATTCCTTTATCCCTCCACTGTTTTTCTATGTTTTTAGCTTCATCTTTGAACCAAGTTAGCCACTGAAGCCTTTGACTGGGTTCAAGAACAGCTTGTGCCAGCTCCCGCCAGTCCTGTGGTACAATCCTATTATATGTTGACCAAGAGTTTAACATTTGCTTTACATATGGGGAATGCATGCCATAAGATACTATTGCCTCCTTAAACCTTCGTAAATCTAACATTTCAATTGGAGTCCAAATATTTTGTGTAGTCATTTGATCAGGCAACTGCTGTACGGTTACTGGACAAACTAAGGGTGACTGTGTGAAAACAGGCTTTCTTTCTGTAACCCTATGATCCAATCTTGAAGCAACTTCACTGTTAGTTTCTTCTGTCTGAGTTTTTACAGATTTAACAAGTTTTTCTAAAGCTGTCACCCTGGCACTTAAATTGACTATCTTTTTAAATAGTAAAATGAGGATAAGCATAGTAATAAAATGCATAATTCGATCAACATTAATCTTCTCATATAGCTGTTCCATTGTCAGACTGCCTAAAATTGCAAACAAAGCCCAATTTTCTTACAATGAACACAGAAAACCCATTTTTTTTTAATGTGGAAAAAAAATTCTCTTTTAAATAGTTTCCTTTAAAATATCTGATATGTTAAGTGACTTACCAAGTCCTCGAAGAACAGTACCAATCTGAGGGAATTTCAAAACAGCCACCTAGTGTCCAAGGTGTGAATCCAGAGAGAGAGAGAGAGAGAGAGAGAGAGAGAGAGAGAGAGAGAGAAAGAGACAGAGACAGAGAGAGAGAGAGAGAGAGAGAGAGAGAGAGAGAGAAAGAGAGAGAGAGAGAACACGCAAGAACCGTAGCCACAAGTTCTGCCTAAGAGCTTGAATCCAGCCACGTGTTCCCGCTTGAGCCTAGTCAAGCCTTGGCTCTGGCTACCTTAAGTTCCAACCACATGCGTTGGCTTTACAGGCAGGGGCCCTGTTCAGCAGGGCAGGCCTGAGTTGTTTGTAGCACCAGCTTTAAGCAAGTAGCTCAAGGTTAGTCTGGCCTGAGGCCAAGGCAACCTGGGCCCGGGCTAGGGAGCCGGCCACCCTGGCGGGAAACCGGACCTGCCGCCAAGCCAAGTTAAGCGGTTTTTAATGGATTCTTGTCACGTTGGGCGCCAAATGTAGATATACCCAACAGTCTTATTAAATAAGAAACACAGAGCCAATTCAGAGAAGAAAGCCAAGAGGTCAGAACTAAGAGCCTCACCCTTCCTGCTTCAGCGATCCTCTTCAGCCAAGAGAGCTCTCCGAAAGGGGCCTACTTCCTGTGTGTATGTCTTTATATAGTCTAGCTGTTCTGCCTTCTCATTGGTTGTAAACCCAAACATGTGACTGCCTCGTCACTGCCTGAATGTACCTCCCTCCAGGTCCTTAAAGGCGTGCGCCACCGCCACCATGCACTTGCTATGGCTCTAATAGCTCTGACCCCCAGACAACTTTATTTATTAACATACAATTAAAATCACATTTCAGTACAAGTAAAATACCACCACACCGCTTTGCAGGTGAGGAACTGAAGTCACAGAGAGGTTGAGCCCCCGTCTGTCTATTCTCCATGCTAGGAGCTGTCTGCACAAAGTTCCAGCTCTGTTTTCACAGTTCCACTCTCCAGTGACCCCTGGGGCAAGCACCAGCCTGGGCTAGCCAGTGCTGCTCATTGTCTAGTATTCTTGGCTTTCCAGAAATAGCTGTGATCTGGCGGGGCTTTGCAAGCAGCTCCTTTTGGGATGTTTCGGGTAGGGTGGTTCTAACTTGACCTGGATCCCAGGTAAGTTCTCATGACCCAGCTAAAGCAATTCAGCTGTCTTTTCTGGGAATTCCCCTAAGGCCATCTTGCACATTCAGGGTTTGGGCTCCCAAGATCGATGGATCTGCAGCCCCAGGCATGGTCTTCAACTCATCCTTTGCTTCTATGAGCTCTCAACTTAGCTTTTAAATTAGTCTGGCTCTGCTTTTCATACCAGAGACTTCTCTTGTGTGGTACCTCAGGGGCTTGCTTACAGAGCATGGGTGACAATCCCTGCTATTCTGGATATTGGTGGCAGAATGCTGACTATGTACGCCCCTCCCCAGGAAATGTTTGGAAAATGGTTGTAGCCATTTGATCTCAATGTCAAGGACTAGGGACTTCACACACTTTGTTTCTCTTTGTCCCATTAGTATTGGCAGCCTGTGCTGTGGCCAAAAAGAAATCCTGCATTTTCCACATGCTTGACTGAGAAGCCAAAGGAAGCTGTTTGTTCTAACGTGAAATGAGGCTTCATCTTTGACAGGTGTCTTCATCTCCATGACGGCACCTCTCTCTCAAGAACCACCTTTCTGTAGACATTCTCCAAGCAGCCCATGCAATTGTCACCATGCTGCCTGGCACTTACAGGTCCTCCAGTTCTCAGTCTGCTACCAGTTAGAGGTTGCACATCCCTGATGTCACCCTCCAGCCAGCATAAGACTGTAATGTTTTCTGCCTGAATGCCCCTGCCTTCCTCCCTAAGTGGCTATATGAACATGAAGAAAGTGGTTGACCTCCCTGCAGGTGCTCTTAGATTGGATTGGGTGAGTCTTTAACAAGGCTTTCATGGAACCTAGGGAAAACCATTGCAAAAAGCGGAAAAGACCGATGTCTCTCGAAGCCGTCCAAAGCAGGCTCGCTGTGCTGTTCAAGGACAGGGCTGGGGCACCAACTGGAAGGTCTTCTCAGTTGGCTGCTGTCCAACATGGCAGCCAATGGGAAGCCTGGTGCAGGTGGTGAGGAAACCGAGAAAGCAGATTAAGAATTCTGCCCTGAGCGGGCACCAGGCCACTGTCTCCAATAGTCTTCTCTAGAACTCCTGGTTTTCATGTAATACGTTGTATTCCATTCCACCTGGTTTTGAGGCATCTCCCTGAAATCTGAATTTTCAGGAAGGAAACAAAAGCAACCAGGAATGAGACTGTAGGACCATGAGCTTGGAGGAATCATAACAACCGGGAAGGTGGAAGCGGGGGACGAGGAGCCAGGATGCACTTCCTAAAACCCCGTGAGTCATTTGTGGGGGTAGTGGTACCCAGGTTGTGTTCTTAGGCAGGAAGCCAATGAGCATCCTCTCAATGTGACCCTCACTGTCGAGCTCCTTTCATTGGCAAAGTCCACCTTGGGGGGCTTTTGTGGCCTGTTCTTCAAGCCAGCAGCATCCTGATGCGGATGGGCAGAGCCCTCCCCCCAAAAGAAACAGACTATCAGTAAGATGGGGGAATCCATCCCAGCAGGAGTGCTGCCCCCAACTCACGCCCTGCCATAATCTAGAAGGCTGCAGAGGTCTTACACGGGCATGCAAGATCTGTGCTGGAGCAAAGAGCAGGCTCACACCCTTCTTAGGGAAGCTTAAAAGCAAACAGAGGCCCCATGACTGACCTTCAAGCAAATCTCTGGCTGGCAAGTCCCGCTGAGATCTGAGAATTCAGCTGAACTGTGCAGAATCTTTGTAGAATGTACGGGCTGAACGTGGATCTGGCAGAAACCCAGATAAGGAATTCTCCACCAAATCTCCTTTGACCACCGGGGGCTTTCTCAGCCTTCTAGTATTTGAAGTCAACTTGACCTTGGATAGGATCACACTGTATCATTTCCAACAATGAAGAGCCAGATTACAGTTTTTCTTTCACCTGAGCTGTGTGTCACAGCCATGGAAACATAGTTTACAAAACTGAGCCAAGCTCTCTTGACTTCAGTGTGGGCAGTGGCCCTGCCCCTTCCTTCTGGACACAGAGCTCTGCAATCAGATTTTAGATGCCTGTGAATCTTCAGTTCAGGATGGCTAGCATGGACTCTGAGACTGTCCAGGGAGGGAACCCAGATGAAAGGTCATTTGGTGTTATTCTGCAATTTCCATTAGGAGAAATTGAGTGCCCCCCCACCAACTTCCAAGAGGCAGTCAGGGCTGGAGAGATATTCGGTAGTTTTGAGCACTTCCTGCTCTTGCAGAAGACTGGAGTTTGGTGCCCGCTATTAATGTCAGGTGGCTCACAACTGTCTGTAACTCCAGTTCTAGGGGATCTGATTCCCTCTTCTGAATTCTTTGGGAACCCCTCCCCCAACACACATACATACACACATACAATCTCCAAACAAAAAACGAGACGGAAGTTGACATTAGGACCTGTCTGGCAGCTTGGATGATGGTCTGGTTTGCTTTTTAGAGCCTTAATAAACATGATAACCAAAAGAAACCTGAGGAAGGAAGGGTCTCCTGGACTTAGACTTTCAAGTCACAATCCATCACTGAGAGAAGTCAGGGCAGGAGCTGATGCAGAGGCCATGGAGGAGTGCTGCTTACTGGCTTGCTTCTCATGGCTTTTCTCAGTCTGCTTTCTTATAAAACCCAGGACCATCTGCCCAGGGGTGGCACTGCCATCAAAAGTCTGGGCCTCCTATATCACTGAAGAAATTGCCCTACAGACTTGCTTACTGGCCAATCTGAGGGCACCAATTCCTCGAATGATGTTTCCTCTTCCCAGGTGACTCCAGCTTGTATCAAGTTGACAAACACTAACCATCAGAGAGGCAAATGGACTCCCTGGTTTCTAGGGGAAGGAAGGAGTTACAGAGTGAGCTCTCTATGTCCCTTTTCTTCCCTCTCTCTACTCACCATGAGGCCAGGAAGGAAGGCAGTTGTTCAGTAGAAAATTTCTAGGTACATAGAAAGGATGCAAAAGCACGGATTTCCCCATCTCTGCTCAGTCCCTGCACTGGCTGGTTTTGTGTGTCAACTTGACACAAGCTAGAGTCATCAGAGAGGAAGGAACCTCAGTTGAGGAAATGCGTTTCTCAATTAGTGATCAATGGGGGAGGGCCCCGCCCATGGTGGGTAGTGCCATCCCTGGGCTGGTGGTCCTGGGTTCTATAAGAAAGCAGGCTGAGCAAGTCATGAGAAGCAAGCCTGTAAGCAGTACCCTCCATGGCTTCTGCATCAGCTCCTGCCTCCAGGATCCTGCCCTGTTTGAGTTTCTGTCCTGACTTCCTTCACTATGAACAGCAATAAGGACGTGTAAGCCAAATAAACCCTTTCCTCCACAATTTGCTTTTTTGGTTACAGTGTTTGGTGACAGCAATAAAAACCCTAACTAAGACAGTCCCTGAGGAATTTTTCCATTGCCTTTGTGAATGAGGGTGGGAAACCATAGAACAGGAAGTACATCCTACTGTTTCTGTGGCCAGAAAGAGCCTCAGCTAGCTCCCTTGGCTCTCCAGCAGCCTTCCTGCTGCTCCCAGAGAAAGTGATATGTCTGAGTTACGTTTAAATTTCTATGACAAAACAGCATGACCAAGGCAACTTAAAAAAGAAAGCATTTAATCAGGTTTAGAGTTCCAAGAGGGTCAGAGTCTACTGTGGAGGAATAAAAGCACAGTGGCAGCAGCAGCTGGGGTTCACAACTTGATCTGCAGGTAGAAGCCGGAGAGGGAATGATCATCCTAGAATCCAGTCTTTTGTGACCTCAAAGCCGGCTCCCAGTGACACACCTCCTTCAACAAAGCCCCACCCCGTAATCCCTCCCAAATGGTTCTAAGCTGGGGAACTAGTATTCAAACACATGTGCCTTTGGGGGAGGGCAGACATATCATTCAAATCACCACAAGATAGACAGCAGTGAAGGGGAGAAGCCATTGCTCTAGTTGGGATAGCCAGAACAAGGAAAGGGAGGCCCCTTCACAAAGTATAGGGCAAGAAAGTCAGGGTGTAGTGGGGTGTCCAGGACAGGGAGAGAACAGAACAGGCCAGTGGTAGGCCTACAGTGGACAGCCCTGCTCAGGAAACACCAGCCTGTAGCAGGAACCTCCTTGGCACTTGCTGCAAGGCAGTACTCCTGGATGCCTAGAATTAGAGAAGCTGCCAAGTGTTAGCTGCTCGTTAAAGCTCAGGGCAGTAAGCATCCAACCCAAGTGCCTACAGCACAACTCTCTGGCTTCGGAAGCCCGGAATCTAGCATCTGTGTCCACTAGCCTGGCTCCTAGGGCTTGGGCACTCACCGTCTGGAAGAGTCTCTCTTTACTTACCCATAATTATTATTCTATAGAGCCAAGGAACCCCAGCTAGCTCATTGGAAACACTCTCTTACCCAGATGCCTCTGGGATAAAAAGGGAGGCAGCCAGAGAAACACACAGATAGAGCTGTCACGCTAACAAACACCCTTGATTCAACAGGGCTGCTTAACTAGGGGACCCACCAGCAACTGAGATGTCTTTAATGGCTTTATACATGGGGCCTGGGGATTGAACTCAGGTCCCTCCCCATGCTTGTACAACAAGCACTCTATCCGCTGGGCCATCTTTTTAGGCCCTCTTGCTCTTCTTGCAGCATAAAAGACAAAAGCAGCCAGTAGCTGTCACAGAATCCCATCCATTCCTGGAGAAGGATCGGATGAATCTGGCATCATGGAACCCCAGCTGGCCAAAGTAAAGAACAAGAGTGAAGACAACTAATTCCTGATTCCCACTCTGCTCTGGCAGTCCTGAGAGGGCTGCTCCCCTGCATTGGCTTCGTACACAGGGGGATGAGATTTCCTGGCTTTGCATTCCTGACCCCCAAATCTCCCTCATTTCCACCCACAACCTCTCAGGTTTAAAATTTTTTTTCTTCCTGGCTGCATGTACCCTGTGTTTCAAATGTTTCTCAGTCAAATATTTGACAATATAGACATAGTGCATCTTTAAAGCAAATGGGATGCTATCGTTGGGCTTAGCAACTTTTCATTTATTTAAGAGGGAATTAAGTGCTTAAAACATTGGCCAAATGCCCTTGAAATTTTCATAGGCAAGAAACCACATTTGAATAGTCTAGTTTACAAGTGTAGCGGTAGTGTAATTATAGATAACATCATGACCTTTAACAATACACCGGGGTCTGGGGAGACAGCTCAATGAGGAGGGTTTGTTATACAAACATGAGGACCCCAGCTTGGATTCTGGGCACCCGTGTAAATTCTGGGTGTGTCAATGTACACATCTATTTCCAGGTGGTGGGAAAGAGTCAGGCACATCCCCGAAGCTCCCTGGCCAGCTCGTCTAGCAAAATCAGT
The DNA here is from genome assembly GCF_007827085.1 of Peromyscus californicus insignis. Classification (NCBI taxonomy): domain Eukaryota; kingdom Metazoa; phylum Chordata; class Mammalia; order Rodentia; family Cricetidae; genus Peromyscus; species Peromyscus californicus. Next base: position 68,061,598 of record NW_026294562.1, on the reverse strand, counting down.
GAGGTCCAGGTATAGTGAGAAACCTTGTCTCAAAACAAAGGTGGAAAAAGATAGAGAGAAAGGCACTTTTGACCTCTCTGTGTACACACACACACACACACACACACACACACACACACACACATACCTAAACACATATGTATGCATATGCCACACACACCTAAAAACCTAACATACACCACAACCAAACAATGTGTAGCATCAATTTCATATTTGAAATTGGACAGTAGTGTTGATATTTTAAAGAATTACTTCATTTTTAAGTGTGTGTGTGTACAAGTGTGGTGGTGCCTGTGGAGACCAGAGGAAGGTGTCTGGTCCCCTGGAGCTGGAGTTAGAAGTAGCTGTGAGCTGCCCAGTGTGGGTTTTGGGAACTGAACCTGGCCACTCAATACAAGAGCGGTAAGTGCTCTCAGGTGCAAGCCAACTCTCCAGCCCTAGTCATGTTCATTTTTAATAGAAAATTAAATATACATAATTTTTATGATAGCTTCACTGTTATAAATCAACTCATTCAAAAGCATTTAAAAATTCCACAGGATAGCAAGAGTGTGAGTTATGTAGACATCCATCTTCACCTGTTCAGGGTCTGAAACTCACAAAGCTCCATCCATCAGAGATAATGACTTGGTGATTTTAGCTGGCGATCAGGAGCATTTTGGAAGCCAAGGCAGAAGCTTCCAGTAGATAAAGTTTCAAGTGCCTGGGGTTTATTTATCCATGAACGTAACCCTAATAAAAGATATAAAGTTTAAATGGGTATATAGCAGGAAAATAACCACAGCCCTGGTAAAATTTAGATAGTAGAATCCATGGATGAAGGGAGAACGTGAAGGAAGAGACCAAAAGCAGACATTTAGCGGGTTCATCCCTGACAAGAGATGGGATGTAAGATGAGTGTTACTGAGGCCTGCAAGGAGGCCACCCCCATGGAAGGGTGGATCTCAGACGCCCGCTTCTCCCCTCAACAGTCCTGGTGGTCTCCACAGGCACCACTACACTTGTGCATACACACACACACACACACACACACACACTTAAAAATGAAGTAATTCTTTAAAATATCAACACTACTGTCCAATTTCAAATATGAAATTGATGCTACACATTGTTTGTTTGTGGTGTATGTTAGGTTTTTAGGTGTGTGTGGCGTATGCATACATATATGTTTAGGTATATATGTGTGTGTGTGTGTGTGTGTGTGTGTGTGTGTGTGTGTGTGTGTGTGTGTATGTGTGTGTACACAGAGAGGCCAAAAGTACCTTTCTCCTCAAAGCCTTTCAGCTGGGCCTGTGAGACAAGAGGGACTGGTTGGACCTTAGTGGCCCACTAGGGACCACTTCCTACCCTGTCACCTGCTCTGTGTGTGACTGTGCTTAGGAGATGACCTGGGGCTCCAGGTAGAAGCAGGAAGGAAGGTGGGTCTGAGCCCTGGGAGCTGGCAATGGCCTCGGCAGATTCTTACTTTCCTTGTGCGGGGATGTTTGGGGTCCTGGGTTGGGGATCAGGTAGTGACCTTGGACATTAGTGCTGGGGTCCAGCTATGCCTCTGGGTTCACATCTTTGAGCACTGAGCTGCTCAGAATGAAATGCTGTTCAGGTTGTTCTCTTTGCCTCCGTCACCTGGCAGCTCCTCTGAGAATTAGAAGGGAACATTTGGTGCCTCGCAGCAGGACCTTGTACCTCACTCAGCAGCACACAGACCTCTGGAGAGACCTGTCCGTCATTCAGGCTTTGCCTGGCTCACTTCCCTTGGATTTCCCTGTGGCATCACCATAACCCTAAGCCAGGGGCACAGCATCTTCCTTCGGCCATGCCAGCTGTGCCCAGCCCACCGCACATCTCTGTCTATATTGCCTTGCCCTCCCTTCCCTCAAGCACATGGTTCCTCCTGGCTCTGCTTGCCTGACACAGATTGCTCTGATCATCTAGTCATTCACCCCAGGATGCTTCCCTGGTACCTAAAGCGCCTCTCCAAATACTTCTCCAGTGTCCGCCCGTTCCCAGAGGCAGGAACCAGTCACAGCTGGCATTCTAAGGGAGGGGGAGGAGGGGAGGTCAGAGAGAAAGGCTCTGAGGTGACATCATTTAGGTAAGATGTTTGTTAACACAAACGGCAGCATGGCCGGGGGGGTCTGAAATGGTCCCATACACACCTAGACAAAGCACGATGTCTTCTTTTAAAGTTTTCAAGAAAAGGGGGTCTTGCCTGGTAGAGAAGCAGGCTTAGTTCATCTGTGACTTATGTGACGGTAACCATTCTTCCTCTGGGTAGGCAAGTTGGACCCAGTTAATGTATGACCCAGGAAGGGAGATCTATAGCCAGGAATGTTTACTAGGGAATGTAGTATTTTCCTGTGGTGATACCTGAGGGGATCTCCGTCATGGGGTAATGTGGCTTCACTCAAAACGGATGCAGGGACAATGTCGACAGTTGTGTTGGATGGAGAGTCGGAGAGTCAGAGGGTTTCAGGGAATACTTATGGTAGCGATGTTTGGGGGAGGGGGAGGAGAAAGGGAGCCAAAAAACAATGTTGAATCAAATTGGCCTTCAGGTACAAGATTTATTAAAACTGTGGCATCAGACAGGCAGCACAGCTTTGGGGTCCAAAGGAAGAGGTCTCAGTCCTTCTAGACAAAGCTAGATATCTGCTCTTGAATGTTTTAGTAAGTAGGCTTAGTTAAATATGTGACCTATACAATGTGACAAAGGTAAGAGAATAGGATTATAGACTACATGGCAGAGGTGACAAAGATGTCAGATAGGAGAAGAGGGACTTAGTTAATGTGTGATCACAACCAAACTGCCTCAGACCCCAGGTGGTAGGGGGCTGGGTGTGTTTTCCACCCTGTTTACAGTCCCGGGGTGTGGTCATCTGGGAAGCTGAGGTTTTCCACCTAAGCAGGGGATTCCTGTTCCTAGTAATAAAGGAGGGAAGGCTCCAGTGAGTGACGGGTGTGGAGGTGTTCCGAGCAGAGGTAGGGGTGTGGAGGTGTTCAGAGCAGAGGTGGGGTATGGAGGTGTTCAGAGCAGAGGTGGGGTGTGGAGGTGTTCCGAGCAGAGGTGGGGTGAGGAGGTGATCAGAGCAGAGGTAGGGGTATGGAGGTGTTTGGAACAGAGGTGGGGTGTGGAGGTATTCAGAGCAGAGGTAGGGGTGTGGAGGTGATCAGAGCAGAGGTGGGGTGAGGAGGTGATCAGAGCAGAGGTGGTGTGAGGAGGTGATCAGAGCAGAGGTGGTGTGAGGAGGTGATCAGAGCAGAGGTAGGGGTATGGAGGTGTTTGGAACAGAGGTGGGGTGTGGAGGTGTTCAGAGGAGAGGTAGGGGTGTGGAGGTGTTCAGAGCAGAGGTAGGGGTGTGGAGGTGTTCAGAGCAGAGGTAGGGGTGTGGAGGTGTTCAGAGGAGAGGTGGGGTGTGGAGGTGTTCAGAGCAGAGGTAGGGGTGAAGAGGTGATCAGAGCAGAGGTGGGGTGTGGAGGTGTTCAGAGTAGAGGTAGGGGTGTGGAGGTGTTCAAAGCAGAGGTAGGGGTGTGGAGGTGTTCAGAGCAGAGGTAGGGGTGTGGAGGTGTTCAGAGCAGAGGTAGGGGTGTGGAGGTGTTCAGAGCAGAGGTAGGGGTGTGGAGGTGATCAGAGCAGAGGTGGGGTGTGGAGGTGGTCAGAGCAGAGGTGGGGTGAAGAGGTAGTCACGGCAGAGCTGGGGCAGTGAGGACATGATCAGAGCAGAGGTGGGTGGTGAGGAGGTAAAGCAGAGATGCGAGGCCTTGTGCAGTTAAGGAGCCCCTGAAGGAGGTCCTGGAGCAGAGAAAAAGCAGCATGGGGAAGACAGCTAAGGCCAGGTGTGGAGGTGACGTTTTGGAGACGGCATACTCTTGAGTAAGCGCAGCACACTGATGAAGAAGTCAGCCCCTTCCAAGCAGCTCATCACACCCACACAGCCAGTCTGTAAACACGCTCTTCCGTCTGCCCGCTCCCATCTCTGTTGCACCAACCTGGGCCCCGCCCCCTCTTCTCAGGTGGATCATCGCATTGCCCACCCTCTCTGCACACTTGCTGAGATACCCATTTCCTCTGCTTCTGGCCACTTTTTAAAGATTACACCTCCAGAGAGGTGCCTCCTCTGCTGTGATCCTTTGATGGCAGAATGAAGTCCAGATGCCCAGTCTTGGTACACTCTCCCTGAAAGATGGGAAGCTGCTATAACTATTGAATGGTCCTAAAAGTAGCAAGATGGAGCCACTTGCAAGGCCTCAGATACCCTGGAGCTCTGACCCCCTCACTGTGAAGGCAGAGTTCTGGTAAGTGCTGCCTCATGCCACCCTAACCTTGGCATTCCTTATCTCTGGCATTTCACCCTTTGTTGTGTTTTCTTGGCACTGTAGTCTTTATCACTCAATGGGCCCTGTTGATCCTTTGACAAGTCAATCCATGCATGCAATTTTCGGCTGCTATTATAGAATATTCTAGAAAGTGCTTTAAAGAGATTGTCCCATCTTGGGCAGAACAAGATCCCTTGCAATAGGGTTTCCTTTTCCCACAGTGAGTCCTTACAAAGTCTACTTGCTTATCCAGAAAGATCCAGCTGCTGTTGCCCAGGTGTTTAAGGAGTCTTCTCCAGGGACCTTTCATTGGTCCATGAGGCTCCTGAAACAGAATGCTCTGATACACGGAAACCTCACCTCACAGAGCATCTGCCTTCTTAGAAGCAAATTCAGAGTATCAGTAGAAAAAGAAAAAAAAGGGTTAAGAAAAACAGGATCTATATGCAGAAGTTTGTAACTAAGAGCATATGCCACTGAGAAAACCTGATAGCATATTTTATCACTAATTATTCAATCAACATAGAAGCCATTTGTCATGACTGCTATATGTATTATCTCACAAATAAGAAACATATTTCAGTGAATCCAAGACCAGATGAACAAAAAATTCACTGCTTACTTTGTGAATAATCAAGAAAGTAAAGCATTCTCAGCACTCAAGAGGCAGAGATAGGCCTATCTCTATGAGTTTGAGGACAGCCTGGCTCCAGGTCAAGTTCTGGGTCAGCCAGGGCTACATAGTGAGAACTTGCATTAAGGAAGGAAGGGAGGGAGGGAAGGAAGGAAGGGAGGGAGGGAGGGAGGGAGGGAGGGAGGGAGGGAGGAAGATAGGGAGGGAGGAAGGCAGGCAGGTAGGCAGGCAGCCATGCTTCTGTTTTGACTGTATAAACTGCATGCCTACCGGGAATATCATTCTCATGTCCAGCATGTGGTTCTTAACTGGGGTTGGGGGTGGGGGGTGGGGGCTGGGGAGCATGGACTTTGTATCTGCTTCCCCAGGGGAATTTGGCCATTTCTGGAGAAGTTTCCATTTGTCACTGCTGGTATAGCAGTATCTAGTGGGTAAGCAAGGGATGCTGCTTAAAACCTTAAAGTATGCATGCAAGCACCTTCCACGATCAAGAATGCCAACCTACAGGGCTGAGGAGATGGCTCTACCAGGGCAAAGCTTGCAGCACAGAAATGAAGACCTGTCTGTGTTTGACCCCCAGCACCCACATAAAAAAGCTGGGATGGTGATGCACATTTGTAATCCCAGCATTGGAGAGACAGAGACGGGCAGATGTCTGGAGCTCATGGCCAGTTAGCCTGGTCCAATCTGTGAGCTCTGGGTCAGTGAAAGACACTGTCTCAACAAATAAGACAGACAACTTCTGGGGCTGGAGAGAGGGCTCAGCCATTAAAAGTACTGACTGATGGTCCAAAGGACTGAGGTTTAGTTCCCAGCATCCATGTGGTGGCTTACAACCACTGCTATGCCAGTTCAAGGGGATCTGACACCCTCTTCTGGCCTCTATGGGAACTGCACATAAGTGGGGTATACACATACATGCAGGCAAAACATTCATACACAAAGATTAAAAACAAATATTTTTTTTAAAGAGAATACACACATTTATATGGACAACTCCTGAGGCAGGACAACTGAGGTGACCTCTGGCCTCTAAAAGCACACACACACACACACACACACACACACACACACACACACACACACCACAAAGAGAGAGAGACAGAGACAGACAGAGACAGAGACAGACAGACAGAGAGACAGAGAGAGAGACAGAGACAGACAGAGACAGACAGACAGAGAGAGAGAGAGAGAGAGAGAGAGAGAGAGAGAGAGAGAGAGAGAGAGGAGTGTCCAGCCCCAAATGTCAATACTTCTGAAGCTGAAGGACCACAGTAAAAAAACAAATCGGCAGAGTGGTTTGCACTTCTTATTCTGCCACGATGAGTCTCACCATCTCCTGGGTCCTATTTCCATAGAACACTGACACTCAGTGCTAACTAACTCTTCAGGTCAGATGCTTGGAAACCATAGCAAAATACTGAGGAGCAGCCATGAACCAGAGCAATGACTGACTTCAATAAATTAACCTAGGCTTCACCCAGGCTTCTTCCTACTCTACTGTAAACCACAAAATGTACTAGAACACAGTCTGTGTTTTAATTACACTTTCAGAGCATATAACAGTTCCATGAATTAAGGAGCAGTAAAATGAAATTGATTTTTCCATACATGCAGAAAGATGTGGGGCCTAATGTGTATTATAATTAGAGCTGCTGAGATCCATTGCGGAACATTTTTTAAAGATAACAAAGTCTTCAATTGCACCAAACTGATAACCTTTCCTGTTTTTTGTTTGTTTGTTTGTCTGTCTGTCTGTCTGTTTCTTGTTTTTATGATGGAATAATTAAAACATCTTTCTAAGTCCTAGTTTTGGTAAGTTGCTAAAGCCAGAAGTAATAAACCTGGTCCTGAAGGAGATTTTTTTGACACTTTGATGCAAAAGAAAAGTGACCTTAGTGGCTTCTGTCCACAGTGTTTCTCAACAGATGTCCTCAGATTTCTGATGGGAGATGTACATCAGAGATGCAGATGCATCCAAATGTTTCAGAGCCAGCCAATGAGAAACAAAAGTCAAAAAACATTGGTTCCGGCACGGCTGACAGAGGACTGATCTCCACAGTATATAAAGAACTCAAGAAACTAGACATCAAAATGCTGAACAATCCAATTAAAAAATGGGCTAAAGAACTAAACAGAGAATTCACAAAAGAAGAATCACAAATGGCTGAAAGACATTTAAAGAAATGCTCAACATCCTTAATCATCAGAGAAATGCAAATCAAAACGACTCTGAGATACCACCTTACACCTGTCAGAATGGCTATGATCAAAAACACTAATGACAGTCAATGTTGGAGAGGATGTGGAGCAAAGGGAACACTCCTCCACTGTTGGTGGGAATGCAGACTTGTACAACCACTGTGGAAATCAGTATGGCTGTTTCTCAGAAAATTGGGAATCGAACTACCTCAAGACCCAGCCATACCACTCTTGGGCATATACCCAAGGAATGCTCAATCATACCACAAAGATACATGCTCATCTATGTCCATTGCAGCTTTATTTGTAATAGCCAGAACCTGGAAGCAACCTAGATGCCCGTCAACTGAAGAATGGATTAAGAAAATGTGGTACATACACACAATGGAGTACTACTCAGCAGAGAAAAACAATGACAGCATGAAATTTGCAGGCAAATGGATGGAACTATAAAAAATCATCCTGAGTGAGGTAACCCAAACCCAGAAGGACAAACATAGTATGTTCTCACTCATAAGTGGATTCTAGATATAAAGCAAAGGACAGTCAGACTGCAACCCACAGAATCATGGAGGCTATATATATAGAAGGGGGGACCCTAGGATGACTATGGCTTATAATAAGTTTTGGTTTTACTCAATTCTGAGCAAGCCTCAATGAAACATTTCACTATTAAGATAAGAATTTATACTGTATCAAGCTGATAATAGATAAATAAATAAATAAATAAATAAATAAATAAATAAATAAATAAATAAATAATAAAGCAAGCATTGGTTCCTTTCCCCGGCTTTGACTCTAACATTGGGAAGAAGCATGTGCAAAGGGTACTTGGGACTTTCAGACAGTTTTGGGTGTGACAGACAGGGCAGTGCTCTTTCCATGAGAAGGCTGGTGAGATCCAGGGCAGAGCTGGCACTAACCTTCACTTCTGTGTTAACAGTGTTCTTGGCACGTGGCACCCTCCCTGTCTGCCTGAGACATCACACCATGGGACTCATCATCCAAAGAGATCCCTGGAGGCCTGGGCCAGGCTTCTGACTTCCCCCAACTTCTCTCCCTCCTTTTGGATGCACAGTTGACATTTATGTGCACTTAGAGTTCAACATTCTTTTTCTTCCCTCCCCACACAGAGCTGTTGAAAGGAAAATCTTGTGACTCCAGGCACTCTGCGGCTGAGTTAGGACTTCTGGTTTTTGGCCCAGATTGAGGAATGGAAGACTCAGCTTCTCACGCATAAGAAATCGGGCTACAGGAAGAGTGCTGGGTGGGGGGGTGTCTGGGTGCTCAGGTGCTGGGCTCTTAGTCCTGGCCTAGAACTCAAGGCAATGAGCATATTCTACGCAGCCACCCCACAACAGCTGCCCAACTGAAACCTGTTTTTAATAAGCTTGGAATCAGAAAGCCAATCTTGTTTTTGAATCTGAGCTGGGAATTCCCCGAGGACAAGACAGGACTGAGGGTGTCATAATCAATTCTAAGTCACAGCTTCTAGCACAGGGCCCAGAGCATAGCGGATGAACACAAAAACATGTTTTCAGGGGACAAGTGGCAGGCTGAGTGCCTCTTACACAATTAACTGCTGCTAGCTTTCACTTAGGGTGTTGGCAATGGTCTTGGTGTGGGCTGACTACACCCTTCCTGTTAGTCCCAGGCATGCACTGTGGGATCCAGGAACCTGAAATACCTGTAAAAGGTGGAATTGGTCGATCCAGGCCTTGAAGGACTCATTTAGCACGCTCACCACATCATCATATCTATGGGTCTCTGTGTGTTAGCCATCATTCTTTGGTCAGTTGCCAATGTGGAAAGAGTGGTTCATGCCCGAGTCATGGTGACAGGCATCCTAACCTGCTTTCTCTTGCTCTGATAAGACACTGGCCAAAACTAACTTGGGGGAGGAGAGGGTTTGAGGAAAGCTGGGGCAAGAATTCAAGCAGGATCCTGGAGGCAGGAACTGGAGCAGAGGTCATAGATAAACACTGAGTATTGGCTTGCTCCCAGTCTCACGTTCAGCTGTCTTTCTTACACAGCCCAGGCCCAACTGACTAAGGATGGCGTCACCCATCCTAGACTGGCCTTTCCTACATTAACTATCAATTAAGAAGATATCCCATAGACGTGCCCACAGGCCAAATGATAAAAGTACTTCCTCGGTTAAGGTTCCCTCTTCCCAGGTGTGTCCTCTTGATAACCAAGGTTAGTCGTACAGAGGTTGTCTTTGGGGTTTAGAGGATGGCCACTATGTCAAGTGGAATCCCAGCTGAGTTTGAAAAGGAGCTGCAGATGATGCCTCATGCTGTTTCCTAAACAAGTGAATGTTGACTGAAGAGCTATCCACTAAGTTTTCTGTATACCAAAGCATCCCAAAGTTCAGGGGCCCAAAGCCCTGGCTCCTTGGCCAATTGGGTGGCATATTTCAGCTAGGCTGGATAGGGGAACTTTGCTCCATGACTGACTCTTCCTCCTGGAATCGATGGGCCATGTGGGCTGTTTCTTCTTACATAAAAGAATAGGTGTGTCCTGTGTCTGTTGCTGACTGATATCTAAGATCCACTGGTGCTCTGTCCATGGGGGCAGCAGACAGGAGGGAAAGAATGGGTGTGTCTAAGGATCCACCATCCCAAACATATGCCAGACCCTCTGCATCCGCTCTCTTCCCTGCAAACATTACACACTGATCCCTCTGCTGTACAAATGGATGAATAAACAACAATCATAAGGACAAATAGCTGAGAAAGATCTCACAAAGGCTTAAAGTAATACTGTCTGTGATGAGCCATTTGGTTATAAGCACATGTCTAAGCTTGCAACCCTGTTCTTTGGAAGGAGAGGGACCATGGATCTTGGGAAATCTCTAAGTCTAATGATAACCTTGTTTTCTCTCTCTGGATGTCCACAAGGACATAAACACAATAACCAGTGTGTAGTTTCAGGAGACTCAAGGGCTGAGAAGCCCACCTGTGGACTCTGTGTCTTTAATCTTAGGAGTTGAACAGCTCTGTCCTGACACAGCCTCCCACCATGATGTTCTGCCTCTCAATGGGCTGAGAAATAGTAGAGCCAGTCACTGACCAAGATCTGTGAAACGGAGTCAAAAGAAACCCTTCCTCCCTCAAGTTGTTGTCTCTCACGCGCTTACCACAGAGATGCAGAAGCAGACTAATACAGACCGGAAGCATCAAAGAGCTAAGAAATGTGTTTAACTATCAGCCACATCATTACTATTTTATTATTACTAAACTATCACAGTCCCAGGCTGGGGATGCGGCTCAAATAGAAGAATACCCAGCATGCACAGGACCATGTGTTCCATTCCAGCACCACATAAAATCATTTATGGTATTATGTACTTGTGATACTAGCACTTGGGAGATAGAGGCAAGAAGATTGGCTATATAGCAAGTTCAAGGCTAGCCTGGGATACATGAAATCCTGTCTCAAAAAAAATCACACTATAGAAGGAAGGAGGGAAGGAAGGAAGGAAGGAAGGAAGGAAGGAAGGAAGGAAGGAAGGAAGGAAAGAAGGAAGGAAGGAAAGAAGGAAGGAAGGAAGGAAGGTGAAAGATGGGGAGAAAATGAGAAATTACCACCATCTACATGTAGATCAAAATGGCAGTTCATGTAGGTCTAAGAGCAGATGGTCTCAGTTCCTCTGTGTAGAAGGACAGAGGAAACAAGTTAGGCCCCAGTTATCACAAGGGCCTATGGAGAGCAAGTTGATCTCAAATTCCCTTGAAAGTCCAGTCTACTAACAACTCACCTTAAGAGACCCCTGGTTGCTGATACCAAAAAGGGCTTTATTATTCCAAATAGTATAACTTTTATTGTTGTTGTTGTTATTATTATTATTATTAACAAGACACCAACAAAAGACCTAATAATATCTTTGAAGGTATGAGAGTCCTCCAAAGGAAAATCTTTGGGATAAGGCAAGATGCTTATAAAAGAGAAGGGCACTGTTTCAAAGCCATGTAAGGTAACATGACTGAGGATCCAGATGATATCATCGAAGCTAAAGCTGAAGGTGTCTTGGATCATGTCTTGTGGAGTCTCTGAAGAACAAGAGGGAGGAAAAGGAATGGGAAGAAGTAGGGGAAAGATTCTAGAATTACAGAGCTAGCCTGGCCTAGAGAAGTGGGGGAACAAGAGATGACATGCACACCAGATCTAGAGAAAGAACAGGATACTGATGGGAGGAGGTGACGTCTGAAACTTTTCCTTGGGAACAAATGCACTTGATTTCAACACTGAGGTAATCCAACTTCACTGTGTATGTATGATGGCTAGAGAGTGGGGGCTTGACTGTCATAAGAACTGGCTATTCCAGCATGGTCAAGACCATGCACTGAAGAGTAAACAGCCTGTGAAGTCCCGCAGAAGTAGAACGACAGCTTCTCTCGCCTCCCTTGGCTTCATGACCTCAGGCAAGTTGCTTCACGTCTCTGAGACTCAGTTGTAGAGGACAGTGGGTTGTAACCATGCCGTCTCAGAGCTGCAATGAAAACATTGATCTGAGCTGCAGAAAGCAGCCTGGCTGCATGCAACCTACCACAGCAATCACTCAGTACAAAATGTTGACTGCCATTCTTAGGTACTGAGCCTAGTGTGTTAGCCAAATGATTCTAGCTAAAATGGCTAATTTGTATTAAGAGGAGAGTTGCCTTATGTAAATGAAATATCGAAGGAAAACGAGTTTCAAGCATTTAAGTTTAAAAGCTGTACAATTTCACATCTATTTCCCCATCTATCTGTCTGCTAACCTCAATCTCTCTTCCTTCTGTCCCTTCTTCACCTCTCTCCCCATCTTTTTTCTTCCTTCGCCATCTCTTTTTGCCTACTTCCTCATTTCCTTCTGCATATAGCTCAAATTCTTTTTTGTCTCTGCATCTGTCCACACCAACCCTTTTACCTCTTTCCATCTTTCTTTCTCCATTTATCTGCATCCATCTCCTGATAGCTGTCTCTTCTTCCCTCCCTTCCCCTTCTGTCCACCCATCCTTTATTCCTTTTCTCTCTCTTTCCATTGCTAGGTTTGGATTTCTGGTATGGGCCTTTTTTCTTTTAAATCAGGCAAAGTTTTTCTCTGCAGCAGTACAGATGACCCCTGCCATGTTCAGACATAACTAGTCCATAATGTTGTAAACTCTCAAAGCTTTACTTTTTACATCGTAGCTAACAGTAGACTCTCCTGAAAGAGTCAAATCATCCAAGAAGCACTTTATGGTAATGGCCCATTTCCAGTTCAGTTTCCTCCTCCAGAGTCACCACTTTCAACCTTTTAAAGCTGATTGTCTCTGTATTTATCTCTGAATACATAGTGTGCTTTGAATTTTCATTTTCAACATTATATCTTGAGTTCCCTCTACAGAAATTAGTTGATCCACTTTACCAGACACATGATCACGCGAGAAATAACTTTCAGTGTAGTTAAGTCGCTTTTGGGTTAGAAGCCCCTTGGTAATAACATCATTATAATTGGGCACATTTCCTCCTAGTTGAGTCAAGTAGTAGTTAGCTTACTATTTTCCTTCACATGTGGCATCATTTTCCCTGGAGTGAGGATCTCTCTCTTTTTCTTTTGTTTAGTTTTCTTTAGACTCATCACTAACTCAATCTCCAATTTTCCAGTGGTCTAATTCTCCTTACAAGGCATTTTGTCATTCTTTGACTTTTATCCTCTTGCAGAAGCCTCCTTCAGAGCCTTCTATCCTTCCCCAATATGACTGTGGTCCTCCAGGTCTTTTTACAGATACAACTGGGGACATGCACATCAGATCTAGAGAAAGGACAGGGTATTGATAGAGGGAGGGGACATCTGGAATTTTTTATTGGGATAAATGCACTTGATTTCAACACTGAGATAATCAAACTTCAGTGTGTTGTGTATGTTGTCTAGGAAGTGAGGGCTTGACTGTCATAAGTACTGGCTATTTCAGCCATGATCAAAGCCATGCATGGAAGAGTCGACAGCCTGTGAAGTCTCACAGAAGTGGAGAGTGGAGTGGCAGCTTCTTTCTCCTCCACTGGCTTCATGACCTTGGGCAAGTTGGTTAATGTCTCGGAGACTCAGTTGTAGAACACAGTGGGTTGTAACCATGCCGTCCCAGAGCTGCAATGAAGACATTGATCTGAACTGCAGAGAGCAATCGGGGTACATGCAACCTACCACAGCAAGCACTCAGTACAAAGTGTTGATTTTCAAAGCTGGCTCTTGACTGCCATCTGGGAATTTCCTTCATCTCCTTGCTTCACCTCTCGACTGTGTCCTTCATCTTCTTCTTCATAGTTTTGTGCACTTTAGTGGAACAGATCCTGAAGTAGCTTTCTAAGAAAGTGTTTACAGGAAGTATTGTTTTGATAACTTAAACATATGAAAATATTATCATAGCCTTACAGTTAATGAAGAGGAATAAAGTCTGGTTATTTCTCAATTATTGGACTCCAATAATTGGAAACAACAGTTGGAAATCCTACCAGAACTTTGAAAGCATTGTTTCACTGACCTCTACATTCTGTGTGTTGTTTTTGAGATGTTCAAAAGTATTCATGAGTTGAGTTTTTGTAGATATTTAGAAGCTAATTGAACCCAATTTTCTGGTGGTATGCTTTGGGACTGGCTGAGTTTTACTCATTGTGTTAGACAATGCCGAGTCCTTTCCACCTGGAAAGTTTTGGGAGAAGTGATATTTCATCTATGGTTCTCTGCCTTCTCATTCTTTCTGCTCTCTTTACTAGAATTTCCATCATGTCTGTGTGGAATCACACTGATCTTATTCTTTCAGCACCACACACTTTCTCCTTTGTCTTTTTAAATCTAATGTCTGGAAGATTTAGTTAACCTTCGTTTTCAATACTTGTAAGTTTTCTTTTGTTTTAATTTTTATTAGATAATGTGTCATCTGCAGTTTTCCTTTTATATAGCTTTCTTTTCTTGTTTCATAAATATAATATATTCTGTCTTTCTTCTGAGAATATCAAGTTGTTTTCTTTAAGTTTTCCCCCTTTACATTTTTCATATTTCTTGTTTCTTTCATTACTTCACAATTTTTCATATGGCTGTCCTCCATCCTCTTTCTCCTGACTGCAGCACAGCTCTGTAAGTGTTCTTTGCTTATTGGACCTCTGTCTTGGTCATGTGTGTATATTTAAGATTGGGTACTAAAAACATTCACAAAAGGGTTTTGTGTTACCAGAGCTGGCAACAGGGGAGGTTAGCATTCTGCACTCAGCTGAGATGGTTTTGTTTAGCATCCCTGAAGTTCCTGCAGCTCTTTCCTTTTGTCTTGGGCAGATGCTTCGGAAAGGGGTCTTCTGTCACCTGTTTTGAGGTGAGGGACCATTTGGAAGTGTGCTAGGAGCTGAGCTGCATTGGAGACAGATCCGTGGGTTATGGCATTGAGTTGTGCCCTTGTCTTTAGAACTCCACATAGCTAATAGACCTCTGTTTAGTCCTTCCTTACAACTCTCTAGTCTCCTGCCAAGTCAAAGAAGAAGGGAAGTGATATGGCATTTGCATGATCCTTAAACACACTACTACTGGCCCTCCTTCTGGTACTAACTTTACTGCATGTAAAGACAGCCCCCAGTCCTAAGCATAATGGAGTCGACTAAGAGTTGGCAGCAAGCATGTCCCAGATCTATCTAGTCTATTGCTCATCAGTCAACAAAAGGTTGCTGCTGGATATAACCTCTTTCTTCTCCATTCTGTTTTTGTTGTTGTTGTTGTTTTGTGGGGTTTATTGGTGTGTGTGTGTGTGTGTGTGTGTGTGTGTGTGTGTGTGTGTGTGTGTATTTTAGCTGGTCTTAAGGAGCAACCAAAAGAGAAAATATATCCTTAATTCCTTGGGCCCTCTTTATCTCCCAGTGTCTATGTGAAGTCCTCAAAATAAACTCTTAACAAAGGTGTTTGGAACACTTGCCCCAGGCCTCTGGCTTGGCTCTAGTCCTATGATCTGAGTTCTCTCAGGAGCTGGGTCACCTCCTTGTCCTTGTGGCAGTCATACTGGGACTATATGATTGACAGTTGCCTGACAGTCATACAGAGGGACATTTCCCAAGAGAAGGGAGTGAATGTAGCTGTGACAAGTCGCTGTGTCCCAAACTCAGGGTACCTTTGCCCTCCAGAAGATGAGGATCCTGAGGAGGAAAAGATTTTCTTCAGTTGTTTGGTGAGTGTGTGTGTGTGTGTGTGTGTGTGTGTGTGTGTGTGTGTGTGTTATGTATGTGGGTGCACACACACATTTATACACTGTATGCGTGTTTAAGTCTGAGGTTGATGTTACTCACTGACTTATTACTTGTGTGTGAGATGGGGTCTCTCATCATCCAGAGGCTCACCAACTAGTCTAGATTGGCTGGCCAGTGAGCTCCAGAGTTCTTCTTGTCTCCAGTTCCCCAGCTCTGTAGTCACAAATGTGCACCACTGCACCTGTTTTTTTATGTGGTTGCTAGGAGTCCAAACTTGGGTCCTTATGCTTGTGTGGCGAGCACTTGGGCATCTCCATCTTTCTATTATGATGAAAACATTGGCACCATTTCAGAAGCAATAGCAGAAGCATCTCCCCTGTTGTTTTCCTCCATTGTGTCCCCCAGCAACATCTGTCCCTGCTTAGTGCCCCTGAATCAAGTTCTTAACACCATCACCACTGATGAATAGGGACAGTCAGGCTCTGTCCCTGGAGAGGAAAGGAAGTGTTGGACGTAGAGGCTCACAGAAGTCTAGACACAGGACTTCGACGGTGTCTACAGAAAAGGACAAACGTAGTGTCATTCCTTGACTTGGGGACCAGAGACAACAGATGTGCCATTTGTTTTTCTTTGACAGTTGAAGTCCTGAAGGAAGGAGATGGAGTGTAGAGGTCTGATCTGTGCATCACTGTGTGATCACTCGAGTCCCTCAGTAATTTCAGTTGTATTGGACTCTGACATTCAAAGAAACACTGTCATCCCTTCTAAGTGTTTAAATCCCAGCTAAAAACAATACTTAAAGTTCCTTTTGCGGCCTCTGGCCACCCATGTCACAGGGAAGCTGCGTGGGGGACTGAGCCTTTGAAGGGCACTCTTAATGGCAAGCTTTGAATGAAGTCAACCCCCGGTAACTCAGCGACAGCTTCCATGTTACTGTCCTTTTCTTACTTAACAAGAACAAAAGGCCACAGCCAGGCCAACCAGTCATACAGGGTGGATCTCAGTGACATTTTTACTTCTGAACTTTTCTGATATAAAAGAGCCACCCAAGGAGGATCAGACAGCCAGCGTGAGGAATTTGACAATAAAAACTCATCTGTGCAGATCTCAGAAAATCCAAAATGATTAGGTAAAGTACTGCCTATTTCTGCCTAGAGAAATGTTGAATTTTTGTATTTTCTTAAATTTGTATTTGCTTATGTGCGACTTAACCAGAGATTCTGCCTTTTCTGCTCTTCAGCGCTGTAAAACTCAACCTCATCTTGGTTCTGTCGCTGTCCATGGTGCATACCTTTTGGTGTTACCCAGTTTTCTCTTCTAAGGTAAGGGTTTCACGGCTGTTTCTGATGGTCACATCAATGGTTGGGGTGGTGGAGTACCCAAATTCAAGAGAATCTCAAGAAATATATGACAAAAAAATCATTTATTTTATTTTTAGACCTTTAGGGGAAATGTAAACAGATTCATGAGATTAGTAGGACATAAATTTATATGAGACAGTAGATAATTCTGGGATGTAGTAATTTGTTGTGAATTATTTGATGGTTATGTCCTGCATGTGGAAATGGCAGTTCCAATATAAAATGTTCATATTTTGGCCCATGACAATTTATTTATTGCACATGCATGCACTCTTAATCATAGTAAATATTTTGCATTGAAATTGTACAAAAGCAAAACAAAACCCACAGTGGTCATTTTTCAGAAGCAGAAAATTTCCTAATTTTACCAAAATGTGTGCTCTTTTTCCATATGAAGAATGTAGGTAACATGTTAGATTCCAATAAAATATTGCCCAAAATATTTACTTATGTATTTATTCAAGAGTATTGGTGGAGGTCCTAACTATATTTCTGGAGCTGCTCAAGACATCCAGAAAAATGATCGCCTTTCTTTGGGGTATTTACGTCCCTTCTACAACATCTGTCCTTGTTTTTATGTCATTATCTTACAATATTAAAATATCTTTGGTTGTTGATGACACTGTGAACTTTAACCTTTCTTCACTAAAATTTAACCTGTCACGGTATGATTACTGAGCTCACTGTAATTTGAGGAACTAGTTTTAGGATAAAGAGAGGTCACAGAAATTCCAAATGACAACTCCCTCAAGCACCGTGATCTAGTTATTTATATAACTGTTCCTCTCATTGATCTCCACATCTGTCATTTTTCTATTTCCTGTTTACTGACTACAGCCTCTCTTCAGCCTTTCCCTCCTATGAGCATTCGACACTAATTTACTCATTGATCTTTTAAGACATGGCATTGATCAAGTGGGGGACTCACAAGCTGTAAATGGGCATATCTTCTCAAGTGTCTTCCTGTTGCTTTCTATTCCTTAGCCCTAAAGGTTTGCTCACAGCACTTCTGAACAAGAGGCACTTGTCCGTAGCCATTTTTAAATTAAGAATTCTTTCTTCTGAAGTATGCAGAGACCTCCTAGGCTGTAACGCAGTGTTTCTCTTTTTACTGTGCTGCCCGTATATTTCTAGCTTTGCTCGTGAGGATGCTGTTCTCGTTACAGCCCTGGCAGGCAGTAATGCTGTGGATGGTATTCATGGCAACCTGACTGTTTGGGGTGAGTGATGAGGTAGTCTAATCACATAGGATTTCATCTTCTTGTTTAGAGCTTCATGGAGCCCTTCAGCTAGGCAAGAGCACAGTGGTATCCTGATGATGGGTTGGCCCAGCTCCTTTCAGATCAGCCCAGTATGCTGAGGTCTTTTTAGGAATGTCTTAAGGGTCTCATAACCAGCGCTGGCACTTTTCTTTTGTGGGATAGAAGCATCATCATGAGCATTTCTGGAAAGAGTCAGTTGCTTCCTTTCTACAATGACGCATAGGTCCCTCCTGCTGGAGATTTAAAATAGGAAGCATTTATCTATCATGTTAACACAGGGGAAAACTCAGAATTTTTGATTGTTTTTTACCATAACCAATATTTATGAAACCATCTTTGACTATTCCCAGATCAAACAGAAAGCAACAACAACAACAACAACAACAACAACACACACACACACACACACACACACACACACACACACACACACAGAAACACAAAGAAAGACAGATAGAGGGGAGAGAGACAGAGAGAGAAAGACAGACAGACAGACAGACACACACATACACACACACATACACACACACATACACACACACACATATACACACACACACACACACACACACACACACACACACACACGCACACACACACACACAGAGTGTGTGTGGGGGAGAACATCCTCTTTCCCCAGGGGCCATTGGGAAGGTTTGCTTGGGAGCTCTGAGCACTGAAGACCAGTCATTCACCCTGCCAGGGCAAAGAGTTCCAGAGAGTTTGATGGATTGATTGCAAGCTTCATCCCAACACCCAAACAGAGTAATTCAAGGCAAACTTGTCTTCTACATCAAACAGCAAAAGGTGTAAGCTTTTGTGCGTTTTACTTCATGCTGTCTCTTCATTTCTAGTAAAATGTTTTAGCTCTTGTTTTACTGGAACTGAGAAACCAGGGCTTGGAGTCAGCAGCCGGTAAACAGCACCATCTGCAAGCATGTGGTCTCCTCACCGAGAACCAGGGAGCCAGTGGTGCTGGCTTCACACAGCTCTTTTCTTTGCAGGGAGGAGGCTCAGAAAGTGTGTCACTCAGAGAAGGGTGTACCAAGGTCACTGCTCTATCAAGGACAGGATTTGGTTAGCACCTTGCCAGTTATTAGACTTCTTTTGAAGCCATGAAAGGGAGAGGGAGCTGGCAAGTGTCAGCAGCTCCCACCAGAGCCCTGGATCAGTGCTGCCTCTAGGTCTCAGCAGCTGTGACCGGAGGTGGCCTTGGCTTTGGTGTTTGCCTCCTCATCCACACAGTGTGGGACTGGACTGCAGCTTCCCTGGGCCCCATTTGAGCTCCGGGGTTCTGGATCTGTTTATTCCACCACTCAACGCTCAAGCCGTATGATGTGCTATCCAGGCCTTGAGCCACGGTGAGGACCGGAACCGCAGCTGAAGGTGAAGATGTCAGGGTCACTCAATGGTACCCGCTTTTTGGAAACCTTAGTGGGCAGCCACAGACAACCCAGAAGGAAGTCCAGTGCTTTGACAAACCTAGAGTTGAGTCACACTGGATGAGTTTTGCCAGGGGGAGTTTCTTTTAGTTAATTTAATTTTAAAACTAGTTTATAAAGCAGCAGGCTTCCTTACATACTTAGGACAATAGAAACTTTTGCAAGAGGGTGTCATGCAGCCCAGGCTGGCCTAAAATTCATTCAATTTTAGTGAGGTTTTTTTTTTTTTTTAAGTTTTAAGTAGCCAAAAATGACCTTAAATTTTAAAAAAAATTAATGATTTATTTATTTTTATTTATGTCTGTATGAGGGTTGTGGGTACCCTGGAGTTACAGACAGTTGTGAGCTGCCATGTGGATGCTGGGAATTGTACCCAAGTCCTCCAGAAGAGCAGCCAGTGCTCTTAGCCACTGGGCCATCTCTCCAGCCCTGACCTTAAACTTCTTATCCCTTCCCTCCACCTTCCAAGTGCTGAGATTTCAAGTGTATACCCCCATACCCAGTTCATACAGTGCTGGGACTCGAACCAAGGACTTTGGGGATGCTAGCCAGAGCCCTACCTACTGAGCCATATTCCTAGCCCCTGAGGGAATTTTCAGTAGCATTCCCAGGGCTAATCAGAGCCTTCAAACATTCCTTATGAAATAATGGCAATGTGATCATTATGTGGACTATATACAGTGTAAATGCTGAATGTCAGAATAAAAAGACAAGCCACCTGTAACCCGGATGCTGTCTATGTCGAGTACATGTTGTGTTTCAGCAATATTTCTCACCATTAAGAAGGTGAGACATAGTGACTTCATAGTCGTAAAGGTTTTGAAAACTGTTGCTGTTGAAATAAACTTTTAACCCAGAAGCTGTATCCTCTCCCTCCTCCCCCATCTAAATCACCAGGTGACTGGGAAACCTGATTACTTTCTCATCCTACTGAGCAGCTGCCCAACCAGGCTGGAGGGGAGCGACGGACCAGCTTTTCTAAAGCCAATTTTGGAGAAGACATCGATGAAAAGGTCCTTTCGCAACGGAGTCGGCTCAGGGGTGAAAAAAACTTCATTTCGAAGAGCAAAGCAATGAATAAGTGTGCAAAGGACTCTGGGAATTAATCTCAAGCTATGTAGAGTGTGACTGATGTGCTAGAAAGCGGTTGTATCTTACCATGAGCTGTTGCTTCCCTCATCCTCAGACGAGGCCCTCTTATCCTAACCGACTCCGAGTAAATTAAGTTTTGGGGGAAAAAATGCAAACCTGTCTCAAACTTCCACCTGTGAGTGGAAAACGATTTCTGTGCTTAGCTAGTTACTTCCCCAACTGCAGAGGGACACGCTGGCTTTGATCTTGAGTTGGCCGCAATGCGTGGGCGTTTTTTACTGTCATATTTGTGTGATTCTTCTTTTGCTGTCTTGCTGTGCTGTAACACCAAATACAGTGATAGGTATATGCTATTTCTCCCTTAAAATACGATTTCCTCAAATGACTCAGCTGAGCCGATTCTTGCCGGTCGCACTGCTTCTGTTTCTAAGAGTCTCGTGGCATTCCAGCATGAAGATGAATGGTGCAGCTGGATCGACCAGTTGATTAATTGGTACCTGCAACAATTAACCCCCAGGGCCCTCTGGGTCTGTTCCCCACCCCCCTCTTTTTCTGATTCCAAATATATATAAAGATAACAGCTTGTTTTGTCTTGGAAATTTTGTTTTGTCTTGACTTTCAAAATCTTAAAACATGAGACACTGCCAATCATAATGGTGATACCAGAGAGCTCACTGGTGCTTGTGTGGTAGGGGGTACATTTCCCAAAACCTTCCTGTTGGATGATCCCCACCCCCACCCTTGCCGGATCAGGCCAAGCACTCTTCCATGAAGAGATGCTTAAAAATAAAAAGAAGAAGAAGGAGAAGAGGAGGAGGAGGGGGAGGAGGAGGAGGAAAGAAAAAAAGAAAGAAAGGGCAATGCAGGACTGGTGGCGGCTCAGTGGGTAAGATGCTGATGGATTTGGATCCCTGGAACCTATATTAAGATCCAGAGGCGGTAATGCGAGTTTGTAATCTCAGTGCCGGGAGGCAGAGGAGGGAGGATAACTGGAGCTTACTGGCCAGAGAGTCTAGCCAGATGTGAGAGCTCCAAGCTCAGTCAGAGACCCTGCCTCAAAAAATAAGGAGAGAGCAATAGAGGAAGAAGCCCGGTGTTGATTTCCTACCTCCATAAGGGCATGCATGCACATACACACATGTGTACACACACACACACACACACACACACACACACACACACACACATTCACAGAGCGATGGAGCAGGCAGACATTGGTTGAGGATGAGGAGTTGCTTCTGAAGTGTCCACACACACACACACACACACACACATACACACACACACACACACACACACACACACACACACACACACACACACATTCACAGAGCGATGGAGCAGGCAGACATTGGTTGAGGATGAGAAGTTGCTTCCGAAGTGTAAAGAGAATGAGCATGTTCGCACATGTCAGACTCTGGAACCCACTGCACGTGTTCTCTGAGTGCTTCACACAGGTTTCACACGGCCAGCTTTGAAAGTCAAAGAAGGACCCTGTCTTTGGTCACCAGCTTCAGATAGAAAACAGTCTTCAGGAATCGGAGCTCACAGTGAGCGGGTCCCACAGTGGCCAGGCAGGTCTGCTCAACCAGCTGTCCACAAGTGCAGCAGCCTCCAGACTGGAGAAGGGTCTAAGAATTGGCCTGAAAACAGCAGACTTTGCAAGGCTCTCTGGTGCTTGGCCGTGCTTGTTGTACAAGCAAGCAACTCCCTGGTTTGTGTGTGTTCACTTTACTCTTGCTGTCCAGAGACACAGGAAGTAGTTCAGATTGGAGTGACATGACGATGTGTTCGCCTGCTAAGGGGCTTTTCAGGTTCTAGGAACCTCAAGGAGACACATTTGAGAAGCACAGAGGGAACATCCGAGAATGGAAGGTCTTGTGTGCTGCTGTGTGTACCCACCTGAGACCAACTGTCCCTTGTTTCTTCCCAGTGGCTGTCCCTTCTTGTGGACCCAATGGTGTGAAGACTGTGCTCTCCTGTGATGTCTATCTGCCCCAAGCTTCGCATCACTCTGTGACCTCCCCACTCCAGTGCCTAATACCTGGGCCTTCTCCTTTGCGTTCCTTTTGGTCAGGTATCCATTGCTGGTCCCGTCCACAGAGCCAGCTGGGCAGGGTCCCCTATCAAAGGGCTGTGCCAGGGCAGACCCAGAGAAAGACTACTGGGGAGGAGGATGACATCACACATACCATGATACTGGGTGTGCTCTCCCTTGGTTCCTTGGATGGAAAAGGAAACCTTCACCTTCTGGGCTGTGGTTTTGATTAACACACATTACATATTGTAACAGGGGACATATGGAGTTTCTGATCGTTTGAAACAATTAGCTCTAGATTAATTTTTATTTCTGTGTAAGTGTCTGCCTCTGCCTGTGGAGTGTGCGTCTGAGTGAGGGTGGCTACAAGGCTAGAGAGGACGCCAGACCTCCTGCAGCTGGAGTTAGAGACCTTTGTGAGCCAGTGTAGGTTCTGGGAGCCAAACTCTGGTTCTCTGCAAGAGCAGTAAGTGCTTACTCTAGCCTCAATTTGGAAATATTCTTAGAAAATCTACACTCTTTCTAAGGTCCCCACCCACTCATTATTTCTGTCCCCCTAAAGACACATATACATACAAACACTCATACACATGCTGGAGAGCTTACACACAAACATATATACCACATGCACATACAAATACCACATGCGTGTACACATATCTCATATATACACACACTACACACATACCACATACACACACACACACACACCCCACATGCACATTTACATCACATACATACCCACATATACACCACACACATGCATACACACACAAACACACACATATGCAGTTGATGTGACCCATCTTCAAGGGCACAGCTTTGGGACCTGCTTTAGGAAGGCTTCTGCCTTCCACCTTATGGTCATGACCTCTGATCATCCCCATGACAAGGAAGGGCAGTGCAGGGAGTGATAATGAAACACAGAGCTGACAAACACAAGATTGGTCGTCTAGCTGACTGCTCACCTGCCCACGAGCCTGGAGCTCACTCAGTCACAACCACAGTGGTGTCCATAGTTTCCCCGGGGCCTTCCTCCAGCCAGCAACTGTGTGAAAGTAGCACCAGCCCATGACTGGCTCTTCAGCCCTTCAGCTGCCATTTCTGCTCTCAGAATACCTGAGGTGGAAGGCAGAAGCCTTCCTAAAGGTGTTGAAAGGAGACATTAGCCTGAGGCATGGAAGGACTTGGTGTGTGCCCGTGGTACCATCTCCCCTCTTCACCATTTGAATTGGGTTCCCTTCCCTCTAAGGGTCCTGGAATGCACTGAAACCGTTGAGATTTTTAAAATATTTTAAAACAATAAACAAAGCCTTCAAAGTGGATGCAGCCCTCCTAGTTTACTGTCAGTGGGTACGGTGGGAAGGAAGGAGTCCGGGTGCAGCCAGGATTGACCGCCCTTTGCCCTTTGTTTTCTGTTACTGAGTCTGAGGCAGTGGCTTCAGAAATCTAAAGCCCCAGGCAGTGACAGCTCTACTCTCAGAACATCCACACAGCCAGAGATCTGCCTTCAGTGGCGGTCAGAGGCTCTGCGGCACCCGGAGTCCTGACGGTCACCATGGTAAGCACTTCCAGTAAAATGTAGAAAGCCTGGCTGGAGTGTGTCAGGGAGCTGGGTGCTTCGTGTCTTCCCAGAATTATTGATGGAGAAGTTAACGAGATGACCTCATGGCTGATATTTACAGCCTAATGGCAGGAAGCAGATTGCTGCATCCATGTGTGGTGTGAATGAGGCTCCTTGTGTGAGAGAAAGGTGAGACTGCTCCAGGGAAGAGTCTACCCAACTCTCTACTGTTCCCATTAATGTGGGTGGAACAATAAAATCACCCAAAACATAACTGGAAATTTTCCCTTGCCACTTCTGAACGTAAAATATTTAAACCTTGGAGAAGGGGGAATCTATAAAAAAAAGTTTACTATCAAAGGACCAGAGGAGATTGCACATGGGCAGACAGGGAGGTTCTCTTTTGGGAGAAAAGTTATACACTTCTTTCCCACATTCCTGGAATGAAGTGTTTTCAACAAAACAATATTTTGAGTTACCAAAGAGGTGGCTGAGGAAGGTCACTTAAACCCTTGGGGAATGTGAGCCTGACACAGTCAACTGGTTTTGGTCACTGAGGCATGCAAGGCCACTACTCTAAAAGCTGTGTGGCTGGTGTGACGGGGTGGAGATGATAAGGTACTGGTGACCCTTCACCCTCATCACCAAGGGTGTTGGTAGAGGTCAGCATTTTGTTTGTCTAGCTAGAGGCTCTGGAAGCCCTTGAGACATAAACATCCCACAAGATGAATGAATTGTTATGTATTTCCTTCTGACTTACCTGAACAGGATTGAGTTTCATGTTCTACTGGAGAATTTTAGTGGCTTGGAAGAACAAGAGCCAGAGGGAGCGACAGGTATCTGCCGAGAGAGGATGCTAATGTGGAGGAGTTAAGCATAAAGCTGACAAGGAAGGCAGAAGAGCCAAGAACCCCTGACCTCAGGCTGCCCTCAAAGCCCATGGCCACAGGTCCTCGGTTTTCCCACATCACCCAAGCTTCTAGAATTCTTCTAACACTGAGCTTCCCCAGCACAAGTCAGAGCTCATATCACAAATCTTACCAGGTTGTTTTTCATTTACTGATAATTCATGTGCTCAAAAACATTTGCTGAGCTTGTACTGTACTCAGACACAGTGTTCCAGACACTGGGAATGCAGAGGTGAAGAAAATAAAAAAAAACCTCTTAGACAAAATGGAGATGTATGTAACATACACATAAGATAGCATAGAGCAAGGTGCTCCCTGTAAAACAGACCAACTGGCAGGAATCAGTCAGGGAAATTAATATTTATTATGTATCTAGCATTACTGGTAGGGAAACTAATGCAATAGATTAGTAGATCTTATTTAACATGTACATATATGTAGATTATATTCAATGCATATAAGAAATAGCACATGTATTCAGATAGTGTGTACATGTGTATATATATATATATATATATATATATATATGATTATTTTCAATTATGTAGATGTAGGTAGTATCTTAGATGATGGTAAAAAGGAGCAGTGGGGTTGACAGAGGGAGGATTATATTCAGTACATACAAGAAATAGTACATGTATTCAGATAGCGTGTATATGTATATATATATGATTATTTTTAATTTTGTAGATGTAGGTAGTATCTTAGATGATGGTAAAAAGGAGCAGTGGGGTTGACAGAAGGAGGATTATATTCAGTACACACAAGAAATAGCACATGTATTCAGACAGCGTATGTGTGTGTGTATATATATATATATATATATATATATGATTATTTTCAATTATGTAGATGTAAGTAGTATCTTGGATGACAGTAGAAAGGAGCAGTAGGGTTCACAGCAGGAGGATTGTGGAGTAAGAGCAAGAGGGCAATTTCAGGTATAGTTGTTAGTGAAGGTGCCTACAGGGGAGATTAAAAAGCAGAAAGTACATAGAAACCAGAAGGGTAAGAGGGTCTCTGGAGGGTCTTGTAAGACTGCCGCTTTTCCTGTGAGGGACACAGGGAAGCACTGGAAGGTTTCCGGCAGACCTGTGTTTTTGGCCTTCCTGACTTTATACTGGTCAGTTCTAACTACAGTAGAAGTTAATCACTATATAGGAAGGACACCCAGGGACACACACTACCTTCCCTCCATGCCTGCTCCCATTGTGTTCTCAGACTAGCCAGGCTGGTGGGAGGCTTCTTTGCTTTGTTTGCTTTTAGACAGGGTCTCACTGTATGGCCCTGGCTGGCTGGGAACTTGCTGTGTAAACCAGGCTGGCCTTGAACTCATACAGATTCGATTGCCTCCACCTCCTGGATGCCGTTATAAAAAAAAAATGCACTACCACAGCTGGCAGAAACAGCTCAGCTGTGATATGACTTGTCAGGTCTTTAGCAGGGACACTGGGCAATATCCAAGGTGCTGAGGGCACTTGGAAAGACAGAGGAATTCATGACCTCTCTCTCCCTTCCCCTATCCACCTTCTTCCCACCCCTCACTCCCCTGCTCTTCCTCTGACTCTCTTGGACTCTGGGAAGACAGCAGGATTCCTACAGCATTCAACATCTTTTCATTCTCACGGGCTATGAGGAAAAGCTGGCTCAGGTAGGGGCCAGTAGAGGCAGTAAAGAATAAAGAACAGAAAGGACAGCCCAGAGCACAGGAGGAAATGACATGCTGGGAGGTTCAGGAAGCATTAGCCGGGATGGAATGTATCCCCTGAGGACGGACTACAGGGATAAGTAGAAAACGACTGGATCCCACTCATACTCAAAAGTCAGAAGTTACAGAGCAGTGTCCTGTGCACCTGGCTACCAGGCTCCTGGAGAAGCCAGCATACAGGGAACCGGGAGCTTTGTGCTCGTGTCCACAGCACGACTTTGCACATCCTTGGGCAAACAGTTCGGTAATTATCAGAGTGACTTACGGTCACTGCCAAGAAATGACATTAGCTGGAGTCGTGCTTCCTGCCACCATGATGGAAATCCTCCAGGTACATACAAGAATTATGGGTTATGGCTCTTTTATAGTCTCAAAGTAAGATGTGCAGCTCAAGCTGATGCAGAGTTCTGTCCCAGGCTCCCATGGGGTGTGCTACGACAGCGCACGTGCATCTCAGGCACCTCACTTTCCTTGGTTGGGTTTATAAGCACTGACTTTGTGGTCAGGTACATGCAAGCTCAAATGGCATTCACATAGCAAACCATAGGCAGGTTCCCAGATCTTTCCAGCCTCAGTTTCCTTGTCCATAAAAATATGAGCCCAAAGCGATAGCACAATAGCATCTCAGAAAGGGAAAAGTAAAATAAGAGATGCTACACACTCAGGGGCATCACTGACCGCCTGGATTGCTGTTGACTAGAAGAAGTGGGTGTCTAATTCACAATCATAAACGACGTTGGTGGGGAACTGGAGGCAGATAATGGCTGTTGATGACAGACATGCAAAGTGGAAATTATCCCAAATATTGCCCCAAGGAAAGTCCTAGTTTAATACGGTGCCAGCATGGCTGATTCCCCAGGGAAAAGTCCTGTATTCTCTGGAAATCATAGATCAACTGAAACGCACTGAGGAGCTGAATGTAAAATTAGGTGATGGTCATGCCGGTACCTAGCCACACAGACCTTCATCTCCGATCAGCCAGCACGAGGGAAGCCAGTCTCTGTGGCAATCAGCTCCAAACAGTAAGTCATGATCAATAACTGATGGTGCTGCCCCACGTCCAACCCAGAGCAGAAGAGAAAGCCAAGTGTGCACTCTGATCACCTGAAGCTAGTCCGCTTCTGGCTCCTCCACACCAATGCTCTCCATCTAGAGTGCCCCTGAAGCCCTCCTCTTCCCCACTGCAGCCTCCCTCCACTGTTCACCTTGGAGTCTCTACCAGGCATGATGTGGATGCCTTTGCCATGGGAAGTTCAGTGAGCAGCTCGTTTTGTTTGTTTTGCAGGGGTTGGAGGTCTCTGTTTTGACAATGTGGACAGCCAGGGTGGCACAGACCAAGAAAAACTTGAGAGAAACCCTACAGTGCTGAATAATGAAGAGATGCTGGAGACTCTGGGTCCTAGGGTTTCTGTGTCACTTTCCTGTGACCAGTCAGCCCACCAAATGTCCCTCATAGGCATGGGTCAAGGATGAAGGTGTGAAGTCTAGACTTAGGCGGAGCCTGTCAGAAAGAAAGATTCTTTTCCCCAATATGTTGGAGCTGTGAGGACAAGGACATCCATTTTTCCGGGACAAATGAGGAAAAGTTGGACAATAGGGAGTGACAGTGGGAATACAGGAAGAGAGCAGTCTCTGAAGACTTGGGCTGGAGTCCTAGAGCTCTTCATACGTGAAGTCTCACCTCCTCTTACCTATTACTTGATGTGACCCAGTGTCTTATCTTTTTATCTTGAACAGCTTTGAGCAGAGGGCTCCGCAGCAGGCAAAGAGGGTTCTCCCAGCTCTACTGGCTTTGAGAGAGCCTCACAGTCCTTTATTTCGACTGAAGTCCCATGCCAGCCCTGCCTCCAATGGCCTGGCTTCTCCTTTGATGTTCTGTCCTATCTCAGCCATGTTTCCTTTGCTCAGGGACCTGCCTCGGGGTGTTGTTTTACTAGGAGCATTACATAAAGCCTTCCACGAACAAAATTAAGATGAAGCTGCCTTCTTTGTAGGTAGGAGGCGTCATCCTTCTCTTGGTGTGGAGGGAATACTAATATATTCCCAGGGAATGATGACTGTGAAAAGCCTACAGAGCACACTCCATCTCCTGTGTGCACAAAGTACTTACCTGCCAGTGATTGGGAGCAGAGAGAGATAATCAAGGCTGGGCATCTTTGCTTTAAAACTCCTGCCAGAGA
Source organism: Peromyscus californicus insignis (assembly GCF_007827085.1). Lineage (NCBI taxonomy): Eukaryota > Metazoa > Chordata > Mammalia > Rodentia > Cricetidae > Peromyscus > Peromyscus californicus. The sequence continues at coordinate 68,032,703 of NW_026294562.1, read as the reverse complement.
GCAGGAAGAAGGCAGCATCCCCAGGAGATGGGAAGGGGGCATTGAATGAGAGCTTTTAACTTGTTTTACTTTATGGTTATAATCATCATCATCATCATCATCATCATCACTTCCATCTGAATAAGGACAGCAAAGATCTTTCCCACCCATATTGGAACTAATCTTTGTAGTTCTGGGATGCAGGCAGAAAGGTGTTTGCAATGTAACTGAGCTCCGCAGAAATAAGCCAGGACACACAACTGATTATTTAGTATTCAGTGGGCTCTCAAGATAAGCACAACCTCACTACCTGATTTGTAGATAGTGCTTTCGCGCTGGATTTCGAGAGAATTATGCATGAACTTGCCATGGAGAATATGTCCAAGATCCCAGAAACCTCAGACTCTATAAGGATTTGACAAAAGGCCGGCAGTCCAGGGCTCTTCCGCTTTCACCAGCAAATCTTAAAATCAGTTGATTATGAAGACTATCTTCTTTTCCTTTCTTTCGTTTTCATTCCTTCCTTCCTGCCTTCCTTCCCTCACTCCTTCCTTTTGGTTTTTTTTTACAATAACATTTGAGACATTTAAATGCACTACCTGCTGTCCACTTAAGATTTCCATTTCAGAAGCAGCAACTTGTGCCAGGTGGGAGGAGCTATGATTGGCGTCTCCCCTTTAAAGCACAGGATTGCATGAGTGTAGAGAGGTGGTTCCTTTTGCACATCAGGTCAATTTGCAACATGTAGGCTTTCATCTAAATTCTGTCTGGTTTGTGGGTTCTGGTGCTCTGAGTTCACCGGTAACAGCAGCTCATCATTTACTAGCTGGCAGCCTTGAGGAGGTCCCCTCTCCAAGACTGAGTTCTTCATTTTGCAAAATATAAAAACAACAGCTTTTATTTTCATGTGTCTGTATATGTGTGTGCATTTGTGTATGCATGTCTACATGTCTGTGTGCACACATGTGTGCATGTGCATATGACAGCCTGAGGCTAACATTGGGGAATCTTCTTTGATCACTCTCTACCTTATTCACTGAGGCAGGGTCACTCAGGTGAACCCAGAGCTCACTGATAGAGCTAATTAGCTTGCTCTGGGGATCTCTTGTCTCCTCTTGAGAGTGCTAGTATTATGAACAGGCTTCCACACCCAGCCAACATGTAAGCGGGTTCCGGAAATCTGACCTCTTGTCCTCACAAATGCTGCTTGGGTAGCAGGTGCTTTAACTGCTGAGCCATCTCCGCAGTTCAAACAATAACTATGAATGGTAATAACTATTCCACAGGGTTTATAGACTAAGTGAGTTGATGCACATAAAACACTCAGTCCCGTGCCTGACAGAAGATCAACAGTGTGTGTAGAACTTTGAGCATGGTCCTCAGCACAGCAGTAGTACTGGGGTCACTGACATTGTCATAGCCCTCCAAACTAACTCAGCTCTCTCTTTATTGATCATCCTGCGACTACTCACAATCTAAAGTCTTGATATCCACCGTCCATGACCTTGTCTGTTGCTGTGTGTGATACAGAGACAAGCTACCAGCATCCCACACAGGAGTCACAATCAAACAGAACAAGAGAGAGGATTTTTATGTGAACACTGTACCTTGTATGATCCAGGCTCAATGCAAATATTGTGTGATGAAATCAGAGGGTCAGGTAGGTACAATCCATTTATAGCCACAATCCCAAGTGACTTAAAATTGACTTTATTTGCTGAGTATAGTTCCCATGCTGTTTTCTATTTCAGCTTCTCATGGGACCCTAATACTTCCTGGTCCAAGAAGAATTCATTACAGTAGCAACCCGGACAAAGAAAAGCTTCTCGGTATTTGAATTTCTCTGAAGAACTAAATCTGATGCTTCTTTTGTTGTGATTTTGCCAATACCCCTTGTAACGATTGGATATAATATATAATATATATATATATATATATATATATATATATATATTATATAATATGTAACCATATGCAATTCTCTGGAACATACATTTTACACAAAATATATATGATATACCATATAACACATGTTGTAAAAATTTTATGTATGTAGGCATTATGTATGTATAAGGCACCTCTGACTTAAAAAATCATTTGCTTTTAGAATATCCCTCCACCTGTGTATATTCACTAAGAAAATACTCCTGATACGTGCTACCACAGCTTTAGTACTTTCAAAGTATAATTTGGCTTAAGGAGATGAAAGAAAGTCTTCCTACCTGGTGAAATGGTCTCACACAGATGGTAGGAAAACATGTTAAAATTTCAAAATACATTTAAAATATCTGCTTCATTCTCCTTTCCTTCCTTTCTTCTAGAGTAAGCTATTTTGTTGCCAAAAAGAATGAAAAGCAATTGTAAGATGAAACTGTATGTATATTTAAAAAACGTAAGTGTTCTAGAGTTCTCAGTGTGGAATGACTGTGTGGGACATATGTTTATTTCCATCTACACTCTCTTGTTTAAGTTATGTGTGCAGGCTTCTTTTGCCACTTTTAATTTTAGGATGGCACTCAATTTTTCAGAAGTGTACACACAGAAAACTCAGCACACCATTACCAACCCTGCCTTGTCCACACACAGTATCCCTTTGCAAATATGAACTCTCCAGTCCTAAGTCTTGTGAGGCTGCAGCTTCAGCCTTGGTAGCCATGGATTGGCTTTGTCTTGACTGTCTGCCTTAGCTGTGATGTAACAGGCTTGGATACTAAAGCAGGAGAAGCTATTAATATAAATCCTCACAGTATAATAGTTTGGGCTCCTTGAATATCATCATGAATTTGACCCTCACCTTCCACACAAACGGGCATCAGGAATATTGGCTGAATACATGGTGATCAGACCTTTGATGAAGAAAGACCTTTGGTCATCAATTAATGGGTGGAAATCTGTTGGGTGCCTCTCCTACTATGTGTCACTGCATTTAAAGACAAAAGGGGAAGAGATGGAGGAAGACAAGAATGCACATCCAGTCTCCGTACAGCTACCTTGAGTAGGAGGCATGTGAACATAGTGTGTGAGCTACAAAAGTTGGTGAAGCAATGAAGGGAGAAACATGGCGTGTCTTCCTCAGTGTCATTGTGATCAATCAAGAGTCTTTGAGGGGACCAAGAAGGAAGTTCCCAAGGGACTTGACTGCTCATCAAAGGAGACACTTGCCAGTCCTGGATCAGACAGACATTCTCTGTGGGTTTCATTCAGAGGACACACTCTTTTCTTCTTTACTGCAACTGAAGCACCACTTGACATGAGCTTTGAGAAACAAGCAATGCCCCAGAGAATATGATAGCTATTGGTTTCTGATCCAGGAGAAAGAACCATGGGGAACCCACACATGTAGTCCCGAAGAACAACACTTGACGTTTGTTGGGTTGGGTGGAAAAACAACTTGAAACTCCTTTGGTGACATGTGACCAGAACAAACCAACAGAACTTCATGGATAGAAGATTTGCCACAGGAATGGAGTTCTGAGCCTAAGTAAGCCTCCAAGGCCCCTGAATGAGGGCCCATTTCCAGGTAGGCTCTGTGTGGAGAATGTACTACCATTCTTTCTCAGTATCGCACCCCTTCTCTTTTCTGGATGAGCACCCCACACATAGCAGGCACAGGGCCACTGGGAGCTCAGAGCCACTGCAGCTGCTCAGGAGGAAGGGAGCTCAACTTCTGAGCCCTTTCTGAGTGAGAGCCTTGGTGGGAGAATCCTGGCTGGCCTGGCACCTTGACTGTTCCCCAAAGCTGCCCCTATCAACATATCGGTTGATGCAATGAGCCTCCTATATGAGCCTCATGTGTGTCTGAGCCATCCTCATGATTAGCAGCTATGAGACCATGTTGTCAACAGACACTGTGAGGATGCAGCCATGCAGACTCCATGGGAGTCTCCTCCTAAGGTAACTTGTCCTTTGTCCATGGCCTTTCTTTCAGAGACAGGCTTCCTCTGACTCTTTCAGAGTCTACAAAGCAGTAAAATGCCAGGAAGAAATAGAAGAAGATATTAAGGCAACCCCCTGCTCTGATATCATGTAGACTGTACTTGATTTTCCAACTTGACCACTCATATGTCTAATTACAACCCCTCAGCTCTTTAGAGAGGACAAATGTCTTAGTTAGGGTTACTCTTGTGGTGATGCAACAACATGGCCAAAAACAAGTTGGGGAGGAAAGGGTTTATTCACCTTATACTTCCATGTCATGGTTCATCATCAAAGAAAGTCAGGACAGGAACTCAAGCAGGGCAGGAACCTGGAGGCAGAGGCCATGGAGGATTCCTGCTTACTGACTTGTTCCCCATAGCTTGCTCAGTCTGCTTTCTTATAGAACCCAGGACCACTAGCCCAAGGGCAGCACCACCCAAAATGGGTTGGACCTTCCCCCATCAATCACTAATTAAGAGAATGCCTTACAGCTGGATCTTATGGAGGCATTTTCTCAATTGAATTTCCCTCCTTTCAGATAACTCTAGTTTGTGTCAAGTTGACATAAGACTAGCCAGCACAACAAGTCATCTGAGAGACTGGATGACAGTGTTGTCCTCACGATGTTCCTGAGGTCCACCTCCTTGGCACAAATGTTCTGTCTTTCTTTTGAGGGAGGAGGGAGTCCAGTGCCACTAGCCTAGGGGAGCAAGTCTTCACCTGATTCCAAGATGAGCAAGAGACAGTGGGCACGTTTCCTTTAACCCTGCAACTAGGAAATCTAGCAACTTCATAGCCAAATGTATCCAGAGTCTTCACAGGCTCATCCTTAGTCCTTTGCTCATCCTTTGCTCCTCTGGGCATCATTTTATGTTGCTAGGAGCACATTCTATGCCAGCTTTTAAGACCAGTGAAAAGATATACCAATTATAATTGACTTTTTAAATAAGTGATACTCTTATTTTGTATCCTTAAAATAGCTTTGTTTACTATTTGGCTCTTATAAATACATGAATGTTCTAACATTGCAACCTTTAGTCTCAGGCACATCTATTATGGAAAATGTATTTCCTGTGAATATTGTTACAAAATCATGATGCGTAAATAATAAACAGCTACTTAACTACAAAATTCCCTAAGCAGAAAAATCAGAGCAAGAATATAAGTTTATGTTTGGAATTGGGAAGCTGAACATCAAATTGATCAGCCGAAGATGTTGAATGAGGTTGGATTAGGCATTAATGAATTGAATCATTATTACAGCCCCTGGGAAGGAAGAAGGAGGAATGAGCAGGAATGAAAGGTGGGAGCAGCCATTCTTTTGAGAAGACGTGTGTGGCTGACAGGCCCATTCACCTATGCTGTGTGTAAGTGTGACAAGACTAGAAGTCAACCACTAGAAGGAAGGGGGTGAATCAGTGAGAGGGGGAGGGAGAGAGAGAGGAAGGGAGTGGTGGAAAGAAGGAGGAGGGAGGGGAAGAACTGGAGGGAAGGAGGCAAGAAAGGAGAGAAGAAGAGGAGAGAGGGGGAGGGAGGGAAGGAGGAAGAGAGGAAAGCAGATAGGAAGGAAGGAATGGAGGGAGAGGGAAGAAGGGAAGGAAGGAGAGAGACAGAAAGAAGGAAGGAGGAAGAGAGAAAAGAAAGGGAGACAAGAAAGGGAGGAAGGCAAGACAGGAGTGAGGAAGGGAGGGAGAAGAAGGCAATAAGACCATTGAGCTCCCTGGACACACAGATCTCACTGGCTTAACACATGGTTTCAGTTCTGCATGGGACTCTGGACATGAGCCCATAGAGATATACATAGCCCGCCCCCCTGTCTTCACAGCACTGGTCTTAAGATTTAGCCTGCTCTTGGACTGCCCGTGATCACTCATTAACAAGCCAAGAGAAAATTCTTCCAGTTCCCGTTGGGCTAAAGCAGACTTGTGTGAGGCCAGTCAATTATCACCACGGTGGAGTTCGCCCAGCTGTTCACACATTGCTGGTACACTTGGGAGGTCTACGTTATGTTTGTAGAATTTACAATTCGGATTAAAGGAGAATTGTACAGCTATTCAGAACATACTTTAGAAGACACTTCTTTGATCTTCCCAAGCCTTAGACACCTGTAGGTTTGACTGCTGAGCTAGTGAGAAGCTTTGTAGGCAGCTGTGTGGACCCCTCAGAAGCAAATGACCTTAAATCACATACCCTTGGACCTCAGTGGGCAGGGACTTTGAATGAGATGTGCTTCTTGTCCCTGTCCTGTAGCCTTCATTCTCCATGCTGGTATAGACATCTCCCCTTACTACAGGGTATGTGGGAAACCGGAGCAGCCGGGGGCCAAGGGAGCTGATCAGAGCCCCAGGCTGTGGGTTTAAGTTTTTACACTCATTTGGTCAGTTTACTCCACGGCTCTAAACTGCAATCTCCCTTGCCTAAAAGATGTGAATCGCAACCTTCTTTCAAAGTTTCTTGGAAGTATTATCTAGAGCCATGTCACTGAGGCTGGGTGTGAGGCTGGGTGTTAGGCACTAATGAATTAAACTGCTGTATTATCTAGGAATTGCCTTGTCTCTAACTGGTAGCCACTGGCCTTCCTCTTCTTAAGAATGATAACTGATTCAGATGATGACGTGATTCACCGGAACTCATTGCGCATTCTAACAGGACCAGTAGAAGACGCAGAAAGAGCAAGTAAGATATTAGGCCTGAGGAGGTTCTCCAGCAGGAGCACACGAGTTGAACAAAATCGTTCTACAGCTGTATTCCAAAGTTCTTTGCCTATCAGGGGCAGTTTGAGTTATTGGACTAGGACCACTCAATAAAGCGGGCTGACTTCTTTGATGCAGTCACCCTTTGAGCATTTGAAAGCAGCTACTCTGCCCCCGCATAGTCCCTGACCTACTACCTCATGGTTTGAAGCTAAGACTCACCATCCGCATGCCAAATGCTGACTGTCTTCCAGCACCAGCATGCAGAAGCTCCTGAATCCAAGATCCATTCAAGGATATTGGAAGCTTGTTCTCCTCTGGTGGCGATTGCATGAATACTAGAGGATTTGGGATTCTCTGATCCCTCAGATGGCCTTGTCACAAAGCCCTGGTGGCAGCTTTCGTTATATGCATTAGGCTTAGTTAGGCATCTTTACAAGCTCCTATGAGGTTGGCCCATGAGAATATTGGAGTAACCATCCAATAGGAAAGTGTTCAAGGCCCGCTGCTCTTGGCCGGGCCTCCCTATCCTCGGGGCAGACTTTGCATTCTTACTTGATTAAATCAGCAGAACACATTTCATTCTCAAATAATGATTTTCACGGGCTGGAAACTACAAATCCAAGGCTGCCAGCTTCATCTTCCTGTAATTGGCTGTGTAACCCTTGGCAGATGACCCCCCATTCTCCACCCACATGGGTGTGGAGGGTTTTGCTTCTCTAGGGCTGCTAGGGCAAGAGGGCTTTGCGATACAAATTAGTAAAGATCACCCTAAACGCAATGCTAATTAGATCAACATTCCCTTGTAAATAAAACTGAACACAGAAGGAGCTTGTTATCCCGGGAGAATAAGAAGGCATGGGTCCAAGGAAGGTGGGGAAACACAGACTCGGGAGCTGTTTTGTGCCCCGCCCCCAGTGTTTCCTGCCATACTCCAGAGTCAGAGGGTCTGCCGGTACAAGCACTGGCTTTGAGTATATCTGAGGGCTGCAAATCCAGTCCCAGATGAGGAAGGTGCAGATGGCGCCAGCAGAGCGTCGGGTGGGAGGTTCAGTCCCTTGGAGAAGAAAGAAATGGCGTACCCAGATGGAGAGGTCAAGGCTGTGAGTATTTTGGGTGTTTTTCAGTGGGAGGACAACATTATTCCCATACCTGATTGGCAATTCTTTTTGACATAATAGAATTGGAACGTTGGCAAGGATATCGTCACGTGACTGCGTTACAGAAATAAAACTCGGGGCATTCTGTGGTCTGACGTAGGACTCCCTTCTTCGCAGGCAGACTTCCTTTTCTGCAGCGAGGGAGGGAGGCAGGAACTCACCGGATAATTTTAGAGAAGAAAGCTGCGTTTGTTGCGCTCATCTTCAACAGACAGCAGGAGAGGAGAATGGTTGGCCTGTCAAAAATGGGTTCTGCCAAGCAGCTCAAGGCAACGCGGCCCATCAGTAGCCGGGCTGCCCGATCAGCCTGTCTTGTTTGTGTTCTCACTGATCTTAATTGAGGGGCCAGTAACAGGAAAATAAAAATTAAAATTAAAAAAAAACCACCAAACATTGCATTTAAATTTTGACCTGCACAATTTAATTTGACCTGCTATTAGACGTTTACCAATTGTCAAAACTCGGTTTCCTCTCAGGACTCTGCTGAACCCACCAAGTACTGGTGGATTTTATGCACATTGGTGAGAAGGAACTAAACGTCTGTCCTCTACACTCCTGACAAAGGACCAGTGTGCATAATCTCGCCCCGTCTTTTCTTAATGAAAACAGTGCCACCAGCTGGTTAATAAATGGCTTCTACTAGATTTTTATTGACTGAAATAAGCGAGTTATTTTTAAAGGGGCTCATAAATTGTATTAAAGATTATTTTCTCTTTCCATAAACATTCATAGAACCTCGCCCTCCTTGTCCTCTACTGAGTGAAAAAATGACCTGAGGAGGCCCTGTGCCTGCTGTTTCCTGAGCCACGGCAGCCCACGGGGACACTGATGGTTTCCCGTGAAAGTGGGTGATTCTCACTTCAGTCCACTACAGCACACAGGCCAGCTCACCTTGTTAACGCCACAATTATCTCCTGCCCATAAAAACAGAAAAAGCCCAGCACATTCGTTACTTTTCCTCAAGCTGCAGCGAAACTGCCAACAGAAGCAAATTAGGAAAGAAGGGTCTGCTCTCATGCGTAGTTTGAGGGTATTCATGACAGGGAAGGCGTGCAGCAGGAACATGAGGCAGCTGGTCACAGTGCATCCATCCAGTCAGGCAGCAGAGAGAGAAGAACGCTGGTGTTCAGCTCAATTTCTCCTTTTTATTCATTTCAGGTTTCTGGTACATGGAATGGTACCTCCAACATTCAGGGTAGGCCCCTCCCACCTCAGTTAATCCAATCTAGATAATCTATCACAGACCTGGCCAGAGATTTGTCTCCATGAAGATTCTAAATCCCGTCAAGTCAACGGTCAAGATTAACCCCATGCCTGGCTTACAGACAGTCGCAGCTAGTATTGAATAGGAGTCCCATGATACCTCAGTGCTGCAGTGGGAGGCTCCATTGGTTCCTCTGCAACCTATCCAGCTTTACCTCCTCTACCCCAAAGGACCTGTTATGACTCAGGACATCTTCAAGGAACCTAAGATTTTTTTTAACTTGAACTGTTGAGACTCAGAGCCACAAAAAAGAACTAAGGAAAAAAAAAATCAAAGCGACTACATCTCAATCAGTGAATTCAAGTAGCCAGGTTTTGTTGAAGTCAAGCACAATGCTCACGTGCCTTCTTTTAGGTCAAACACGGCCCTTGGAACAGAAAGAGCGTTTGTTGCCTTGTTGAGAAATGTCCTGAAGAAGAGGACTTCTCAGCGGAGCTCAGATTTGAGGTGTTCTCATTTGAATGTAAAATCTCCCTTCCAGACTCATGTGTGTAGACACTTGGTCCCCAGCTGGTGGTGCTGTCTGGGGAGGTGGTGGGATCTTAAATAGTTACACAGCCCGTCCCACTTCGAGTCTCTCTCAAGTAAGTGTCCAAAACAGAGCTAAGGGTGGAGAACGTCCCCAGTCCAGGGAGTGTATGAAGGGGAGGCTGCAGCTGCTGCTCTGCTAGAGGACTGGAGAGGGTGACCTGAGGGGATGGGATCCAAGACTCCTGGCTGCAGAGTAGTTTTGTGAAGTCATTTCATGAAGTTGGGTTGGGTGGTAAGACCCTATGACTGGGCACCTGATTCTGGGAAGGGCTCCCGACTGGCCTTGTTTAGTAGGAAGCTGGTGGTAGGTGGTCCAGTCATTTCAAAATCTGCAAGGGATGGGCTGCCTTTAAAATTATTCAGTTGTCCTTTTGCCTAAGGAACAGGTGGCAGGAGACTGGTAACACACGGTGCTTCTCACCCATGGCTCTTTTCCATCTCAACCTGCCTCAGCACAATGAGATCTGAAGGGGAAGGTTGAGTGACCTTTGACATTTGCAGAAGCTGTTTCTCAGGAGGCCCATCAGAAGGCTTGAAAGGTGTGTTTTCCTTCCCTCCCTGTGGTGTGCGTGGACTCTGCTAGAGGTTGGAAAACAAGCAGTATCCAAACTCATGAATCCTGCCCACCCTGACACTCCTGGATACAGCAGAGATCAAGGGGTCGGTGCTATGCCCAAAGCCAGCTGGTGACCCAACAATGCACTTCAATGAACCCCAATTTTCCCTCTGATTACAGGAAGGCGTAGGGCTAGAGTGATCTCTGGAAGAATCCAGCTGTTCCCGTGTCCTGGGGTTTCCCACACTTGTTTGCTTGCATGTGTGCATGCAATCATCCCACCATGGGTCTCACCGCAGGAAGACTTCAGTGTGGGGACCTGTGATGATGCCCCAGCCTGACACAAACTGAACGTCCACACTAAAATTCAGTTCTGTTTCAAGTGAGCACAGACTCAAGGGCATGGGGAGAAAAAAAGAGAGACTCACTGGAGTCTCTTTCTCTCCAACTAATGAGGAAAATGTTCCGGGTTTCCTGAAGAAAAAGATTCATTTCTCCAAGTGACTTTAATAAGAAAGGGGGAGGGATCATTAAGTATTTAGAATATGAAGGTAAAAGTCTCCCAGGTTTTTAAGTGCTGGTGTTAAGCTGTAACATCATCTATTAACCACCACACGGCTTTGTAGGACTCTTTACACTTAATGCTTGAGTCTGAAGACATGAAAGTATTTACTCAGTGTGACTGCATTACTTAAGGGCATGTGTCCAGTTCTGGACATTGTGAACAGTGGAATAGTGCAGTGTAGTTCATGTCAAGATGAGAAGAAAGCAAACATTTTGACTGGTAAGAGTTTCCCACAGGGCTTCAGGGTGGTCCTTAGCCAAAAATGTCCATTCAAAATATGTTTGTTAGAAAAAAAAAAAAAAAGGTGTGATGGTTAATGTAAGTTCTCTACTTGGCCAGCATCTGAAATCACCTAGAAGACAAATCTCTTGCCATGTCTGCGAGGGAGTTTCTAGACCTGGTTAATTGAGGCAGGAAGCCTCATCCTAAAAGTGGGTGGTGTCATTCCCTAGGCTAGGGTTCTAAAGTGAATATAAAGGAGAAAGCAACCTGAACGTGAGCATCTGTTCTCTCTGCTTACAGTCAGGAAGCTGCCATTTGCTACTGCCGCCTTGCCTTCCCCATCATGATGGACTATATCCTGGAGTCTAAAGGAAGCACTTCCTTCCCTGAACTGCTTTTGTTGGGTGTTAGTCACAGCAATGAGAAAAGTAACAGACACATAAGGCCTTATAGTGTTCTTAAATTAATTTGCTTGAAAAATTCTTGTTGGGCTAGGTTCTCTGCCCACCTCTGAGCACCATACCACTCTACTGCCTTAGTATCACAAAGCCCTGAATATCAACTTCCCCCAGCTCATTCTCCACATGCTCCTGGCCCTCTCCTGGGTGATTTTAGACCCAGAGCAAGGTCCTGACCTCCAAGCTCTACTGGGCATGAGCTGGTCACATGGCTTTTTTGCTCTAGTGGCCAAGTCTTCACCCACAGGAATGTTCCCAAACAGACACTCTTGACACCTCAATTTCCTTAAATCAGATGCCTGTGGATTCTGATTCACCCTCCCAAGGTCTGTGTTTCTCCAGGATAGTGCAATCCCTTCCTAGTGCATTCCGAACCTGGAACCTACACAACCCTCCCTTTTCTCCAGAGAAAGATGTAACCACAACTGTGCCAAGGGCTGTTACTGAAATCAGAGACTCCCCCCACCCCCAGGCTTCCATTTCTCACCCAGGCTTGATTTGCAGAGACAAGGATTCAGGACGATTCTGACAAACAGCTCTGCGATTTCACACATTTTCCACTTGACCTTTCTGTTGGGCTCCCTGTTTCCGGCTGGCTCCTGCACATCCCCTCCAGCCACACAACTTGAAACACAAGCTCTGGCAGCTGGGTGGGCATCACCTAGCCCTTCCAGAGGCAGTCTCAGGGTGGAAATACATCAGAAGGGCTTACCTGGAGGAAGTCGGTGGCTGTGGGGTGGGTCTTGAGGTTTCTAGCCTGACCCTGCTTTCTGTCCAGTCTCTGCTTCCATATCTACCCAGATGTGACCAAGCAGCCTCACGGGCTTGCCGTCCTGACACTCGGTGCTGGTTCTCCATGGTACACACACAGAATCTGCCTGGCGACAGTCAAAGGGGTCTCAGGAAGCTCTGTTGAGACGGCACAACGCTGTGTGTTTGTTCTGCCTTTTCACAGTTTAAGGCTTAATAGCACGCTGTACTTAAACAGCAGGAGCAGCACACAGTTGGAAAGTGCTACCAGTTTTTAAAACGTGTTTGATAACTTTGTCTCAGCAAAGAGAAGAAAACAACTCAGTTTAAATCTGGAGGCTTCACCGTAGCGAGTGGCGAGCCTGAATCCGGCCTTCCATCCGTATTTGTCACACCGTCAGTGTTCCTGTGGTCTCCACCCTGTTGTCACCAGCTCTGTACAGACCTGCCACACATAAGAGCGTCTTCTAGGTGCGTTTGTTTCTATCCCTGTGTTTTGCATGGCTCTACTCAAGTGCATTACTTCAGATGCTGAGAAAATAAAATCAAAATATACATTCAGTGGAGAACACTGGAAAGTAGGGCAAAGGAAATGAGCAAAAAATCCCGTCACTAGAGAAAACCTCCTTTTACGTTTTAGTTCATTTTCTTCTAGCTTTTTTCTCCATGCATTAAAAATGGTTTAAAGAGAATAACTTCATCTATATAGGTTTTGCATTCTGAATTTTTCATTTAGCACGGCATAGGCATTCCCCGTGTTATTAAATATTTAACAAAACATATTTAAAGTCAGCATAATATTCTGTTATATTTATATACTATTATTTATTTATTCATGATTCTTTAAGGCAAACACCCACTTGTTTGGCAAAAAAAACTGTAGCAAACTCCACTCTCTGTTAGGGAGCGTGCGTGGCTGAACATCTTGCTATTTTGTTTGTTTGTTTCCTTTTGTTTTTGAGACAGGGTTTCTCTCTGTAGCCCTGGCTGTCCTGGAACTCACACTGTAGACCAGGCTGGTCTTGAACTCACTGAGATCCACCTGCCTCTGCCTCCCGAGGGCTGGGATTAAAGGTGTGCGCCACCACCGCCTGACTTAGTCTTTGTATTTTTACCTTTGTGTACGTCCAAGTGGTGAGTCTGTTTCTCCCTACCCCTCTGCATCTGTGTGTGGTCATGTGATTAAGATGAGCTTCTGCACCACTGGTCACGGTTGCACAAAGATTAACAAATGTTTCTGCCAACTTTTTATTTGGAAAAATTTCAAACCTATAGAAAATCAAAACAAAAACATAGTATGAGCATTATATTTGTGTTCACTAAGTTCTCTCTCTCTCTCTTTCCTCTCTCTCTCTCCCCTTCCCTACCCTCTCTCTGTACACATGACCAAAAGCACAAAACCATGCTCTTGCATGCACAGCACACACACATGTATATTCACACACATGTACACACACACATTCACACACTCACATACACATGCTTGCGTACACACATATACCTTACCTTTTCTCTAAATAATTTGAATCTTGGAAAAGTAGCTGGAGACCACCATGACGTTTTGTTTGCTCTGCTGATATCTCTAAAGAATGGACATTCTCTCATTGCCCACGTGACCTTCATCACATCCAAGAATCTGAGAGTGGAGAAACTAACAGTACCGTAGTTCAGACTTGACTTTTCCCACCTCTCCCAATAATACCACAGTAGCTGCTGGTTTTTAAAATGCTGTTTGCTTCTGTGCTTACTTATAAGCTTGGGAGCTGGCCACACACTGCTGTCACATCTCATTCCTTCCTCCCACATAAATATATTGAGGGAAAATTTTCACTGCATAACATCCGTTCACGCTTAGATGCCATGCATTCTACATAGGAATGCATCTTCAAGATACTGAGGGCTTCCTGTGGTGATATTTTATTTGTGCTGAAATGTGGTGATATTTTATTTGTATGTTAATAAATAAAGTTTTCCTGTAGACCAGAGGTCATAGCCAGCCATAAACAGAAGTCAGGCGGTGGTAGCACATGCCCTTAATCTGATCACATGGCAGGCAGAGTCTCTGTGTGTTTAAGGACACAGCCAAGCATGGTGACACATGCCTTTAATCCCAGTACCAACCATAAAGACCTGGAGGTCTATATAGACAGGCAGTGACAAGGAAGTAAGGTGGCTGGGTTAAGAGCCATTGAAATGGCAGAACAACAAGGCAATAAAGGCACAGGTTAGACAGGAAGAGGTTCTCTTGGGAAGCTATGTGGTAAGCTAAGGTTAGTTGGTGGCTATCACTCTGATCTCTACGACTTTCACCCCTGTATTTGGCTTTATGTTTCTTATTTAATAAGACTGTTTTAGAAATTCGTCTACAGCTTCCTCTGGCTCTCCTACACTCACTTGTCTGACCCCTTCCCTGCTGTTAGGGTTTGGATATAAAACCTACCTTGCAGTCTCATGTGTTTGAAAACGTGACTCCTAGCTAGTAGCACTGAAGCACTGGGGCTATGGAACTATGGGGAGGTAGGACCTACCTGAAGGGAATCTCATTGCTGTGTGGTAGACAGTGAGTTTCTAGCCTGGCCCCGCCTCTTGTCCTGTCCTGGGTTCTCCATCTACCTCCATATGAGCAGGTAGCCTCAGGTTCCTGCTGCCACAGAGGAGAGTTTCTCCCCATGTCATGCCTTCCCCATGGAGACCGTGTACGTACCCTCAAACATGACGCCAAAATAAGCTTTCCATCATGTGTCTCCTTGGCAGGTACTTGGTCATAGGAGGGAGAAAAGTAACCATCTGGCCGCCTCTGCAGGGGATTCAGTGGGATTAAAGTGGGTGCCACCACGCCTGATCCTAGAAGGTGTTATAAATGGGGTTAAACTGTTGGGGTGATCCACGCTGTGGTTTCCAGGGACGGTTTGTCTTTTTATGACAGAACAGCTTCTCATTTTGTAGATATTACACAATCTGCCCATTTGCTAGCTCAGAGACATGTGAGTTGTTCCTAAATTTCAGGGATAGTACACACTTGTGTGCCTTCTTCGGCATACTTCATTTCTTTTAGGTAAATATATAAAATTGCAGTTTCTGGGTATAATACTGCCTGTATGTTTGATCTTTTGAAAGACCTCCACATCACTTTTCAAAGTAGTTGTATTCGTTTGCATTGGTCGCCAGCATTTAATACTGTCTGTTTCCTTAAGCCGTTCCAGGGCATGCGCTGGACCTTACTGTAATTTTGATTGGTGATTGTTCCTCCCATTTACATTGTTTGTCAGCTGTTTTTTTTTTTTTTTTTTTTTTTTTCTGGCAAAGTGCAAAACTGAAAGCCAGATGTCGAGCTCTTGTAAGACGTCCTTTGCTGGTGGAAGTCTGGATTAAAGGGGCATTTAATTGCCAATCTTTCAGTCCCTAGAATTTAATGTTGTACATCTAAAATTAATAAACCTTTACATTGTTCTTGTTCTTTCAAAAATATTTATGCTGCTCTTCTGGCTTTTATTGATTAAAAGAAACAATATATAGAAAGTGTTCATTTTTTTTCTATTGGACTCTGAGGGAGATTTCATATTAGTCTTAGGGCCTTTTGCTTTTGTTTAGTGAGACAGGGTCTTGCTATGTATCCCAGGCTGGCCTCAAACTCATGATCCCTCCTGCCTCGGTCTCCTGTGCATGGAGATCACAAGTGTGTGATCTCCGTGAACCTGCTTTCCATGGGGCCCTTTTCACCTTCACCTCGGGGGCACCATTCCATTCCTCCAACCACGGGAGAATATTTTAAACTCCTGAAATTTTTTTTCAGTTGCGTTTTTTTTTTCTGCCAGACATTTCATGTGAAAATAATTCTTTAAAAATACCATGAAGAGGAACAGAAATCAAAGGTGACCCCTGTTCAGCTGCTTAGCAGATAAGAGGCGGACACTGTGAATCCACGGATTTCTAGATCCAGGCTTGAACCAGAAGCAGTCATCTATGGAGTTCTAGAGGGATCTGGAGGTCCTTTTTCCTCCCTGACTTGGAACTCACCATCCAAGGATGTGTGGCTGGCATCAGAGTTCTCACTCTACCTCAACTGATGAAGGATGACTGGAGTGTGTCCCAGCACCCTGTCAGTGTCCACTGTGGAAGGCTCAGCAGTGAATATTGCAAATGGGAGTTCACACATCTGTGCAAGAGGCTGATTGAAGGGGTCTCCATGCTCTGTGTGTTTGAACAACCTATGATAAATGCGAACCCATTGCACACCCAAAGAAAGAGCTAAGACAGGAAGTCAGGGAGATGCCACTGGCTCTTCTGGAGCTCAAGGCCTGATGTGGTGGTGAGGGGTTAAGTTGGCGACCACACGTGACTATGTGGGGTGCTGACGACTCTGAGACAGACAGGAGATTACCCAGCCAGCCCTTCACACTGTCACCAGGATGATTTCTCAGTGGAAAAAGAGGATAGATGATGTGTTCCATTTTCTTCAGATACAGTAAATCTCATCCCATGTAAATGAGCCAAGAGTCTCCAGTGATTAATTGTCTTCATGATCAATTGTCTTCATCCAATTCCCAAGCTCATCTTCATTTCGACAATCTTGTCATCTGCAATAAACATATTCCATTTTGCCTTGCGATTGTTGATTAAGCCGGTTCAACATCTGTTAAAATAAACCAAATCTGGGAGACATTCTTTATCATTTGGATGAACAATGAATTCATTCCCCTTATCCAAATTTGCCTATTATTTATCCACCTTGAAGAAAAACAGCAACCCAACCACAAATTAGAAAACCATGATGAGATCTCTTTACCATGTCAGCTGGTATCTGTGGAGTAGGACACACATGCAAGGTCACTCCTCATTATGTGAATATTTAGCTAAAAGAAACAAAAGTCATCACCTAATTTATTATGCATCTCTGCTCACTGCAGCATTGTTTATGAATACTTCCAGAAGGGGAGAAAAGAAACACATGCGACAGTAGCTTAGCTTGAGTTGACTTTCAGGAGGACTAGAGCTCAACCATCTGGACTGATGAAGGTTCCCCAGGAACCAGATACCATATGTGTCCCTAGGTTTCAGTCTTAGAAACCCACTAACCTTGTTACAGACCAAACTATTCCTGCTTATCAGCTCCTATCACTACATGACTCTCCAGTGAGAGAGGGTCCAAGAGGTATTAAAGATTTGCTTGTGCACTTCTAACTGCAAGGGAGCCTGGAAGCATGCATGCCTCACCTGGGCTCTTCATACCCAGAATGAAAGCAGTGTTCATTAGAGAGAAAATAAATGAAAGAGATATTGCCTATCCTATACATGGAAGTCCTAGGGCAGGTCTCCATGGCAAGGTATACTTGGTATACTGAGTATGCCATAGGTTCACCAAATGATTGGCACTGCTGCATATCACCTCTATGCCTGCCTACTCTCAATCTGACATGAAAGCATCCATGGCCCTTTGTTGGGAGGCTGCTTAAGAGCCCGGCATCCTCACAGGGAGAAAAGGATACTGCCTGGGAAAATGCATGCCCCAGTATCAAACTGAAAACCAACAGTGTAAACATTTCCTTTTTTAAAAAAATAATACTAACAGGAGTAACTGAAATGGGAGTTGTATAATTTATAGTCCAAAATCACACTATGAGCCTCTGACAGAAGCCTACCTTCTGTGATTTTCTTGCCCAGTCCCAATCCTCTACCAGGGCTTCTTGGGATCATTTCCTAATAAACTTTCTACAGATAGCTTCACCTCCAAGGAAGTCTTTCAGGAGCTCAAGCTGAATCATCACATCAACTGTCAAAATGTTAGCTTCTTAGGTACATCCAATGTGTGTGTTCCACAGCCAATCAATCCTGAAATCACTAAAACACTCACACATGCTTAGAGACTTTTGTATCATTATCTAACCATCAGGCACTTTGCAGCATAATTTGTGTTTATAGCCATCATCATCATAAACACTGCAAACACATATTTATATAATGGTTATATCATTAGCATCTTTGAGATCAACCGACTGCAAGTAACAAATTGAGTAAAGTCGGTCTCTTAGCCATTTATTTGACTTTTAATTGGAATAAAATGTGTTCTTCTCTTATCATTCAAGAAGAGGGTATTGTCCAGCACATCTGCTTGTATTTGTTCCAAGCCAGAATCAATCATAGTGACATTACAGGACATCACCAGCTTCTCTTCATAATGGGAGTGTTCACTGTTAGTCATTTCTGAGACGACTCTCAATAGACAAGCCCAGTAACTTTGTATTGAATTTTACTTACAGTGTTTGTACTTTTTTAAACTTAATGTTTGTACTTAAAAAAAAAATCACCCTTTCCAGTTTTTACAACATTCTTGGATTTTCTTTGAAGCCTTTGGGTTTGTTTGCAAACATACCTCTGTGATCTTGGTTTCGGTAACTCTGTTTTTATATATAAGCGGCAACAAAATATGTTTGTTTGCATTTCCCCAGTTGTCAAATATATCCCTGAAATGACTTGCTAAGCACACTCACATGTCCAGGTCAACCTTCATTGCTGCTGCTCTGGTGTCAGCCAGGCTGGAAATGCCTTCTGCTATTACATTCAGAGGCATGCCTGACTTCAGACTCCGTGACTTTGGAGGCTCTGAACAACTTCATTACCTGGTGTGTTTTCATTTATTTCAGGCTCAGCTTTCAGACGCCCCTCGTCGGAACAACATGTTTCAGGTTCTCAGATGAAAACATAACTTTAAAATTCTGCTCCTTTTCCAGAGCCGATGAGGAATTGCACTCGCCCAGCAGTGAGTATGGACCTCGCCGTCCTTTCTGTCAGGAGAATTCATTGCAGCTGGAACCAGAGGAAACTGTTTTGGTAAACAGAATGTTGAGCCAATACAACAATGGCAGGAAGCTAAACAGACTTTTTAGTCTGGGCCAATTTTATTTTCTATCATCAAACACTGACCCAAGCGACAAATTCACTTTAAAAATGGCTTCTGGCTCAAGATTTTACAGTGAGGACAAGTTTTTAGGTCCCTCGTGATAAACCTCCAATGACAGTTTCATAAAAATCACAAAAGAAAATAAACTCGAGAAGTTGCCTTAAAATGTCCCATGAAGGGTGGTGGGAATTCCCAGAACTCTTTGATTTTGAGTCCTTCAGTTCATGCTGGCACGTCCTGGGCTGACCTGGAGCTAAGTCAAGTGGTTCCTGAATCAAATGTGCCCGGGACACAACTTCTACAAAGTGAAGCAATTGGTTCTTTCTCCCTCAACGCCAGCTCATTAGGCAGTGAGATCATCGTTCCCAGACTTCATCTTTTAGCTCCACTCGAGAGCCTGGAGCTCCTGGTCTACTTCCTTCCAACAGAAAAGACAATGAGTCAGGCCTAGAGAGGTGGCACAGTCTGTAAAACACTTCCTAGGCAAACATGAGGAGCTGAGTTTGGTCCCCAAAGCCAGGTGCATTGGCATGCCTTTGTAATCACAGCACTGGGGAGATAGAGACAGGAGGAACCCCAGGACTCAGTGGCCAGCCAGTCAAGCTGAATCGGTGAGTTCCAGGACAGGGAGAGACCCTGTTCCCAAAACCAAGGTGGATGGTGCTTAAGGAATAACACCCAAGGGTGACCTGTGGCCTTCACATATACACATGCCTGCTCAACTGGACACACACACACACACACACACACACACACACACACACACACACACACACGGATGCACACCCAATAGGAAAATGCAGTGAATTCATAGGAAATGATCCTAGTTCATGGGAAGTATTCAATGAATCAAGTATGGGATGATCTGAGGCAGAGGGCTGCCCACTCAGGCACACACTCAGGGCTCTGGAATCAGGGGGGCACTTTTCTTTTCATAGAGATGATACCAAGTTGGTGAAAGGAAAAGCAGGGATTGGGCTAAGAAAACAGTGTTTGGGAGAGACTCTGTGGGGTGCCACCCCACTTCCCCTGTCATCACTTCCTCTGCTCTCACAGAATGGAACCACCTGCAGGGAAAGAGCCTGGTGTCAAATTCTAACTGAGTGTTAGGTTATAGCTGGGGGAGGAGGGGAAGGAGGAGAAAACGTGACCTTGACAGCTCTATGTCACCCTGCACAGTACCTGGGGAAGCCCGCCAACCCCATCCCAGAGCTCTGAACAGGCAGAGTAATTTTAGCCACCAGGAGCCAGCCTCTGCCCTCCAGAATCCAGTGAGGCAAACCACAGATGAGCAGAAAGAACTTCTCCCAACACTGTCTATTTCTAGCAAGCAGCAAGCCATCTGCCGGGTACCATCAGAACCACTGTCCGTGTGCCAGCAGCTCATTCCAAATTTACATGCGTCAAATGTAGTGGGTAGCCATTCCAGCTTTGATCTGTAAGTTCCAACCCCCACTGAGACTTTGGCAACTGTCACGCCTACAAGGCGGGGCGAAAGGAGGCGCCTGGGGACCTGAGATCTGGATCGGCGGGCTCTCGCTCTCTGTTGCGGGACCCTG
The DNA here is from genome assembly GCF_007827085.1 of Peromyscus californicus insignis. NCBI lineage: Eukaryota > Metazoa > Chordata > Mammalia > Rodentia > Cricetidae > Peromyscus > Peromyscus californicus. The sequence goes on along the minus strand of NW_026294562.1, from coordinate 68,012,150 downwards.
GACTAGAGAGGTGTACCAAGCAGAGCTCCAGAGAACACCGCTGGACTGCGATACACCTTCCCCAGACTCCGCGACCTACCTATCCCTTAATTTGTAAGTTACGCCATTAAATAAATCTCCTTTTATCTACGTGGAGTGGCATTAATAATTTCACCAATATCTGGCGCTCACGTGGGGCAAATTCCAAAGGCCTGGGTGGCTCCCACCCTCAGCCTCTTCCCCGGCTAGCGGGTACCTAAACCCGCCTGCAAAGTTCCATATAACCAGGGAACGCCTACAGGGTTCCATTCCCTAAAGAGGGAGCAGCTAGTCCGGTCTCAGTTCCCTAGCTTAGCCCCGAGACCAGCGAAAGAGGCACTCCCCGGCTTCCCGAGTGCCGGCGCCGGCTCCGGCTCCCGCCATCTTGACTCCAGCGAGCTGCAGTCAGCCACGATCACCAGCAGGCCCTGCTTTGGGTAATAATCCACACAGTGTTCAAACACTGGTTTAATAACAAGAACAAAGATGAGTCATTATTGGGACTGATACAGGCTTTAAGCGAGAGCAATGAAGGCTTACAGAAAAAGATTCTATCTCTGGAATCTGCTTTAAGGGATAGCAATGAGACCTTAGAGAGAAAGATTCTTTCTCTGGAATCTGCTGATCAGGATTTACAAAACAGGCTTGTACCAAAAATTGATCTTATTGATAATAAATGTGAATATTTAATGGACAGAACACTAACTCTCCAGACACTATATAAGGAAGAAAGATTATCATTAATTGATAAGATAAGGTCCATGGAATCATGTGTTTCTGAGGAACATAAAAACTTCTATGATTCCATGAGGAATCTGGAGTCCCTTGCCAGAGAGGAGGCTCACTCCATAGAACAGACCCTAGGTGCTCGTTTGCAGGCCTTAGAAGAAACTCTCAGTAAACATGACAAGGGACCTAATAAGCAGAAGGGCAAGACCATAGAGGTTGTAACATCTCCAAATGGCTCTCACACAATGGCTTATCCTGTTATCATCCATGAGAAGCCAGCGGATGACACACACCCCGAGCCATATACTACATATACATTACAACCAATTTCAACAAGGGACTTTAAAAATATAAAGGAAGCAGTAGTTACATATGGGATACACTCCACGTACGTAAAACAGATGTTAAATTCGTGGTCTACCTCACATAGAATCATCCCAGATGACTGGCATCAGTTAATTTCAGCTGTTCTAGAATATAGCCAGCAGCTACAGTGGAAAAGCTGGTTGAGAGAAGAGGCAAAAATTTTAGAACAACAAGGTAAACTCAGAGGTTTCGTGATCTCCCAAGATCAAATACTTGGTGAGGGATGTTTTGCTGACAGGAATGTACAAGCCATTTATGATGAGCATACAATATCCCTATGCCGTACAGCAGCTCTAAACGCTTGGGAAAAAATTCCAGAACCTGGAAAACCAACTGAGGTATACACAAAGATATTTCAGGGACCACACGAACCCTTCACTGATTTTTTACAAAGACTGAACACAGCTATAACAAGAGCTGTATCAGATAAAGAATTAAGAAAAGTATTAACTGAGTCCTTGGCATTCGACAATGCTAATGCAGAATGCAGAAGAATACTTACACCATTAAAGATCAGATCAGCTCCTTTGGAAGAATGGATTCAGTATACTAATGGTGTTGAGTCTCGTAACTACAGTAATGAGGCTTGGATAGGAGAGACAAATCCCAGAGGTGAAAGAAGGCCCCGTGTTACCAAATGTTTTACATGTGGTACACCAGGTCATATAAGTAAAAACTGTACGTGGGGTACTCCTAGGAGTAATATTCCTTTTAGGAATAGCCTAAACAGGAGACCCCAACCACCTCCCGGATTATGTAGAAGGTGTGGCAAAGGCCGACATTGGACCAGTGAGTGCAGATCAAAAATAGATATACGAGGTAACCCTTTACTGGCGGGAAACGCCTCAGGGGGCCTCTTGCAGGCCCCCAAATCCAATGTAGTACGAACATTCCCAGCCACTGTGGAAGAAATTCCTCTCCAAGACAACTGAATAAACCAATGCTTAATGTAAAAACCGATACTGCAATGGATGATAAAACAGCTCTGATGGATGGATCACAGTTTACAAAGAACACTATAAAACAAATATTTTGGCAGACTTCCATAAATGATCAAAGACCAAAGCTTAGAATTCGAATTAATGGCCTGGTTATGGAGGGACTGGTAGACACAGGTGCAGATGTGACTATAATTACACCAAAATCATGGCATCCAAATTGGCCTCTTCAAGAGGTAGATGTCCAACTTTTAGGGATTGGCACCCTATCTCAGATAAAACAGAGTTCGAGATGGGTTGAATGCATAGGGCCAGAAGGACAGAGAGGAAGGCTGAAGCCATATGTAGCAAATGTAGCAGTAAATCTTTGGGGCCGAGATCTGTTACAACAGTGGAATACCCAGATTAAAATTCCTACACTTTCAGAAAAAGAATACAGACAAATGCATGTTTCTAGGAATAATATCATCACATGCTATAAAAATCAGGCACCAACCATTCAGGCTGTTCACAAACAGAGCACAACTGCTGTTGAACCCTCAGAAGTACCAACTGCCTTACCTTTAAAATGGCTAACTAATAAACCTGTCTGGGTTGGACAATGGCCTTTGACAAAAGACAAGCTACAAGCTTTAGAACAGCTGGTTCAAGAGCAGTTAAATGCTCAACACATTGAAGAATCTACCAGCCCTTGGAATTCTCCTGTATTTGTTATTAAAAAAAAGTCTGGTAATTGGAGAATGCTGACAGATCTGAGAGCTATTAATAAAGTAATTCAGCCAATGGGCTCCCTACAGACTGGGATGCCCTTGCCCTCTCTGCTACCTAAAGAATGGCCTATAATAGTCATTGACTTAAAAGACTGTTTCTTTACCATACCCTTACAAGAAAATGATAGAGAAAAATTTGCCTTCACAGTACCTAATTATAACAATTCTCAGCCAGTCAAGAGATATCAATGGAAGGTCCTCCCACAGGGAATGTTAAACAGCCCTACCTTGTGCCAATACTTTGTGCAGAAACCATTGGAGATAATTCGTGTAAAGTTTCCACAATCCATAATTTATCACTATATGGATGATATCCTATTAGCTGATCCAAAGTTAGATACATTAGAAAGCATGTTTGAAGAAGTAAAAAAAGTTTTGCCTCGCTGGGGACTGCAAATTGCTCCTGAAAAAATACAAAGAGGAGATTCTATTAACTACTTAGGATATAAGATAGAGCTACAAAAAATTAGACCCCAAAAGGTACAGCTAAGGAGAGATCGGTTGAAGACTCTTAATGATTTTCAAAAGTTATTAGGAAGCATTTCCAACTTACTGGGCATCATGGGAATACCCAAAGATGGACTACAAAATTTGGCTAATACCCTAGAAGGGGACAAAGAATTAAATAGTCCAAGAGAATTATCAGCCGAAGCTGAGAAGGAATTGGCTCTAGTAGAAAAGACAATTCGAGAAGCACATGTGGATCGTGTGGATCCAGAACTTAAATGCATTCTTGTCATATTCCCCTCCAGACATTCCCCAACAGGTATTTTGATGCAGAGGGAAGATATTATATTGGAATGGATATTCCTACCACGTAAACCAAATAAGAAATTAAAGACTTATATAGAAAAGATCTCTGATTTGATTCAAAAAGGTAAACTAAGACTTCGCCAGTTGACAGGAATGGACCCAGCAGAAATTGTAGTACCTTTAACTAATGAAGAAATTTCATCACTATGGAAAGATAATGAATACTGGCAGAGAGCCTGCAGTAACTTTTTGGGAGAGATTAACAACCACTATCCCAAAAGCAAGAGAATAGAATTCATAAAGAAGACTGAATGGGTCCTTCCTCACATTGTACGACAAAAGCCAATTTCTGGAGTCCTCACATTCTATACTGATGCAAATAAATCAGGGAAAGCAGGATATAAATCAGGAGACTTAAGTAAAGTGGTACAAAGTCCATACAGCTCTGTACAAAAGGCAGAACTGTATGCCATTCTTATGGTACTGATGGACTTCACAGAACCCCTCAATATAGTCACTGACTCTCAATATGCAGAGAGAGTTGTTTTACATATTGAAACTGCTGAATTTATTCCTGATAATACAGAATTAACTTCATTATTCATACAATTGCAGGAAATCATCAGAAAAAGGGAACATCCTATATATATAACACATATCAGATCCCATACAGGTCTGCCAGGACCTCTAGCACAAGGTAATGATGAGATTGATCAGTTACTAATAGGTAATGTGCTAGAAGCTTCAGAATTTCATAAGAAATGCCATGTAAATAGCAAAGGTTTGAAGAAGGATTTCTCCATCACTTGGCAACAGGCTAAGGATATTGTGAAAAAATGTCCTACTTGTTCCATCTATAACCAACTTCCATTACCTGCAGGGAGCAATCCAAAAGGTATACAAAGAAATGAAATTTGGCAGATGGATGTGTTTCATTTTGCAGAATTTGGAAGATTAAAGTATGTACATCATACCATTGACACCTATTCAGGATTTCAGTGGGCAACTCCTATGAGTTCTGAAAAGGCTGATTCTGTGATTACACACCTATTAGAAGTTATGGCCATCATGGGAATACCTGTACAAATTAAGACAGACAATGCCCCAGCATATGTCTCCAATAAAATGAGACAATTCTTTGCCTATTACAACATAAAGCATGTTACAGGTATACCACACAATCCCACAGGCCAAGCAGTCATAGAAAGATCCAATCGAACTTTAAAAGATATGCTAAATAAACAGCAACGGGTAACAATGACTCCTAGAAATAGATTGCATAGTGCTTTATTAACCTTGAATTTTCTCAATGCTGATGAGAAAGGAACAACAGCTGCAGAGAGACATTGGACGACAGACAAAACTCCTGAGCTAAACCAACCAGTTTATTTCAAGGATGTGCTGACCTCAGAATGGAAACCTGGATATGTTCTACGTTGGGGAAGGGGTTTTGCCTTTGTTTCTGCAGGAGAAGAAAAGCTATGGATACCAACAAAATTAATAAAAATTCGATTCGAACAGGAAAAACCCCTTGATGAGGAGAAGTAAAAGATCATCCACCAATGTGACATCTCTACAAGTTGTAAGAAAAATTTAACAATCAAAGGTTGGGGTAGGGTTCTGTTTTTGTCTTTCCAGGATGATGGAAATACCCATCTTACAGAAGTCATAAGGCCTTGGATATCCGGATGTTTACAGCAGAAAGAAAGAATCTATTGGTACCAATCTACACACGGTAAAATCTCACTGTCTAATATCTATCTCTCTATCAATCTAGAAAAGCTGTGGTTCCAGTTCAATTATAAGCCAAGCTGACTTTGGAGATGGAATTGGCTCACTCCTTCTCTAAACCCAAGCATATTGCTAAAAGGAAGTTTGAGAGATTCTTCAGTCCCATATCTGAAGAGCCCTCTGGTGTGGGACAGAAGGAAACCAATAAAAAAGGACCATTGTCTTCTAGAGTCTAACTCTCTCCATGCTTACTCTTGATTTCTCAGAATCCTTTCTTACATGCTATGTCCTCTTTAAATCCAAACCTTCCATTTTGATAACAAATAAGTTTTTCTAATAGCAATCTCAGAAGTCTCCAGAAGGAAGACGGGGCCCCAACAACAACTCTACCCAATCCAGAATGATGCCATGGTAATCATCATCATACGACACTTCTTACCAGAATTTCAGACAATCTTACCCATTACTCTAAGACTTGCTGCAGAACCTACAGTTAGTCTAACTGAGATTTAACTATCTGAGCTTTCTCACAGTACCCAACAGAGATAACATCACCCCCTAAACAGCAGGAACTAATTCTAAGAAAACGACGCCCCTTCTCCCTTAGGTTTCATAATTCTCAGGGTTATGGATGATGGTTATAGGGTTGGGGGTGGAAGGAAATATTAAACTCAGTATTCTAAAAAAAAAAAAAAAAAAAATGAAAAGAAGAAATGGAATGGATAGGTATAAGGTATTATGGTAGATTATTATGTATACTAGTAAACAAATTTAGTAAAATAGCAGCCTTAAATAATTTGCACTGTAATTTGCACTGTTATGGATTCTTATATGTTGATACAAATGTAAACTATTTTTATATTCCTGTCTAAGATAATTTGTATATTGATACAAATACAGAACTATATTTGTTATAATGTACATATATTTCTACTCTTATTTGAAATACTTGTATATTGATACAAATGTAAATTTATATCTGTCATACTTTATGTAGGTTCTACTTCTGTTTAGGATATTCGGTATATTGATATGTATTTAAGATTATTGTCATATTGCATATCACACTACATACTCCTACCTCTGTTATAAATATCGATATATATTTAAGATTATTGTCATATTGCATATTGCACTATATACTCCTACCTCTGTTATAACATCTTGTGTATTGTCACAATTTTGAAGTCATCGTTCTTTACCATACACTTGCTTATAGACTGTTTACCTTGTTTACGTGAAGCCTTAGTCCTTAGGTTATTTCGGTAGATAAGACTTATAGATTTATAGTCACCTATGCTTGTCATCTCTATAGTTACGTTAGTTAGGTTATCCAGATTTACAGATACATAGGTCAGATGGACAGGTAATCTTCAAACACTTCATAGACCTAGAGAATATGGCATTTAAATAACTTAGAATTCTGTTGATGTGAGACATAATTGCTCCTGGCTGCACCAATTTGATCCCGAGAGAATGTTGGGCTTCTAAGACATTTCCATTTGGAAGTTTGTCTTCTTGGCACAAAATGGCCTACTGGGCAAAGAACTGCCCTTGCCTCGACGGCTGACAGTACTAATGCAATGCTATCCTTTCTGGACAAGCGGGACACAAGGGAAGCGACCACTGTACTCTGCCAAGACAGGGTAAGATGGTCTTTCAGAATTCCTGCTTCTGAAAATGGTCTGTCAGATACTTTAGGCCTGTAGCCAATTTGAATGCACCAACAATGCTGAGAAACATTAGGTGACTGTCCAGGCTGCCAGCTGTCTCCGTCTACTCTCGCAAGATTCCCGAAAGTTGCTTGCATCCATCTACCATTTCTCAGGTACCATTATATTCCTTCTCAGGTCTTTGATGGGATTGAAGACTAGCAGTTATAGTTACAACCTAGTAGATAGAACATATTAAGTATTAGATTCAGGTTCTTTAGGATAGGACACCTTTTGGAATGATCTTTGTAACATGCCATTTACCTATGCTCTATACTTCTCTGGATAATAGTATGTGTTTCTTGCTTGATATTGTTTGCATTGGTTGTAGTTCCATCTTATCTAGGTCATTATCCCTCATTATTCCTGGACTATATTTGATAACCATTCCTTTGTATATAGTCTTGTATTAGGTTAGAACTTTCTTATTTAGACAAAAAGGGGGAGATGTAGTGGGTAGCCATTCCAGCTTTGATCTGTAAGTTCCAACCCCCACTGAGACTTTGGCAACTGTCACGCCTACAAGGCGGGGCGAAAGGAGGCGCCTGGGGACCTGAGATCTGGATCGGCGGGCTCTCGCTCTCTGTTGCGGGACCCTGGACTAGAGAGGTGTACCAAGCAGAGCTCCAGAGAACACCGCTGGACTGCGATACACCTTCCCCAGACTCCGCGACCTACCTATCCCTTAATTTGTAAGTTACGCCATTAAATAAATCTCCTTTTATCTACGTGGAGTGGCCTTAATAATTTCACCAATAGTCAAAGGGTTACTGGGCCATGCCAATCAACAAAGAGCTCAGCAACTCAGCTCTCAATAGAAAACCGAAGGACTCATCAGAGAAGTTTGTGCACGGCCCATCTGTCTCAGAAGAACTTCAAATATCCATGACTGACTGACTAACTGGGAACCTAGCACCTTTAGAAGCTTGTTTGATGGATGGTTTAGCCACACACCAGCACCTCGTTCTGTTCTGATCCGTCAGTGTGAAATGGCCAATGTAGCCCGTACCAGGAACATTCAGAACCAACCTGCGGACTCCTCAGAATGCCTCTGAGAAGGCATTTGAGTGTCCCAAGAATATCCAGAGCAGCATTTCAGAAACTGACACACAATATCTGTATGTATTTATAGGGTGCAGTCTGATAATTCCACAAAAATGTACACAGGGTGACGATCACATTGGGGGCGTTGTAGAGGCGTTAGCATCTACTGTCCTCTAGCACTGCTCTGGGCTGGCGGACTTCGGCCTTTCCCAGCTATCTTAAACTGCCACACATATTACTGTAGTCTCTAGCTACTCTACCATGCTGCAGCACACCAAAACCCACTCCTCCCATCATTTTAAAGAAATCACCTGATATTGGTAGTGAGGACACCTACAGAGAAAAAGGCAGAGAGACAGGGAAGAAGGAGGGAAAGGGAGAGAGAGAGAGAGAATGTGCAATCAATTGTGTGCTGCTCACACCTGATGGCTTGAGTTCCATCCCAAACCCCACCATGGAAGGAAAGAGCGGACTCCTAAAAGCTGTCCTTTGATCTCTACACTCATACGCACACATCACAGACACATACACACCAATAATGAATAAAAATGACAAAATGAATGTATAACCAAAAAAATCTAAATTAAAGCAGGGCCGTGGTGGTGCACACCTTTAATCCCAGCACTCAGGAGGAAGAGGCAGGCGGGTCTCTGTGAATTTGAGGCCAGCCTGGTCTACAGAGCGAGTTCCAGGACAGCCAGGGCTGTTACACAAAGGAAACCTGTCTTGAAAAATACAAAAAAAATTAAATTATAAAAAACTCAAGTATTCTGGCATAAAAAAGATGGAAGTTTCTAGCAGGCAATTCATTGATTTAAAAAAAAATGTTGAATCTGCAATATGGCTCCTTCGGAATCAGGGCTTTGTGTGCAGACTGCACCTTGGCTTCATTTCTGTTGTTATGACAAAATCCCGTGACAAAAAAAAAAAAACAAAAAAAAAAAAAACAAAAAAAAAAACACCTTGAGGAAGAAAGGGTTTATTTCAGCTCATGGTTCCACATTACAGTCTATCATAGCAGGAAGGTCAAGGTAGCAGGGACTTAAAATAGTCACATGGCATCCACACTCAAGAGCAGAGGAGTCAGTATATATAATATACACGCCTGTCCTCGGCTCACTTTCTCCACTTCACACACAGTCCAGGACCAAATTCAGGGACTGGAGCCACCCACAATGGGCAGGTCTTCCATATCAATGATGATGATAATAATAATGACAGTTTCCTATAGACATGCCCACAGGCCAACATGATCTAGTGTTCTCTCATTGAGATTCTTTTTCTAGGTGATTCTAGATTGTTAATTTGACAATTAACACTAATCATCACAAACCATTAATGGACATGTTTACTTTTTCCTCTGATTAGTCACCATTAAGATTTGATAATATCAAGTGCTGGGAAGGTTATATTATATGAGAAGTTCCACAGGCTACTTAAGGAGCTAGTGTGGGAGACACTGTGGGAAGGGACACTGTGGGAAGAGATGCTGTGGGAGGGGATGCTGTGGGAGGGAAAAACTGTGGGAGGAGATGCTGTGGGAGGCCACGCTGTGGGAAGGCACACTGTGGGAGGGCATTCTGTGGGATAAGATGCTGTGAGAGGGCATACTTTGGGAGGGCATACTGTTGGAGGAGATGCTGCTGAGTGGCTGTTGGAAGAGATGCAATGCTTGCGAAGCTCCTAATACTCCTCTTGTTTGGAACAAATTGTCTCCACACTGGTTTGTTTTCAGCTTTCCCAGAACTCCACTGAATTAACTTCTCTGGAAGGAGAAGGTTTTTTTTTTTTTTTAATTAGTTGTTCGGTTAGTCAGTTACGCTATGATGAATTCTGAAAACAATACTAATCCTTTCCTTTATTACATTCAATTCTGTTGATTAAGCCACTGAAATACTAGAGAAAGTCGGTGGTATCTACATTGTACTATATCATCCTGAAGTAAAAGCATCTTTAATCTCCAGTCTGTCAAGGGGGCTGGGCAAGGAAGCTGGGGAGATGGTCTAGTTGGTAAAGAGCTTGCCTTGTAAACACAAAGACCTGATTTTGATCCCGAGACTCCATATTTCAAACAAACCAACCAACCAACCAACCAACAAACAAACAAACAGATAACGATGGTGTGCACTTGTCTTCTGAGCACTGGGGAGGCGGGACAAGCGAGTCCTGGAGTTTGTCATTCAGTCAAGGCTACTTTGACATTTCCAGGCCAGGGAGAGACCTTGTCTCAAAAGTAAAGGTGGGAAGCACCTGAGGAACAGCACCTATGGTTGTCTTCTGGCCTTCATACACATATGCACACACATGTATATGCACCCCAAGTGTGTCTACACACACACACACACACACACACACACACACACACACACACACACACACACAATTTATACAAGAAGCAGAGAGCTGTAAGGTCAAGTCAGAAGAAATCCCTTCCTGTTGCTGCCTCTACTCCTGTGCAGGGCCCAGAAGGTGATGGGTGTCTAATTGGTAGGACAGTCCTTTCCTCATGTAATGTCGGAAAGACTCTAAATTACCCAGTTCTATCAAAAAGACCTTCAGCTGATACATGTCTACTCCTCGTAGTAAACAATTGGCCTTGAAATCTTCTGAAACCATAGAGTACAGAAAGTCCACACTCAGTAAGACACTAGGTTATGTCTATTTCACCTCTGAATCTCAAAACCTCTCACAGTGACTGAATCTCAAAACCTCTCACAGTGACTGGCTTAGAAACCACACAGGGCATAACAAAGCCGCTCAGCTAATTCCTGCTCAATACATGGATTAATGAATGGGTGGATGGAAGGAGGATGGGTAGGCGAATGGATAGGTGGGTGGGATATAGATGGAATGATGGGGTGGTGGATTGGTGAATGAATAAAAAGATGATGGTCGATAGATAGAATGATGGAATGATAGATGCTCAGGTCGTGGGTGGGTAGAAGGATAGAGGGATACATGGAATGGTGAATAGATTGGATGGATAGGTAGAGGTAGATAGAGGATAGGATGATGGAATTATGGATGCACGGATGGATAGATGGATGAGATGATTGATGGATAGATAGGTGAATAGCAAACGGATGGTTGGAGCTGAGGGGTGAACATATCATAGTGGACAAGTGATACAAATAAGAAGCATAATGGAATTTTTCACAGCACAACTAAGTTAATTCTAAGTGGCCATAGGGGAGAAAAAAAACTGGTTCCCAAGATGCTTTGATGGTCAGAAAAAGGGGTTCTATGTAAGTATTAAATTACTATATAGAAACATTTGCCCACTGGTCATCAAAAGAGCTAAACTTAAAAGTGTCCTTGTTCTGAGCCTGTTTCTAGGAACAGATTTTTCCTGGTTCTGCAGATTTAATTGTGATGGTGTTTCTTGTCTTCACACAACCAGATAAAACAAGTAGGTTTTGTTTTGACTTCCTAGACTCCTGTTTTATCTTCTGCAAAAAATGCTGACAAATGTTGGTTTTATAATCCCAGTGAGTTTTCAGAGGAAGGCATGCTGGATTTAGACTCATCCTGAAGCAGATGTCATTTCTTCCTTAGGCTTATTTGTTTGATGAAGCATCTAGTGTCCTGTCTGCATGAAGCAAATTCAGTCCAAGAGCTGTTGGGAAAGGCTCATGGCATCCTTAGTTACTTGCCCTTTACCTGCTGCTTACAGTGATGCTCACAGGACACAGATGAGAAATGGGTGAGCACTTCCCAGACTCTCTGCACATCTCTGAGATTTATAATTCTCCCCGTCTCTTCATTGGAAACTTCTGAAGCCAGGTCTAAGGAAACTTTGAAAGATTAAATTGTTATAATGAAAGCGTGAAGAGAGAGGACCTGGATTGAAAACACAGAGGCAGTTTCTGTGTCTCTTCCTCCAAGGGAAGTGAATGATTTCACTGAGGAGGGCGGAAAAATATCCAAGCCCCCACCCCAAAACATAAACAGTCTTCTCATGGTCTGGGAATATAGCTCAGTGGTAGATCACTCCCCTTGAATGTGTGAGGCCCTAAGTTCAACTCCCAGAACTGGGAGATATTTTCAGAGTCTGTGTTTGGCATTGGGAATGATTTGTTAGCTCAGAGAATACAGGAACAGCCTGAAGAACTTGGCAGAGAGGTTCTGCCCTGTGTAGAAGGTGGGTGCTGGACACCACTTAGTTATTAGAGTTGGGAACAGTTTCAGAACTTTTATAACAAAGAACTTTTAAAAACAAAAACTCCACATCTTTTTTCTTCCTTAGGTTCTGGGAATGGCACTTTCTCTCTCCGTATTAGGGGTATCACTAGGTCAAAACTTGAAAACAAACTGGCAGGGAGGTGTGCTGGCTGGTACCAAATAGTGATTCTCAATGGTGAGTAGGCTTCCTTCCCCATGTGGGGCACTTGGCAATGCAGACATCTTTGGTTGTAACAACCTGGAGTAGGAATATTACTAATATCTAGGGGCGGGGCCGTAGATGCTCACAAATATCCGGTTACACAAGACAGACTCAAGCAACAAGAGCTATCAGGGTCAACACGTAAGCGGAGCGAGACAAGGAGTACTTGGGTCTTAGTAACTTCTGCTGCTCTCAAAAAAAAAAAAAAAAATCCCGTAACAAAAACAACTTATGTAAGGAATTGGCTTGTGTTGGCTCACAGTTAGGGAGTACCGTACATCATAGCAGGAAGCCGCAGCAGCAGCAGGAGCGCGAGGCAGCTGGCCACATTTTGTCTGCAGTCAGGGAGCAGAGAGACATAGATGCTGGTGCTCAGCTCGCTTTCTTTTTTTCTGGGCCCTATCCCCAGCCCCTGGGTGCTACTGCTCGCATTCAGGTTAAACATCTCTGGTAATATTCACAGACATATAGAGAAATGTCTCCCAGGTGATTCCAGTCCACCAAGTTGACCGTGAAGATTAACTGTTACACGCCATTTATTTGTTAAGGGAACTGAGTGAGTACCTGGGAGCCAAGACCATTTCCCAGGTAGAGGTACTTTAAAAGCACAGCCTTTGGAATGAAGAAATCGTTTTCATCTGACATGGGCCCCACACTGCATACTGAGCAACCAGTCTCCTTAGTTACATAGACTGGGTTCACTTTACATGCCTTCAGATGAGCTTTTAAAAATAATATTCCAGGTAGGTGCTACTGCAGGACAGTTTCCCAGGGAAGCACCACTCTATCTCTGTGACAATCATGTGAAGGGAATATTGCAAGATTAATAAATTGATTAAAATATGATTCTTTCTTAATAGTGACTAATGGGTCCAATATCCATTCATTTCTTCTTCATCACAGCTAAGTCAATAGCGGTGTTTACAGGAGACTTGTAAACTTACTTCACGAGCACACCTGCTCACCATGTAGCATTAATGATTCCTAACAGGTCAAAGCTTTCCCCTTTGTCACATCTTCATATGAAGAGGTAAGTGCAGATCGATCACACTGTATTGGTTATGTCTTCATAAATGTTAGTAGCTAAAAATGAGATGTCAGTGAATGTGTGTGTGTGTGTGTGTGTGTGTGTGTGTGTGTGTGTGTGTGTGTGTGTGTGTGGTTTTTACCTATAAGAGTTGGAAACTGAAATGATTTGGTCCAAATCCTTTATCTGAGGGAATTCTCCTCTGGGCTTCAGTATAGACTCTGCAGTCTAGGTTCTGCAGTCCTTCGAGCTTTTGATTGGCACACAACTGGTTCCACTATGGGTCCACACTGAACCCAGAATCAGAGTCTGAAGCACTTGTCCCAGTTTCTCTTTCAGAATTAGATGCCTACAGGATTTCTTTGGGTGCCCCTTTGCCTCTAGATGAAGAACCTGCTTTGCTGCTAACAAACACTGAGGACTGAGACGCTTTGAAGAGCGCAGGGAACTGTTAAGTGGAAAAGAATTAAAAACCAAATGCTGCCAGAAGCTCTGCCCCTTCAGACACCCTTTCACTGGACAAAGGAAAATTCAGGGTCATATGGGTCCTGGATCTGGGTTCCATCATGGCTAGCTGATGTGGGTTAAGATGTGTCGCCTCCATCACTCACACTGCCCTCTCTTGTCCTGTGAAGATGCTGACACCTAATTTAGGGGCTGTTGTGAGCCCTGAGAGTAGTTAACTGGCAGGGGACCAGTCTCATGGTAAGCTCTACACTCAAAAGATGATGGCTTGTCCATGAGGTGTTGAGTCAAGCAGACAGCCCTTGACCTTGTTACATGATAATGTGTCTTCAGTAGAGAATCTTAGATGAAGGCAGGGAAGATTCTAAATGGTTCCAGAGTTCGTTTGTTTCCTTTGTATTCTGGGGATCTTCCTGTTCCCTAAAGGGTAAAATTCCATGATTTTAATATAATACATTTTCAAAAAAGAGAAAAGCAGACAAGAGAGAATCAACACCATCAACACCGTGCATTCAACTTCAACTCTTCATGGCTCTTGATGTTTGAAAGGAGTTTCAGGCCATCCTCTGGACATGACATGGCTGTCACATGCACAAATGTGCAGCAGTTATGGTTACACAAGATTTACACAGGACTGGGTCCTTCATCATGGCTTGGGGAGTGGCTCATAAGACCCCAACCCTCCCTGAGGAGCCATTGGCAGTTAACTGTTGTCAGGAAAGGAAATGTCCTTTCTTTCGTGGCATAGCCAGTGCTAGGTTGCTCGTGTTCTAGTAAATAACCTCCTCTCCAGGCTCATGCCAGCAACCCTAGCTAACCTGAGTAGGGGGAAAAGCGAAAGCCTGAGGGGGACTATTTGGGAAGAAGAAGGATTGGACGGAAATGGGAGGAGGATAAAAGGGATGGTGGGGGTGAATATGATTGTAGTATGTTGCATTCATGTATGAAACTGCTCAAAGTAAAGTAACTCTTTCTACATATAAAAGTTGAGTTGCAAATGATGGAAAAAGAAAGAAGAAGAAGGAGAGAGAGAGAGAGAGAGAGAGAGAGAGAGAGAGAGAGAGAGAGAGAGAGAGAGAGAGATTGTTGCATTTGGAAGGAATAGACAAAGTTTTTTTTTTTCAGGGCCTTCCTTCATTGGATTCGCCAGTTCCGTTCATTCCTGTCTTCAGTGTCACAGCCACAGAGAAGGAATGCGCCAGGCCCCGAAAGCTTTGGAAGTTTCAGAGAGACAGTTCCAGAGAAGGACACACTGCACTGGAGCACAGCGACCATCCGGTAGGAAGGTGATGGATCTCCTTGACAGGCAGAGAAGCCATTCAGCAGCCTGTGGCGGCTGACTGCACTGATAGGCATTTTGCTAACTGGTGTGTACAAGGAAGAGACCAAAGATTTTTTTCTGGGGTTGGAATGGGAAAAAAAAACCAAAGTGGCACTAAATGCTAGTAGGTGTCATCTGGTGGAGATCTGGGCATTTCACAGATGCACCTTAATCAGTAGCTTCTGATGCAGCTCCAGATGGCACCTGTGCTGGGACCAGCAGACACTGTGCCGGGTACGGGCTTGAACCCAGAGGGATATTTCTGGGTTTTCATAGGCCTCATATGCCCTTTGCACAATCTCCCATTGGTGGTCTTTCCTGACTGCCCCTCACCTACTCAACCTGATTCCTTTCTGCTTTAACACAAGGTGACGGTGGGACCCAGGCACGGCCAGTCCTCCTTTCCAAGTGCCAGCCAACTGATGACCCAGGGATAAGCTCATGGCCACAGCTAGTCACTCAGGGTCTACCATGAGAAGTCATATATGGAGAGTGGCAGAGAAAACTTGGTGACTGCAAGAATATACCCAATGCCGCTGGAGTCTATGCAGCATTTGGAGCAGTGCCAGGGTAGAAGCCACAAGAGTCCAGAAGGAGACAATCCTGGCTACTTACTTGAGCTGGTCCTTTCATCCATTCTTTCCATGGAAACCACCAACACAGCCTGATTTTTTCTTAAACTAGTTTCATCTGACTCTTCACCTTACCATGTTATAATTTCAACAGTTATATTTATAAATAGAGCCCACTTCTGCTTCTTTTAGGCATTTCCTTCTAACTCAGGTTAACCCACTGATTTTGTGCATTTATAAAACAAGACCTCCACTTACCACTACAAACATCCATGGGAAGGTAGGGTGGAGAGAACACCCCTCCAGGGCTGACTCTTAAGTGCTAAAACTGGTTGTATGTATGGCATGAAATATCTCACAGGAAGCTCTGGTTGTCATATTCTGGGAATATGAAATACTAAAAAATACTGAGAAATCTGCTGCCACTACATCCTAAAGTGTCTGACCTTGGACTTGGGTGGAAAGTTGTCTCTGAATAATGGATTTAATGAATTTTTTTAAAGAAAAACTCGCTGTCAATCAGTGTAACACTTTGATGGATTTCTTCTCACCAGTTGGAACACACTCCAGGACTTTCTCCATCAATGTCTATACAGAGGGTACTAGTCAAAGGAAGAGAAGCTTGTGGTTCCTACTGTTGGGTCGGCAAAACGAGGCATTAGCCCAGCACAGAGGGGAGTGCCCTATAACTACAGTGGGAACGGTTCTGGAAACAAGAACACAGAGGGCTCTAAAGATGGGCTTTCGTACAGAAATAAGAAGGCTCAGTGAAGAATGGGAGTGGGTGTTAGGAGATCTTCCCTTTGCTCTGGTAGACCAGTAGAAGGGGATCAGGAAAAGGGAAACGTGGTTGGAGTAAGTGGGGAAGCAGGACTCGGGGAGAAAAGAGCAGGCTGTGTCCTCAGTTCTGGGGGAGAGCTGGCTCAGTGGGCTTTGTCAGGGTTGGTTGGAGTTGAAGCTGCAGAGAAGAAAATGGCGGGCAGGAGTCTGTCCACTGCCTCAGACAGAGTGGGCAGAGGTGGCTCGTGGTTGCTCCTGAGTCCTGATGGAGCAGCAATGATGTTGGTGTTTGTCCTTATGCTGTTCCTACCTCTCTGCCCTCCAGGTGAAGGGCTGTCCCAGGCAGAAAAACGATGAGACAGTCTCTCCGCACAGTCTGGGTGAAGATGGGTACAAATACCACAGCAGGCCATGGTGACTAAGCCACAGCCTCAGGAGTGACTGTCATCCTAAGACGTTCTCTGCTCTACACCGAGGACGTGGAAACCATTGAACTAGGAAGAAAAGTTGGTCTCTCAGTGTCAGAAGTCTGTAGACAATCGTGAGTGGGCACTGAATACAGTGTGCTAAGGTTGGCTGCTCAACTCTGAAATCTGCCAAGATATGAGTCAAGACCATGGAAACAAAGGACAATCGTACAAGTAACATTATACAGACTCAGCAGGTTATATTTAGGGGTGTGTGTGTGTGTGTGTGTGTGTGTGTGTGTGTATGTGTATGCATGTAACAATAAGTTAATGCACACTGAGGCCATAGATTTGAAAGAGAGCAAGGAGGGATACGTGAGAGGGTTTGGAGGGAAGAAGGAGAAAGAGGAAATGATGTAACTAGTTATAATCTCTAAAATAAGATAAGTAACTTTAAAAGGGACAATTCTCTTCATATGTTATTAAAAGTTGAAATGATAAATGAATTGAGCTCAAATTCTAAGTGAGCTACTACAGAAATATAAATATGGGTATAAAATAAGTTAAGGCTCAATCTCTCTAAAAGTTATATCAGCTTTAAGATTTATATTTTGAAGTCAGACTATAACAAAAGTGTAAAACTTAGAGAAACGAAGAAAAGGACAGTGAAAGTGGATAGTCGATTGTGTGGGGCTGGAAGCGAGGGAGGCATCACGGCAGACCCCATATTTAGAGTCACAATAACAGACAGTGTCTCAGGAGTCACTGGCAGGGTCAGGCACGATGACTGCCATCGGGATAATTGAGTGGTGTGCCACTGAGCCATTCCGCTTGACTTAACAGTGCAGTGGAGTTCACGATCAGACTTTCTGAGCCCTCTCCCTGCAAATTGGCAACATTAGTCATCTGTCATGAAGCTGTCCATCATTTCTCCTTCTTTCCCTTTCACCCTTTAAATTCTCCCCCCCTATTTTTTCTGATGTGTGTGAACGTGTATGTACTTATTCATGTGCGTGAATACAAGCACATGTGTGCCGGGGTGCATATTTGGAAATCAGAAGATAATCTTTGGGTGTTAAGTCTATCCCTCTCCACCTTGATAGAAACAGGGTTTCTCCCGTGTCGTGTGATCCAGCTGCTCTGGTTTGTTTCCCCTTAGGGGTTGCAGTCCAGCACCAAGGGAAGCTGAGGCAGGAACTGTGGAGGAATGCTGCTCACTTATTTGTCAGCTACTTTTCATACACAGCCCAGGCCTGCTTGCTTAGGGATGGCACCACCCACAGGGGGCTTAGCTAGCAACTAGTTATTAATATAATGCCTCCATAGACATGTCCAAAGGCCAATCTGACCATGGAAAGTCCTTTATTGAGACTTCCTCAGATAACCCTGTGTCAGGGTGACAGCTGAGCTAAGGAGGAGACCAAGCCAGCTGGCCCACCAGCTTCTGGAGATTCTCCTCCTCCCATCTCCCTGTTGGGATGTGCCGAGATCACAGACACTTGTGCTATTACATGGTGTAGTGAGTAATTACTCAGCCAATGACCTTGGGCTATATAGCCCAATAGAGGCGGTGCTCCTTGTCTGCCTATGTGATCTTTATATGGGGGGGGTCGCGCTCTCTCTTGGGTTGTGGAGACCGAGTCAGGCAGTATGAAGCGGCGTGTGTCAATCTCCATCTTTTCTGGACAAAGAGAAAGGACTCTGCAACTGGATCTACCTTACCCTGTCCCCGTGAGTCTGTATTTCCATAGTACCCATTAATAAATGGATATATATTCTTATATACCCTTTTGTTTCACGTTTCAATTGTGTCCCATTTTCACTTGGGTTCTGAGGATCCAAACTCAGGTCATCAGGCATGTACAGTAAGTGCTTTTACCCACTAAACTATGTCCTGAACCCTTCCCTTTGGTCTTTTAAAAACATACTATACATTCTACTACATACATGAACTCTGCATTGTAAACATATACTCACACATGTGCTGTCACATGCACATATGGCAGTCTGTACACTATACTATGTATACATGCTGTATACTGCACTTTGTGCTCCTAGAATGCACTGTGCTGTGTGCATAGCTTATACACTGTACTGTAAATGTGTTCTGTACATGGCATTTTGTATATTATATACCCTGCTGTATGCATATGCTGTACACTGTGATAATCACATATGTTACATTCTATGCTATATATATACATATATTACAACTGTCCCACATTCATCTACCACATGCTGTGCTGTGTGTGTACACTACACACCATTCTATATACATCTACTGTGCACTATGCTATGCAATCTGCTACACACTGTGAGATATATATATATACATGCCACACACCATACTATCTACATGTGCTACATACTGTACTACATACAACTACCATGCACCATGGTGTATACATCTAACACCACTATATATATATATATATATATATATATGTACATGTGTATAGATAGATAGATAGATAGATTGCTTTGTGCTATATATATCCACTCTACAATAAGCATATGCTTACATTAAACATGTACCATATACACATTCACAGTGTTATGCACATGTTACATACTATGCTATTCATATGTGCTACACAGTGAGCTAAATGCACCTATATACTATGCTGGCTACATTTACTATATACCACGCTATACACAGCTACTATACTCTGTGATGCACATCTTACACCATCCTGTACACATCTAGATTGCTCATGCTATGTATACCTACTGTACAATATACTATAAACTAATCTCCATATGTTGTACATATTCATAGTGGTATATATGTTAAACACCATATCACTAACATGTTCTACATACTGTGTCATAAATGATTATGAACTATGTACATAATCATTATATGCACTATACTATATACACATAGTCTCATGATGTGTGTTCTGTGCACCCTGCCATATATATATATATATATATATATATATATATATATATATATATATATACACATACATATATATGTCTTATACAGTATAGTTGAATTATGATACATGTGTATATGTTACACATAATCCTGTATGTATCTACTATGTGCTGTGCTGTATGTATATACTCCATACACCATCCTACATACATCTACGGTGCACCACACTATGTATCGCATAGGGTAAAAGCACTTATATATGTATATACCCATATTATACCTTATTATGATCTACACACTATGCCGTGTACACCTGCTGTGGGTTATGCCATATACAATGTGGTATTGTATTCCCCCAAATATTGTGCATGCTAATAAACTTATCTGGGGTCAGAGACAGAACAGCCACAATATTAAACATAAAGGATAGGCAGTGGTACACGCCTTTAATCCTAGCATTCCAGAGGCAGAAATCCATGTGTTCAAGGATACAGACAGACATGGTGACTCATCATGCCTTTAATCCCAGAAAGCAAGCCTTTAACCCTTGGGAGTGGTGATAGAAAGCAGAAAGGTATATAAGGCATGAGGACCAGAAACTAGAAGCATTTGGCCTGGTTAAGCATTTTGGCTGGTTAAGCTTTCAGGCTTTGAAGCAGCAGTTCAGCTGAGAGCCATTCGGATATGAGGACACAGAGGCTTCCAGTCTGAGGAAACAAGACCAGCTGAGAAGTTGGCCAGGTGAGGTTAGCTGTGGTTTGTTCTGTCTCTCTGATCTACCAGCATTGACCCCAATAACTGGCCTCAGGTTTGATTTTATTAATAAGAACTTTTAAGATTCATGCTACAGTTTCTACTATGCCCTGTGATGTACATATACATTACATACATCTATCCTGCATTATGTTATATGTGGATAACACATACTATATTATTTGCATACCATGCAACAGGTTTTATATGTGGGGGGGCCCAAAACAACTTGACCACACAGTTGCCATGACAGACTTAGAGGCCCAGACACAGCTTCTGTGACAGTCTTACTGACAGGCAACACCCGGATCCAGGAAAAGCCATAAGCTGACTGCAGGCAGTGGGGTCTGCATCTAAGAGGAAATACCTGACATTCCAAATGTTCCCTATTCCCCTAGACAAATGTCAGCCAATTGGTGTCCTGAACCCTGGAAATCCCTTCGCCACAACCTCTGCTATGATAAAAACCCTACCCTGCCTGGGATCAGGGCTCTCTGCTCTCACCACTGCATCAGACAGAGAGTCCAAGTTCAAGCTTGAAATAAAGGCTCTTTGCTCTTACATACGGGATTCGGTCTCCATGGTGGTCTTTTGGGGTTCCCCTTGATCTGGGCATAACAGTATAAAGGGTACATACTGCACTAATGCTTGTATTCTGTACTATTCTCTTTTTTTCAAAGATTTATTTATTTATTATGTATACAGTGTTCTATCTGCATGTGTGCCTGTATCCAGATCTCATTATAGATGGTTGTGAGCCACCATGAAGTTGCTGGGAATTGAACTCAGGACCTCTGGAAGAACAGCCAGTGTTCTTAACCTCTGAGCCATCTCTCCAGCCCGCATTCTGTGCTATTCTCATACTCTAGGACATTTCATGGCACAGTTTATTGTGGGGTTCTGTACCAGAGCTGCCTGGCACCCTCACTGTTGTCGATTTACTTCTCTTGCTCTGTCCTGCTGAGGCACAAAAGCCCAGCCCCACTATCAGGCAGTCCACACCCCAGTCTGAGGAAGTCTCTTGTTCTCTTAATCCATATTTACCATACAGTCCTTGAGTCTGTTACTGGAAAGTTTCCTATGGCCCCTCTGCCCTGTAGGGATAGGTAGGTGCCTGAGTGAGCTGTGTCTGGTTCCCTCTATTGCTGCTGCTGCCCATAGGCCTGTAGAGCCTCTTGTGTGATAACATTTTTCTTTCTTTCAAGGGATGTTCTGTTCTTCCCTCCTTTGCAATGAAAATTTGCAAAGGAAATTCCATTTCCTCATTATCTCTGACACTTGGGCTCTGTGCTTGTGGAAAGAAAGGACTTTGACTGAACGTGGGGCCCACAGAGCCACGAGCACCCATCTCTCAACAGTTGTCTGACTTTTCAGTTCCCCCTCAATCTGGGACTCAGAACTTTGGCGCTCTTCCCCTGCCCTGCCCCCACCCCCACCCCGTCTCGGAGCACTCCCCCCTCCCAGGGACTCAGAGAGGTCATCCAACCCTCTCACCATCTGGACTGAGAGTGCTTCTTCACCCCCACCCCACCTCCAGGACTCAGAGAGCATGGCCCTTTCACAGGCACAAAGCTCATATGACAGAAGCACTTTGCCTGCCTGGTGTTGATTCCTCATAGGTGGGGGCACCTCCTCTTGGCAAGGGATGAGGTGAGGCCTGTAGATGTAACCAACCGTCTTATTAAATAAGAAACACAGAACCAATGCAAAGAAGAAAGCCAAGAGGTCAGAGCTAAGAGCTAAAAACCTTACCCTTCCTCTCGAGGTGGTCCTGCCTCTCCGAAAGAGACCTACTTCCTGTGTCTGTCTTTTTTTTTTTTTATAGAGCTTCTGTTCTGCCTTCTCATTGGTTGTAAACCCAACCACATGACCTCCTAGTCACTGCCTGTCTGTACAGACCTCCAGGTCTTCTATGGTTGGTATTGAGATTAAAGGCATGTGTCTCCAATGCTGGCTGTATCCTTGAACACACAGAGATCTACCTAGCTCTGCCTACCAAGTGTTGGGATTAAAGGCATGCACCACCAATGCCCAGCTTTCCTATGGCTTGCTAATAGCTCTGACCCCCAGGCAACTTTATTTATTAACATATGTGGCTAGAGTTTTCCGGCCTGGCCCACAGTCAGGACAAATCTCTGTCACTCGCCAGTCCCACAGCCGCTCAGATGCAACCAAATAAACACAGAGACTTATATTGCTTACAAACTGTATGGCCGTGCCAGGCTTCTAGCTATCTAGTTCTTACATCTTAAATGAATCCATTTTTATAAATCTATACCTTGCCACGTGGCTCGTGGTTTACCGGCATCTTCACATGCTGCTTGTCATGGTGGAGGCTAGCAGTGCCTCCCTTCCACCTTCCTGTTCTCTCAATTCTCCTCTCTGTTAGTCCCGCCTATACTTCCTGCCTGGCCACTGGCCAATCAGTGATTTATTTATTGACCAATCAGCAACACATTTGACATACAGACCATCCCACAGCAAACATACAAATAACATTTTAGTACAAATAAAATATCACCATATTTCCCCTTTTCTATTTTAATAAAAAGGAAAAAAGATTATAACTAACATAAGAAAAACTATATACAAAAGTACAATAACTATATACAATATATACAAGTAATAAACACCTAAACAATGTCTAGTCCATTTGTATTTGACAAATTCAGAGGAAATAATTCCATTATCTATCCCATTTTGGTAAGTCCAAAATGTATCTAATTCACTTTCTATCCTAATTAATCTTCAATTATAACTAACTAATCTTCAACTCCCTCAGGGGCCTCTATGTGCTTCTGCTCTGCGGCCCTCATTTGCCCCAGGACAGTGTCTTCACTGGTCAGTGCTGGGCCTCTTCTCTCATACCTTCTCTGATGTTTATGGTCCTGGATAGGCTGCTTCTAAACTTGATTTTGTTAGCAGGTAATAATTGCATGCATGAGTGGGGTTTCGTGTAACCTTTCCGTGGGTTCATACAATGTGCACCTACATGCTGGGTTCGCTAGCTTTTCCCTCTCCCTGTTATTTTTTTTTTGTGATCTCAGTTTTGAACTCCTCTCCTCTTGATACTAATAAAACACATAGCAGGTTGTAATATGGGTGCTTCTTGAAAAAAAAATAATGCAGGATCATAAACACATCAATAGTTTTAAGAGTAAATGATCACTTAAAATGATTTAAAAAATCATCACAAATGACAAGTTTTACATAAACCTCACAGAATTCAGAAAAGTATATCATATTTTCCCTCAGATTGTGGTTTCATATTCTGATCATGTTTTCATAAAGAAACAATTCTGAAATACCATTTTCTTTTCTTTACTATTTTCTTTTTGAGACAGATTCCACTGTGCATACAAGACTAAGAAACTGGGGTGTGACTCACTTTGTGTTTGAAACTGGTTTATACACAAAAGCCACTGCACATCACATGCCTGATCAAGCTAAACTAAATGAATCCCCTACTCAGCTTTCATGAGCAAAGCTCCCCTGGAAAAGAAAGACAGAAAATGAGAACCATTTGTATCCACTCAATTCTGCTTAAAGTAAGGAGTGACTGGAGCATAACTAGACAGTTGTATCAGCTGACTGGACGCCAAGTGTTGCATACTGGCCAGTTATAGCTTCGGTAACACAAGTGTAACCACCTCCCCGACTTGAGAGCCTTGTGGGGAGCACACGTTCAGGGTGAGCTGCAGGGGGCCGTGCCTCCTGGGCCTCCCACCACAGACTCACCCAAAGGCTCCTAAAGCATCCCTGCTCCCTCACCTGCGCCATCTGCTCCAGACACTCTCTCCAAATTTGCTTCTGTCCACTGTCCTTGAAATGTTTGTCTCTGCTTTACAAATCACTGAAACTATATAAGAGCAGGAATTGCTGTGACTTTCTGACAACCAAATTCAAAGCTTCGGGGGAGGGGGGGACTTGCCTTTGGACAAGTCATCTGAAAGCACGCCTTAAGAAAGAAGTCTGAAGACCATTTGTCTCACTTCAAGGTTTGTTGTTCCAGCTGCTTCTCTTAACGGCTGGCACTAAGCTGCAGAGCCACCAGTACCTTGCTGCCACACAAACAGCTGCCCCCCGAGGCTGCCCAGAAGAGTGCACTTGCCAGCAGTGACACAAAGAAGCCCCACTGCTGATGGCCTGGCATCATCATGATGCTGCTGGAGAAGCCCAGTGAGCTGCTGAAATGCAAGCTCTTGTCCTAGTGCCTGGTGCTCAAGATTGCTCGGGACTCCATGACCAACCTGCACTTTGGCACTGCAGGAGGCATGGGAAGCCTGCTCGGGGTCTTTTTGAGGACACCAACCCCCTGTATCTGTACCAAGTAGATCACTATCCTGCCCAAGGACATCCACCCAGATCTCTGATGGACATAATGGCACACTCAATTTTAAGATTTCAGCCAGAGACTCTTTTCAGAACCACAAATCACTGGGAAATATTTTGACAACATATTTATAAAAAAAACTGGAAGATTTGGAAGAAATGGATAATTCCTAGACATGCAGAATCTACCAAAATTAAATCAAGAGGACATAAACAACTTAAATAGATCTACAACAAGCAATGGGGATGAATAAAAATCTCTCAACAAAGGAAAAGCCCAGACCCAGACTGATTCCCTGGTGAGTTCCAGCAAACCCTGAAAGAAGAGCTGACTGTGACACTCCTTAAACTGCTCCATCAAATAGAAAGGACAGTCTATGAAGGTGGCATCATCCAATCCTCACCCCAGGCTCCACTTCTTATAGTAGTGCCTCCTTTCGGTAGTGCCCACCCATTCATCAACAGGACACCATTGCCCTGATAGCACTCCTGAATCAATAAGACATCATTGTTGTGGCATCCCTTCCCATGGTCCATAAAAGATGAGCATCTTTGAATGAGAATTACTGACTATAAATATATACAAATGACTTTTTAAGTTTAATGTTTCTTTATTCTTTGAGGATTCCATACACACGTACAATGTATTTTGAACTTATTCACCTCTGTTTCCACATCCCAACCCCTTCTGGGTCCCACCACTCCTTCTAATTTCATGTCCTCTTTTTTCTTCTTATAAATCAGTGAGTCCAATCAGTGTGGCTCATATATGCATGAGTGTGGGGCCATCTACTAGAACAGGGACCACATCCCTAAAGAAAACTGACTCTCCCTCCTTAGCAGCCATCACCTGCCAATTGCTCCTCAGCTAGTGGTAAGGGCTCGTGTGCCTCGTCCATCCATGCTGGAGTGTTGACTGGCTTGATCTTGTGCAGGTCATATGCAGGCAACCACAGTTGTTGTGAGTTTGTGAGTACAAAAGCCCTGTTATGTCTACAGGACACTGTTTTTGCCTCAGTTCCCCTCAACCTCTGGCTCTTAAGATCTTTCACCCACTCTTCCATCACGTTCCCTAAGTCTTGGGGGTTGGGATTATGATACCATATTTATGGATGAGCACTCTACAGACACTTGTTCTCTATACTCTGACCACTTGTGAGAATACTGTCTGCAAACCAAATTTAAAAACACATCCAAAGGATCAATCACCATGGTCAAGTTGGTTTCATTTAGGAATAAAGGTATGGTTCAACATATGTAAATCAATAAGTGTAGTTTACTATATAAATGGACCCGAGGACAGACACCACAAGATCATCAATGCATCAAATACCTTTAACAAAATCCAACAATGCTTCCTGATAAAAACCCTGGAGAGGCTAGGGGTGGAGGGAACATATATCAACAAAATAAAGCTATCCATGACAAACAGATAGTCATAATCATGTCAAATGGAAAAAAACTCAAAGCTTTCTTATAAGATGCAGAACAAGGTAAGCATGTCATTTTGCCATGCCCATTCAATAGAGTACGTGGAGTGCTAGCTAGTGCAACAAGACAAGAGAAGGAAATAGAAGGGGATACAAATGGGAAAGGAAGAAGTCAAATTATCCCTGTTTGCAGATAACGTGCTTCTATATATGAGAGACCCCAAACACTCCACCAGCTGATGAACACTTTCAGAAAATATCATTTACAAAATTAACATTCACAAATAAGGAGTTTTCCCATATACCAAAGAAAGACACCAGGGAGAGAATCCCATTCAGTCTAAAAAATACTTTGGAATAAGCTTAAGAAGTGAAAAACCTATACAATGAAAACTTTTAAAACACTGAAGAAATAAGTTGAAAATAACAGATTTCCCATGCACATGGATTGGTAAGGTTAACATTGTAAAAATGGCTATCCTACCAAAAGCAATCTACACATTTTATACAGCCTTGATCAAAATTTCAATTCACCACAGAAATTTTAAAAAACTATTAAAATTCACATGCAACCACAAAAGAACCTTGATAGACAAAACAACCCCTAAACTATAAAACCCTCTGGAGAGATCACCATTCCTGATTTCAAGTTATATTACAGAGCCATAGTGGGGGAAAACATGGGACTGGCAGAAAAAAGGACATACTGATCAATGGAATAGAATCGAGAACCCAGGTATCAGCCTACAGTCTTAGGTTTCTGATTTTTGCAGAGACCAAAAATAATCACTGGAGAAAAGACAGCATCTTCAACAAATGGTAGTAGAGAAACCAGATAGCTACATGTAGAAGAATGAAACTAGATCCTTCTCTTACCTTGCACAATAGCAAATTCTAGGTGGATCAAAGATCTCAATATTAGACCTTAAATTCTAGAGGGAGAAGTAGGAAATACATTTTAGGATATGGGCTTCAGTTACGACTTTCTGAGTGGGACCCTGGCCATGCAGAAAATAAGACCAGTAACCAACAAGTTCAACCTCATGACATTAGAAACAAGGGAAGGTGTTAATTTGCTGAAGAGGCAGCCTACAGAATGGGAGAAAATCTTTGTCAGCTATACATCTGAAAGAGGATTAGTGTTAGAATATACAAAGAACTCAAAATACTAAACACCAAGAAAGCAAACAATCTAACTAAAAATTGGACCATGGAACTGAACAGGAAGCTCAAAAGAAGAAATATAAGTGGCTAAGAAATACTTTGAAAATTCTTCAATGTCCTTATCTATCAGAAAAATGAAAATTGAAACTGCTTTGAGATTTCATCTTGCCCCAGTCAGAATGGCTGTCATTAAGAAAACCCATAAGTCTCTGTACACGTAATTTAAATGAAAATTTTTCATCTAGGCTAACAATGCTCCCTCCAGAAGTCACAGACCATGTAACAAAAATCCCAGCATCAGGCATGAGAAGCCCTCTTTTGAGTTGTTAGTCAGGGCTGTTCAAGAGACTCTGAAAACATTACAGATTATTGCTATTGTCCTTGATTGTCCCCATATAGGAAAGGTAAGTTCATATCACTTGAAGATACCACGCACTTCAGCGGCCCCTAAGCTGTAACTGACCTGAAAGCTTCCTCCCTGAGAACTAGGTTTCATGGTTCCAGGAGGTACCATGCTAGCTTCTAACGGAAGGAAGCAACCAACAGTCCTACCTAACTCTGTCTCCTAGAAACCACAACAATGAACAGCATGGAATGATAAGCCTAAGGATGTAGTAGTGGCATGCATACCTTGGTACTAACCAGCAGTTGCCTAGTTAGACTTAAGAGCCTTTCAACAAGAGGGAAATAACACCTGGTACTGGAAGCCTTGCCAACTATCCAGGGCTAGTCATGGGTCTTGGAGGAGAACCTACAACCACGATTTTATTAAAGCAGCATAATCCCTAAGTACTTTCTAAATATATGTCCTTATACCTACAGATAAGTGTAGTCCTCACCCTTCATCGAGGAATTCTCTCTTTGCAACAGACAAAGACCATTACAGAAAACCCAACCAATCAAAATGTGAGTTGTGGAGCCCAGTCCTGATGGATACACTTACAAAACACTCCCAGACCTCAGGGAACATTGTGGAAGAGGGGGTTGAAAGAGTGTAAGATCCTGAGGACCAGGGAGTTTGCTGTGAGATTGTGTCTCCTAGTGATAACAGAAGCTATACTCATAAAGTCTCACCAACATGTCTGCCTAAACACAAAGTGAACAAAGACAACAACAGACATGGCAAAGTGGATGGGGGAAAGCTCGGGAGGCCTCATTCTACACAAAGGACTTCAAGCAACTAAGAAATGCCAAGACGCCAAATAGCCCTGAAAACATACATACAAGTAACACTATATGGACTGAGCAGGTTGTATTTAGGAACTTATATGTATATACATACACATTTATGTATGTAACAGCAATTAAGGAAAAGAGAGGCCATGAATTTGAAAAAGAGCAAGGAGAGGTATATGAAACAGTTTGAAGGGAGGAAAGGAAAAGGGGAAATGATGTAGCTATATTCTAATCCAGTGATTCTCAACCTGTGAATCTTGGGAGGTCAGATGACCCTTTCACAGGGGTTGTCTAAGACCATGGGAAAACACAGAGGTTTACATTACAACTCATAGCAACAGCAAAATTACAGCTATAAAGTAGCCACAAAAATAATTTTATAGTTGGGGTTCACCACAACATGAGGAACTGTATTAAAGGATCACAGCACTAGGAAGGATGAGAACCACTGTTCTAATCCCACAAAATAAAAGAAATAATAAAAATAATTTAGAAACCAAATAACAAGAAATGCTAGAGTAGATGTGGGGAAAGGAGAACACTTGTTCACTCCTGGTAGGAGTGCAAATTGATGTAGCCACCGTGGAAATCGCCATGGAGATTTCTCAAAAAGTTAGGTAGAGATGCACCGCATCATGCAGCTCTAGCTCTCTTGGGCACATACCAAAGTGCGCTACATCCTACTACAGAGATACTCACTCACTCGTGTTCAGTGCTGCTGTCTTCACAATGACCAGGAAATAGAAACAGCCGAGATGTCAATCAACAGATGGACGAACAATGGAAGTGTGCTGTATTTACACAATGAGATATTCAGCAGTAAAGAAAAAATAAAATTTGCAAGTAAATGGGTAGAACTGGGAAATATTGTGAGTAAAGTCATCCAGACCCTGAAAGACCAAAGCCTAGTGTTCTCACTCCTGTAGATCCTGGCATCAGAGCTTTAGCTCTGGAGTCCCTGTAGCCTCTACAGTATAGCCAGGGAACCAGAAAGGGGCTGTTGGTGGATTTTAAGAGAAGAGGAATTTAATACTCAGATTCTTTGTTTTTTAGAAACAGTCATCCTTTATGTCTCTGAATGGCCTGAGACTCACTATGTAGAGCAGGCTGGCCTCAAACTGAGAGCAATCTTCCTGCCACTGCCTCCAAAGCACTGGAATTACAGGTGCCAACTAACTCACTCAACCTAGACTTAGAAATGCCTCTGCTGACATGTTGTTTAGTTGCAATGAATTCTGCATACTTAAAGGACATTGTTCTCTATGCCTTGGTACATGCGTGTGTAGGCTCAATTGAGACCATCAGGACTACAAACTGCATTTAGTTTTGACTGAGCTTTGTTAGAGTTTTCACCTTTCAAGAAACATCTGTCTTACCCAAGTTGTTGACTTTTCTGGCACAAAACTGCTCGTAATATCCCCTGATCATCACAGATGTAGCTGCATCCCCTTGTGGTACCATCTATCTCAATGCCATTATCAGTTGTTTCTGACTGTGTTCTTTTTGTTAGGCATCCTGGCTGGAAGCTTATCAATGGTATTGATTTCCTCCAAGAATCAGCTTTTGCTTCATTGATTTTTTTTTTAATGTGAGATTTCCTGCTTGGTGTTTCCCATATGTCTGCTCTAATATTCCTTGCTTCTTCTTTCTCCTTCCTGTGGGTCTCATTTACTGGACTTTTAAATGTTTCCTAAGTCAGAGGCTGAGGTTGTGGATTTGTGATCTTTTCTCTTTTCTCAAATAGGAATTCGGGGCTATACATTTCCTTTGGTCTTTGCAGTCTGTTGCATCTCAAACATTGTTCTGTGTTGTATTTTCAGACGTATTAGCATGGTTTTGTTCTGTTAAAAATAACTTATTTTCTTTTCATTTATTCTTTAGCCTGTAGGTTATTTGAAATTATGTTATTTGTTGGCAAATACCTGGAGGTTTACCTGTTATCTTTCTGTGGTATGTTTCTAATGTAATTCTATCATACCCGAGTAACCTATTGATCACTAACCAAATCCCTTTAAATTTAT
The DNA here is from genome assembly GCF_007827085.1 of Peromyscus californicus insignis. Classification (NCBI taxonomy): domain Eukaryota; kingdom Metazoa; phylum Chordata; class Mammalia; order Rodentia; family Cricetidae; genus Peromyscus; species Peromyscus californicus. The sequence continues at coordinate 67,981,373 of NW_026294562.1, read as the reverse complement.
TCAGACATTTTTTTGTATCTTAGAATTTGTCTGATTTGGGTTATTAGCCTGTGTGCTTTAAAAGAGCATGGGTTTTGCCTATGTTGCCTCTTTAAAATTTCCCAGCTTGGTTGATAATGGACTCAAGTATGTGTTGCCTACAAGGAATCCAATCTAAGGATAAAGACACACAGTGGCTGAAAAGTAGGAGGTTGGCTGGGAGTGGTGGCACAGGCTTGTAACTCCCAGCACTCAGGAAGTAGAGGCAGAAGGTTCAAGAATTCAAGTTCATCCTTTGCTACACAGGGAGTTCAAGGTCATCCTGAGCTGCTGGAGACCCAGTCCAAAAACACACAAAAAAGTATTTGAATGGTAAAAGATATGCTTACACAAACCAAAGGACAGCTGAATTTGCTCTCTCAGAATAAAATAAAGATCAAATTCTCTATTTTCTTGATAATTACTAAAAGTCAGTGCTGGGGTTTCTAACAGCTGTGAATTTGTCTCTTTTTCCTTCTGTTTCTACCAGGTTTGCTCCACACATTCCTAAGAACATTTGCAGGGGCCATACGTGTTTAGGACTGTTACTTTGTCTTGAATAATTCATCCCTCAATCATTTTGAAATGGTGGTTTCATAATCTCTGATTTCTTTTACCCTTGTATCTCCTTAATCTTCAGATATGGGAAACTTGGACCAATGTGTATTCCCCTATTTCCCTTGTCTCCCCTATTTTGTGACTGTTCAAGGGTTCCCACTCTACACATCTTAAAACACTATGAGTTTTCCTTCAACTCATCGATTCTCTATAAGCTTTCCAGTCTTTCTCTGTCATTGGAGAATCATTCATTCCTGTCTTCAACTGCTCTGTTCTTCTTGAGTAACCCCTCATGCCATCTCACAGCAGGTTACCTGGTTCACAACTATGGTGAAGCCAAAGCTGAGAAGGCTCAGTGGAGTCAAGTGGACCCTCTTTATGGTCTGGAGGGGTTGGCCATGGCAGGGCAGGCTGAGGGGAGTCAATGGTGGGGAGCTGAGAAAGGCAAGCACGTGGGTGACAGGTGAGGGCCAGAGAAATAGCAGCAGAGACAGGCAGTTTCGATCTTGAACGTCTCCATGTTCCCCATGTGAAAGACTTGGTCTTTATTGGAAGGTGGTGGGAACTCTGAGATTAGCCTGATGGGAGGCCTTTGAGTCACTAGGGCACGCCCTTGGAGGAGCCCTGTGGATGCTTTCCCGACAGTAAAGACTGCAGGTGAGTGAGGGGTGTGGGAGGTCTTTGCCCTTTGAGTGACTCGGGCACGCCCTTGGACGGGCCCTGTGGATGCTTTCCCCGACAGGAAAGACTGCAGGTGAGTGAGGGGTGTGGGAGTTCTTTGCCCTTTGAGTGACTCGGGCACGCCCTTGGAGGGGCCCTGCTGATGCTTTCCCCGACAGGAAAAGCTGCAGGTGAGTGAGGGGTGTGGGAGGTCTTTGCCCTTTGAGTGACTAGGGCACGCCCTTGGAGGCGCCCTGTGGATGCTTTCCCCGACAGGAAAAGCTGCAGGTGAGTGAGGGGTGTGGGAGGTCTTTGCCCTAGCTTCTTTCATTTTGTACTCAACTAGAAAATGGGCAGAAGTTTTACTCAGCTTCATGTTCCTTCAGACCAAGATAGTCTGCCCCAACTACAGGCCTCAAAGCTGTGGGCACAACAGACCATGCCCTGTGACCTCCAGAACCATGAGTGAAAATGAGTTTTTCCTCTTCTTACATCGAGCCTGTCAGGCATTTGTAACAGCTGTGGAGTGCTAACACAAGGATGAAAATGGAATCAGAGCACACTAAGGGACTCTCCCCAGCTTAGGGAACAGCTATCTTGTGCTAAGTCTCTACCAATTGATTTACTCTGAGTCTCTCTCCTTGTCCAGGTTTATCCATGATGACAGAGACAAGTGTTTGACCCATTCACAAAGAACTTGTAACAGAGAAACTGCTCAGTAAGTCATTTTAAACAATTGACAGAAAGAGTTCACTGGACTGTGAAGGCCTGAGAGCTCCATTCAGGGACAACGGCCTGGTATTAGCTTTGGGGTCTGGAATTTCAGTGACATGGAAGCAAGAAGACAGGAGGGTGGGGTGCCTTCTGTCCTCTGGCCCCTATAAGGACTTCCCCCCCACACACACACACACTATAGATTTTTGGCAGTTGGTATATTTGGACAGGGTGAGGAAGACGTGAGTGAATACAGGGTGATGGTAATTGTACCCATATTGCACAATAGCCACCAGATTAATCCAGTATAAACAGATTATGTTTATAATTGTAGTAAACTGTAATTTTAAGTAAATTGAAAATCAGGGTTATATAACACATCTCAAAATATCTAATTACTAGAAAGCAGTTTTGTATAGAAATGCCCTAATCTATTATTCAACACAAGCACATTTGTAAAAAGAACTACTAGCCAATTACTGTTGCTTTTGACATTAGAATATGCATCTCTAAAAAGGCCACCCGAAGTGTCTCGGGACACTGGGGCTCCCAGTTTTCTAAGAGGGGTTGGAACTGATAAAGCATGATGTACACTGGTAATCTCTGAGCTTGGGAGGCTTGGGTCAGAGTTCCTTATGTTCCAGGCCAGCAGACTACATAGCGAGATCCTGGAGATCCTGTTTCAACAAAACAAAACAAGAAATGTTGTGGAGAATCCACCAGAGAAGACTGCTTGGACATGGGTTTTAGCTAATAGGAAGTCTTTATTAGCTGGCTGGCTACTGCACTGGGTATTTAAGATCCCAGTGTAGCCCTGAGCCTTTCACACACACACACACACACACACACACACACACACACACACACACACACACACACACACCATATCCTGGGTTGACATACTCTAGTTAACAAGAGCAGTTAGTTAGACAGAAGCAGAACTACAGAAGTCAAAAAGCAAGGTTTTTAATGACATCCCAGAACTATGGACTTTGATGGGTTAGATCTTTGTTTACATTTTTGATGGGAGCCATAAGCCTAAGTGACCCTTGACATATATGCCGCTATATTTGGGCTTCTCTCCTCTTTTTCTAGATCTGGGCCTTGCTTAAGTCTCCACAGCATGAGAACCTCTTCGCAGAAATACCAGAACCTCTTCTCAGAAACCACGTGACCGCACTGCGATTAGGCAGTTAGGCAAGAATAGATAATCCCCTTAGCAACATCCCCTGTTGGCTGAACAACCCATGATTAAGAAAATCCCCTCCCTGCTTGCACTCCCCCTTGCCGCCCCCCCCCCATATATTCCTTAAGTGGAAGTAAAATTTTGGAGTTTGATCAGACATCCTGTCTTGCTCTCACTCTTTGTGTCTCTTGTCCCTCTCATTCGCCAGCCCTCGCTTCAGGTCCCTGTTAAAGACCCTGCTGGCCAGGGCAGTTTTAGTAGGTGGTGCTGCCTCGTTGCTGAGTTCTATGGCCTGAATGGTACTTCCATCATGGAGTCAGTTTTGCTAAAGTCTAGGAGCCTACTAAGATCTGGGGTCCTGTTACACAGCAACAACAACAAATATGAGTGGCAAATGATGCCAATAAGATGTGAAGACCTCAAAACTGTCAAGGTCATCAAGAGCAAATCTGAGAAACCACCACAATCGAAAAATATCTAGGGAAACAGGAATCTAATGTGGGACTCACAACCGGATCTTGGAACAGAAACAGGATGGTAGGTGAACACCAAGGACATAAGAGAATAGTGGTCTCAGTGCCAAGGCCATCACTGTCAATCTTGTCACCATAACAGATGAGTCAACCCTCAAGGGTATACACCATGGGAAAAACTGGAGGTGAGTGAGGGATGTGGAATTTCTTTGTCCTAGCTTCTCAATTTCCCTGCAAATGGAAAAGTATTTGGATTAGTCAGGGTTCTCTAGAGTCATAGAACTTATGGAATGAATTTCTCTCTCTCTCTCTCTCTCTCTCTCTCTCTCTCTCTCTCTCTCTCTCTCTCTTTCTCTCTCTCTCTCTCTATATATATATATATACATATATATAAATTAATATAATAAAATATATATTATCTATATGAATTTATTGGAATGACTTATAGGCTGCAATCCAGCTAATCCAGCAATGGGTAGCTGTGAATGGAAAGTCCAAGAATCTAGAGTTGCTCAGTCCCATGAGGCTGGGTGTCTCAGCTAGTTTTCTATATATGCTGGAATCCCGAAGAAGTAGGCTTCAATTCCAGTGAAGGATATGAATGTTCTGGTAAGGCTAGGGCAAGGGCAAAGAAGGAACATACCTCCTTCCTTCTTCCATTGTCCTTCCAACTGAAGGTGTGACCCAGATTAAAGGCATGCTTTCCAGCCTCAAGGTCTGGATTAAAGGTGTGTGTCATCCAGCCTCTTCTTGCCTCAAGGTCTGGATCCCAAGTGTGCCCTCAATTTCTGGATGATAGTTCATTCCAGATATAGTCAAGTTAACAGCCAAGAATAGCCATCACAGCATTATAAAAATAAAGTGACTTTTAAAAAGATAATTAGAAATTTAACTGTGAACTGGAAACTACACAGAGCTGATCTGAAGGCATTTCACTCACTAGTTGTGTTGTTTGCTTGTCTTCAGAACTGTACCTTCTCAGAGCACAGCAGCTGTATAAGCTTGTGTGGGCTAAGTCACCCTTAATTTCTTCTGTTTACTATTTCAGATGTGTGAGTAGTCACATTCACAAACATGAAATTCACATGACCTCATGTGTTTGCCTAAATACCCTGAAACATCCTGTTTCAAATGCAGAGTCCTCCCTACACCCTGTTCAAAGTTTTATAAGAACAAGGGGAAGACCAGAATATTAACTGATGATTCTGGAGGCATTCTGACCATGTGCACATCAATCACGCCATGTTTATGGGTGACTTATGGTCACACTGTAAAATGTTTCATATGTTTAAAAACAATAAATTCTGACAAGACCGGGGTGCTGCCAGCGGGGACGGGAGGCACAGCAGCACCTTCACACCACATTTGCATATTTTAAAATATTTAAAGCAAATGATCACACCACTGAGGTCCTAGACACCTGATCTAAATATTAACAATTGGCTCCCTGCTTCCTGGTGTAATTTGAGGGGCTGTTACAATACATCAGCAGAGCAGGAAGAGAGCATTTTCCATGCAGCAAGCAGAGGAGTCATAATTCAGTCCTCATTGGAGACTGTGGCATCAACAGAGCCATGGGGAGGATGTTCTGGGTCTCAAATGCTGATCCTGGCTGCTGGGCAGAAAGGGGAACAAGGGAGCTAAAAATCCATCACAACAATAGACCGGTAATAACAATCACGGCAGTTCAGGACCCTCCATGTCTGTAGCTCCCACCTTATGTGTTTTACACATGGGTTCTCTCCTTGACTTTCCCAGCTGTCCTGAGATGCCTGGCTGGTCTTATTGCAATGATTAGGAGGATGCAGAAACCAAGGCTTTGGTGACTTCAGTGTCTTGTCTGAGGTCTGACAATTCAGGGTGACGGCTGGGAATCCTTAGCTAGAACCCTCTATTTGCTGTTAGTGTGACAGCCCTGGACATAGAATCCTCAAACAGGGGTCACATACCAATTTGTTTATGACTTGATTTTTTTTTATTCACAGTTGTTATTGTGAGGACTTATAAACTCAAGAAGTAGAATTGATCCATGCTAATAAAAAATAAGACAAAGAATAAACAGATGGCAAAATATCAGATTGAGTTTTTAAAACCAGATACCGTGGCAAACAATGTCAAATTAGAGACTATTGGTGCTGGGGACAAGTGGTTATTGCACTTCTCTTTGTTTTGAATCCTTGAAATATTTCTTTTTTATTATGTATACGGTATTCTGCCTGCATGTGTACCTGCAGCCCAGAAGAGGGCATCAGATCTCATTATGGATGATTGTGAGCCACCGTGTGGTTGCTGGGAATTGAACCCAGGACCTCTGGAAGAGCAGCCAGTGCTCTTAACCTCTGAGCTATCTCTCCAGCCCCTGAAACATTCTTAATAATAACATAGGTGTTGGACTTCCTGGTCACACCCCTAGTTATATGACCGCATATGCACAGTTCAGTAGCCAAGTAAGGGGTCTTACGTCCTACGTAATCCATGCTCTGCATGATCGCGTAATTTGCACCCAACTGATCACACAATCTGTAAGCCCATATGCACATGTGCGGGGGAATCCGTGAGAAACAGGACACAGACCCCTCCCCCTTCTTTTTCTTCTTCTCCTTCCCCACCCCTTCTCTCTGTGCACATGTCTTCCACAGGCCTGGTCACGCTCTCTTCTGTCCCTCCCTTCTCCTAATAAAACTCTGCTCTAATGATGGGTTTTGCCATGCCTCATGACTTCCCCTCTCAGAGTAAAAGTGCTGCATTAAAACCAACAATAGGCATAGAAACAAACTAGGTTTTTGTTTCTTCTGTTTAACTTGTTGAGATAGGGTCTTGCTATTGTAGCCCAGGCTAGTTTTGAACACAGTCCTCCTGCCTGAGTCTCTCAAGTGATAGGATTACAGACCTCTTAAGTTAACATAAACTACTTATCGAAATCACTCTAAATAGTAAAACCTGAAAGCCATTCATTAAAATTAAGAGTAAGGAGAAAACATAATGAAACTGCCCAGTCTCTCCCAGGTCTGACATCTGAACAACTCTATACTTTCTCCTCATATTTAACATCTGAACACCTCTATTTTCCTCTCCCAGATCTGAAGTCTAAACACCTCCATATTCTTTCTCCAGATCTGACATCTGAGCACCAGTATATTCTTCCCCACAAATGTGTGTTATGCCCAGATCACAGGGACCCCCAAGAGACCATCGCAGAGACCAAATCCCATATATAAAAGCAAAGAGCCTTTATTTTTCAAGCTCCGAGCTTGGTCTCTCTGTCTGATGCAGCAGTGAGAGCAGAGAGCCCTGAACCCAGGCAGGGTAGAGTTTTTATCATAGCAGAGGTTGGGGTGAGGGGATTTCCAGGGCTCAGGCTCCTGATTGGCTGATATTTGTCTAGGAGTATAGGGAATGTTTGGAATGTCAGGTATTTCCCCTTAGATGAAGGCCCTCCCTGGGTGGGGTCAGCCTATGGCTTTTCCTGGATCTGGGTGTTGTCTGCCAGTAAGCCTGTCATAGAAGCTGTGTCTGGGCCTCTAAGCCTGTCATGGCAGCTGTGTGGTCAAGCTGTTTTGAGCTCCCCACAGTGTGAAGATGCATGCTTATTTTGTTTTTGCAACTGCTGTTTTTTCAGACAATATGAGAGTGCCCCCACAGACCTTCTCAGCATGAGAATCTCCAGTGGAGGCTGTTCTGGTGCAACCTTCACTGATGGGAAGGCTGGACCTAGCAAGAGCATGGAGAATCCACTGCTGTGAAGAGGATTGTAGTCTTTTGAGCCTACACCTGATGGTCTCTGCTTGGCTATAGAAATGAAGTCTCTTCCCAATCTATAATTGCATCTTCCTGTCCCTCCCATTCCCTGAAGACACCAACAGCTCCCCATTACTAAGCCTCTGTCGTTCCACTTCCTTCCTGGATGATCAAAACTCTGCCTACCCTTCAGGGCCTTGCTGATGATGCTCCTCCATGGAGCCTCCCAGGTCTCTGCCTATAGGGGCAACTTCATCCTTCTGTTCCATGACAGTCTGAATGAACAGTCTATTTTTAGTTAGAGGAGCTGTTTCCCACCTTAGCCTCTCGGTGGGTAGCACATCACTTCCTTCACCCCAGAAGCCTCCCCTTGCACATTACATAAAGGATGGCACATAGTAGATACTTAAAAGTGCTCACTGAGTTAGATTGTTAAAGATAGCTACACACTGCTCTGCAATCACTTCCAAGTTTAGATACTAGAAACTGTTCTTTGTGATTATTGGAAAGAAAACTAATCTAACTAATTCACAGGAACAGCAGAGCACATCCGCAGCACTGGAATGGCATCTGCATATCACGTAGACACTTACTTTCATTTCTCCTAAATAGCATTGGCATGAAAGAGCTCATCTAGAACAAGGCCAGGAGACCCTTCAGTATCAGCAGGTACAAGGGTTCTATTTCTACTGCAGACCCTAAGCCACAGTGAGAAGAGGCTGTTACAAAGGCATATGTGATGGACTAAGCTAGGGAAGGAGGACACGGGACTTTCTTTACAGGTGCCCATAGCCAGGAAAGAACTTAGGAAAAGGGATGCTGCTAGCAACAGATTTTCTGAAGAACAGAAATTGGAGCTACAGTTCGACAGTCATGATATTATGTCCACCTACCAAAACTGTGGGGAAAGGCAGTAAATAAAGCAGGTGAGACTGGCAGAGCCCATCTAGAAGAGGGAAAGCCACACTATATTTCTACATTCCTGTAAGTGTAGCTGTTAGGGTAGGGGGCAAACACCTTGACCACACAGCTGCCATGACAGGCTTAGAGGCCCAGACACAGCTCCTGTGACAGGCTTCACCCAGACCCAGGAAAAACCATAAGCTGACCCCACCCAGGGAGGGCCTACATCTAAGGGGAAATACCTGACATTCCAAACATTCCCTATACCCCTAGACAAATGTCAGCCAATCAGGAGCCTGAAACCTGGAAATCCCCTCACCCCAACCTCTGCTATGATAAAAACTCTGCCCTGCCTGGGCTCCAGGCTCTCTGCTCTCACTGCTGCATCAGACAGAGAGACCAAGCTCGGAGCTTGAAAAATAAAGGCTCTTTGGTTTTACATATGGGATTCGGTCTCCATAGTGGTCTTTTGAGGGTCCCTGAAATCTGGGCACAACATAGCAAGATCTTATTTAAATTACAGTGTTGTTGTTTGTATGTATATGGCTTTAGGGCTGACCACATGTATGCATATCTATCTATCTATCTATCTATCTATCTATCTATCTATCTGTCTGTCTCTCTATCTATATCTATATCTATATCTATCTATCTATCTATCTATCTATCTATCTATCTATCTATCTATCCCTATTTAGATATAAGACTGACCTACTTTGAGCAGATAGAGTAGAGCAGTCAACCCATAAGTGTCCACAGCTTGGGCAGAGCCCTGGCAGCAGGCAAGGCATGGGGCAGTTTTTCCCAGTGGTTAGTGTTACCACAGTTCAGGTGGAGTCCTCATGTCCCAACTGTCTTCTTTGGAGACCTTAGGCTTCCTGGTAGGAGCTGGCATATCTATTACAGGAAGCTTTCTCATTAAACATTTTGAATGCCTTATTCAGTAGATCTCTGAAGAGTTTGAGGATCATCTATTAAGTATACCTGAATTTAGCCTTAACCTTGAAATACATAACTTGAATGTCTTAATTATCTTTTTTTTTTTTTTTTTTTTTTTTTTTTTTTTTTTTGAGACAGGGTTTCTCTGTGTAGCTTTGGAGCCCGTCCTGGAACTCACTCTGTAGCCCAGGCTGTCCTCGAACTCACAGAGATCTGCCTGCCTCTGCCTCCTGAGTGCCGGAATTAAAGGCATGCACCACCACTGCCCAGCAATCTTAATTGTCTTTATTAGTTTAAATTGATAGCTTTTATAAGACTAGGATTTTACAGCTTTATTCCTGTTAAGTTTGAGCTTTAAAAATTTGAGTTGGAGTTTTAATTGAATTATCTTTAGCATCAAAATAAAACTTTAAACCATGAATACAGTCCATAGAGAGACTGGGAACTTTTCTAATTCTTTATAGTGCACCATTATAGAATATCAGGGTTTTTAAATTTTTTTTTTTACTTAATTTATCAAAATAGCTAAAACTTATGAAGTGAGCAAACACAAAGAAGCTAGACAAATATTACTGTGAACCTGAGTAGACCTTAAGAATTTATAAATCTTATTTATCAAATATACCTAGAAGCATGGTGTTGAGCAGTTACCAAAGACATAAGTAGTTAGACATGCATCCCTAAATTAGGTTCTGTTAACCTGAGTACACCTTTATAACCTTAGGAATTTTTTATTATAAAAAAATCCATACCAATCCAAAATATTTTGGAGATCTGCTGCTGTCTCCTCAGTCTAAAAGGAGAAGCGGGGAGCTCTCTAGGACTGAAAAGTTACACAGGTATTGCCTTAGTTGGTTTAAACTATGTGGTCATAATAAGATGCATAAGTCATAGGATATGCACCCTGTAACCTTAGTAAAGATGGCTGCCAGTCATGTAGTTGCTTCCATTTTTGATGAGGTCATTAGCCAAGATGGAGAAGAGCCACATGGTTGCTATTTAAATATATCTATTTTCCTAAACAAGAAATGAATTTAAGTTATGTATACAATATATTCCAAACAAGAGCTGAATTTCATATATAGTATGTTGTAGCAAATTAAGACTACTGACATGTTGTGGAATATTAGTTTAAGATGTGTTACATTTGTTTATGCTGTGGAGTATTTGTTTAATGATGCAAAGATATGTTGCATTCTTTAATGTTGCATTTGTTTAATTCTGTGTTACTTTGCCTGTCTAAAACACCTGATTGGTCTAATAAAGAGCTGAGCAGCCAATAGCTAGGCAGGAGAAAGAAATAGATGGGGCTGCCAGGCAGAGAGAATAAATAGGAGGAGAAATCTAGGGAAGACGAGGGAGGAATGAGACAAGGAGAAGGAGAGGGGACACCAGGGGCCAGCCACCTAGCCAGCTAAGGAGTAAGAAGGGAAGAAAGACATATAGAATTAAGAAAGGTAAAAAGCCAAGAGGCAAAACACAGAAGAAGAGAAACAAGTTAATTTAAGTAATAAAAGCTGGCTAGAAAAAAGCCAAGCTAAGGCAGAGCATTCATAAGTAAGAATAAGTCTCTATGTATTTATTTGGGAGCTGAGTGGTGGGCCCCCAGAGAGAAAAAAAAAAAACAACAATTACACCCACCATATAGATTTTTTTAATTATAAGCCTTTAGTTACAAATTTAAAGCCAAATTTTATTACAGATTTTATAGATTTTTTTAAACCATACTCAATGAACTTACAAATCCTGAGACAGAGTTTACATCATAGTCTTGAGAGATCTTTTTGAGAGCAGGACACAGAAATTGTAGAGATGAAAGATTTGTAAGAATGGGAAGCAGAGGAAGTGCAGAGCAGAGCAGGTTAGGTATTAGAAATTTTGAGATCATTTATTTTTTTCCAGTGGCAGTCGTTATGAGCTGTGAGAATTTGGAAATCAAGTGAGCCAATTCTTGGTCATTGATCTATAGTGAGCCCAAGCTGTTTGTAGTCCAAGGAGGAGAGAGAGAGAGGGTCATAGAATGAAACTCCGCTGGAGGGAATTTCTATAAGCTCCAAGAGGGAGTGAGAAAGAACACATTGTATCCCAGAGGGACCCCGGGTTTAGAGGAGCTTTGGGAGGATGTCAGCCTGAGGGAGGAGAGGCCTAGGAGGGCTTAAGAGAAGAGACAGAGCAGGTAGCTCTGAGAAGGGAGAGGAAACTTTAGGAGGGAACTCAGAGAAGAAGCTGTAGACCACAGGTGGAAGCCAAGAGATAGCATAGTAGTGCTGTGGGATGTCTTTCTGTATGCTGTGAATGTGGTTTGCTCTCATTGGTTCATAAATAAAGCTGTTTGGTCAATAGTGAGGCAGAATAAGGTTAGGTGGTACATTCAAACTGAAGACAGAGATGAAGGGTGGAGTCAGGCTGAAGCTGCGAGCCACGACCAGGAGAAGCAAGATGTGAGAGAACAGGTAATGCCATGAAGCCACATGGCAAAACATAGATTAATAGAAATGGGTTGAGTTAAGTTATACAAGCTAGTTAATAATAAGCCTGAGCCATAGGCCCAACAGTTTGTAATTAATATAAGCTTCTGTGTGTTTACTTAGGACCGAGCAGCCACGGGACCAGGTGGGACACTGGAAAACTTCTATCTGCATAGTGGGACTGCAGGTGGGATTGCATTTCCTAGTGGGAGGCAAGAGAAAGCTAGAGAGAAAGGGAGAGGGACCTGGTAAGTGTCTGTAGTAGAGATACCCAGGTGGCTGTAGCAGGCCAGAGGCCAGAGATGCCCAGGCAGTTTCCTTAGGTGGATATAGAAGGCTCTAGGATCCAGAGTGATACTTATGGCATAGACAAGGAGAGGAATGGTTAGAGCCCAGACAGGGAGAAGTAGCTGAGAAGGTAGACTCTAGAATTTAGAGTCAAATTTGATGGATGACAGAAGCCAGAAAAAACAAACGACTCATACATACCCTAGGAGAGTCAGACCAGCAGTTTGGTTTGGAAAGGCTATGTTCTTTGGAAGGGAACTTATATATGCCAATCCCAGGTTTCCACAACAGATGAATGAATAAAAGGAATAAAAAAGGACATGACTACTTCTAGGTGTGGTGGAGGAGGTTTATTGTAGATAAAAGGGAAAGCATAGCCAGAGGCAGAGACATGTGGGAGAGTCCAAAGTGAATATAACCCTGAGGAGAGGGGAGAACCAGGAGACCAGGAGAGTAAAGGGTAGACAAAAGGGTCAGGTAGCCAACATAGCTGGATTACATAGGGAAGGGCAGCTCAGGGAACAGAAAGAGCAGAGAGAAGACTTGGAGCAGAGGAAAGAAAAAGCTTGGATGTAGGGAAGCTCTTCCATTTTCCAAAACTCTCAGAGTAGTTGTAAAGGTCCCAAATAATATTGGGAACTAAGGTGCCATTAGGCAGCTGTTTGGAGATGTTTGGAGATTAGGCAGCTGTTTCTAAGGGATACTGAGGCCAGATTTGACTGCATAGATGGGTAAGTTTAGAGGCTCGTAAGTAGGGCACTAGGTGGAGGGGTCAGAGGTTCTTAAGAGGCATCCCAAGGGAGAGCCAGAAGGCATGGACAAAGCCATTCCCATGGATGAGAGAGAGGAAGGTCCTAAGTCTGTAGTAGAGGGCATCCTCAGGACTCAGCGGGGGACCAAAAGACCAGGATACTTGATGTGTTGTCACCACACTCAACAGGGCTTGGGCAAATAGCCCAAAGAGACTCGGTGCCTGGTACCAGACCTTTTGAGTGAAGCCAAAAGGCAAAAAACCGAGCTCAGAAACAAAGTCTCACCCAAGGGAAAGGGTTGGGAACAGGGTCAGTGAAGAGGGCCAGCCACAGCTTTAAAGACTGTGATTAGAGTACCTCTACCTCCAAGAGTACAAGAGTATTAGGGGGTGCCGGACACTCAATGGTCACTTCCTCGGACTTAGGGATGCGTGTAAACCAACTGAGAGGGATCACTTACCAATTGCCAGCAATGGAAAGAGGGTTGAGCAATTGGTGGACTGAAAGGTGAGTTGGTTGGTGGTGAAGAGGACTGGTAGGGTCCCAGCATGGCTCAGACCCTGAGGGGAGCACAAACATTGGGAGAGCCTATCTGAGCTATAGTTGGGAGCCCAAGGATGCCATAAAAAAATCACACCATGCAACAGACCTCACACAAGAGATTTACTGGGTAGGGGGGGAAGCAAAATAGCTGCCTCTGAGTAGGAATGGAGGCAGCAATAAGGCAAACCATGATGGCAGGCTTATGGGGGTAGGGGGTATGGAGCAAGTACATAGTGACTGTGAAAACATGTCTTGTTGACTGTTAGTGATGGCCAGGCTGTCAGAGCTCAATCGTTGAAGGTGGGAGAAACCTGGTACCAGAATGTGGGCAAGGGACTTTTGGTAGTTCTTAGTATGCCCAACAAAAACTCTGTGAAATTCAGGATGTGTTTTTCATGGTATATTCCATTAACCTGACAAAAATGTTGTTGGATGACTAGATTATAATACAATTTGCAATGCTGTTTCCCTCTTTACTTTACCCTCTCCAATCCTTCCCATATACCCCTCCTTGGTTCATGACCTCTATTGTCATTAATTATATATAATATATAATTATTAATTATGATAAATATTATACATATTATATACTATACATAATTATATATTTTTACATATATAAGTACAACCTGCTCAATCTATATACTCTTACTTGTATGTGTACTTTCAGGGCTGACCATTTGGTATGGGATAGCTATGGCTGTGCTCGTCCCTGGAGAAGACTATTTCTCCCACGCTCAACATTCTTCAGTTGCCTGTAGCTCTTTGTCTGGGGTTGAGGCCTCCTGGTCTTTCCCCTATCTGCTTAAGCATATCTATTGTTATAGTCCTTCTTCGGCTCATGTTTTGGCTGTCACGTTTCTAAGAGACACAACTTACAGCAACTCTGAATTTTGATTGGTTGTGTTTTTCATCTTTGGTCTCTGTCTATCTCAAAGAGAAGTTTCCTCAATGTGGGATACGGCCTACAGTCTTCATTTAGGTAACCACTGGACTAGTGTTGAACTTTCATCCTGCTCTCAAGTGGCCCCAGCAAGAGGATAAATCATAAAATAAATAAAGACAGAATTATGGAAGATCCAAGACAAGAAATCTCTCAGGAGTAGAGGAGACTTCCAGAATATTCCTGGACAGGTAAGAGGTCTGCACTTCTGGCTGGGGAGATTCAAAGGGCTCAGATTACTGAGACAATTGAGATGGACATGAGGATGCTGGGAATAATCCAGGATTACTGGAAAGTTGAGTCAATATTTTATTGAAATCAGTATATTTTTAAACACAGCGCAACCTAAATGATCTTTGGAGAAGTCTCCTCAAATATCATTTGTTATGCTTTTCTGTGTTGTGTATAATGTGTAAGTTCAGCTCTAAGGGGAAAACAGTGAAATTGCTGTTTTCTGCTGACGAGGCCATTGGCATCAGCCTGGCACAGAGAGATACACAGAGTGTGGAAACTGGAGAGCCTGCCAGGTACCAGGGGAACATCGAACCAACTCTTCTCCTTAAGAAGCCTTGAAGTGCAAGGTCTAAAAGCGAGATATGGGAAGGCCTCATTAATTCAGGTGTTTCTAGTCTCAGTTTGTGACCACTTGAATTTTATCTGGGTAATGAAAAATTTGCAAAGCAAATTAAGAATGTAAATAAGATTAGACAGGGAATGCTTAAGCTACTCAGGAGAACAAAGTGTTTTCCATGCATTCATTTGCATGCAGAATTGATAGGCTAATTAAAATACATCCTCATTATTAAAGTCACCTCCTGCATATTTAGCCTAATAAAGTAAGTTTACTTGAAAACAAGTAAATTTCATTTTTCACAAAATAGTGACTCTGGCATAAGTTAAAACATGTTGGCACTACCTACCCATTCAATATTAGAATTAATTTCCAAAGGACTCTAATGTTTTCTAGCTGATATTTTTATTATGCTTTCTTGAACAAATTTGCAACAAAGTGTTTGGGGCTTTGTTTTTAGGTCAGTTTTGTTACCTTAGGACTACTGTGACAAGTGTCTGGCTTTTCCACTAACAGCCTTGGGGAATCTTTTGTTTTCTCTTCGCACTAAATACTCACCTAAAGGTGGCTTATCTTATTAAAGAAAAAAATCCATCAAAGTTTTTTCTCCAGTTTTTGCACTCCTTCATACCTTTGAGCAAAGCATAGCTTTCCGGTTGCTCTTCATCCTCACAAACACTTCTGTGACTTCAGACTCAGGAAGCTGAAGTAACTCAGTTAGACACGTGGTCTCATCACCCTCTGACTGGAGTCTGCATCCCTAAGTAACCAACGATGCTGCTGCTTCTTTTCCTGTACCAGCCCACACTTCAGACACGTTTCTTGCTGGTGTCCAAATTTTTGTGTGTGTTTGTTTAGGTGGTGTATTTTTTTAAATCCACTTGTAAAGATTTCCTCCCAATCTAAAGCTTGGCATTTTATCTCATTAAAGTGACCTTTGGAGAGCAAGTCATTTAAATTTCAGTCCAAAGCAGTAAATTTTTTTAACAGTAGGTTCTTTCTGCATTTTAGTTATTTATTGCCTAAGCAAAAGGTGTTAGAAATTCTTTAAAAATTTTGTGATTTACAGCACTTGAGCCTATTGTTCTTACTTTTGCAATGTATTATGAGATATGCCCTCCTTTGCATATTATGCAATTACTCTGGCAGCATATGTTCAAAACATATTTTTCATTATTGGTTGTTTTTGCATATTATCTGTGTGTTTATTTTTTAGCTCTCTTTTCTGTCCCTCCAGTTAATATATCTGTCTGTATACTCTCAATACTGAACGAAAAAACAAAATAAAAGGAGAAGGACAGGCCTACCCCTAAAGCATGGGGAAGATTTTGATTGTAGTACAAGGGAGAAAACAGGCAGAGGGAAGAGTCTAGGCTTCAGTAGACTAAACCAGACGGTGAGAGGAGAGAGGGGGAAGCAAAAGAGGAGGCACCTACCAAGGGGAGCAGCCCGGGCCAAGAGGCCAAAAGGCTGGCATAGCCAAAATGGTAGTTATATAGGGATCAGGCTGAGGGGAAGGGAAATAGAAGCCCAGTCCCTCAGAGGAAGAGGTTTAGGGTGGGGGCCCAGGGTGAGGAATGCTGGGAGGAGGCACAGGTACTGAGTGATGCTGGGAGAGCTGGGAGAAGACACAGGTACTGAGTGATGCTGAGAGATACTGGGAGAGCTGGGAGGAGACACAGGTACTGAGTGATGCTGGGAGAGTTGGGTGGAGACACAGGTACTGAGTGATGCTGGGAGAGCTGGGAGGAGGCACAGGTACTGAGTGATGCTGGGAGAACTGGGAGAAGGCATAGGTACTAAGTGAGATCTGTCCTGGGCTTGAAACCTAAGAAATATCATTGTGTCAGTCACTGTAGTTTTAAAACAATTCTCGATATTGGAAATAGTAAGTCTGTCAATTTTGTTCATTTTTTACAAAGTCTGTTTTGGATATTCTTGGCATCCACTTGCTCAGTTTGTTTTAAGATGCTGCTTATGTTTTAGTTGGTAATACATGGCAATGTACTTATAGGTCAATTTGAGAAATATTGACTATTTGAGTCTTCTTGTCCATTAGCTTGGGATACTATTAATCCCACCAAAGAGAATAAAGACGATTACGCAGATTCTTTGGTTACGTTACACAAGCTTTATTTTCTGTCAGACAGAGATATCTCCTTAAAGTGTGGTTTGAAAAAATAGCAGCAAACAGAGGAGACAGTGGGATTTATATAGCCCTCAAAACTGTTAGAGTAAGAGGTTTTCAAGGGTTGGAGATTTCCAGAGGAATTTTGGTTACATAGGAACGTGACTGACCATTTCAAAATTATTTGGCAGAACATCTTATCAGGGTAGATGTCAGGGTATAGGGTGTGGAACATGTCAAATTCCAGAAAATGGGTCAAGACCTGGTCAAATCTAAGTTTTACAGAAAACAGGAATGAATTTATTTTTTACCTTGTAGTAAGATGGCTTTTTATCTTAAGAGGGAGTCAGGCTCCTCCATTATTCTCCCCTTGTCAGTGTGTCCCTTTCAAATCCTTGATAGGGAACAATCATTTTTATCTGTTGTATGGGCTGATAGCATTTTCTGTTTTGTAAGAGACAAAATTTGTATCTTGCCTAGGGGCTCTCTGACTATGTCTGACTGATTAGAATAAATTATTTTAAAGCCATCTTCTTTGTTCTACATAGAGCAGATTGAATGCCTTATTATATTGTAGAACTTTTTTAGTTAATGAATTTACCTGTTGATAGATCTTGATCTACTTGGTTTTAACAGTACCTTTTGACAATGAGAGCTCCTGACATGCCAATAAACATTACATACAGTCATTTTGTACTCCCTGCCAGGAAGTTTCCTTTGGATCAAACGTTCCAGCCTTTATTGAAGATAAGGGGTGATATATTCTCTTCTACAACTGCTTCTCAGCTGAAATTAGGATGTTGTTGTTGGGGCCTAGGAAGGCTAGAGCGTTATTTAAAGGCAGGGAGGGGATTCAGACAATGGGACATTCATCAGAAGCATCTGGTTAGCTGACCCAGCTGAAGAGACAGGGAGCAATCATGTTAGCTAGACTGGTTCACATCAGCTTTTAGCAAGTCCACGTCTCATAACAATTTGGAGCAGTTTGTAGTCCACAACTGATTACTGGATGGTGTCTACCAGCTGAGTGGAAATCTGCAGAGACAGATCTAGACTAGGGACAGAAGTTAAAGTTAAGGAACTTAAAGGAAAATTCTTACATTTGGAACATCCCCCTCAGGCATAGGCAGGGAAGGTTATGTTGTCGATTGGCATGACAGGAGTACTTATCTGGAGTCCATTTGACCTGTTGCAGGTGGATTCAAGTTGCAATTTCCTGAAGTTTATATGAATCTTTAAGTTTTCAAAAAGATAAAAGTTTTAGATACATAAGCATTACCGTTGTTTGTTATCTGTATTGAAATCTACATTGTAGGAAAAGCATCTAAAGGTGTTTATAAAACAACTAGAGTAGACTTATGCCTTTGAGTCATGCAAAAGCTATGGCTTTGGATTAAAAAGCATGAATATTCTTTTCTCTACCCATATATAGATTATATGGGTATATAGATTAGACAGATATTTTTAGCATGATGAGAAGTACTTTTAAGTCTATTCTTAAAAGACAATAAAGAAAATTTCAAGTCTTTAGCTTGTGACTGATAATAGTAGTCAGTATTTTACCAGTTTATCAGAACTCCATCGATCAATGTTAAAACTCTGAACTTTTGAAACCTTATTATAAGAAAAGCAAAGAAGGGCAAGGAATTCTGAAACTTTTTTTAAATTTTAAAACACTTTTAGACCCTTAAAACTTATTTAAGTTTTCATATCCCCAAATGTTTATAACTTGCATTTACATATTTTAAATTATTTTTAGACTTTTAAACATATAAACCACATTTTTTAAAATCCAATTATTTATCATTAGACACAAGTGGTTGATTACTGAGAAAAGTCAATGCAAAGTAAGTTCTTTTAAATAAAGGAATAGTAAAAAGTTACATTTGGGATCACCCAGTGACATGAGCGAACTGGGGATGAGGGCAGGTAATGGAGGGCAAGGGTCGGGGCAGGGGAGGGAGCTTAGGGGAGTGGGAGGTCCCAGCTGGATCAAGAACAGAGTGGGAGAACAGGGAAAGAGATATCATGATAAATGAAGACCCCATGGGAATGTGAGGAGGTAGAGTACTAGAGAGGTCCCCAGAAATCCACAAAGATTCCTCCACTATGGACTACTGGCAATGGTTGAGAGAATGCCTGAGCTGGCCTACTCTGGTGATTGGATGGCCGAACACCCTAACTATCATGATAGAACTCTCATCCAGTGACTGATGGAAGCAGATGCAGAGATCCACAGCCAAATCCCAGGTGGAGCTCCAGGAGTTCAATAGGCGAGAGAGAGGAGGGATTATATGAGCGAGAGATATCGAGACCATGATTGGAAAAAGCACAGAGACAAATAGCCAAACTAGCGGAAACACATGAGTTGTGAAATAGCTGAGGAGTCCATGGAACTGGACCAGGCCCTCTGGATAAGTGAGACAGTTGATGAGCTTGAACTGTTTGGGAGGCTCCTGGACAGTGGGACCAGGACCTGTCCTTGGTGCGTGAGCTGGCTTTTTGGAACCTAGGGCCTATGCTGGGACACTTTGCTCAGCCTTGGTGCAGGGAGGAGGGGACTGGACCTGACTCAACTGAATCGACCAGGCTGGGCTGACTCCCCAGGGGAGACCTTGCCTTGGAGGAGGTGGGAATGGGGAGTGAATTGGGAGGAGGGCTGGGAGGTGGGAGGAGGGAGGATGGGGGAATCCGTGGCTGATATGTAAAATTAAATTAATTATAAAATAAAAAAAAGAAAAAAGAGGAAAAAAAAGAAGAAAACTGTTTATCCTTTAATGTGAAGACTGTTAGGGAGGCAAACCTGTCTCTGTGTTTGCCTTTTTCATCAGAAGACCTAATAGAAAAACAAGTGCTGACTTTTTATATATGAAATCCATTAACCAGGCAGCTGTTGTTAAGTTGATAAAGCTGGCCCGTGGGGTCCCCTTTTTCACTGTAGTCCATTGGCCACCAGTCCATAAGGACAAGGGGGCAGAAGTGACAACAGAGAGCCTCGGATGGCCTGTGAACGTGGTGGAAATAGCTGTCCGGGATGTGACTTCGGTGAGACAGCTCAACTTTTCTCCAGAGTACAGGGACATATAGGATCGGGGTGGTAGCCGGGGCAAACCCTAATTTGCATTAGGTGGCATGCTCCTATCATATAGCTAGATTAGTGGCAGCATGGCCCTATGAAAATAGCTAGAACGTGTTACTTAATTACCACGTGGACAGCAGGAGAAGAGCGTTTGCAGAGAAGTGTGTAAAGGGTCATCCTTCAGATAAGCCAGGCACCCAGGCCTAGATACATTCTCCAGATAAGGCTAGGTAGAGAGCAGGAAGCCCTCACTGGGGTGGGAAAGGGAGTCCTCCATATTGTGCCGAGCCTAGGGAGAGCAGCTAAGCTATGGTAGATTGAAACATCTGACCTGTGGGGCCTCCCAACATTAGCCATAAAAAACATCAGAGATCTGAGAAGGATAAATTACAGCAGGAAGTATAATCTAAATGGCCTCTATATCAATTAAAATGGCAGATTAATGTCCACCATTACCTGGATAGTTACCCTAGACTCCAGGGGCAGTTTCACTGGGGGCAGAGGTCAGTTTTCAACTGCCACACAGGACAACATTGCTTCTTTAGCTGCTGCACAGAATAATATAGGCCTTTAGCTGTCAGATACAGAAGGTCTGAGAGGTTTTCCTGTGGAGGAGGAACTTGAGAAAATTGGCCTACCTTGACTTAGGCAGGGTAGGGTAATCAATTCAAAAGTGTCCATAGTTGGTACAGGACCTTGGCATCAGGTGAGGCATTGGACCATTTTGCCCAGTAGTTCTTGTCACTACAATCCAAATCTGTATCTTCTTTGGAGACCTTAGGCTCACTGCTAGGAAATGGAATTTCTGTCTATCATGGGAAGCTTTTTCTCATTAAAGATTTTAAATGCCATATCCAGAAGGTCTCTGAAAAGTTTTGAGGGGCATCTACTAAGAATACCTGATTTTTAAAAACTTATTTGTTTTTAGTTATTTGCTTTAGGCTTAACCTTGAAAACAGATACAGGAGGCTAAGTAAAGCTTATTCCTGTAAATAAATTCCATTTGTATTTAACATGGTTATGGGCATAGTTTTGAATATATTAAAGAATTTGATCATTTATAAGATGACTGACTATTAACTTGCATGTCTTAATTTTTTTATAACAAGTTAGTGGCTTTAATAAGATTAGGATTCAAATTTAGTTCTAAACTGATTAGCATTTTATTTTTCTTTTTTCATTTTTTTTTAGCATTTTTATTTTGACACTAGCCCTTAGAAATGTTGAACTTGTAGTAGGGCTTTTAGACTAGGTGTGCTGTAGGCCTAGGAAAAGAAATTAACAGGAAACACAGTCATCATTGACGCCCCAACTCCATCCAGCAAGTTAGAGCCAGTCCTTAGCTTTTGCATAACTGGCTACTAGCCAGCTGTAGAAGTAACCAACCATCTTACTAAATAAGAAACACAGAGCCAATACAGAGATAAAAGCCAAGAGGTCAGAGCAACAGCTAAGAGCTAAAAACCTTACCCTTCACTATCATGGTGGTCCTACCTCTCCAAAAGAGACCTACTTCCTGTGTGTCTGTCTTTATAAAGACTTTCTGTTCTGCCTTCTCATTGGTTGTAAACCCAACCACATGACCGCCTCATCACTGCCTGTCTGTACAGACCTCCAGGTCTTCTATGGTTGGTATTGAGATTAAAGGCGTATGTCTCCAATGCTGGATGTATCCTTGAACACATAAAGATCTACCTAGCTCTGCCTACCAAGTGCTGGGATTAAAGGCGTGCACCACCACCGCCCAGCTTTCGCTATGGCTTGCTAATAGCTCTGATCCCCGGGCAACTTTATTTATTAACATACAAATAAAATCACATTTCAGTACAAATAAAATATCACCATATTTCCCCTTTTCTATTTTAATAAAAAGAAAAAAGGAAAAAGGTTATGACTAACATAAGAAAAACTATATACAAAAGTATAATAACTATATACAATTTATATACAAGTAATAAATACCTAAACACTGTCTAGTCCATTTGTATTTGACAAACACAGAGAAAATAATTCCATTATCTATCCTATTTTGGTAAGTCCAAAATGTACCTAATTCACTTTCTATCCTAACTAATCTTCAACTACAACTAACTAATCTTCAACTACAACTAACTAATCTTCAACTCCCTCGGAGACCCAAGACAGAAATAATATTACCTAACAAAAATAAAACAGGAAGTACATGCAAGCAACTTCCAAAAAAAATTGTGAGTTGACAGAAACAGCCAGCTGCCTGGACAGTCACCTGAGGTTTTTCCGAAGTGTTGGGGCATCATCTTCAGTCTATAGGCTTAGCGTATCTGACAGACTCATTTGTGAAGTAGGATGTACACAAGGTCAATAGTTCGACCTCACATTGGATGAGAGCAGTCCATGTACCAGAAACACCTGAATTCCACTAGTGTCCTGTCATGATTCAGGATTTTAAATTCTGGAAATTATTGATGGTTTTTTTAATTCAGCTGTCCATTCTTCTTGGCTATGTGTGTGTGTGGCTTCATCTCAGCATCCTGTTCTTCTCCAGCCAGCAACAGAAAAGTAGCCAGATAGTATGTATGTGTACTTATGAGGAGAACGGTTTGAAGAGTTCTCCCCACCCCGGCTTTTCTTGATTGGATATAATGGTAATTGTGATTTCATGGAATTTCATAGAGGCTTTTTCCTTCTTTAATGCTGGGTAGAAACCACCATGGCACTACGATGTGTGGCCACAGAGCTACTTAGGGCATCTAGTTTTCTTGAGAAAGTTCCATGTCTTTAAACACTCCCTCCATTTTACCTAAGTTAAGTTTACTGATCTAAAATGGTTCACAGTATTCCCACTTTATGTTGGGAAGTCGGTAAGAGCTGTAGAAATGTCCTCTCATTTCTGATAACGGTATTCTGCACCTTTTTCAATTTTTTTCCTTGCTCAATGTAAGTAGACACTCACTGAGCTTCCCAAGCAACTGACTTAGTTTTCTGTTATTGATCTCTGCTCTTGTATTTATTATTCCCTTTCCATTGATTGTTCATGTTCATTTTCCTTATTTTAATTTGGAAGACAGGGCTAGCAATGTCAGCCACCCCATTTTCTAGTATTGAGTTCTGCATTCTGTGATATTAGTTGTCCTAAGTTGGTTTGACAGTGTTTTCAAGTCTTTCCACCTTCTACTGATTGTTACATCTAACTCATTCCATTGATTGCTGAGAGAGAGCTGCTGAGTTCGCCAGCTGCAAATGTATACTTTTTTCATCCTTCTCTTAGTCCTGCTCATGTTTAACTCTGCTAATTTCAATCTTAGTTATTAAGTTTGTATACTCTTAGAATTATTCTGCTTCCTAAATGCTGCTATTTAAAGCTAGCTGCAAACAGATCAAATTAGTTTCATGCAAATTAACAGCCACCCTCCCCAAAAGGATACCCAAAGATATGTAAAAGGAATACAGGGAAACAACCTCCAGTAATGCAAACTTCTTAACGACTAGCATCAAAGCAAACATTGCCTTATATGTGAAGACTAAAGAAAGTGCAATCTATAAACTAAAAATAAAGACTCAACGAATGGCAACAAAGACAGTGATAGAGATGGTGGAATCAGCAAACACAGATGCTAGTGTCTATTAAAAACATGCTCTAATCATTCAGAAGGTAAGGTGAACATGTACATGATGAGAATTGAAGAAAATGGGGAAAAATTAGATAAATAGAACAGAAAAAAGACCCAAACTAAATTTCGGCGATTAAGCAACAACAACAAACACATGGGTTGAAAGCTACACTGAGATCACTGGCTTAGACGGCACTGGAGGAGAAAATAATGAGTGTATAGACTTGAAGGTCAGTCAGGAAACCAGGCTCCCCTTCGGCAGTCTACCCCCTAATCCATCACTCCAGCGGAGGGGATCTGTCCATCCAGCCCTTCTAGGAAGCAGCTTTCTGGGCTCCGGCACAGGGCTCTCCACAATTTCATTTGCCAATTAGTCTCTTTCTTTAATATTCATTTTTCATTCTTAATTATGGGTGGGTGGGGTGCACATGTTCAGTGCAGGTGCCTTCCAAGTCCAGGAGAGGATGGATGACCTGGAGTGGAGTTACAGGCAGTTGTGAGCCACCCAAAGTTGGTGCTTGGAACTGAACTCTGGTCCTCTGGGAGAGCAATATGTCCATTTGGTCATTGAACCATCTCTTGCCCCCAGGTGAGCTTTCTAAAGTTTACAGTTTGTTTTTCAAAATATCATGCAAAGAAACAGCTTTCACCGAACATTTCCATATGCACATTGTCAATGGGCCTCCTGTCCTGCCCCCGCCCCCCGTCCTGGCCCCAGACCAATGATTCCTCCTGATGATCTTTCTTGTTCCCAGTACCCCTTTCTGCTTTCATTACACGTGTATTCCAGTACCCTCTTCCCTCTGCTGCCTTCTTCATGTTCTGCTTTCTGGTTTTATTGCCTATACCCCCCATACACACACATAAAAATTAAAAACTAGAACCTGCATTTCATCCATTTCCCTTCTTAGCAAGGTGGACAGATTGCTCATTTCAGAGCCACTGTGTCGGCACCTCTCTCAGGCCCCTTCAGTGATACTGATCATATGCTTGCAAGAGTCAGGTACTATGGTTGCATTCTGCATTGTGTCCTAGGATCTCCTGACTGCCTGACTGGTGATTTCCAAATGCTCCTACATTATGCTATAAAATCCTATGGGTTTTGACAGATACATTATATCATGGCAAAGGCCCCATGATACAGAACAGCTCCACTCCCCTGAAAACAAAAACAAACAAATGAACAAACAACAACAACCCTCTCGTTTTCATTCACATTCTGTTCCAGTCTCCTCAGTAAACCACTGGTCCTTTTTATTATTGCTGTATTTCTCATCTTAGACACTGTCCTATAATCTAAACCACTATTAGCCTTTGTGGACTGGCTTCTTTCACTAAGTAAAATGCATTGTAAGATGCAAGCGTGGCAGCGAGGTCCTGTTATCCCAGCACTCAGAAGGAGGAGACTGTGAGTCTGAAGCCAGCCTGAGCTACAGTGTGAGACAGTCTCAAAGCAGCAAAAAGGAAGAGACATGATGCTGGGAAGACTCTCTGTTTTCTGGTCTACATGCTAGATAGATAGTGGTGCTGTTTTGTGAGATTGTAAGTTCAAAACCAGCCTGATGTACAGTGTAAGACTGTCTCAAAACCATGAAAGGAAGACAAAAATGGAAAGAAAAAAATGCAAGGGAGAGGAAAGGAGGGAGGGAGGGAGGGAGGGAGGGAGGGAGGGAGGAAAAAAAAAGGTGTCCCTTTTTCAGAGTCCTCGTAGGGGTTGAAGAGGTGGCTCAGGGGTTAAGAGTGCTTGCTGCCCACACGGGATGGCTCACAACAACTTGCCCATGCATGTACAAATGAGAGCACTCACGTACACACGTGGACACACACACAAACACAGAAAATATTTTTTTAAAGAGTCGTCCACCTCATTCTGCTGTTTGTAATCTCATTTGTTTTTCTTTGTATCTTAAAAATACTAAGTAGTGGTTCTTAGCTGAGAAGACCACACCACCCTTCACTACCTACACAGAGCAGACAGCAAAGAGCCTTTCCACATCACGGTGAACACAGAGTTCCTTTCCCTGGGTTCCCTTTCCCACACTCAGCTGGGAGTCCTCCAAGTCCCCCTGTTCTTTTCCAAAGCTCCTTGCGGCCACCGTCCCACTGAATGAGAGGCTCTCCAATCGTCCTTCCTTCTCCCTCCCAACCATTCTCTAGGCAACAGTCCAAGGCATAAATTAGATGACATTAAACCCTTGATCAATATCCTCTGAGATCTTCCTAATTGCTTGAAATAAAATTTGAGCAAGCTAATACAGTTTTAGGCTCTCTCAAGCCTTGATCCATCTGCACTCAGGGCTGCCTTCTTCCCTCTCGCCCGCAAACTCCCGATGAAGTGACTATTCAGTTACCGGAGAAACCTGCTCAGAGGCTTCCACACAGGCTGCCCCTTGCAGGGTGCTCCTTTCCCACTGCTGTACGTTGGCTCTTCACTGCTCCCCAGATCTCACGGGGCATCCCCCCCCCGGACTTCTTTTTGCTTTTAGTCTTCTCACAAATCACATATGTGTGTGTGTGTAAATGTATACATACATGTATACATATACATGTATCTGTGTATATGTGTAAGTATGTATTGTACACACGCGCGCACACATACGCGCGCACGTGTACGCACGCACGCATGCGCAGTTGTCTTCCCCACTCTCTGTGAGCTGCTTAGCCAGTCCAGGTCAATTCTGTTTCCATAGACCCCCCAGCATCAAGAACTGTTACAGACACTGAAGAACTACAGTTTGAACAAACAGAAGGATGAGCTACAGAAGCAGAAAAGGCCTCGGTCAGCTCCGCCAGCTCTGAGTTCTCAACCGTTTTCACAGTGTTACCGAGCAAATTTTGAAGCACCCATACACACTGACTTTTCTTATATTGATTGTAATAATACTGTTTATCTGAAAAGGACAGGTGGAAAAGTAAACATAATGCAGATATCCTAACTACTGTACCGAAACTCAAGTGTGCCGACACAGGGCATCTTTCTAGCAATTTATCTTTTAATGGCAAATGATGATGTAAGCTTTAATTTTGACTTCTAAGACTTCATTTAATTTATTCATCTTATTATATATTATCTGTTCCTAACATTTATAAATGTTTCCTAAATTATGATACAAAGAATGATGAAGAGAGGAAGAAGGAGAGAGAGAGAGAAAAGTAAGGGGTGCTTACCAAAATCATTGGTAATTTCTTTAATGCATTTTTATTTGCATTAATATGGTTTATAAATTTTCCCTTGTGAATAACACCATTTGTCAATATTAAATTGCCCTTTCTCCTACTTAATGGATTTTGCAGCATTTAAGATGAATCTGGCCACCCCTTCCTTTAATGGCACATACATTTCCCCACCCTTAGGTTTTTAGCAACTCACTGCTGTTTATAGGTTGTGCCTTGAGGCAGCATGCCGCAGGGTTTTCTTACGTGAAACCCCAAGCTGGGAGATACACACTGCAAGGTCTCAGGCAGACGTCATGGGGGGATTAGAGCTACACCAGCTCCTTATTCCACTCTTGAAGATCTTTCCTCTTCATAGGCACCAGAGGACCCAGGAGTCCTCACTCTCACTGAACGCAGCTTGGGGGAACACCCAAGGGCTCACAGAACACTGGCATTGCTCACAGATCTCACCCTTTGACATGACTGGTAAGATCCATTTTTGTCTCTCTCATCTTGCCTTACACACAGCTTCACTCTATGCCTGTTGGCTTTGTTTTCTTTTACCACATGGGCTGTGTAATTAATTTTTTTTTCTGTCTGCTGTTTTTAAGTCCCACTGGAGTATGCCCTGAAGCATTTTAAAACTTGCACATCTTTAATTATAAAGTCAAGAAGGAGTTTATTTCTTCTCCTTCCTTATTGTCCCAGATATATGAAGAATTGGGCACATTCTTGGTTTAAGATCACTATTTCTATCAACATAGGAACTTTTTACAGTCTCACTCCCTGGCCTCAAGAACATCCACCTGTCTTTGCAACCTGCTGCACACCATCATGCTGCATGTGCCTAGGGGGCGCTGTCTTGCTTAGTCAGCTTACCCTACGCACTGTCTGTAACTACCTCCCCACACGGAGGAGAATTCAATGAAATTACAGATGTCTAATCGCATGTCGCCTACATGTGGATCTGCTCCCCCCGCCCTGTGTGTGTGGGTGTATGTGCGCACACGTGTGTTTGCATATGTGTTCATATGTGCAGGTGTGTGCTGTGGGATGGTCTGTATGTCAAGTGTGTTGCTGATTGGTCAATAAATAAATCACTGATTGGCCATTGGCCAGGCAGGAAGTATAGGCGGGACAAGGAGGAGAATAAAGCTGGGAAGTGAAAGGCTGAGTCAGAGAGACACTGCCAGCCACCATGATGACAAACAGCATGTGAAGATGCCGGTAAGCCACGAGCCATGTGGCAAGGTATAGATTAATGGAAATGGATTAATTTAAGCTGTAAGAACAGTTGGCAGGAAGCCTGCCACGGCCATACAGTTTGTAAGCAATATAAGTCTCTGTGTTTACTTGGTTGGGTCTGAGCGGCTGTGGGACTGGCGGGTGACAGAGATTTGTCCTGACTGTGGGCAAGGCAGGAAAACTCTAGCTACAGGTGTGTGTAGAGGCTAGAAGCTCACTTTCCACTTTTTTGAGATGGAGCAGCATTTCTCAACCTGTGCATCTCAACCATTTGGGAGTTGAAGGACCCTTTCACAGGGGTCACGAAAGATCATCAGAAATACCATATTATGATTCATAAAGGTAGCAAAATTACAGTTATGAAGTAACAACAAAATAATTTTATGGTTGGGGTCACCACAACATAAGGAACTATTAAAGGGTCACAGCATTAGGAAGGTTGAGAACCACTGAGATAGTCTACCCTGAACTTGATGTGCACCAATTCACCTATACTGCTTGTCCAGTGAGGCCCACATATGCTTCTGTCTCTGCACTAGGGTTACAGGCACTTGCCTCCACTCCCAGCTTTTTCCTGAGTGTTGAGAGTCTGAACTTAGCCCCTCAGGCATGCTTGCACAAAAAGACAGAAACCATGTTCTCTGCTGAGCATCACTACAGTGCCCCAGCCGGTGCATTAATTCTAACAAGGATCACTTGGTCCTTCGGTATTCAATGCATCATTTACATATGGTCATAATTTGACTGGGTATAAAATCCGTCCTTAGTCCCCTATACACACTTTCCCTTGAGAATCCATGAGATGTCACACTCTTTTTTCTGGCCTGTGGCTTTTCAATGGAGTCTGAGGTCCACTGAGGTTTCTGTCCTTCTTGGCAACATCTTGTCTATATAGATGATTTTAGGATTTTTTTTTAAAAATTAATGTCCTCTTTAAAAGTCTAAACCAGGTGCAGTGGCATTCCCTCTCATCTCAGCACTCCAGAGACAGAGGCAGGGAAGACTGTGAGTTTGAGGCCAAGCTTGGGCTACGCAGAAAAACCCTGTCCCAAAGGAGAAGAACTGTGATTGTTTCCCTATCATTTCATTTGAAACACAGCAGGCATTTCCCACTTACAAATACTTGGATTATTTTTGCTGTGCTTCTCCCAGTGTGCTTGCCTTTAACCAGAATTCTTTTCCAAACATGTCTCTCCCTCATTAGATACGTTTCTAACCCGTGGAGCTGTCCCCTTCCCGTTCACCACACACAGAGTTCTTCAGTTGAACAGCTAGTACAGAACCTCTAGTCAGATGCCCAGGGTTGACCCCACTCTCCCCAACAGCACAGAAGAAGCCCAGCCCACACCGCTTCAAGCCTGCCATTCCCAGTTACAAAGAACAAGAAGGACAGTCCCTTGTTAGCAGGAGACTGAGAATGAATTATGGAGGATGGATCGAAGCTCCTGCAGAGACTTTGAAAGACAACTACCTTCTTTGTACATGTTAAGCTGCTTTCTCATTTTAAAAATTCTGTTTACATATTTGGAAAGAAAATAACTTCTCAAGAACCACAGCAGTAGCATTAAAAATGTCTCCTGTATTCACAGGTATCTCAAGGGACCAAAGTGCTGTGTGATGACTGTGGAAGCCCGTCACTCGTTTGAAAATACTTTCGTAGCTTGACTCTAACGTCTACTCTTCCCTGAATTGCTGTTGCTTCTCCCCCTTTTTGTCCAAATAGACACTTATAAATGGAGAATGGTTGCTCACCTCATTCTTTACAGTAAAAGAATATCTGAATTGAAATGTTTTAATGTTGTTGTTTTTTTTTTTTCTGAAACCACGGGCTCTAGAGTTCTCTTCTGTCTCCATGTACAGTCACAAGCAGCGTTCATGCCTACATTTCCAAACACTTGTGCCTGTTTCAAATCAGGTTTGAACTTGATGTACATAATTATTAGAGGGAAAGGCATGATGTTGTTAGAAAAGTGTGTCCCAATTAAATCATGGCCGCTTTATCAAACTGCTTCAGATGTGAGTGACTTGAAATGAGAAGAAGACAGAAACTGGGTCAAGTTTTTATCCTCATGGGCACCAAGGGCACTTCTGTGAGGATCTACTGATCCTAAACAGTGCTAAAATTCAAGCAATAACTAATTAGTTATATGCTATAAATCACAGTGGATCAGCATAAAACACACTTTTAATCACAAATCAGTAATCATGTGCTTTAGATTTGCTCAGTTTTGTTGAAAACATTTGGGTGATCATAATTTGCCAAAAGATTGACTACTTCCTGAAGACTTGTAGAATACAGCCAAAATATGTAATAAAAACCTAGTCACTCCTGAACATCCCTTCTATCCCTTTGCTGAGAGGCAGCTTGCTTAACAAGATAAATCCAGAAGACGGGGAAAATTAAAACTCATTAATATGCCTTTGCCAGGATAACATTTTGGATAAAACATTACATTTCCTTCCCCATGTGTAAAGTATCCATAATCAAATGCAAGCTGCTGATTAAGCTCATTAAATTTTATGGATGCAGCCCTCCACTCAGCCTAAGCAGCAAAGTCAACCCTTGCTGTCAAATAACTCGGCCAACTCAGGTTTACTTCCCATCATAAAAATTTGCTTCATGGGTTAGATCGGTAGGATATTTCACACTTGTTTGCTTCCTTAGGCTGTCACAGCAAAGAGCCACAACTTGGTGGTTCTGAATGTATTGTCTACCCATGTTTTTATTACATCACTAATTAATTGTGTCTGTGCTGCATGTGTACATGCCATGACAGTCGGAGACCAGGAGATAACCTGTGGGACCGGGTTCTCTCCTTCCATCACGTAGGTTCAGGGAATTGAACTCTGGTCATCAGTCTCATTGCTGAGTGTCTTTACCCACTTAGCCAGCAACCTCCCTCATTATTGTTTAAAGCAATCGAATTTATTGTTATTAGTTTTGGAGTCAGCACACTTGTGGGTATGGGCCAGGCTCCTTCTAGGCTCTGTAATGCATCTTTGACTCTTCCCAGTTTTGAGTGGTTGGCCGGAGGTCCTTGGAATTCCATAGCATTCACCTGCACAGCTAGTGTCTGTCCTCACAGCGCTGTCCTAGGCTCCCCCTTACATAGCTTCCTTGTTGTCCTGGAATTAGCTCCATAGATCAGGCTGGCCTCAAACTCACAGAGATCCACCTGCCCTTGCCTCCCACATGCTGGGATTAAAGGCATGCACCACCACCGTCTGCCAGAGTAAGTTCTTTTAACCTCTGAGGCATCTCTTTATCCCAATACTAACAGTGTTTTTAAAATCACCACAAAATAAATTACAAATTCTATCTTACAGAATAGACAACTCTTGTTAAGTTTAAATGACACAGATCTGAAGATATTAACCCACGTATTAATTTTTAAAATAAAACAAATCAGCATGTCATGTCGTATCACTTAATTTTTATTAACACGATGATATGCAGCTAAATTGATAAGTAATTATAGTAATAATTAACTGGCATGTAACTGTAATTACATGTCAGATCCAGTTGAAGAGTAAAAGGCATGGCATCCTTCAGCAAATGTTTATGGACGTCTTAGTCTCCTTTCCTGATGCTGTGACTGACACCCTGACAGAAGCAAATGGGGGAGAAAAGGATTATTTCAGCTCACAATTCCAGGTTACCACCTGTCATTGCTGGAAAGTCATAGCAGTGGGGACATGAAGCAACTAGTCACAGTCATCATCAAGGACAGCCAGAGAGAACCTTTGTGTATTTAGCTTGTTTTCTCCTTTGCATGCAGTCAGGACCTGTCCCACGAAATGGTTCAGGCCATATCCAGGGTGGGCCTTCCCACTTCAATTAATCCAATTAAGAAAATCCCTCACAGTGGGGGAAAGATGGCTTAGCAGTTAGAAAGCTTTCTGCTCTTGCAGAAGACTCAAGTTTAGTTCCCAGCACCCACATGGCAGCTCCTAATTATTTGTCACTCCAGTTCCAGGAGCTCTGACACCCTCTTCTGGCCTCTGTGGGTACCAAGCGTGCATGTGATACACATACCAATATGCAGGCAAACACTCATACACACAATATAAAATAAATCTTTAAAAAAGAAGAAAGAATACTTTCAAAGGCATGTCCCAAGAGAGCCTGGCCTACATGATTTCCTTCATTGAGACTCTCACAGGGGATTCCAGACTGTGTCAACCATCAAAACTGACTGTCACAGATGCTTGTGTGCTCAATGCTTGCATTTGGCTTCAGAATGTAATTAAGTAAAAATTATATACAAACTTAGCAATAGCACCATTAATCTCAGCATTATTTATAATTAAACTTTTCCTCCATATTCGTGGTGAAAGCGATGAATTGCCCACACCTAATCTGCTCAGCCACTAGCCTGTTGTGTTCTGTTTGTCATTGTGCCAAGAGGTTAAAAATATAAAATATTTTGGGTTTCTAATGAGAATGCTTGAAAAAAAAATAGCCATATACTTTGAATATTTGTGGAGGGCAGGGCTTAAAATATCCACATAATTTGAATATTTGAGGAGGGCAGGGCTTACCTGTCATCTGTGGTCAAAACAATGGTATTCCTTCCAAAACCCAAGCTGGAACAGGAGTGAGATATGGGCCTCTCACAAGTGATTGAAAGTTTTGCACCTTTGTAAAAGGGTTGGAAGCTGGAGCCAGTGTTCTCTGGTTCTTCAAAGACAGCCTTCCTTTTCTCTAGAAGGCACAGCGACAAGACCTTGTCCTGGAGCAGCAACCTGACACCCATTTTCTGGGTGCTCAGTGTTTGGGTTTCCCAGTCTCCAGAGCCATGAGACCTAAATCGATTACTTATAAATCACTCAGTCTTGGGTATTTTGTTAAAGTCGCACATATAATCTAGGACACTGCCTTACTGACTGGAACCTACCAGCAAGTGAAATTTATTCTATGTTCGGAGAAACTGTAGTGGTCTAGCGAAATATTTTAGGTATAGCCACAAGAATCATTACGCTCATCAGTGAAGCCCTGGATGCAGGGGAGGTGCTCTTTCATATAGTTCTGATGGCATAAAATTGCAGAAAGCCTGTTGATAGGGACATTAGGCAATAGCTCATAAAATCAGATATGTATTTACCTTTGTGCCAACAATGTCTCTTCTGGAAGCTTACCTTGAAGATTCATGCCTGTAATAATGAGACAACATACACTAAAGTTATCTGTCACGTCTTGGCTTGTAATAACGACAGACCTGAGCTGACTCAGGTGTCTCTCAGCAAAAGACCATCACAGTGCACACACCAAGTGAAGTGCAAATCTAACTGGTCTTATCAATAAAAACCCAGAATCAGATATTAGGACAGAAGCTGAAAGAGCAGAGAAGCAAAGGGGCAGCCACAGTCACCTCTTGCCTCTCTGTCTCCTCAGACCGAAAAGGGCTGAGCTCTCATCTCCTCTCGCCTCATATTCCTCTCTCTGCCCAACCACATCACTTCCTGTCTCCTGTCTGCACAGACCTCTATGGTTAACTAGTGGCTGGCTCCACCCTCTGATCTTCAGGCAAGCTTTATTTGTCAGAACACAAACCAAATATCACAACAACCAAGGGAGTACGACACAGCCATCCACATGCAGGAGAATGTCACCTGAGTTCACGTCTCCAGGACCTGTGACTTGCAAGAATCAATCAGAGGGGTGTGTTTCATGCTAAATTTGTAAAAGAAAGGAGGGAGCTGGAAAAAAAAAACTATAATGACAAAAAAAAAAGCCCTTGAGGACAATAAAGTTAAAGCTAATAAAGTCATCACTAAATGGGAGATGATGGAGGACAAAGGGAAGCAAGACGCCTTTGAACTCATGAATATCCTGCATTCAAATGCTAGAATTAAATCAACAGAAGCAAACCCTGAAGTTAGAAACAAGTGAGATCACAGAAACCCGGCTGTGTATGAAATGAGTAACAATGAAGAGAATGTATTCTTTCAACTGATTTTACAATTACATCACTAGTCAACTAAGTTCCAAAGACCAAATACTGCCCCCCAGTAGAGAGAAACTATTGTGACTGGATTGGAGGCTGAAGCGAGAGTCTTTTCAGACTGGGGCAGGAAAGCACAACCTGTCGCTATGTCATCAAGTGAGACAACACCTAAGCAGTGGTGGTGAGAGGGATAGTCCCAAAACACAGAAAAGAACAAAAACAAATGACTTAAACACCATCCCGTTTATGAGACCAGAAGTATTCTTAGGGTAACTATTGCTGTGATGAAACACCATGACCAAAAAGCAAATTGGGGAGGAAAGGGTTTATTTGGCTTATATATCCCAAGTCACAGTCTCCTAAAGGAAGCCAAGGCAGGCACTCAAAGTAGGAATTAACCTGGAGGCAGCAGCTGATGCAAAGGCCATGGAGGAGTGCTACTTACTGGCTTGCTCCCCAGGGCTTGCTCAGCCTGCTTTCTTGTAGAACCCAGGATCACCACACACAATGCGCTGGACTCTTCCCCACCAATCACCAACTAAGAAAATGCCCTACAGGTTTGCCTACAGCCCAGTCTTATGAAGGCATTTTCTCAATTACAGCTCCCTCCTCTCAGATGACTCTACCTTGTGTCAAGTTGAAATAAAACTAGTCAGCGCAGTATCAACTGACTTAGTAGTCAATTAAACAGAACAAATGCAAGTCTGTATGTGAGAATATTCAGAATGCTGCTGAGAAACAGGAAAGAATGAAGAGATGTGTCTGGCCAGATTGGTAGATATAGAATTGGACAAAAAAAAGGCAGACAGACAGACAGGAAGGAAGGAAGGAAGAAAGGAATGGAGGGAGGGAGGGAGGGAGGGAGGGAGGAAGGGAAGGAGGGAGGGAGGGAGGAAGGAAGGAAGGAGAGAAGGAAAGAAAGAAAGAAGGAAAGAAAGAAAGAAAGAAAAAAGAAAGAAAGAAAGAAAAGAAAGAAAGCCTTTTGAATTATAAAGGGAAAAGATTATATAAATTGCCATTTGTAAAAAATTTTTAAATGTTAACATTCAAAAGATATTTGTAAGAAAATAATTAGGCAAATCCCATGGAGGAAAATATGATATACTGGACACTATAAAGAGAGGCAAGGGCAAGACTATGACCCCTTTGACATATATGCATTATATATATATATATATATATATATATATATATATATATATTATGTATAATCATGAAAGGCAAACAACTCAAATAAAATAAAAATGCGTTGACCAGATGCTTCATGGAAGAAGAGAAGCAGCTGAAGTGATGCCCAGCTGGTGTGGTCACAGGGGAGGCCATTCCAGTGCACACCTTTCAGATGGTTGAAAGAAAATGCCCAACAGCCAAGGGCTGCCAGGATGCTGCTTGTGGAATGGGAAACAGTACAGCCACTGTGGGTAATTTCTGGGCAATGTCTTTCAAAGTTGTACATATACTTACTGTATAACATAGCCATGTGAGAAGTGGGCATTTATCCAAGAGAAACAAAAATAAAAAAGAGATAGAAACAGACAAATGGACAGTAAATTATTAATAGACAGATAAATGAGAATTCAAAGAGAACTGATCTATTGATTGCTATGTACTGACATGTGTGTACATATATACATATACATATATATGGTGTGTGTGTGTGTGTGTGTGTGTGTATTGTGGTATAGGCATGTGTTTGATCAATGTGTGTGCATGTGTAGAAGCCAGAAGCTGTCTTTGGGTATCTTTGTCTAATGCTTTCCAACTTATGTTTGGGACAAGTTCTCGCTCTGAATCTGAGCTTGCTGTTTGGGCCAGGTTGGCTGCCCAGAGAGGCTCTGGGATTGGTTTGTGTCTGCACTCCCAGCAGTGGGGTTGCTGGTGTGTGTTCATTGAGCCCACTGTGTGTGACCACTGCAGATCCCAACTCAGGTCCTCAGGCTTGCACAGTAAGTGCTTTACCCACTGAGCCGTCTTCCCAGCTCCTGTTAATCCTGATTTAAAAAAAAAAACAACTAAAATACGTGGCAGGAAAGATGGCTCAATAGTTAACAGCACTGTCTGCTTTTCCAAAGGACCCAGGTTTGGCTACCAGCACCCACAGTGATGCCTTGCAACTATCTGTAACTTCAGTCCCAGGGGATCAGACACCTTCTTCTGCCCTCCGAGGGTGCACACACAGTGCACAGGCAAAACACATACACATAAGATGAAATGAAAAAAATATTCTAACTTAAAATAATTTTAACAATGTAGAAAATTAAACTCTGGATAGTTGCTATTAAAGATGTACTGGGTTGTAAAGTGTTTGTTAAACATACTTTAACTTTTAAAGATAGGTACTATCTTAGTTACTCTTCTGTGAGTGTGATAAAAATACCCAGACAAAAGCAGCTCCAGTGAGAAAGGGTTTATTTCAGCTCACAGTTCAGTAGTCTATTATCATGGCAGGGAGGTCATGAAGACAGGAACCTGGGGCAGATTACTACATAATATCCACAATCTGGAAGCCAAGGATGATGGATGCTTGCCACTGCTCAGTCCTCTTTCTCCATTTAAATAAACAGTGCAAGATCCCAGCCCAGGATGGACAGGTCTTCCCCCTCAGTTAACACAATCAAAATAATGAATGCCCTACGGCATGTCCAGTAGCCCAGCCCTCTGGTGATACTAACCATATATGCACCAAAGTGTTTATGAATAAATTACTTCCTAGGATTTGTTCCATATGGTGTGTGTGTGTGTGTGTGTGTGTGTGTGTGTGTGTGTGTGTGTGTGTGAGCATGTGTGTGTGTGTGTGTGTGTGTTGTGGTATATTCAGGTGGAAGCATAGTTTTATCAATGCTGAACAGACAGTTACACATACCTGACCTCACTAATTCCTTACAGTACTTGGGAGGTGGCTATGATGGTTACACCCTCTTACAGACTGGAAGCCTGTAGGAGGTTAAGGAACTGGCCTGTGATCACCCACTGACTCCACTCTGACTCCAAAGACCATGACATGGGGATCCTGCCACAGTAAGGTGTTCCCATTATGGTGATATATTCCTTTTGAATGGAGAAACAGGTACAGGATAGTTTGAAGGCCCACTGGCCTCCTGCTAGATGGACCTGCACAACCACTTGACCTCCATAGCCCTACTCTGGTGGATTGTCATATTGCATGTCTGCTGGGATGAAGAGCAGCTCACAGCCCTTTTCTAGCAGTCCCCAAGAAGTCTTTACTTCCAGTTCCCCAGTGTACAGCTACCTTTGTGGAATTCTGTAGGTCCCTTTGAATAGGCTGGGATGAAGATGAGCACAGTAAGTATCTGGCAACAGTGACTGGGCTCCTTAAGAGGGACTCAACCTCTTCTTCATTCAAGAGTTATGGATCACCTCAATGGGGCTCAAGATCATCCTCATTTAAGATTTGTAGGTCCCATCTATAGGGATCCAGCTGCCTCCTCACCCACAGGTTCTGGTCCCATCTCAAGGAGACCTAGTCTCTGCATCTAAGGTTTATGGTTCTTCTCTGGCTCCAGTTCTGATGATGGAGGATGCTGACTTTGAGTGACTCAGATCAGACTGTTTTCACTTGACCTAGACCTCTTCTGTTCTATAGCAGAGAAAGTAAGAATGTGATGCATTCCCATTTCACTCCTAGAGATACCACAAGTCATTGTCTGACACCAGTGCTCTGTGCAGGCCAGAGAGCTCCCATGGTACCTTCAGCTCTGTTGTCCATTCTGGTCACTACTCCTGGTTTCAATCCTTCCTCCCAGGATCCAATCTCCCCCTTTGCATGTAAGCTTCCTGGAGAGAAATCACAGATGCCTTTGAAGATGCCAGGGTCCTTCACTACTTACTTTCTTCACACTCATGGTTAAAAAGGTGCGTTCTCTGGACCTTCCCAATGTGCATGAGGTCTTCCATGACAAACTCACTTCCCAAGCCTGTTACTCCTTCCTCTGTAGTAAACTTGGGGGCAGGTCTCATCATTCTGATCCATGCATCAGCCATCCAGTCAAAGACATAAGCCCTTTTCTACCTCCTCAAACATCAACATTAATTGTGGAATCTCTGCTTAGTGGGGCTGAATTGAATTCAAATCAGTAAATTCAGCCTGGTCCAGCATCACCTTCCTCCCATGTTTTTGTAAAACTTCTCTCACCTTCTTTGACCAGGTCGACTGTGGGAAAATCTGGGAAAGAGCAAACTGTCCTCTAGGACCTGGCACTAGGGAAGGGAAGCAGGATCCTTCTACTCATATCTGTGTGGGCTTACACTCGAACATGGCTTGGAGGGGGCTGCATCTGCTCAGGGGTAGGCTTCATGTAGCCAGCCAACTGCACTGTGGAGAACGCTTGTCTTCTTCTTATAAAAAAAACATTCTGGCCGGGCGGTGGTGGCGCACGCCTTTAATCCCAGCACTCGGGAGGCAGAGCCAGGCGGATCTCTGTGAGTTCGAGGCCAGCCTGGACTCCCAAGTGAGTCCCAGGAAAGGCGCAAAGCTACACAGAGAAACCCTGTCTCGAAAAAACCAAAAAAAAAAAAAAAAAAAAAAAAAAAAAAAAAAAAAAACATTCTTATGTGTATGTATGAGCACCTGTATACATGTATGTGTACCACATGCATACCTGGTACCCACGGAGGCCAGGAGAGGGCATCAGATCCTCTGAAAGTGAATTCACAGCTGACTGTGAACCAAACCTAGGTGCTAGAAACCAAACCTAGGTCCTCTGCAAAAGTAGCAAGTACTCTTAATCCCTGAACCAACTCTCCATCCTGCCCAAACGCCTTCTCTTTTGCCATGGGTGTCCATACCCTTTCTCCCTCCTCAAAAGATGACCCCGCCCATTCTAGCAACTTTGGAGCAGAGGCAGCCTTGAGAGGGAAACTGAGTCAGGGCTCTCACTTGGAACGGGGTGGTACTCAACAGGCTGTTTCAGGGAGAAGAGAAGATGAATGTCAGGTGACATGCCCTATACCCCAGAGACTTCCTGTCTCCACCACTAGCTAGCAAATCCCTCAAGGAGAACTGTGGGTCTTTCTCACTATCTCCAGCAGGCAATGAATAAGAACAGGTACTAAATGAATGGCCTCACTACAATAAAAGGCCATTTTAATTTTATTCTGCTGGTGAGAGTGAGTTGCCATGGGCAGACCACACACGGTAGGTTGCAGTGTATAAGGGTTACTGTCTTTGGAATCAGTTGGGCAATGTATTAAGACTCTAACCTGTTTATAGTCTTTGGTTTAATAATTAATTCCCCTCTGGGATTTAGCCCAAGATAGCAATTCTAAATACAGATGGGAGCATGAAGAAGACCTGTCTTCATAAAGACACACAATACAGTGTTATTAACGACTTAGAAAAACTAAAATCAGTTTAAATGTTGACTAGATTTGGAAGGTTTGAATAAATGCTTATCCTATCTTAGAAATTTACAGTTGTGTTCTCTCTCTGTGTGTGTCTCTCTCTGTTTCTCTCTGTCTCTGTCTCTGTCTCTGTCTCTCTCTCTCTCTCTCTCTCTGTGTGTGTGTGTGTGTGTGTGTGTGTGTGTGTGTGTGTGTGTGTGTGTGTGTGATGAAGCAAGGGGAAGAAGTGAGAGAAATATTCCAAAGGGGATTGTGTATTGGGTTTCCTGTGTGGATCATGGGATTTGAGGTAGTTTTGTTTTTTACTTGCTACTCTAATTGCTTATATTAAATTATACATATTTGGGCTGGGGAGATGATTCCATGGTAAAAAAAAGCACTGGCTGCTCCTCCAGAGGCCCTGAGTTGATTCCTAGCACCCACATAGCAGCAACTCACACCATCTATAATTTCAGTTTCAATAATCTAATGCCTTCTTCTGGCTTCCATGGGTACTATGCACACATGTAGAGCACACACACACAAACACACACATACACGAAGGCAAAACACCCATACACATAAAATAAAAGTAAATTTAAAAAAATGAAATGTATATAGTATATTTAGGAATATTCATGGAAGAAAGAAGAGAAGGAGGGAGAGAGGGGGAGGAGGGAGGGAGGGAGAGAGAGAATTTACATCAAGCCAAAACCTATCACTTACTGTGGTATTTCAGAACACTGCAGGACACAATGTCAAATAAGAGGAAGTGGCCAGATGCATGGTCTGCATGTCACATACTGAGAGGCACTTGTTTTACAGAACCTTTCCTCGGGGCAGGGAATGCTCATTCTATCAGAAAATGTCCCACTTCTTCCCAGGCCATTTTATTTATTGCCCATTGAACTGTGCCCAGCACTAAATGTTCACAAGACTGTAGTTTAGGACCCACTTAAAGGGCTTTAAATAATCCTGTGTTTATTTCTCTTCCTTCCTCAAGTGCTATTTTATGATGTGTTTGAATTACGAGGTTGGGGGCTTTGTGTTTCAGAAACAATTATAACAGTCTGGAAAGTCTTGTGCAGGAAGCAGGGGCTGCAACTGCCCCCTCAGTGGATGTCCTGGGATCCTCCTTATGAGCCGAGCACTGGGGCCCCAGAGAGATACTCCCTAATGCTTTGCCCATTCAAGGCTCAGAAACTGGAAGCTGAGATTTCATGCTCTTGACATGAACATCTATGAATGTGACTAAATAATGTGCCCTTACTCCATGATGCCCTTGGCACGAACATCCATGGATATGACTGACAAACCAATGTACTCTTACACAATGATGCTCTTGGCATGAATGTCCATGGATATGACTAACAATCCAATGTGCCCTTACACAATGTTTGCTGTGTTGATTTTGCTAGAAATAATTGGTGCTGTGTGTCATCTACAAATACACAAGATAAGCAGGTCCAGAACTTACTAGATAAGATGAAATTTATGGTCAGCTGTCAGATTTAAATTTTGACAAGCTGCTGTTCATCTGAATTTTTGCATACCTGGACAGTGAAGCTTAAATGCATAGTTCATCAGTTTTTACCTCCCCAGTCTTCCTACTGTTACCACTTTCTTTGTTCATTGGTAGTGTAGTGCTGGACTTCATCTTGGTACGTTTCTACAGCTGGTGGGGTTTGGTATTGTTGCTATTATAGTAGTTTGTCTTTCCTTTGTGTGGTCCTGCAGATTGAATTTGAAAGGACTTTTTTGGGGGGCCAGTAAAGTAGCTCAGTGTGTAAAGGCACTTGTTGTTACCAAGCCTGATGACCTGGGTTTGATTCCTGGGACCCACATGAGCCGTGATACACATTCATCCATCACTCTCTGCTTCCTGATTATGGACATTGTGCAGCCAGCTGCTCCAAGCTCCTACCACTTGACCCCCCCGCCATGATAAATAAACCCTCTCTCCCTTAAGCTGCCTTTGCCAGGGTATTTTACCACACATTGCCTATCTCTAAAATCTAGAGTGTGCTTTTAAAAAAACATGAGCATGTGGTACATGCACACCTGCACATGCACACACACATATTATAATATGTATAATAATAAAAAATAATTTAAAAAT
Source organism: Peromyscus californicus insignis (assembly GCF_007827085.1). Lineage (NCBI taxonomy): Eukaryota > Metazoa > Chordata > Mammalia > Rodentia > Cricetidae > Peromyscus > Peromyscus californicus. The sequence continues at coordinate 67,940,014 of NW_026294562.1, read as the reverse complement.
AAATGCCAGCATTAAACTATACCATAAATAAATGAACTTAACAGACATCTACAGAGTATTCATCAACATTGTCAATATAAACAGCTGTGGAATAGACATTCTTCTTAACAGGGGATGGAACTTTCTCTAAAATAGATCATATTTTAGACCATACAGCAAAGTCTTAACAAATACAAAGAGAAGTAACTTCTTTTATCTTATTAGATCATGATGAAATAAAACTAGAAATCACCAGCAAGAGAAACTACAGAGACTACATCAATACATAGGGATTGAAGAATACACTCTTGAATGATCAGTGGTTCATCGAAGAAATCAGGGAAAATATTCAAAAATTCCTAGAATTCTCAGCTTATGCATGATGCCAGCTTGGTCTGTACAGTGAGTTCCATCTAAGACAGCCAGAACAATGTGATGAGACCCTGTCTCAAGAAAAAATTACTATACAACAAAATAAAGCCAGGGAGGAGCCCATCCATCCCTGCCTGGCCTTGGGGACAACACACTGGTACACAGACAACCAGTGCAGGAAGAGAAGCCCACTGATAGAGCATTAGCAAGTATAGAACCCTGACCGACTTCCTGAAATGCCTCTTAACAAGGGTGCACTTGGATTTGATGAGTGGGGAGAAAAAAAAAAGAAAAGGACACAAATTGGGGTGGGTAGAGAGGGGAGGGTATTTGGGAGGAGTTGGGGGAGGGTGGGTAGGGAGGGGAGTGTATTTGGGAAGAGTTGGGGGGGTGAGTATGGGGGGGGCACGTGTATTTGGGAGGAGTTGGAGAGGGATGAATATGACCAAAACACACTGTACAAAATTCTCAAAGAACTAATTTTTAGAAAGAACTTTAAAAAGAGATCGGACTTGGATTAAGGGCAAGAAGACATTATTTAGTGTGAATAATTCTGAAAAGAAATCATCAGACATTTATGTATACTAATCATTCTAAAATCAAAACTCAACTCAGCCGAACTGTTTTTGAAGTTTTTATCCTTTGGATTTTGGGTTCAGAAGGGCTTGCATATTCTCTCCTCATCCTTCATTCCTCCATCCCAACTTTATTTGGGGCTTCTTGGTTTGGGGGACTCTATTTTAATCAAGTGACTTATCTACCTGGTAATTCATCTTTGTTTCAGTTACTTGTTGTGACTTTTTAACCCCCTTGTGGGGAAATATCCTCCAGTGGGGTTTTTGGAGATCTTTGCAAAACACGATTCCTGAGCCTTATGTCTGCACTGGCTGGCGTTGCCTCCACATTGGTCTCATCCTGGAGCTAGCTGTGAATCATGTTCTAACTCCCCGACTGTTCTTAGGAGTGTAGAACATACTGATCCTCATTACCCTGTGAGTGATCAGTCTTTCCTACTCCAAAGCCCGCAGCATTCTATCTTTGTCTTTGAGTCAAATTACAGGTGGTAGAGGTCTTTTCTTATTCATATAGTTAGGAGCCTATGAGATTTTGCAACCAGATGCTTAAATATTTTAGCTTCTTGGAAATTGCTTCTCTTTTTAAAGTGTGTTTTTTTTTTTTGGTTTTGGAGCATATACTATCCTTTATATGTATACATTCTTGCATGTTCCTTGTGCTCTGGCGTGTTCTCACGCACATTATCCTTTACATCTCAACTTTTCTATTACAGTTTTCATCTTTTTTATCCCTTCCTGCTGCTAGACGGGTTTCCCCATCTGAGTTTCTGGGTCACTGATGCATTTTTGGCCTCACCTACCCTCTGCTTTATTGCTGTGCCGTTTGTTTCAAAACTTCAGGGCTTTGCAGGGAACATTTCCACTTGGCCGTGCTTGCTCTCCTCCCTGGGACTCTGCTGATCAGAGCCTTGCTCACTCTGTCCCCGTTCTTCCTGCTGGTCCAGGGCAGAGTGTTCTATTTCGCCTTCTCCACCTCTCATCTCTTCCCTTTCCTTTCACGTTGGATGTTCTGTTCTATTTAGTACCTGGATAACTTTTCTTAGGGGGACATTCTCCCCCGCCGAGAATGTTGTCTTCTTCGAAGGTCAGTTTTGTTATGGAGTAATAGAGCCAAGGTCATAGCTTGCCTGTTCTAAGTAGACTAAGGAAGCGAGGGTTCTCCAAAAAGGAAACCTATGGAAACATGACCAAGGCTGGCAGCCACACTTGCCGCGCCTTGGAGGGGTCATGAGTGGTCACTGCCCACATCAACTGCCACTTTCCTTAGGGGGACATTCCTCTTCTTTTTAACATTCAAACCTCAAAAGGCCTCCAGAACACCCCCTGCCTGGCACAGGAGGGCTGTGACTCTCCTTGCTCAGCCTCTGTCCCCTAGTGCTGGGGTGTTGACATTATGGCTTTGTCCCACAGACCTCCCCCAGCCTAGGCCAGTGCTGCAAAGGGAAACTGACTCAGTTAAGCAGCCAGAAGCTCAAGGCCACCGAAGGCTGCATGGTGAAACCCTGAAAAACAGGGAGAGGATGGGATAATGGCTCAGTGGGTAAAGCCCTTGCTACATAAGGGCGAGGACTGGGGTATATATCTGCAACACCCCCATAATGCTGGGTGGGTGTGGCATATAATCCCAGCCCTCAGGAGGGAAAGACAAGGGATCTCTGAAACAAGCTGGCTAGCCTCAGCATAGAGGATGGAGAGCAATTGAGGAAGATACCTGTCTCAGGGTTTCTATTGCTGTGAAGAGACACCGTGACCACGGTGACTCTTATAAAGGAAAACATTTAATTGTGGTGGCTGGCTTGCAGTTCAGAGGTTTAGTCCATTATCATCATAGCAGGAAGCAAGGCAGCATGTAGGTGGACAGGGTGCTAGAGAGTAGCTGAGAGTTCTTATAACTTGACTCACAGGCAACAGGAAGTGGTCTGAGACACTGGGTGGTATCTTGAGCGTATTTGAGACCTCAAAGCCTGACTACACAGTGATACACTTTGTCCATCAAGACCACACCTACTCCAATAGGGCCACTTTCAAACTACCACAATGTTCAACATCAACTTCTGGCTTCTGTGTGTGTGTGTGTGTGTGTGTGTGTGTGTGTGTGTGTGTGTGTGTGTGTGTATGCACATGGGCATATGTTTGCATGTGAGTGCTGCCCACCGTCACATGCCTGTGCTAGGCTGTTATTTTCTCCTGACATTAGGCCACATCATCACTTGCCTACCTGCAGTTCCCTGTGATCTCATCTCTACAGCCATACAGTGCCTTCCTCCTTCCTCGGCATCTTCAGTTCTAGGCTGGGAAGGGAGCCAGCAGCCTGTGCTATTCCTCTGTCTGTTCCTGCAAGGGAACAGTCATAAAATAATATTGGCAGAGTTTCTCTTTAAACTTTTATTCTGAAGACAAGCTATTAATTCAGGTGAAGCTTCCTGCATCGATTGTGCTTCAAGCCACTGGAAATCCTAGTGTGCTTATTGGAAGTCAGCCCTGTATCACTTACGAAGGAGTGGGCAGAACCATTCACAGCTTATTCGCTCATTCAGCGAATATTTATTGAGTGCCCACGAAGGGTCCAGCACTATTTTGTTGTGTGGGATATGTTAGCAAACCCCGGATTCAAAGTCTCCTGAATGTGTGGAACTTAAAATAAACTGTGAATTAATATATGAATTAATTGAAGCATATTAATATACTAACTGCTGCTTTTAAAAAAAAAGAGCTAGAAAAGAAGGCGGCTCTGGAGCGGTGGGAGGTCAGGACTCTGAACTTGAACTGAGATGAGGGGTCAGTGTTGTTCTTAGTGAGGTGACACTCGAGCTAGGCATAGATGTTTTTATAAATTGGGTCCAAGCATGAGGTCCTAGATTCTGGAAAGTAAGAAATGAAGGAAGAAGGGAAGAGGGAAAAGAGAAAGGGAGGGAGGGAGGGAAGAAGGGAGGGAGGGAAGAAGGGAGGGAGGGAAGGAGAAATACTGACCTGGACTTACTATTGAGATTCATTTCGACCTCAGACTTAAACTTCTCCTCAATATCTGGGGTTGTGTGGATTGGTTTCAGGGTTTTAAAAAATCCACAGATGTTCCCATCTCGCTTGTAAAATGGCGTAGTATTGCGAGCAACCTTCTTCATTGCCTGTACACTTCCAACCATCTCTAGATGATCGTAAGTAGGTAACACAATGTAAATACGTGGGCACTGTTGTACTGGATTGTTTGGGGGTTGACAGCAGAACATCTGCACGTGACCCTGCAGACATGGCTGTGGTAACGCTGAGAGCAGTTTTCCCCCAACACTTCCCATCTGGGCTTGGTGGAATCTACAAGCAGAGAGTGAGCGTGGATCTGGTTAATGCAGAGAAAGAGAGAAGATAAACAAGTCAAAACGACCTGCAGCAATGTGAGGTGACGGTGGCCATGAAGGCCCCTCACTGCTCCTGCTCCATAGAGAGGGAGGGTCTTCAGAGTGACAAGAGTGGATGGAAGTTGTCCCGTGGAGAGCACAAGTCACCAGGGAAACAGAGCCTTTTGAAAAGTGAACACTGAGCAGCCACAGAAATGGACACATACATCAACTGAGTGGAGCAGAGGACCAGATGTGAATCTCTGTAGCTAGAGCAGCCTGATTTTTGACAAAAGAATCCAAAAATGCACTTTGGAGAAAAGACACTTTCTTCAGTAAGTGGGAAACTGAGTGTTCACATGCAGAGGATGAAGTGACATCCGCATCTTTCTCTCCGTACAAAAATCAGCTTCTAAGAAAACAGGATCCCAAACTCTGCAGCCCTGAGAGGAAAGGGTGAGAAGCTCCACGACATGGGCACAGGCAAGGATGTCAACTGCTCTGGAAATAATGCCAGCCGCCAGCCAGGACTTCGTGAAATCAAGAGCAAAGAGACTAACAGCAAGAGCTTGGCTACCTACGCATCTGACACGGACTAATACCTGGAGTGTGTGTGTGTGTGTGTGTGTGTGTGTGTGTGTGTGTGTGTGTGTGTGTGTGTTTTAAGGTTAAAAACCTTAAAAACCAAATGCCCGGAAATCAAACAATCCAGTCTATAAATGATCTAATAAAATAAACAGACAATCCTCAAAAGGTGAAGAACAAATATCCTGTGGGGTTTTTTTTTTTTTTTTTTGTCGACATGACATGAGCCAGAGTCATTTGGGAAGAGGGAACCTCGGTGAAGAAAATGTCACCATCAGATTGGCCTAACGGTAAATCTGTGGGGCATTTTCTTGATCGATGATTGATATGGGAGACTCCTGTGAGCAGTGCCACAAAAAAACTCACAAAACTAAAACCAGGTCCAGTTATACCCCCATGGAACTCCTCTGTCTCTTGGTTTATGTTAGCAAGCTGTATATACAGCACTTCACTGTTTTGGAATGAACTGTATCACATTTTCCCTGTGTCATGTCCATCCACAGTCACGCATGGGCATATAAACAATTGCAGAGGTACTCATCCATTTTGCTAAAAAAAAACATATCCTCAATGAAATTTTATGTGAATTCAAGAATTACTAATTAGCATTTATGTTAAGGCTGTGTTGATCCACGGTATTTTAGCAATACTTTTTAAAATGTCTTCAGCCAGCATGAACCTAACAGAGCCTTTTGACCACAATCATTTGAAAATTGTTTGAAATGGTGGAGAAGCAAAGGCTGCCGCATACTCTCAATGACAGGGTCAATGGCGCTTAGAGACAATTCTAAGCCACCGTGAAAACACGAGTTCTGTTGAGGGGAGACAGGGGTTTGTAAAGGTTCAAGAGCACCGTGTGTGCTTCTTTCATCGTGCTTCGCTGGCGTGTTGGCTGCATGTCTATCTGCTTGAGATAAGGTCTCACCCTGCACCTCAGGTTGACCTTGAACCCTAGTAGTTCAAGATGGCCACCAACTCCCAATGCTCCTGTCTCAGGCCTCCTAAGTGCTGGGATGGCAGGTGTGTAAGAGCACATCTAGTCTTACTTTGTGTAGGTTTTCAATGGGTGATGGTGGCTCTCAAATCACTACACTATCAGATACCATTAGATACAGCAAGAATACTGTCACTCTAGGATGTAAATATGTATAATACCTAAAAGTCTAAAGGTTGCACCTGTTTTGGTCTTTCACACATATAATCAAAGCATTTGGATGTTGAATTTAACACGTTGGAGAGTTGATTGTTTTTCTAGTAATTATTCATATTATTATTCTGGGTAGAGTCAAACCAGTAGGAGGGCCGTGTCCCAGGGTCTAGAACATCCACAGACTGAGGAACTTAGAGTACTCCCTTAATGGTGTGCAGCTAGGGATGCTATATTAGGAAGCTGAAGGAGAGCCTCTGAGTCTTGAGAAAATGGATTTGTGCTTGGAATTCAGCTCTCTAGCTTCTGCTGGATGATGAATTCAGGAAGGATGAAAAATGGTCGCAGGAAAAAAAAAAACAGGAAGCTTGAAGTCCTCAACTTAGAGGGCAGAGACAGGAACCAAGTTATATCAAACACAAAACTTCAAAGTTAGTATTATCTCAATGGAATTACGGTAGTGTGCAAAGGAGGCCAAGGAGAGAGTGAGTAGCTCACCTTGCATCAGAGACAGAAACAAACCAGCACTGTACCATGCTTCGTTGAAATGAAGCGAACACGTTCTCATCAACTTGTAGAAGAGGTTATCGTTCGACAAAAGGAAAACAGGGATGTACTCTGAACATGGCATGGCAAACGTGGCACCCATAGGTTTTGCCTTTTACCTTTCTCTCCTTTGCCAAATTAACAGATTGCATTCCTAAAGTTAGCCACCAAGGTCTGTTTCCTTATTTGGCCACTGACTCATTCCTGAGGCTGATCACCAAGGTCCAACTATCAAAACATCAAGGTCTGGCAATCAAAATCCATTATTTTGACTAACCTAATTAAAATACCCAATCAGAACTTACTTTCCCATCCAAGTTCGTTCTAACACACGATCTCTCCTTTATCCCTCTTGAAATGAACTCCTGCCGAGCCGTTTGCTGCTGTTTCTGCCCGACGCCGATCCAGCCACTTGTCTCTTTGCCTTGCTTAATAAAGGATCTCTTGGCATTTGGTTGTGCTTGGAAATGGATGCTTTGGTGTGGTCTGTGCCTAATCCGGGGTTCAGAGTGAAGCACCCCAGAGTACGCAGGTACCTTCACATTCTTCTCTTCTTCCTTTTCCAGCCACTTCAGGTTATCTTCGTATCAGAATGCCAAGGTCTAGATCTCAGGAAATGAGTTTTCTTGATTAGAAGGAGTTTTTACCACAATTCCAAACTTTCAGTCATTTGTTTCCAAAATGAACAGCCAGTGAGAACACTGGGGGAGCCAGTTTATGACCTGTGTATAAATGGGAAGTGTGGCTATTCCAGAAGAGCCCACTTAATGCATATCAAACAGCAGTTACAGGTCTGGTGAGATGGGCGAGCTGCATGCAGAGGGTGGCTGTGTTTCTACACCTGGATCCAACTTCACTCTTAGCCCAGCAAAGGAGACATGATTTACTTACCTACAACTTAGACAGCAGATGATCCAAAGCATCTGAGAGGGACATGTTTAAAAATATTAATTACACCTGCCATCACAAAATAGCTAACATTCCTGCCCCTGATTTTTCAACTCATAGCTGTTTCCAGAAATGCATAAAGTGGATTCCAATCAATCAATGCTTATAGTAGAAATCAAATATCTGTCTGAAATATATTCCTCTTGGTAAGCTATGAATCCAGAAATTGGGTGTTAACTTCCAGTGTGCAGCTCCCAGGGTGGCATAAAAGGAGTAATACCAAATAACTCTCCCTGTCTGAATTTTATCTCAGAAATAGTGGTGTTAGAACCCAATAACAGTTTAAGTCAGTGTAAAAATGGACAAGGACTGTTGAATCTGTCTTATGCTCTAAAACTCTTTGAATTCTTCTGGGTGTATTGTGTGTGCATATTTGTGTGTGTTTGCATGTGTGCATGTGCATATGTGTGCACATACGTTTGTGCATGTATGTGTGTGTGCATGCATGCGTGCTTGTGGTGTGTGTGTCCATATGTCTGTGTGTCTGTAAGTGCATGCCCATTTGTAGTGGGTTTCAGAGCAGATCTGTAAGCATTGACCTTACTTGACAAAACCTGACTGGGGATTTGAGATTCATAAAGTTCTTATCACTGACCCTTCCTTGACAGGAATCAAATCTGACTCTTCTGTGGGTAAAATAATAAGTGTTTATTACACATGACAAAAAAAATAATATGGCTTTCTGTGCACACTATTTCGACTCAGGAAAATACACTTTGCTCCTGTTTTAAAGATAGATTTTTTTTAACCCCAAAGTGGAAAGAAAAAATAAAAATGATTTAGATGAAGGTGTCAGAAAGTGTGAGCACTGGTCTCATATTGACCTGATCAGGACTTATGAGCAGAGGTGAAACTCAGTCCAGAAAATAGTTGGAAAAGAAATGCTCTCAGTGATTTCAGCCTTCCTTGGAAATCGCAGTCTCTGTTGACTGAAAACTGCTCTGGCATCATCTCAGAGGCTCCAAATTTCAAGGACTTTTGCTTCTTTGATGGAGCATCCAGATCTGAATGGCATCAGAAAACGAAGTGAACTCACACCAGCCCTGCTGGACTTGTGCGAAGACAAAGAGTCTTGTCCACCGTTGTGTGTTAATTGCTGGTTCTGTTTCTTCACTTGTGATTTCTTCTCTTGATCTGTTTCTCAGCTCTGTCCGTGAAGTCTAGGCCATCTAGACTGAGTCAGTTAGCATTCTGTGGCTGGAAGACTTCAATGCTGACTTCCTAGGCACATTTTAAATAGGCAATGCTAGGTGGGTTTGCAAGTACCAAAGTCAGAGGAGTCAGCTGAGAGATGACCAAGGAGACAGAGGGTATTTTAGTCAGGCTTTCATACCTGGGGCAGACACCTGAGAGAAGCAATTTGGGTTTATGTTAGCTGAAGGTTTCAGTCCATGGCAGCCACTTCTACTGCCATGGTCCTGAGAGGAGGCTGACCATCACAGGGTGGAAGGGGACAGGTGAGAAGGGGGAGAAGGTAGCCTGAAAAGAGCCAGTGACAAGATAGCCTGTGGACGGACTTTCCTTTCCTTTCTGCCAGTTCCCAAATAACCGACATGGAAATTCAATGTTAATTATAAATGCTTGGTCGATAGCTTAGGCTTATTACTAACTAGCTCTTACAACTTAAATTAACCCATTTCTATTAATCTATGTGCTGCCATGGGGCTCGTGGCTTTACCTGTCCTCCAGCATGTCTTGCTCTCTCTCTGCATCCTCTGGCAACTCTTCTGATTCTGCCCTTCTTCCCAGAATCCTCCTAGCCTGGCTCTCCTGCCCAATGTCTCCTGCCCAGCTATAGGCCAATCAGCTCTTTATTAACCAATGAGAGTAATACATATTTGCAGTGTCCAAAGAATGTTCCACAGCAATACTGTTTGTGGATGTTTGAATGAGACTATCCTCCACAGACTCGGGCATCTGAACACTTGGCCCCCAATTGGTGGTGCTGTTTGGGGAAGTTCAAGAGGTGTGGCCTTGGAGAAAGTGTGTCACTGGAGGCAGGTTTTAAGAGTTTAAAGGTTTATGATCTTCTCAATTGCTCTCTCTGCTTCATGTTGGCTGTTCAAGATGTGAGCTCTCAACTTCCTGTTCCCGCTGCCATGCCTGCCACCTGCCTTCATGCCTGCCACCTGCCTTCATGCCTGCCACCTGCTGCCATGATGTTCCTGTCTTTATGGACTCTCTCTCTAGAACCATAAGCTGAAATAAACTCTTTCTTCTGTACATTGCTGTAATCTTGATGTCTTATCTCATCTAAAGAAAAGTAACTAGTACAAAAGGCATCAGTTAAACAAAAGGTGGATGAGGGCTAGATGCTACTCTCTGGAGCCAGGCCAAGAGTAGCTCAGCAGGAATGCAGCCACAGGATCACCCCAACAAAAAATTTCACCTGCTGGAGGACTAAACAATTAACACATGGCCCTATCCAGGACATCTCATATGCAAACTATTCTGAAAGGCTGGCCAAATGTCTTTTTTTCTTTAATTATTATTCTCTCGTACATTACATCCCAACCACAGTCTCCCTCCCTCCTCTCCTCCCAGTCCCTCAATTTTCTCTCTTCCCCATATCTACTCATCCTCCATTTCTCTTAAAAAAAAAAAAAAAAAGAGCAGGCCTCCCAGGAATATCAACTGAATATTGGCCAAGTATTCTTAATACTTAATAACTTGCTTTAACTACAGGTCCTTACTTATCAAACAGGGGTGGTAACCCCAATTCTACATAAGTCAAAGGATTCCAGTGCCTCAATTGATAATGTGTATAAATGTGTGTGTGTGTGTGTGTGTGTGTGTGTGTGTGTGTGTGTGTGTGTGTGTGTGTTGGATGTATGTGTCATATGGGCATGCACATATGTGCATGTGGATGATGTCAGTTGCCTGTCTTGATTGCTCTTCAACTTACGTTTTTAAGGTAGACTCTTATTGAACCTGGAGCTCACTATTCTCCTGTCTTTGCCCTCCCCCAATGGTGGGGTTATAGTGGTATACCACCAGTGCTGAGGATCCAAACTCAGGTCCTCAGGCTGGCATAGCAAACACTTTACCAATTGAACCCTCTCTCATGACCCATAAATGAACTTTAACTTTTAAAAGTGTAATAAACAGGCTGAAGAGATAGATCAGTAGTTAAGAGTATTTGCTGCTCTTGCAGAGGACCTGGATTCAGTTCCCAGCAGCCACATGGTATTTCACAACTGCCTGTAACCCAGTTCCTTGTACCCTCTCTGAGCACTGCATGCTTATTGTGCACATAACATATACCCAGGTGAAACACTCATATACATTAAAAATAAGTAAAGTATTTTTAAAAATAAGCTCTAAAACATCACAAAATGGCAGCTGTCAACATTTCCTTTTGGACCCTTTATTTGTATGTTTCCATTTGAGAGAAGGTATGATTGAACATCAGGCAAATTGATCCTATCATCAGCCCCTGGCTATTCATGGTTAGAGAACAAATGCCCCACACTGACTCTACCTCTCAGTCAATAAATTGCATCTTCCTCCTCCAGTGGCATCAAACTAATTGAAATCATGCATTTCATGAGGGATTACAAAGTTCCAGGAGGAAGAAGTGTTTAATCAAGACTTCTCTGTGGCTGGAAACACTTCAGGAATCTGCAGACTGTCAGGTGTTGTTCAAAATCCTTTTACTTATTTATTTATTTGTTTGTTTATTTATTTATTTATTTTTGGTTTTTCAAGACAGGTTTTCTCTGTGTAGTTTTAGTGTCTATCCTGGATCTCTCTCTGTAGACCAGGCTGGCCTCGAACTCACTGAGATCCACCTGGCTCTGTCTCCCGAGTGCTGGGATTAAAGGCATGCACCGCCACCACCAAGCTTCAAAATCCTTTTAATCTGAATTCCTTCCAAGTTCAAAGATTCACACAAAAAAATATCACCCCAACTTCCAGTCATTCATTTCACGTATACATGGGCTCCCTCCAAGTTGAGCTTTCCTGACTCATACATTCTTTGAAAAGCCACAAAGAACAGCTTTTGTTTTTATTTGTTTATGTGTACAAGCGTTGTGCCTGCGTGTGTATAATGTGTGCCATGTGCACACAGTGCTGACAGAGGTCAGAAGAGGGCATTGAATTCCCTGAAACTGGAGCTACAGATGGTTGTGAGCTGCCATGTGGGTACTGAGAACCAAACCCAGATCCTCTGCAAGAGCCATATTTCCTAATTCATACTTTGAACATACAGCTAGAAACTAGTCTACTGAACTGCTAGGAATGTGTCTATCACCTTGAATCTTGGTCTTCCTACTGTATTCTGTCAATGCCAGTCTCTCTTCTTTGGAGGATCCTGCTCGTGTGCAAATGCTGGTGTGTGGGAGAGGCGGGGGTAATGTGTGTGTGCTTAAAACAAATGTTATGCTGTGGGAAGAAGTTAGGGGGAGATTAATAGGGTATAAAATTTCTAATAACAATAGGATATTAGAAGAAAATAGGAGAATAATTACTTGAGTACATAAATAATATGCTTCACACTATTTCACATTGGCTGGATTCATAATTTATTTCTTTAATAAACTTCAGCATTTTCTACAAGTGTATCCCAGTTGTCTTTATCATCTGCGGAATGGGGAGACTCATTATGAAATGTAACTTTATCATATAAACACATTTCTAATCACTGTTAAGAAATTATTTGTGAGCATGGAACACTGAGTAGTTCCCATCAAGGTTAAGACCTGCGGATCACACAGCCTTATCCTTGTTCAGCCCTGTTTGCTTCCATTTCTGTATGGAGCTTTGAAAAACATAATAAACACAATGTTTTTTGATATATTATTAAAACCTTGATAAATTTCAACATAGAGGATTTACCTTTTGTTCAAACTTTCAAATCCCCTAGAGCACTGAAATTTTAAGTAAGCATGTGATGATGATACCATCTGAGGTTCTGGTTTTATTGGAAGTTGAACAGATTGTTGTTCCTAGAAGTTTATTAAACATGTTTTGGATATTACTGCCAAGTAGTTTTACTTTCATACAAGTCAAATGTTGTAGCTGCAGCTCCTCTTCTTCTACACATGCAACTTCTTTGTGGCTGTGAGAACGGAAAAAGCTAAAGGAGGAAGTTGTGCCCAGGAAGGCCGCAAGAAGGAGCCTCGCAGCCATGAAGAAAGTGGAGATGCCTTAAAGGTAAATCTCTCCACACACCCTCCACAAACTTCACACCACAGCAGGAAGAGAAAACAGACCCACTATGCCCCAGGCATTCAGCATACAAAATTAAATGGGGCACTGAACACTCCGGGATAGCATGAAAGGTAAATGTCAAGATCCCACAGACTATCGCCTACATCTCTCCCATCAACCTTCCCGTGAAGGATCAGCAGACGCTCTGGAAAGAACAGAAGGAACAGGTTAGGAAACAGGAAGTCAAGGTTAGGAAACAGGAAGTCAAGTGTGAGATGTGACAAAGGCTCCCTGTGGACAGGGGCCATAACCAGAGGGAAGTAACTGAAGACCAAGCCCGGCCTGGAGAGAGACAGTGTGGTGCAGAGAGGACAGGAGAGCTGGGGATGGGGAGGAAGAAATACAGCAGTGGTTCTCAACCTCCCTAATGCCGCGACCCTTCAATACAGTTCCTCATGTTGTGGTGACTCCCAGCCATGGAATTATTTCATTGCTACTTTATAACTGCAACTTTGCTACTGTTATGAATCATGATGTAATATCTGATATACAGAATATATGATATGTGACCCCCCCCCAAAGTTATCTTGACCCACAGGTTGAGAACCACTGAAATACAGGGCTCTGTAAGGTAAACCAAATGTAGAAAGGTGCATGCCCTCTGCTCAGTCCATACAGAAGAAGGCATTGTGCATAAGGAAAGCATGTGTTGCTGGGTCATCCCAAGCCACCATCCATGTACACAAAGGTCAGGAGCATGGGGGATCTTTATTCATAAAACCCCATGAGAAAAACGCAACCTCAAGGTTAAAGCATACAAGCTTCTCTCTTCCCCTAAATAACCATAAAGCAGAAAAGATGTAAGAAAAAGTCCTAGAAGATGGAGAGAAGGCTCAGTAGTTAAGAGCAATTACTGCTCTTTCAGAGAGCCAGAGTTTGGTTCCCAGCACCCACAGCCTCCTGTAACTCCAGGAGATTGCTTATCCTCCAAAGGGACCTGCACTCAGATGTGTGAATGCTCTCTCTCTCTCTCTCTCTCTCTCTCTCTCTCTCTCTCTCTCTCTCACACACACACACACACACACACACACACACACACATACACACACATGCACACAAAGACACATATGCACAGACACACACACACAAATACACAAATAAAGTCAATCTTTAAAAAAGAGAAAAGAAAAACCCTAAACTAAATTAAATGCAATTAAGTATTTGGTAACTAAAAAACAAAAAACTAATTTTTTTTAATTATAGGAATAAATAAAACAATGGTTACATTTAGAAAAGCAAAAAAACAATTAAAAGAGAAATAGAGAAATGTCATAACAGAAATAACTGGTAGTGATCAGGTATGGTGGCCCACACCCGCAGTCCAGCATTTGGGAGATCACATAGCAAGTCCTGGGTCCACTGGACGGGACTGTGGACAGTCTGAAAAAAAGAAAAAAGAAAAGAAATCATAGTGGCCAAGAAAAAAATGGTGGAAATCAAACAGAGGCATAGAGGAAAATAAAAGTGAAAATCCAAAGAGAAAAATAAGACATACAGAGAGGAAAGAGGGTAAGGAGAAATGCTTGCCAGGAAAGTAGTTGGCGGGCAGACAAGGAGGATCCAACACAGATATAAATGGAATCCTGGCAGTTGGAAATCAAATAATTAAAGAAAACTACAATTTATATTTAGAATCCAGTTAAACTTTTAGAAAGAAAACTTGACTCAGCCCAGTGGGAATACCCTCACCCCAGCACCTGATAGAACAGACACAGAATGATTAATTCTGATACATACATACATAAGAAAAGGAATTAAGCTGCAAAGGTGAAGAAAAACAGTCAGAGAGTGTTAAAATATAAAGATCTAATTATTTATAAGGGGGACAGAGTCCAGCTAAGGTCAGGTTTCTAAGAGCAGCATAGAAACCACAACAGTGAACAAAGCAGAGCAATAATGCTGTGCGTAGTCAGCAGCAGGATGCCTGCCTAGGGTGGGCACGCCCCTGGGTCTGAGTTTCACAGAAACAATAACTAATTAACTAATTGTCAATAAGTGATCAAGATTGCATTAAAAGAAAAAAATCAACTCAAAGGAAAGAATAATAAGCCCAAGACTTGATTTTTCAGTCCAGCTGACCTTTGAATACTAAGCCACAAAGTATGTAAGAACAATGGGAATTCTGTGCCCATCATTCTTGGAAACCTTTACTAGAAAATGAGTCTTTTCCTTGTATGGCTGATCTTGTTATCAACAGGATTGGGCTGAGAAATGCCCAGGAGAAATGCCAAGACACACACACACACACACACACACACACACACACACACACACTCATCTCCTATGATCAGGTTCCACCTCCTACCATTCTACTATCTCCCAGTAGTCTATTCAAAATTTGATCCATCCACTGATTCAGCCACAGATGAGCCCTTGTAATCTGTCTTTAGAAATTTTGTGTGTGTGTGTGTGTGTGTGTGTGTGTGTGTGTGTGTGTGTGTGTGTGTGGTCCTCCTCATGGTGGACTAAAACCTTTGAAATTATGAGTGACATGAATCTAATGCAGTCCTAACCAGTAAATATTGCAAAAACAACAGGAGGAATTAATTGTATTTAACTATAGATGTAAAATTAAAACAAAGAGAGGAAATCACCATCCAGATGGCGTATCATCTGATGGAGTGGAAATAACCCCCACTGAAATAAGGGCTGTCGCAAGAGGGACAGATAAGAGGGTTCGCTCATCTGACTGTGTGGCTATGAAGCAGAAGTCAGGGACGCCAAAGGGAATATCCATCCAATGACAAACACATGACCAGACACAGGATTGAATCTATAACACAAGCACTCAAACCAAAAGCTAGATTGTCTTAAATACCAAGAACACACCACATACAGATGGCAACAGAGACAGATGTTTACATACACGACATGGATGGACAGAAGTCTCACAGACACATTAGCGACCAAAGACATCAGTTATGTTGGTGAATGTGAAGGAGTTGAACCCCAAACAAAAGGTTTCCTAATTTTATTCACGAAGCAAGTCCCAGCTAGACTGTTTATATAAAGGACCTATTTACAAGCACACCCAGGGCCAGTGATTTAGGAGGGTTAAAATGAAGGGACAGACAAAAACAAACAAACAAACAAGCAAACAAACACGCAAAAACACTAAGCAAATGAAAGACATGAGGAACTGGGGATAATTCCTCATAATTGAAAAAAAAAAGCCAAGAGCTAAAATAAAAGTTCATTGTTGCAAAGAAGAATAGTGTTAAAACCCACAATTAATAATAAAAACATTGAAACATCAACACCTGAGCCACAATCACTTCATCTTTTATACACTATGAATTGTGAGAGTTGGTAAGACATACAGAAAGGGACAGACCAACAACAGGAGAATTCAAAATATTATTCATAGTATAAATCAGATCAAGGGGGTAACATTAAATAAATAAGGACATAAAAAATAAGCAACGAGATAATGTGAGGTGCATCCTATTAATATGTGTGTGTGGTACATTTTACGTAAAGAAACAGAAAATACCTCAATGGAGAACATGGGTATTGTAGACTGTTTGCACCTCCTACCACCACACACCTGCTCACCCCATGAGCTCCAAGTGACTACTGACTGTCTCTGGAGATACAGACCTTGTGGGCATAGTACGAAAGGAGACCTTGAGGCTGAGTTCCAAGCCATGTATTTGGCGTCCTTGGAAGAAGTGACGCCGAGCTGAGGATGAAGCCCAGAGATGAGGCACTGGCCTAGCACATTCAAGACCCTGGACTGTATTCCAAGCACTGTAAACAGACAAACAGCCAAGCATGAGGATTCATGCTTACACAACCACCACTCAGGTGGCTGAGGACATAGCCAGAAGATCTGGAAAGCTTGACAGCTTGACCCAACTGGCCTTCACAGATTCTAGAGGAATTATTACCACAAAAGAAGCTGACCAAACACTCACCATGGAAACAGCCACAGAAGCTTCCAGAATTAGAAACTCAGTAGTGGCCTTCTTAGATACCCAGTGATCATGGCTAAGTTATCAGGGTAATTAAGAATATTTTTAACTTAATTACACCCGAAACACAACAGATTGAAAGTGGAAGGGACGAAGCTGAAACTACTGAGTGGAAAATGTGCAGCTGTAAATTCACACGGCAGAAAAGGAAAAGATGGAAGACCGAGCAGAGAGCGTTCTTCCTAAGGATCTGGACAAAGAACAGTGGGCAGAGCCCAAGTGAGGCGGGCAGGAAGGAGATTAGGAAATAAATCAATGAAATGGAGATCAAATACAAGTGGAGATCATTGACAGAGCTGAGCTGGATTTTTAAAAGATTCATAAAATGTATTAATGAAGGTCAGAAAAAGAGAAAACCTCATTTTTCAATATCAGAGTTGAAAGAGATGTCCCTGCAGATGCCAAATGCATTTAAGTGATAATAAGAAGGTATTATAAATAATCTCATGCCAACAAATTTTGAGGGCTTATGAAATATGCTAATTTAATTTAAAAAATATTAAAACTGACAAAAGTGAACTGAGATCCGAGCAACCCTACATACAATAAAGAAATTGGATTCACATTTTGAAATGTTCCCCAGAAGAAAACATTGGAGGCTGGATAGCTTTCACCCACAGACTTATGGAGAAAAAGATTAATTTCACAGAAGTCCTTTTAACATACTGTAGATTCACACCCTCACATGGCATTTTGAGGGTCGTGTTGACGCAGGAACTGCCTGAACAGAGTCAAGAAGCAGAACTACACACCTGGTTTTACATGTCCAACACGAGGAAGGTCTCTTGGTAATTCAGCAGGGAATGCAGTCCTCTCAATAATGGTGTTCCGTCAACTGAGTAGCCATTGCTTTAGTTCATCTGTGCCACTGTAACAAAATACTTGAGACAGGGTCATGTGTAAAAGAAGAATTTTTTTTTTTCTTCATAGTTCTCGAGATAGAGGACTCCAAGATCAAGGTGCCGGCATTGTAGTCTGCTGAGGGCTGCCTTCTGCTGAGGCGATGGCACCCTGGTGCTGGATGAATCCTTCTCAAGAGAGGGGTTGATGATCTATCTCATTCACTAGAGCTTGGTCTTCATGACTTTAGCACCTCCTGTTAGCCCAGCCTCTTAACACCATCGCATGGGCAACTGTGAACACATGGATTTGGGGAGGGACCTAAGCAATAAGGCCACAGTATCCTCACTGAAAATGAGATGTGTCTCATGCTGCATGCAAAGAGCACTAAAGGTGAGTCACAAGACTGGGAATGTAGCTGGGGTAGAGCATTTGACACACAGCATATGCAAGGCCTTAGGTTTAGTCCCCAGTCCTGTGAGCACACTGTGCCAGGAACATGGACACACGTGTCTTCCCACAGTGTCGGAATTTACTGAATAACAATCAGTTCATAAGCTACATAGTTCCCATTGGTTGCATCTTGGCAAGTGTCCCAATTTGTTTTGATATCTGACCTTTGGCAAACACGAGTTCTTTTATCCCAATCTTAACTACAAATATTAACTCACAGATCACACATTACACCTCACCCGGCAATAACATCCATATGTATGTGTGTAAGTTACAGAAAGCCTGGCTACAAAGGGTTAAAGGATCTGCAGGGTTCAGAAGTCATAATGGAGGCAGAGGCAGAGAGTTAATACCAGTGTTAAGAGTCACTGCAGGTGGTCGGATGAGATATTGACAAACCCAGCTGGAGAGCTGCTGGAGGCACAGAGCTGAGCCTTGGGGTCCCAGAGTCTCACTGAACTGCTGAAGCATGGGACTGTGGACTGAGGCACAGAACGTACAGGCAAAGGGCAGGACCAGGTCCAGATGAACAAATTCAACAGGAGGGCAGCTGGGTAGAAGTTCAAGTGTACCGCCTCTGGCATTGGGGACTCTGCTGAGCTGAAGCTCTGGGGACAATTGGGATTTCTCTGCCTGCTGGTCCTTTGACAACACACGCTAGGCAGTCAGATTGTGGCGATTTAGTGTCCTCCTCTTTATGGGGTCCAAAATGAGAGTGTGTGGGGTGTCCGATAAGTTCTCAAGTCTGTTTTATGATGTGCCCATTGGTCCCCAATCTGCTTTGCTGTTACCGGTCTGTGCCTCCTGCAAGCTGGGCAGAGGGTGCACACACCAGATATCAAGTCATTCTGTTTCTACATAAATTCTTGATGTGAAGCCAAATGGTGGTTATTTTTAAATAATCACCCTTTGATCTTGTGAATTTCTGAAACTTGACAAGCCAACGCCCTTATATTCTCTGCCATTGACAGGTAAAGAGTGTTCTGATCTCCCATATCTCAACAGGCCTTGCTTCTGTGTAACTCTAGGTATGTTAAGGGCTGGTTGACATTTCTCTGGGCTGACTTCTCTGGGCCTGATCCTGCATGGAGCCTCACTCGCAGGCACACCCAGGAATGCAAGTTGTGCTAGCTCATGCCAGCATGCAAGGGAATTATCACCCATGGACAGTGAAATTGCTCCCTACCCTTGGCCCCCAAAATATGACTGTATAATATCATCACAAAGTGATCCCAAATTTGATAGAGAGAGTAGACAGGCTGACCCTGTGCCTGAGTGTCCCTCCTGTATCCCTGCTTTCAGACACAGTGGTCAGTTATGTTTGGAAAGCAAAAAGGCACGTAGTCTTGATTATTCTTAGTTGGAAGCTGACAGAGAGCCGGAACGACAGGAGGAATGGGAATTGACTATGTGTGCCTCATCAGTATTGAGGAGATTGTGGAGGTGGAGGAAGGAGTCAATCTTGAAGGGCTGGCCTGGGGGCTGGAGAGATGACTCAGCAGTTAAGAGCACTGGCTGCTCTTGTTAGAGGACCTATGTGCAGTTCCCAAGACCCAGATAGAGTTCACAACCATCTACAACTCCAATTCCAGAGGATCCGATTCCTGCTTCTAAGCTCCCGGGCCCTGCATGTATGTGGTGTACAGATAAACATGCAGGCAAAACAGTCATACATATAAAATAAAAACACATGAACCTTTCCGGTTTTTTTTTTTTTTTTTTTTTTGGTTTTTCGAGACAGGGTTTCTCTGTGTAGCTTTGCGCCTTTCCTGGAACTCACTTGGTAGCCCAGGCCGGCCTCGAATTCACAGAGATCCGCCTGGCTCTGCCTCCCGAGTGCTGGGATTAAAGGCGTGCGACACCACCACCCGGCCGCATGAACCTTTTGTAAGGGGATGACCCGGAGCTGTGGCTCATACAGTTGGAAACACATTGCTTTAAATCAGTCTGTGTTTCCCAAGGCTGATGGGTCGGCAGCGTACAGCCCTTCAGGTGCCCCCAGGTGCCCCTTTCCCCTTCCATCACTTTAGAAAGGTCTGTTTTAGCTGGGATAACCCCAATAACTCCAGCTAAACACCTGCCCACATAACAACACTCCACAAGGGGCTGCTTCCCAGGTTCCTGGGAACCTGGCCCCGAATGATTGGTTAGGGTTCCAGGGATCCTGGAATGATTCCTGGGGTAGAGGTACAGGCATATGGAAGTGAAAAGATGTGACTTGTCACCGCATAGCACAGTTATTTTTTATTTATTTTATTTTTTATTTTTTTTTTTGGTTTTTCGAGACAGGGTTTCTCTGTGTAGCTTTGCGCCTCTCCTGGAACTCACTTGGTAGCCCAGGCTGGCCTTGAACTCACAGAGATCCGTCTGGCTCTGCCTCCCGAGTGCTGGGATTAAAGGCGTGCGCCACCACCGCCCGGCACATAGCACAGTTATATATTTTCTGTTGGCCTGGGCCGAAGGGCCTTGGACAAAGCCCTCAGACGCTCCTGTGTCAGCGTCCGTTTCTGTAAAAGGATGATATGACACACACCCAATTTATGCTATGAGTTGATGTGTGGAGAGCCATCGAAATGACGTAATGAAATGACTGCTCTTTGTAAAATTTAAAACACTCGAGAAAGATGACACTGATCACTTTAATGGCCACGCCATCCATCACTGCAGTGGTGATTCAAACCGTGTAAGCCAATTTACTGAGCATAATTCATTAGATATATCCTCTGATATAGTTTTAAAATTAAAGCTATGTAGCAACCCCCAAATAACATTACAATTTAGTTTAATGATATTAAGTAACTTGATTTTCTATTCTATTTTATTCTACTCTAGTCCACAGGATGGACTGTGTCCTGATAGGTTAAGCAGACTATTTTTGTAGACAGGGAAGGACTGAAGAGAACAGAAACAAAAGACAAGGGGATTGGTTAGATTAAGTCTCCTTTCTTTGTAAGATAAAGAGGAAAGAGATAGGATCCCCCAAACAATCAAATTGGGGAACACTGTTACCTTTCTACGAAAGAATGAAGGCAGAGAGAACTTTACCTGGATGCCAGCTAGAGCTGGCCTGTGTGGCTCTTGTCTCTCCTCACTTATCTGGAGGCCACATGACCATTTAACTTAATTTAGTGATGTGGAGCTTTAGTGTGGGTGAGTTGATTTTGATTCTTAGTCTGGTCTCTTGGGACCCAGTCCAGGAGCTTTACCCACAGCAATAGCCCTTGTAATATGTAGCTAATACTATCCACGTTAAAAGCTGTCATTTGTCCTAGAATGGACTCATCTTTTGGCGGGGAGGGCTCAAGACAGGCTTTCTCTTTATTAACAGTCCTGGCTGTCCTGGAACTGGCTTTGTAGACCAGGCTGGCCTCGAACTCACAGAGATTTGCTTGTTTATGCCTCCCGAGTGCTGGGATTCAAGGCATGCACCACCACTGCCCAGCTAGACTAATCTTTTTTAAAAAAAGAACCGGGTAGACACTTGTGAAGAATTCCTCAGTTGATTTGTTAAACAACCTCAAGGATAACTAAAAGGTAGAGACTCAGTGGGGTGTATGAATGAACATGGCACCCCACAAAAACATGTCACTATCCCTGAACTCAGGGGGATCTTCCTGGAACTCACAGCAAGCAGGAAGTTCTGAGTTGTCCTAAGTTGGTTCATTTTAAAGCTCCTGGGGAGAATAAGGGCTCTGATGGTAACATGCTTGGTGTACAAGTATGAGGACCTGAATAGGATCCCAGCACCTACACTAAAAAGGAACAGTAGGATTTGCCTGGAATCCCAGCGCTGGAGAAGCCAGACTGGGCTACTTGGAATGTTCCAGGTCAGTGAGATACTCCATCTTAAAAAAAAAAAAAAAAGTGGACGGTGCCTGAGAAACAATGCCAACATCATCTTCTATTCTTTCTGTGGGCACTCTCATGCATGTGAGTGCACGTACACACACACACACACACACACACACACACACACACACACACACACACACACACACGACCATGTAAAACTTGAACACAGATCTCCCTTCTGCTCACATAGATCCAGAAGCAGCAGCTGCTTTTTCCTATGTACCAGAAGCTACATAGGGTTTGCTCAGCCCTATTCCTCTCTTCTATGGACAATGAAGGGGCATCCAAGGCAAGATAGGCTTGCCTCCTCCAAATTTGCATAAATAAAAGGCTTTAGCTCTGGTCTGCAGATGTCGTTCCTACTGCTATGGTTGTGCAGTCAGAGCCCTGCTCTAGGATCTGGTCCTTTGTCTGAACTGTGCCTGGAATGGCTCAGGTAAACCTGTTTATTTCAGAGATTCCCCAAGCATGACAAAAATTCATTCCCTAAATGGGACTGATCATGTTTGACTCTTAGTGGTATTGTGAAATGAAGAAGAAAGAGGAAGAAGAAGGAGGGAAGGAGACATGGGGATGGGATAACGGGGTTGTCAGTTTACCAGAGAGTGCTGCTAATTTGTTAAAAAATAAAGCTGGTTCGTGAGAAACCCTGTCTCAAAATTCAGTATGGACTAAACCTGAGGAACAATGCCTCAGGTTGATCCCTGGCCTCCACATTTGCATCTGCACACACACACACACACACACACACACACACACACACACACACACACACACAAACGCACACACGTGCACACGCACGTGCACACACGCACACCGTTAAACGTAGCTCCACTTTGGAGATGAGTGTAAGAGCCAGCAAGTTTAACACTTTTATGGAGAATCAAAGAGAAGCAGTGACTGCCCTGACTGAGGCATGCACCTCTGGAAGGGGACATTCCTTCTAAACATACAGTTTGGCTTTTCCAGGATCCTGGTCTTCTTATTAAATGTAATCTGCTTATTTTTCAGACATAGTCCAACTATGTATCCCATGCTGACCTAGAACTGGAGAGTCTTAGGGTTCAGTCCCCTGGTTGCTAGGATTACAGGTGTGCACCATTACCTAGGCCTGACCTTGACATTTAAGGATCTTTCCAAATGCAGAATTATTCTTTTATCACCTGGCAGTCAGAATGCAAAGCATGTTCTAGAATGATCTGCAAGAAACCTTGACAGCAAAGAGCTCTATCCTTGCTTTAAATAAAAGAGACCACGGTCTCTCCCTCCCTCCACTCTGGGGTCCTCACAGAGCAGTTCAATAAGCAGGCATCAGAACCAGGGGCAGTCTATCCCTGAGTGAATGGCACCTCCCAGCTCCATCACACCACCCATCACCAAAGCAAGTTGTTCCCCTAGTGATATATTAATGTGATAATCTCGCAGGATACACCATTGATGTATTACTCAAAGGATGGCCCCACTTACTGAAGCAGGATTCCAGGAAGCTCTTGGGCACCTCTGGAGGCAACTGGAAGGCTTCCACAGAATCTATAGTCAGCCAACAGGCATCACACAACGGAAGTCACTTTCTTAGCAACAGAGAAAGATTCTGGCTATACATTAAATATCCTGTCATCTTTGTAATAAATCACAGTCTGGTTTGACCTTGGTGTCTTGGATAATTCTAATTTAAGGTTCCATCTTGGTAAGCAGAGAGGGATATGAAGTCTTGCTCTGGGCTACTCCTTGAACAGAAACCAGGAAAGACCTCTTCTGTGTGTCTGTTTCTTAGGGGACTTATGGTGCAAAATACCCTAGAGATTTTCAATTATATGGAATAATTGAAGTCACCTATAATTATAATCTCATTGGAGACATACTTGTTCTTCCTAGAGCAATTTCATTGCTTCTCCAGATCTATAAAAATAGATTTATTTCTTTCCCTGTCCCTCTTTCCTCGCAATGTTTCATGTTATTAAAAACAGAAGATTGCTTGTCAAATGTTTTATTCGCCACATGTGTGGGGCCATCCATCATCTCTCTCCTTCTGCCCATGCATGTGTGCCTCCTCCTTAGCTGAGCTCGCCTCATCAAGTTCTGTAGAAACGCTGCTAATTGGATGAATACACCCATAAAAACTAATTAGAATGTAGCATTTACATCATGGTAACTGCACTTACTGAAGAATAATAGAAGCACCAAGGTAAGTATAAAAGTCCACTCTACTAATTGTTCTCTGTGGATGTAATTGCTCGTTGGCAGAGGTGGGTTCCTCCGGGCAGCAGTCACAAGGGTGAAGGCATTTGTCATTGTTTGGCAATGAATTATATCCACTCTGAAGGAAGCCTAATGCAAGTAGTTGAGTTATAAAGGAGGCCAGTGTATTGACCCAACAGTCCCCACGCTTCCATGGATGAGGGTGGTCTGTACGCATCTCTCCATCCAAGGCACAGCATCCTCCGTCAAGAATATATGGAGCAGAACCCTCTGAAAGTGGACAGATGCAGTGGGCCAGGCTGGGGTCCACCTGACATGTAGGCTGTGTGCTGAATGCTTAGGAAAGTAGTCCAAGACAGCTGACCTGAAGGATTTGGCTTTAGGCTGGTGCTGTGATTTGAATGTTTGAGTTCCAATAAAATTCACATAGGTATTAAGAAGTAGGGCCTTTGGGATGTGATTAAGTCATGAGCCGTCCATCCCCATGGATTGATTAGTGTCCTAATAAGAAGGCTTGTGGGCAACAGCCATGCCCCTTCCTCTACCTTTCTACTCCTTCCAGCAAGGGACCATCTCAAAAGCAGTCTTCATCGTCCAGTCTGCAACACTGACCTTGGACTTCCAGCCTCCTGAGGTGTAGAAAATATATTTCCAGAATTTACAAATTACCCTGTCTTGGGTATTTTGTTGTATCAGTACAGACTTAAGACCAGCTGGTAATCACAGATAATGTATGAATGAGAACCCGTGGAATGGCCAGGTCATGCTTCAGTTACCCTGGATAGGGCACCCTACTGATCAGAAGCACAGCATCTGGGTAGCCATACCCACCAGGGAAGCTTCATGCTTCCAGCCTGCCTTCTTTCACTTGTCTGCCTCAGTTTCTCCTTTTTCTTCTCTGCTTGCAGCAGATATCACAGGTACCTGTGTGACCAACTTAGCCCTAGGCTCCTAGTCACACTGAACCATTGGCTAACCCAGAAACGGGAAGAGACACAGGCCTCAGAGTCTCGGAGCTCTCCTCTCCACCTGCTTCAGACTGAGTGAGTCTCAGTTCTCCAGGGAACAAGTGGCATCAGCGACGCGACTGTGATGTTGAAGTGGTTATGGCTTAAATTACAAGAAGTGAGCCTTGTACCACTCTGATAAAAGAAATTAAGCCATGCACGCAGAGACTAATTCATCTTGATGATGCAAGATTTAACCCAGGAAACTGAAGACAGCTCAGAGCAGGAAACGCAAATAGATTTTAAAACCTAATAGGAAAAGATCTACTTACCCAGTGCTTCCGCGTGGCATAACAAATTGGCACAATCCTCGGGGAAAGCAATTTTGGATACATGTTAAGAAGCCTAAGAACATACACAGGCTGCACCCACTAATCTCACTTCCAAGAATTCCCCTTTAGGGACACATTCTAGGGGAGACACTGTACTCTCATCCCTTGCCACATTCTCCTTTCCAGTGCTTTTTATCCACATATGGTAGCTTCAGTTTTAGCCTAAAGCTGCTCAGCTGTGGAGCAGATGCTTCCTGTCTGTGCCTGGAAGACCTGCTCAAAACTTGTAAACGACTCAGAACTGTCCATACAGATGGGTACTCCCCCCCACCCCCGATGCACACACAAATCAAGATTTCTAAAATGACGCCCTAGCAACTCCTTCTTGTTAATCAGGTTCAGCCCTCAAAGACCTATCTTTGGGGCTTTGCCTTTGCTGGGGGAGATGTTGTAGAGACAGGTGAGTACCTAGGTAGGGTTTGCTGGTCACCAGTTTAGCTCTAGATTCAGTGAGAGATCCTGTCTCAAATGAATGGGCTAGCTCTAGATTTAGTGAGAGACCCTGTCTTGAATGAATGGGCTTTGCTGTTTTACCTCCAGCATCTTCAAGCCCATCAACAAGGCTCCTGTCCTGCTGCTCATCCTGCCTCTGCACAGAGCCTTCCTCCCCTGCATGGTCCATACATCTTCGTCCCTTTCAATCTCACATCCCTCCATGGTAGTGGGTGTCTCCATGGCATTCTGAAGTACAACACGCACAAGTTCCTTTTTCTACCTGATTACTAGACTTCCCTCTTCTGGTCAGTACCACATAAAACATCCCAATTCTTTCAATAGCCCCACGTTGCCTTTTTCAGTCACTTCCCTGTACTTATTTGCCAGTGCAGCCACAAACCAATTTTTTAACAACAGTAACTCATGGGCTCAGGATTGTGAAGCCTGAAAATCCAAGATCAGGGTGTTGGCAGGTCTGGCCTGCTCTGAAGGAAGATTCTGTTTTGGACCTCTCTCCTTGGCCCACAGGTGGCTTTCTTCAAGGTCGTCTTCATGCTCATGAGGACATCAGTTCGCATGTTCAAGGAGCCCACATCACTGCAGTATTGCCTTGTCCCAGCTGATCACATCTGCTATAACCCTTTTTCTAAATATTGTCATATTCCCAGGTAATACATATTGAGATGCTAGGGGTAGAAAACTTGTTCAACATATAAACACCTCATCAAGTCATTTTATTTGAAAATCCTGTGGAAGATGGGATTGTAACTTTCAGTCGAGCACTTGTCCAGTTCAATTCCTAGCATCACATAAATAAATAAACAAACAAACAAAACTGTACTGAGACCAGGCATATGGGCACATATATACCTCTAATTCCTACCCTCAGGAATCTGAGGCTACATGACCATGATTTTAAAGCCAGTCTGTACTATAGACCAAGATCTTGTCTTTAAAAAATATAATAATGATTTTAATATGCTATTAAATTGAACAACATCCATGAGTAGAATAAACTTTATTGTCTGAAAAACATGTCCCCATCTTGCTCTAACTGATAAATTTGATTTGCTGTATCAAGTACATAAGGAAATATCCCTTCCTCTGTGGAACTCTAGGGTAAAACACAGCACCATGTCATTGGAAGGACTTTGGAAGAAGTTGCCTTGTCTCACAAATGAGAAGTCATTAATGTCCCATCCAAGGACTGTATAAGTTAAGTGATCTAAGATTTTCATGAGCTAGAATGTTCAAGACACTTTCCAGATCTCTCCAAATCAAGTTCTACCCTCTTCTTTGCCATGGCAGCTCTCACCCAACAAGTGACCTGAGATTATCTAGTGGTCTTAGAGCAGTTTTGTATGAGAGCAGTGCTACATTTTCAGAATGCTTTGATGGCCCCAGGTCACCCAAATACTATTTGTAATTGGCACTGAATCTTATCAGAGGGAATTGGGATGTGGGCAACATCCCAAAAATCATTAACTGAGGAAACAAAAAGAACAGTCCTATTTTACCTTCTGGTAACTTTCTGACTTAGAGGAGGCAAGCATGATGGCTAATTGTCACCATTAACTTGATTGGGTTTGGAATCACCTAGTAGACACACCTCTGGGCAAGTCTGTGAGTGTGTTTCCAGAGAGATCTAACTGAATAGGAAAATGCCACCCTGAGTATGGGTGGCACTACCCCCTGGGGGCTGAACTGAGTCAAAAGGAACAAAGAAGAAATCAAGCTGAGTGCCAGCATCATAGCTCTGCTTTCTGACTGTGGCTATAGTGTGGTCAGCTGCCTCATGCTTATTTCACCACACTTTCCTACCATGATAGACTGTACCCTTAAACTGTGAGAGAGAATAAACCCTTGCTTCCTTGAGTCAATTTTGTCAGGCATTTGGTCACAGCTACAAGCCAGTGACTAATGCATCACCACCCTCCCTCACACCAGTACAGAACCTGCAAAATTTAAACTGTTTGAAGTTGGAATTTCTGCCTCTCTCCTATATTTGGTATTTATTAAAATCTTTCCATTATAGAGAGCTGGCCCGGCCTGTCAGCAACAGAAGACTGCCATGCTGACAATCAAGATCCTTCCCCGGGCTTCATCACCAACCACACTACACAGCAGGTTCCATGTGCACAGCAAATTTCCCTTGCCTGTCAGGAAGATCTTCCACAGACTGGCAGGTCTTATAAAGAGGCCAGAGAGTCAGTGGGCTTGAAAATTAAGCTTCATTCTTTTTCTTGGGAATTATCTTCTGTGCTCAGGTCCAAGGCAGCGTGACATAGTGGACATGTGACACCCTTGCATGCAGATCCCTGCATCTGGCATTGCAGTCTCTCACTAGGGTGGCCAGTCCCCTGAGGGCAATCAATGGCCACCCACAGCTCTAGTAATCAACCAGGGCACTAGGGAAGGCAGAGAGAAGGAAGGAGACACAGCTCTTACAGAAGTCATTTGGGGGAATTGCTGCTGAGAAGGAAGTTTCACAGATATGTTCTGCTTCGTGGAAAAGCATTATTTCTGGCAGGTGCTGTCCTTGGCTCTTTTTCCTTAAAAAAAAAAGAAAAACCCAAGAAGACAATGGGACTTTCTCCCGGTTATGCAGTGGGGGATAGATTGTGAGCAAAAAGGCATAACTTCAAAGGGCACAGCAGAGTAGATCTTCATTCTTTTGAATGAAATTATTTGATCATTGCCTAGCTCACATCTACTTTAAATGACTCTGTATTCCACAGTTCTGACAAGGAATTGGAAAAAGAGTAGAGAAATGCATCCCATTAATTGTGCCCCAGCCAATGAAGAGCATGTTTATTTCTCTACCAAAAAATCTAATGAGAAGAGTGGGTAGCTAGCTTTGGACTTTTTAGACATTTGATTTTTGACCTAGATTACTACTGATCACCGTAATAAACAATAGAAACAAGCCTACCATTTAATTTATTTATCTGCCCCAAAGAATCACTCTGAGTAACAGTAGACAAGACAATTGTTTTTAAGTACAAAAAACGAAGTTTTAAAATATTGGTTTCAACTTCTGCAACATATTAGATCAGCATTTTCCCACCCATATCAGCTCTGCTGCAGCCTCATTGCAAATAAAAATGTTCAGAGTATAAATTTTATCTCCTGAAGTTATCAGTAACATTTGGGGCTACAAATGATTTATTTCCC
Organism: Peromyscus californicus insignis; assembly: GCF_007827085.1. Classification (NCBI taxonomy): domain Eukaryota; kingdom Metazoa; phylum Chordata; class Mammalia; order Rodentia; family Cricetidae; genus Peromyscus; species Peromyscus californicus. The sequence continues at coordinate 67,911,050 of NW_026294562.1, read as the reverse complement.
TTTTGCCTCTTCAGATCTGCTGGCTCTGCTTTCCTTATATATCTTCCTTCCACAAATTCTGGGGCTTCAGGATAAGACGGGTATAGTTGCTTCTGGGGGAAAAAAAAAACAAAAACAAAAACAAAAAACCCTTCCCCAAACAGTGCAAATATCTATCCTGACACTTTTGTCACATCAGAGAAGAACAACTATCCCAGGGCCTTCGTGCTGAAGGGAAAGAAGCAGCTTTGAACTCAGAATGTGAGCTGAGTGAAATGGAATTCAGGAGCCTCTTGGGTTCCACCATCTCCAACCCCACTGTTACCTGATGCAAATGAGGATGGATTGCCTCCAGACAGAGGAGCTCTGTGGAAAGAGGTGGGGAGTGTGCATGTGGGGAGGGACTAAGGCAGGTTGGGCTATGTCTGTGCCACCACTCTGGGCGCTGACACGCCTGGACCCTCGAGCTCTTCTCCTATCATCTTTGGATCTGACAAACCGGCCTTCCCTGATGCTGACACTTGCTTTGCAGGCATTTCCCTAATTGCTCACAATAGCTGTGCTTCTCCAAACACAGAGAATCTATCTTTCAGTCTGAGCTTAGGGGACATCTGCTCTTCACTTCAACTGAGTTTCCTGGAGATTATAAAATACAAAATCTGAAGGGATTTTTTTTTTAATGTTATGTATTTGGACTAAACTTTGGGAGATGTCTTAGTCACTTTCTATGGCTGTGAAGAGACACCATGACCAAGGGAACTCTTATAAAAGAAAGCATTTCATTAGAGGTTTGCTTATGGTTTCAGAAGTTTAGTCTATTATTACCATGGCAGGAGGTATTGTGGCAACCTGTCAGGCATGGTGCCTGAGACTTTGGACTTGGTATGGACTTTTGAAACCTCAAAGGCCACTCCCCAGGGACACACTTCCTCCAGCAAGGCCACACCTCCCAATCCTTTCAGTACTTTCAAATGCTGCCACTCCCTGACGACTAAGCACTTGAATGTATGAGCCTACACAAACAAACCACTGCTTGCTTTGTTGAACCAAACGTTGGTTGTAGAGTCTCCTGGGACAGAAGATGCCTCTTGCTTCTGGGACATAGGCTTTGGTTTTCTGTCTGGAGCAGCCCACATGGTGGACTGTAATTACCAGAGGGATGGGCATGACCTTTCTGAGTCATCTAGCTATTTTCAAGGTTTTTTAAAAATGATTATTTATTTATTTATTTAGTGTATGTGTGTACATGCATGTGCCACAGCACAAGTGTAGAGGGCAAAGGACAACTTAGTACAGTTCTCCCCTACCATATACTGGTCCTAGAGGGCAAACTCAAGTCATCGGCTTTGGCAGTAATTGCCTTTACCCACTGAACCATCTTGTGGGTCCATGATTGGCTTTTTGTAATGGATACAGATCTATCAGTTACTTTCCCTATTTCTGTGACTAAAAAACACCTGACTAAAGCAATTTAAGGAAGGAAGGGTTTATTCTGGCTTACAGTTTCAGAGAGCGATCATGGCAGGGAAGGTGCGGCAGCAGGCATGTGAGGCCGATGGTCATGTATCATCAGCAATAAGGAAGCAGAGAGAAATGAATGCTAGTGATTGCCCAGCTTGCTTCTGCTTTTTAGTTAATCCAGAGCCTCAACCTATAGTATGATACTGCCTGGACTTAGGGTAGGTCTTCCCAACTCAATAATCCTAACCTAGAAACTCACAAACACACCTAGAGGTGTGTCTCCTAGGTGACTTCGATCACGTCAGGCTACCCATCAGTATCAAAGATAGCACTGAGTTTCTACACTGTTAGCAAACAGACAAATCTATGGCATGTTAGCATTCAGGCATTACGCTGGCCTGTCCCTTGGGGACCTGGCAGGATGCATCACCAACCACAGCCACTCCCTGTGAAATGTACTTTCAGGAATTTAGGCACTAGGCTGGCCTGCACAGGGTCCTCACCTGCAGCCACTAAAAGCACCCACTGTGCGCAGGCGCTTGTCAGTATTCAGGCAGGTATGCTGGCCAGCTCAGGGTCCTCAGAATGTGTTGTCCACTATGTCACTATGTAGTCTCAGTGTGCATGCGCTATGTTTGCCTTTAGCCTCCTTTCTCTTCCCGCTGCTTCTAGTCTTCAGAGGTTGCCCTTGCAACCCCTTCGCTCCGCGCCCCCCTTTCCCTCCAATAAACCTCCCGTGTGAGTTTGTTGTAAGGTATGACTCTGTGGTGCTCCTTGGCTCCAACTCGCCAAGGTTACCCTTTCGTCGATTTTAACTAAACTACAACACTTGAAGTCCAACAATAAAACTGCTTTGTAGAGAGCGGTGTCCAGATCATGCTTGCTTTTCAGCTTCGACCTCTAACTTTCAGAGTACCCCAGTGTGGTTTGCTGGCTCCTTATCTGTCAGCCGTGGTTAACTGCATCACGTGAAGGAAAAGGGAGGAAGCACATGGTGAGTGCTGACATTTGAGGGATCAGAGTATTACGGTTAACCTCCAGGACCGAAGTCTTAAAACCCATCTGTGGAGAGCACTCTCTCTCTCTCAGGTTCGGAAAACAACAGCGCATGGCGAACTCCATTGTCAAACTCAATGTCAACAGCACCTTGATGGTCTGTGAGTATTGGAATGTCAGAGGCCTTCTAAGATGGATGTTTACTTGTTATGTTTTAGGTCTAATAATAACAGTTATAATTATTCATGGTGGATAGAGGTAATCAGAAACAAGCTGATTGCCCCTGATGTCAGGAAGGGACTTATTAAGGCTGTGACTTAAAGCTGTAGTCTTGGTGGAAACGGACAGCAGAATCCAGGGACCTTGACAAGACCCCAAGAAGGGACAGAGTGCGTGGAGTCCACCAGAAGAGGGAGGCTTAGACACCCAACCTGTGTTTACACTCCAGCTACCCAGAGGGAGGCTTGGAGACCCACCTGTGTCTACACTCCAGTTACCCAGAGGGAGGCTTGGAGACTCAACCTGTGTCTACCCTCCAGCTATCCAGAGGAAGTCCTGAAGACCCACCTGTAGTAATTACTTTTATGTTCCTGTGATAAAATATCACATCTAAAGGCAACTCAAAAGAGAGTTTAATTTGACTTTTGACTCCACAGGGCTAGATGTTCGTAATGGTGGAGAAGGCATGGCAGCCGGAGAAGGAAGCCGAGAGATCACATCTCAACCATACACCGGAAGAAGAAAGAACTAGAAGTGAGTTGAGCTATAAACCCAGGTGATGTACTTCCTTCAGCAAGGCTCCACCTCCTAAAGGTTCCATAGCCTCCCCACACCACACCACCAGCTGGGGACCAATGTGAGTCTCTGGGAGACATTACTCATTAAACCACACCTCCCCTGTCTGTGCCGCAGCTTCCCCGAGGCCCCTGAGTCTGGGTCAGAACTCTGAGTCCTGAGAGCTGTCTCTTTTCCTTAAATGTCTTTACTGACTGATTCATTTGTTCAGCTGTTCGTTGGCTACATACGCTGGCCCATACTGCTTGGGAGTTACGCGAAAAACAGAACAAATCTGGGTCCCCAACCTAGCTGGGAGCATACAGTGTCCCCAAGGAAGCTGTGTCTAGTAACCACACACACACAAAAAAAAAATGCAGTTACAGGTTGCAATGACGTTTATAGAGATAGGGGCAGGTATCCTAGCATGAGCAGAGAGACTGTATTCTGAGCAGGGGTCAGGGTTGCCTGCTCTAAGGACTGACTGTTAAACTGGTCTGAAGAATGAGTGGGAATAGGAGGAAACTCCAGGGGAGAAGGTTCTAGAAGATGACTTCAAGGTGGGGGAATCAAAGGGTTTCTAAGAAGCTGGCACTCAGCTAGCACAGCTAGGACCAGAGAGGACCAGAAGGAGCTGCTGTGGACGTCACCAAGGTGACTAGTGCCCACCAGGGTGAGTCAGTGGATATGGCTGAGTTTATGTTCACAGAGGCAATTGAAAGTCTCATGACAGTCTAGGGAGATGACTCTGTGGGTCAGGTGATTGCAGTGCAGGCTTGAGGAGCTGAGTTTGGATCCCAGCATCCATGAAAAAAGCTGGGCATGGTAGTGCATGCCTAACTCCAGCACAGCGGCTAAAGGCAGGAGGATCCCCAGGGTTCTGGTAGCGAGCCAGTTTACCTGAAACAGTGAGTTCCCGGTTCACTAAGAGACCCTGTCTCAAAAAAGTGGACAGTGATAGAGGACACCTGATGTCGACCTCGGGCCTCTGTGTGCACAGCTGTGAGCTCATGCACATGCACACATCAAAATACATGGAGTCAGGCTGGAGAGATGGCTCAGCGGTTAGGAACACTGGCTGCTCTTCCAGAGGACCCGGGTTCAATTCCCAGCACCCACATGGCAGCTCACAACTGTCTGTAACTCCAGTTGCAAGGGATCTGACACCCTCACACCAATGTACATTAAAAACAAAACAAAACATGGAGTCTTGAGAAAGTGGAGTGATCAGAACTGCGTTTAGCAAAAACCCTTGTATGGGGTACGTCAAAGGTAAGATGGCCACAGCAGCCAAGCAAAGAGGGTGATGAGGTGGGTGCCAGCAGAATCGGAAATCATCAGTTAGTATTTAATCCCTTAGTCCAACTCCAAAAAAGAGTAGGGGAACCATGGAAGGGGCCTCAAGATGACCCACTACCGGGGAGAAGCCCAGATCTTACTCTGCCCAGCTGAGAACCCCCACCCCCTCAGTTCCCCTCTGGACAGAAGACTCCGATGAATCCAGAGACATCACACAATCTTTTGGGATGCACCATCTCTCCCTCGACTCCCAGCATCACATCCTGGGGTTCCTTCCCTACCTGCTGACTAAGGAAGACATCTGTCTCTCTTTCTAAAATGTGGGAAGTAGACGGAAGATTCGGATGAAAACAGGCTACTCTGTTATCCAGAAGGCCTGTTGAGAGAGATGACTGCAGTTACAGAAGATTTTCCTACAAAGAACTATTATCTGGCTACTATAGAAAGAGAAAGACATAGAGCAAAAAATTGGGGTGGCGGGGGTCATGAGGAAATAATGAGAATTATTAGGATTTGGGAACTCGGAGGAGGGGCACAATAGAGCTGGGACCTGGACCTTTAAGAAGGTCACTGCTTAGCTAGTAGGCCAAGTGACCCTGTGGGGACATAAGGAGACCAACTCTCCTAGAAACAGAAAACTGAATCTTGTCTCCATCTCCCAGCTTTCTGGGCTTCTGCTACCACCCCCATTGGTTGCTCCCAGACAAGAGAAACTGTAAAAGGAATCTGGGCTTTGTAGAGTCCGAGCTTAGGCAGGGAAAGAAAGGTGGGTGTATTTGACAGACAAGGGCTTAGTTACTGGCAGAGTCTCAAATGATCACAGTACAAATAGTAACCACCAAGTTCAAATTGTAAAGGTTTGCCATTGTTTTGTAGAGGAATATATACACACAAACTAGCACATACATTTTCAGACAGACAATACTCAGAAAGTGTCACCGTTCCCCATTATCCAGCTGATAAATTCTTCCTCCAGAAGAATATTGAATATGTAAAGTTCATAATGATGCTCACAAGTCAATAAAAAGTCAAATAACACAGCTATGAAGGTGGGCAAAGTTCTCCCAAGAAGGTATACGAATGGCCAAAGGGCATGTGGGAAGGAGCCAATGTCAATCCTCAGGGAGATGTATAAGAAGACCATTCCATCCGCTACCGTGTGGCAGGGCCAAAACAACAATAGCAGATGTGAAGGAGGACATAGGAAAATGAATAGCAAGAGTGTAAAATGCTAACACTGCTTTGGAAAAGTCTGGAAGTTCTTATAATGCTTAAGCATAGCTACCACCTGCCTCAGATGTGCGACACTGGTGGACATCGAAGAAGAATGAAAATGCGTACGCACCAAAATTTGTACACATGTAGATGTAACCAACCGTCTTACTAAATAAGAAACACAGGGCCGATTCAGAGAAGAAAGCCAAGAGATCAGAGCTAAAAGCCTTACCCTTCCTGCTTCAGGGATCCTCTTCAGCCAAGAGAGCTCTCCGAAAAAGGAAGCTACTTCCTGTGTGTTTGTCTTTATAGTCTTTCTGTTCTTCCTTCTCATTGGTTGTAAACCCAAACATGTGACTGCCTCATCACTGCCTGTATGTACAGACTTTCAGGTCTTCTATGGTTGGGATTGAGATTAAAGGCGTGTGTCTCCAATGCTGCTGTATCCTTTTACACACAGAGATCTACCTAGCTCTGCCTACCAAGTGCTGGGATTAAAGGCATGTGCTACCACCGCCACGCTCTTGCTTTGGCTCTAATAGCTCTGACCCCTGGGCAACTTTATTTATTAACATACAATTAAAATCACATTTCAGTACAAATAAAATACCACCATATATACATATGCGCTATCCATTTCCTGTACTTTATATGTGTTCTATTTCAGTGTTTTGAGATGACTATGTAGCCCAGGCTGACCTGCATCTCACAATCCTAAGTGCTGGAGTAACAGGTGTGCCCCACCATGCCCAGCCCTCTGTTCCGTGATTTTCCATGTGATGCTTCCCTGCACTCTGCGGAACTTCCTCTCACATCCCTTCATTGTAGCTGTGGATAAGAAGTTCTTTGTGTTCTCATGCATTTGAAAATGCTTTTATTCTGGGTTTTTTTTTTTTTTTGACAATATTTTCACTGAGTGTAGAATTTTGTGCTGGAATGTTTTCTTTTGATGCTTGGCAAACATCATCTAGTTATCTTTTATCCCCATTGAAGGTGGTGAGCAGCCCTGACAGTTATATACTGGCTTGCCTACACATCATCCATCTTTTTTCTCTGGGTGTGTTCGAGGGCTTCTCTTTCTCTTGGGTTTTCTCAAATTCACCAGTCACATGCTTAGATTGTTTCTTAATAAGTGTTCTGCTGATCTGATCCTGGAGATGTAAGTTTAAGATTTTATCATGAGTGGTGGCACACACCATGACAGAGGCATTGGAGAGGCTGGGGTGGGAATATTGTAAGGGTGAGGCCAGCCTGGGCTAGATAGCAAGTTCCAGACCAGCCTGAACTACATAGTGAGATCTCTGGTCTGTATTTTTCTGTTCCATTCTTTGACTGTCAATTTCTTGTTGTGTGCTGAGCGACATGGGTGATGTATTGTAGAGACTCTGGCTTATGTTTTTTTCTTTTTCTTTTTTAATACTGTATATTTCTCCATGCACCAAACTTGGCTGAATTAATCTCCAGACTGACTTCCCTGGGTAGCTAACAACAGAAGCTAGTATCTCTGTCCTCCATCATTCATTCATTCATTCATTCATTCATTGCTTCCTCCTGTGTATTGCTTTCTTCCAGGTCTCTGCAGTCTTTTCCTGTTTGTGCATTTCAAAGATAAGCCGGGAATGAAGAGTGTTCAAAATCAGATTTCAGATCTCCTTTCTGAGAGGCCCCTCTTTTTCCAGGACACCCTCTTTTTCCTTACTCTCCAGCCACACTGACCTTTGACTACCACAGGCAGTGAGTCTATGGAGGGTGGCAACATTTCCAGTTCATCCACACTATAATCTATCAGTTTTTTCAAGCAGATGGCTGCCTGGGTATAATCCCCACTCTCTTCATTCCGCCTTCTTTCCATCACTTTCTAGTATACTCCTACAGTTGGTTAAGAAATACCTTGTAGATTCTGAGGATGTAACCCAATTGTAGAAAACTTATGGAAGGTCTTGGGTTCAGTCTTCATCACAACAAATAAATAAATTTTTAAAATTTTGTTTTTGTTTTTATTTTATGTATACAGGTGTTTGGCCTGCAGGTAGGTCTGTGTACCATGTATAAGCAGCAGTTCCCTCAGAGGCCAGAGGAGGGCATCAGATCTCCTGGAACCAGAGTTACAAATGGTTGTGAGCTGCCACGTGGGTGCTGGGAATCAAAGGAGCCCCAGACCTCTGGACGAGCTGCCCATGCTCTTAACCACTGAGTTACTTCTCCAGGCACTTCTGTATCTCTCTTGTATGGATGGATTTATCTGGAACAAGCTCATGATTTTTTTAAAACCTTAAGATAACAGAATATAGCCTTCTAAAAATTGCCCTGGTTTCTGATGAGCAGTGGGAATGATTTCGGATGTCATAGATTATTAGGGTATTGTTTAATTTTTAACTACCATGGAAACTAAGAAAATTGTCTGCCTTCACATTTATTTGTGTTTTTTAAATTATGCATACGGTTTTCTTAGATTAATTAGAATGCTTCCTGTGCCAGGGAAGTCACGGTCCTTCATGCTGCTTGCTTTCTTACTGGCTGTTTGTCTTTCTTCATTTACCTTCTGTGGTTTCAGAGATGAAGGAAGTGGGCTTTTATCTTGCCGGTTTGGGTCACAGACACTTCTTACAGGTGCTTGTTGCTTTTGATTTGACTTTGATTATTTTTTCTTACAAAAATTTTTAATTTTATAAATAATAAGCCCTCTCTGTTTTCTTTTATGTTTTTGGTGCTGTGTTGAAGATTCTTGGACTAGAAATACATTCTCAGGCAGGTTGTTTTGCTGTTCTTTGAGGCAGAGTTCTTTTCATTATAGTCCGCTGCCTCGCTCAATCCATCTAGAATTCTGACATAAGCAGGCATCGGTGCCCTGCTCTTCCCTCTTACTGTCTTCCTCTAAAGCCCCGTCTAAAAATGCTGTGTTTTAGCAAACAGCCTTCTTTCTGTTGTTTATTTGAAGTGTGCATCTGTTTTATTATAAACTATCCTTTGGTCTGACCCTTGCACTAACCTGATGCTCCGATCTGATGTGCTGCTCACATCACTGGCACCGAAGTGCCTTCGGGATTGGGGCTTTAACACGTGGATGTCTGCTGGGACCCAATCCAGGGAGCAATGGCTTTAAATGCATGAGATTAACACCGAGACAAAAGGCAAAGTATTAAAGCTAAATCCTCACACTTGAGTGATCAGATCTGACCATCCAGAGCCCAACCCCTGGTCACAAACAGCCAACTTCAGAAAGAGCAACTGATGCTGTAAAGTTTATTACTTAACCAGATAAAGATGCCTCCTGTCTACCCTGATTTGAGTCCACCCAGGAGTCTCTCAATAAGACTAAGTACTTCCTCTCTGTCGCTATCAAAACCCCACCACCTGCTCTCAGTGGCTCAGTCTTCTCTCTGGGAACTCACTCACTTCTCTCTTACGTGTCTGCCAATAAATTCTCTCTTTGCCTGATGTGTGTCTTAGTATAAGTTCTTTTTGACCAGCCTTCTGTATGCCATTCCACGAAGGAGTTAATGGTCTCCTTCCGTGAATATTTTCTCCATGTTTTGTACTTAGTACAGATACAAAGTTTGTATAGCCACAGCATGCCAGATCACTGCTGTCCTTGTTCCTATGAAAGCCTATACTGCAGTGGTTCTCAGCCTCCCTAATGCTGTGTGCAACCCTTTAATACTGTTCCTCGTGATGTGGTGACCCCCCCAACCATAAAATTATTTTCGTTGCAACTTCACAACTATAATTTTGCTACTGTTATGAATTGTGAATATTTGTGAAGAGAGAGGGTTGCTAAAGGGGTCACGACCCATAGGTTGAGAACCGCTGCTATACTGCTCCCATCCTCCCTCATGTCATGGGCTTCAGACCGTCCTCAGAGCCGCCTGCCTGGTGTGTGAATGTGGGGGGGGGGGGATAGTTTTAGATAGAAGAGCACTTTTGTGGGGTGCTGTCAATCCTTACCTTCTCTCTATCTTCAATCACATTTTCTAAGTCCATGTCTTAAGTATAATGAAATGAGTGTAATACAAAATAAATAGACCTGAGGGAAATATTTTAATTATAATAAGTATTCATTACCAAAATTCAATGGAAAATAATTTACAGCTGTAAATTTGCTAAGCGAATGGCAAATGTCCTGCCAAGCTGCCAATCAAACTAAAAGGTGCTAGGAACTAGATTGCAGACATACACACAACACTGAGCTGTGTGTGCCCCTGACGGGGGCCCGTGTCACTCAACATGGGGTGCTTGTCAACTGACATTTCCGGAGAAGCAACAGTAACTGCAGTAGACAGTTATGACGTTTAGTGCTGACCGTCCACTTGACAGATCTAGAATCTCCTAGGAGAGGGGCTGTGGGACGGCCTTGGGGGGGGAGGGTTACATTGATTATGTTAGTTGACTTGGGAAGACCCATCTCTATCATTACCATCATCGTAATGTGTGTGTGCATGCATGATGCTGTGCTGTATGCCACAGCATGTACGTATGAAAGTTAGAGAGCAACTTTGGGGAGTCTGTTCTCCCCTTCTGGCTTTGTAAGGATTCCAGTGATGGTTTTCACATCACCAGCTTGCACTGGGCAAGCGCCTTTACCCACTGAGCCGTCTTGCCAGCCCCAGAAAGATTCAACTTAATTGTGGGCAGTACCATTTCCTGAGAGTGGAATCCTGGACTATCGAAATGGGGAAATGGGACTGAGCATGTGTTTGTCACTCTCTGCTTAAGACTGCAGGAGGGATGTGACCAGCTGTCTGAAGCTCCTACTGGTGTGACTTCCCTGCTATGACGGACAGGAGTCTGGAACTGTGAGCCAGAATAAACCTTTCTCCATTAAGTTGCTTTTGTCTGAGCATTTTATCCACAGCAACAGGGAGAACAACGAAGCTAATACAATCTGGAAGTGGGAAGGATCCAGCTCGATTAGAAACACCCAGAACTCAGTTATAAGCATTCACAGAAGATTTTTTGTTTTTTTTTTTTTTGGTTTTGTTTGTTTGTTTTTTAAATGAAATCTACTTGGTGGCAGGATGAGCTAAGCCATAGAAGTTAAAGGAATCAGAAATCAAACAAAATAAAAAGTATATATTTAATGAATGGAGGATAGGAGCCACTTTTTTTCCTGTTGATATGTAATATTTTTCATTTACTTTCAAATAGGGCCTCAAAATAAAATGAATCAGACTTTCAGCATGGGCAAACAGAAGGTAGCAAGCCAAGCCTAGTGCAAAATGGCATGTTTGTGATACCATGCAACTAAAAATGAAATCTCATGAAAAAGGCAAAATGTATAAAACCATGTGTATGTATGTGTTTATGTAAATGCAAACATATGCATACGTATATGTGTTTACATGTTTGAACTACTGTTTACAAATAGATGCATGCATTGTTTTACCAAACAGAATATTTTTAAGTGGTGGTTCATATCTCATTTTATTTTACTCACCCCAGTGCTGAGATGGGTGGAGATGAAGCCAGGAGGAGGCTGGAGCTTGACGGCCATCAGTCTAGCTCCAGGTTTAGTGAAAAACAACCCCCAAGGTAAGGTGGGACAGAGACACCCCCTCAAGGTAAGGTTTGGCAAGATAAATCAGAATACCCATGGTCCTCTACACACCTACACACACACACACACACACACACACACACACACACACACACACGGAAGTATACCACACACATTTACCACACTCACATGCAATGCACACAGAGAGCCAGAAAGAGAATATAAAAATAAAAAATAAATAAAATGCAATGCCAAAGCTGCTGAGGGCTCCAGGTTGAACAAAAGGTAGATTAAGCTATAATATCATACAGTATAAAGAATGCATCACCCAGAGGGCCAGGCACAAACATGGTGGAAATTATCCGGAAGTGGGGAGAAAGACAAAATGAATACTGAGAAACAGGTGAAAAGATGTCAAGTGCAGCCTCCAAGCTGTCAGAAAGACCCACTAAGAAGTTGGAGCTCTGCTGGCTGATGCTGGAAAATTGGAAGAAGAGAATAGGTTCCTATCACAGGTGTGCACCCACCCAGCCCAGGCTTGATGGAACTCCCTCAAGGAAGTGGGGATAAATTCTGCAAGCTGCCCAAGAAGTAAGATGCTAGAGGACAGGTAAAGCCATGAGCCACATGGCAATACATAGATAAATAAAAAGGGGTTAATTTAAATGTAAGAGCTAGTAAACAATAAGCCTGAGCTATTGGCCAAGCTTTTATAAATAATATTAAGCCTCTGAGTGGTTATTTGGAAACTGGCAGGCAGGAGAGAAACATCTGACTATATATGGTGTTCCAATATGGGGCCAGAATTTCCACATAAAACCTGACAAAAGCTTAAAAAGGGATTCTAGACACAGAAGCACAGAGTCAAGCACGGCTTCTTGGTAGCAGCATTTTCTCAGATGGGCTCTGTTTACTGGCAGTGAGCAGAGGTGTGGCTCCTTTAGGAGCTAGCTTCCTGGCTTAGTGCTAGCAGCAAAAATGGGCAGCTCTTTTGAGAGGCCCTGCTGCCAAACACTTAAATGGTGTTTGTCAGTGGTGACACGCTGCTTGATGATGGTGTAGATCCAGAAACTTTCCAGAGTTGGGACAGTAAACATGGCTCCCAGAGCTGGTAGTAAAAATACCTCCGCCATGAGATTAGACTCTCAGGGAACCAAGGGGAAGGGCCAGCCACCTTGATCTAAGTTACACAGCAGTTTTTTGTTAATGCAGACAGAAAAGCTTACAGGTGCATGGTAAGGACAAATTCAGACAAAAGGAGCCTCTAAACAGGTCACAGTATGTTTCAAAAAATATGCATAGGCTTGGGAGAGAGAATAAGAAAATATATACAGTCTTTGATTAAAAAATAGTTTAAAAATAAAGTCCTTTAAAAAAGGGATAGAGTAATTAAAAAAATATAATAAGCCACATAAAGATGGGAAATACACAGAGAGTCTGGATCCTATATTTTATTTAATTGTCTTTGAATTTTCTGATTGCTGAGAAGGAAACAACAGCTACTAAGACATATCGGATAATGAAAGCTACTAAATTAAAGCAATCTATATATTTTAAAGCTGTCTTGACTTTAAAATGTAAGTCAAGAGATATATTACTTTGCAGGGAGGTTATATTTTTATTTCCACGAGAAATGAGAGGCTATGGATTCATTCCAGGTTAAAGAAGACCAGGTTTGATCAGGGAAGACCTCCTGAAATCTTCTGTACAGACATAGAGAAATAAACCTAAAAACAGCTACAGGACAGGTGACATATATTTTACCGGCTCCAAAAAAATTATCTTTGGCTGACTTACGTACAATGTACAATCTATATTTATATTAATACAGATATGTATGTTACCTTTAAAAGTTTATATATTTTCAGGGCAAGGGGACCAGACATGAATAAAAATGGCCCAGATGATCCAGCATCCAAAACAGATTCAAGGCTGCTAACAGAGATGATCCATCCTCACAGAATACTCCAGTCAAGATTTAACAATTATCCTGATTTTCTCAGGGTCCCCCGCAAAGATTACCAGCACCTTCAATCAACAGGAAGTAGTTTAGAAAACTACACCCACATTCTCAAGATATTGGTTATGAATGTTTGTTTTCATTTAAGGAGAGTTGGTTACAAGTTGTTGTGTGTCATAGTCAATCTCTTTCTAAGAAAAGAAAGGGGGATATGATGTAGAAATGATGGAGAAAAAGGTAGATTATAATGATAGAAAAAGGGGTAGATTATTGAATCTACTTTAACCCAAAAAACAACAGTTAATCTCAAAATATTTTACCTTGGTATAGATTTTGGTTTATTGATACAAATTTAAAGTTAATTTGTTATATGTATATTTCTACTCTTGTTTAAGCTACTATGTTTATGCAACTCATTTTAAAAATGTATAATTAAGAAATCCAGATTAATAGTCATCTCTAATAGTCAAACTTACAGTTACATTAGGTTTTCTAGGTATATAGAAATATATTTCAGATAGATAGGTAATCTTCAAACACTTCAAAGAGCTACAGAATATGGCATTTAAAATGTTTTAATGACTTAGACTTTTTATGACAGTGAGATACATTTGCTCCTGACAGCATCAGTGTACTCCAGAGAAGATGATGGGCATCAAAGAAACTCCAAATGGAGTTTGTTTTCTTTATGGCAAAAGCTACTCATATGGACAAAGAAACTGTCCTTGCCTTAATTGCTGACAGTTATTGTCCAAATTGGACCAGGCAACTGCTGAACTTTACCAAGACAAGGTAGGATAGTCCTTCAAAATTCCCTCCTTCACAGGAAAGTCTGTCAGATATGCTAGGCCTGTAGGTTAAAGATGGATGCCCCAACTTTGCAGAGAAACTTTGGGTGACTGTCCAGGCAGCCTGATGTTCCTTTCCTTAGGTGACATTTCATCCTTTTGGAATCTTTGATGGAGTTGAAGACTAGATAGTCATAGTTATAATTTTTCTTAGTTATGATGAAAGGGTAAATTAGATATAAAGCTTTGGACTCACCAAAATAAAATGGATAATTGAATGTTTTCTCTGATTTTGTCAAATACAAATAGACTGGATATTGTAACTGTAATTCTTGCTTGATAACTGTTTTGTTGTATATAGTTTTGCTATATTAAAGTTGAAACCTTCATTTTTGATTAGACAGAAAGGGGAAAATGCTATGGGATAATCCTTCTGTACACTGTGAATATGGATTACTCTCATTGGTTAATAATAAAGCCGTTTGGCCTATAGCAAGACAGGATAAAGTTAGGCAAAACAATCAAACTGAGGACTGGGATGAAGAAGGGTGGAGTCGGGAGAGACACCAGCTAGCTGCCCAAGAAGCAAGATGCTAGAGGACAGGTAAAGCCACGAGCCATGTGGCAATACATATATTAATAAAAACGGGTTAATTTAAATGTAAAGGTTAGTAAATAATAAACCTGAGCTAGTGGCTGAGCATTTATATTCATATATAAACCTCTGAGTGTTTATTTGGGACCAGGCAGTCAGGGCAGGATAACATCTGTTTACAGTTCTGTCCCTTCCTGATACAGCTTTCCTCATAAGACATAAAGCTGGTGAGGATGCATAGCACTTGTGTCACCCCCTGGGGTCGTACAATACTAAGGTCTTAATTCTCACTAGGGTTTTTGTCTGCCTTTCTGTCCATCTGTTTGAGCTGAGTAACAGCAGACCATCAACCACCCTAGAACTTAAAGGGCTTTGCAGACTGAGTTCCTGCCACTCCACACCTAACCGTCTTCTATTTGCAAAGGCCGAATAGGAAACAATTTCACTGCTTTGCCTAAGAACTGACACAGTGTCCTCTCTGGACAGCTGCCCCTGAGGCCCCTCAAGCCTGCACTTTCTGATCCTTGATGAGGGGGCCATGAGTCTTCCAACCTGGTAAGATCAAGGCTGGTTGCCAGAAAACTCCATCAGAGAGAGGTAGGTGTTAGTGTGGTATTTTCGCAAAACAAAGTCCAGCTTGGTGGGATGGGCAGAAGTGAGGGGAAGATGCTCTTAATGAAGGATAAAGTCACTTCCTGAAATCCATGTGGTTAAACTGACCATCAGCAACCCAGCCAGTCCTGCTGCCTGTCTGCTGGGCTCCAACACCAGACCCCACCCTCTGTGACACACCTAGGCTTGTATATTTTAATTCTTGCCTGTGATTAAACATTGATCATTGGGCATCTCCTCGTGATGGTTCATGAAATGAGAATTCTGCAGTTACCGCTGAAAATGTTTATGGCCACCCTTTGCAGAGGAATTGATCATACAACGGTTTACTAGCTAGGAAGACAGATGAATTGTGGTACCCAAGCCTCAGCATCAGGAACTCAGGGAGGCTGTGATTTAATGCGGTGCTATTGGATGCCATCCAGCTACCCAGTGTCCTTCTCAATCCAGAAGATAAAATCTACAGCTTACCTGGTTAGAAGCTGTCTCTCCTCTTTAATGCTGCCCATGACTATGAACACTGGGTCCCATTCAATTCCCACCAAGTTCCCATTCACACTTAGGATGACCAATCTTGACCTAGAAGGGAGAGCAATGACCAGTACTCATGTTATTGAAATGTATAGTGATCTTTAAACAAACAAACAAACAAATGAAAGGGCTGTCTCAACCAGCAAAGAATTGTAGAGGAAGATGTTACATGCCTTTATTTATATTTCACCAGCACCAAAGGAAGGAAAACACCTGAGTCACAGTGTTAGAGCAGCAATAAAACCCCATTGAGGGAAAACTCCTGCTCCAGAAAGTAGAATGTCTGACCTAGGTAGAGACCTAATATTCCAGCTAAACAAGATCAATGACCTGGCTGCGGGGTCACCCCTAGGAAGGTAGGTGCACCTTAAGCCATGCTAAAGAGATGAGTGGAATGACTATTCCTTTAATGAGATACTATACTATTCCATCCCAGAATTCCCATGACCACATGCCACCCACAGCACAGCCTCTAGGTTCGGCTGGGTTTGCCCACCCACCCTTCTGAGTTCTGAGTGAAGACTCAAAAAAGTGCAATGTTTTTCTTTCTCTTTCAGATAATGGCCAGAGTCTATGTTTGTTTTTTCTAGTGCTTTGGGCTTCTTTACTCTTTTTATAGCCTCTATCCCCAAAATGTGGCTACCTGCAGCTGTGCGGTGGACCTCCACACTGATAACTCAAACACCTTGGCTTTTTCCTTCTCTCTGGCATTTTTTTCCTCCTGTGGGCAGCTGCTGAAAGTTACAGCTTGCCTACTCTTTTTATTCTTTAAACATTAATAAAATTGTCCTCAAGCTTCTGTTTGAGTCCATTCATAAATTCTTTTATTAACGAGAATAAGAACCTCAGGAGGGGACCCCGATTTCCCCCATAGCAACAGACGAGTCCAAGGATGTCTGTGTGGGAGACATCCTCAGCCTCATCTGCAAATGCACACTGCTCATTTGGTGTGCTCGGTATACATGGCTTCTGTTTTGAACTTTTATTAAAATTGTAGATTTCTAGAATCAGAGCATAATGAATGAATTACAAATCTATGCACCTCTCAGGCAATTTTAGCAATGATCTGACTTCTAAATGGTGAGTTCTTTACTTCTCATTCCTATATTTGCATATCTGTTCAAATCCAAGTGATTAAAAAGGAGCTGTCAAGGTTGATGGGCCTAAAATTAGCCCTGACTGCTCATCTTCAATGTATACATTAACATAGATGGCTCTGCTTCCTGTTCCTCTCTGAGCCTTCAGGGAAAGAGACTGAAACACATCGACAAAGTGAGATATTAAAAAAAAAAAAAGAAAAAGAAGTATGTTCGAAAAAGAGATTAGCAGTGTGTAAGTCAATCCGCAATGGAAAGCCACTTCACTCCAAAGGGCAGGCAAGCAGCCATCTTTAAATTAAGCAGGTAATCGAATAAACAAACAAACAAACAAACAAGAGATGAAAGTAGAAGCATGGCTTGCAAGGGAGAAGAATTTTATAGGAAGCTGGCAAAAAAATACCAAAATTCAATATATGAAATCATCAAATTCTTATTTAAAAATTTTAAGTGCAGGTAAATTTGTACCAACTCAACTTAAATTGCCCTCCAATAACTTCAGTACCTGAGAAGACAGCAGCGATCGATCACACCAAGAAATAATAGGCTGGTGAGATGGCTCAGCAGGCAAAGATTAGCACCAAGCCCAAAGATCCAAGTCCATCCCAGGGCCTCATATGGTTGAAGTAGAGAACTGACTTCTGGAAGTTGTCCTCTGACCTGGGCACCCATGTGCCACCCTTCAATATAAATGGAACAAAAAAAAATTAAAGAAATATTATAGATGGGTTTTTAATAATTTACTCACTATGACTAATCTTTGAAATTATTAGTATATCCTTGGGTGTGTCTTTAAATATATAAAAGATGTTAGAGTGGCATTGTCTTCAAACAATTCCACACACATTTAGTCCCCAGACAAATGATTATAAAACATGCTTTTAAAGTTCTATTATTCTATTTGAAAAAAAAAGTAACCCTGTACTGAAAGGAATTATGCATTCCTCTTTTTAAAGTCCTGTGAATAAATAACACTGTATAATTAAAAAAATTAAAAACTAATGTTCTGGTACAGTGCCAGAGCAACAGAGATGAAGCTGGGGTGTGAACTGCTCAGCTGCAGGGCTGCTGTGCTGCCCAGCACACAGGTGCAGGAAACCTGGCTATGTGTGTGCCATTCAGTTCTGCCTCTGATAGAAATCAAAGCCAGAAGGATCCAGTTGGGGCTGTGACAGCCATTTAATCAGCCACTGTATGAGAAGCATGACATGCCTATTGACTTTTCCCAGAAGGCCCTGGTTTTGTAAAGAGCCCAGTAAGGCATATCCACTGCACTGTGAGCAAAGGTTAAGCCAGCGACCTTCTCTCTGAGAACCCAGGCTGTTACTGACTCAAGCATCCTTGATGCTCTTTCAGAAGCTGGAGGGTCAGTGGCAGTCACCACAGGCAATAGGAAAGACCTTCACACTATCAGCGTTAGAAGGTAACACAGCCAGGGTTGAAAGCTTTGGGTTGTTAGTTCTGAGCTGCTCAAATGTCCTTTGTAATTAGCAATTAGATCACCTTTGGTCTCAAAAGAATGTGCCTGGGAAAAAAAGCCAGGACACCCTCCAGGCAGATTCTGGACCCCAGGAAACTACTTAGAAGAAATTTAAAACTATCTTGCTTTGATTCATGAGTCTTGATTCCTTTTTTCTTCCTTTGGAGTGATGAATTGTTTTTAAAAAAAGGTGTCCTGATGTCAGGGACACTAGCTCACCAGCCAAGTGTGAGTTTGGTTTCTGGGTGGGAGCTGTTAAATTGTGCCCAGAGCTTGGGGACTATCAGTTAAGGTGTTTTGGCAATTAAGTTATCTGTGGCTTTGCAGAAGGGTCTGTCCACTAAAGACAGATGCTGGGAGGACTCCCCACAGTCTCCATCTGGGCTGTGAAGCACTTGCAAGGTGCTATCCTCTTCTTCCCTGAGACAAGATATCTATCCATGGCCCCACGTCTCTGACGGGTGTGCAGACGAACCAGACAGATTCTCTCTTAAATCACAAGGGGACTGAATCAGTTCAGTCTCTCCTCAGAGACACTTAGCATCCAGGAATTATAAATTATACTACCCCTTGACAGGAAGGTACACACACTCACACAACATAACCAGGTTCCCCCGCAGACATCTCCTCTTGTTGTATGACAAAACAATGTGCTTAAACACTCAACTCAGGGAAGTCAACTGAATATTTAGACCCACTGTTGGACCTGCCACTTCAGTGAATGCTTTATAACACTCCAACTGCTCTCAGGGCTGGAAGCTTAAATGCTCAGGCACGAAGGATTTGGTGGAGAAGGTGAGGGTGGAGATGCAGAAAATGCTGAGAATAGGGTCCCGAATACTAAATACTTTAATGTTATGACACTTAGAAAACTTTCTGTGCACTATGTCATTAAGGCATGCTAATATGTTCTGAAAACTGGAAGTCCCAATTACACAGCCAAGTGGTGATGTGGGAAGGCTCTAGAATCAGGGATGGCTTGGAAGTCTACAAAGGAGCAGTCATAGCAATCCCCACCCCTAATCAATGTTTTCAAATCAGTACCCCATTGTGGGAAACTGTGGGAGTCCAGCTCCTACCTTTCCCACCTTTTCTAGGGTTCTTAGGAGGAGGAGAGGGGGGATAAGAAATTATGAGATAGAAAGAGAGACCTAGCTGATGAGAAGAAAGACAGAAACACAGGATAGCTTCGGGGAGGGCCTGGATCAACACCCAACAGCCTCATCCTCCATTGAAAAGGGCTTTTAATAACATACCAAGGGAAGAGGCAAAAAACCTCCCCCTTTCAAGATCAAAGCACACCACACAGCCAAGTGTAGACCCTTCCAAACACCTGGTAACCACGCCCATGGTCAAATCATCTCCTTATACAGCCCTGCTGGGTAAAGCCAGCTCAGATTCTCTGATCCTGAGTAAGTTCTCACTAGATAGCCTCTGTGGACCACCACACCCCATCCCACACAGCAACCAGGAAATAACTACTAGAGTAAGTAACTCACAGAGTCTGGCTGGTGGGCAAGAGGAAGGGAGGGAGGCAGTCAAAACACTCCTTGCAGATAGGGGGTTGATTAAACTTGGATGTGAGCAGTGGGGCCTGAGTCTGCTTTTCCCTATGTCCTAGTTGCTGTGACAAAAACAGCCTGATCAAAAACAATACAGAGAAGAAAGGGTCAATTTGGTTTACAATTCCATGTTAAAATCCATTATTTAGGGAATATCAAGGCAGAAACTCAAAGCATCACATCTGAAGTCAAGAACAGAGAGAACAAACTCATGAGTGCTTGCTTGCTTGCTCTCAGCTGGCTTGCTCCTCTCTCATACTTCTCAGGACCTCCTGCCTAGGGAATGGTGCCGCCCACAGTGGTCTGGGTCTTCCTACATCCATGAACACTCATGGCAATCCCCACAGACAAGTCCGTAGGCTCACCTAACCTAGATCATCCCTCAGCAAAACTCTCTTCCCAGGTGATGCTAGGTTGTGTCAAGTTCACAAAGTTAGCCACCACAGCCCTCCTCTTCCTCCCTCCCCCATGTAGCAAACAGGCTCTCCTTCCAAACAGGAAGATGAAACTTCCTTCTTTGAAATTTGTGTACATAGTTCTCTGAGTTGAAATTCAGAGATCAATTCAAAAGGTGTCCTGCTTTCTACATATGTGCACACACACACATACTCACATACATATGCACACAAGCACATGTTCTTAGGCATGTTCCCTGCAGCATAACTGAGGCTCATTAAAAAAAAAAAAAAAAAAAAAAAAAAAACTTCTGAATTTTGCACAATCATAGCACCTACTTTTATTTTGAATTATTTATTTTTGTTGTTGTTATTTACTATTATTAGTTAACAGAGAGGAGTCTCCCATGCATGTGGAAGTCAGCGGACAACTTTGGGGAGTAAATCATTTCCTGCTACTGTGGCTCAAGTCAGGAGGCTTCTTCTACCCACTGAGCCATCATTCTGGCCCCTGAATTGCTACTTTTATAGCAAGTGCTCTCCAAACAAACCCAAGGCTTTGTGTCTTTTATTATTATTATTTTTATTTTATTGTATGGATGTTTTGCCTGCATGTATATCTGTGTACTACATGCAGAGGTCAGAAGAGGGCATCGGATCCCCTGGAACTGGAGTCACATATGGTTGTGAACTGCCATGTTCATGCTGAGAATCCAATCCAGGTCCTTGGGAAAAGCAGCCATTGCTCTTAACCACTGACCTACCACTTCAGCCCCCAAGCCCATAACATCCACTCTCTGTTGTGAACCAATAGGATATCTTGCCCTCCGCTCTGCCTGCAATATCCTCAGATGCTTGCCTTAGCTCTTCCAGACAGCTGTCTGACTCCCAGCCCTTCCCACAGAAGCTTGCGTGATTCCGAGTGTTGAGTATATTCTGTTGGTGTCGAATTAGCATGTTTTGGCACAGCAATCTGTGAGAACTGGGATGTGTAGCTGTGAAGATCCCAGGAACTGGTTAAGCCCCAATCTACACATGGATACACTGAAACTTGTTAAACCATGACAGTGACATGCCTTGAAGAAAGAGAAATGGTCCCCAAGGTATTGTGCAGTCGGGGGTGAAGGAGCCTGTCACAAGGGCAAAAGAGAAAAGCCGCTTTCTCCCAGAAACTGCTTCTGGAGTTCACATGCATGGGCCTTGTGAACTGACCACTCACAGTGCCTGGTGGGGCAGCCTGAAATGGGGGAGGGGAGGTGTTCATAGTTTAGAGATTTACTGAGTCCTGTGGTCTCCAGTTAAAGTGACAATAATATGGACTCTACCTGTGTGCAGACTGTGGGAAACCTCCGTGGCAGCAGCCACCAGGGCAGGTGTTCACATATCCCAAGCATATGTGGAAATGTGTGTTGTGCTTTTCTGTCCTTAGTGATAATGTGGGGTCTGGTCTTGAGGACCATCAAGACAGCAGCAGTGAGTTACCCAGAGCTAACACCTCCTGGGTTCCTGGACACATCAGTTGGTGTCCCATTGGGAAGATGGAGACTACTTCAGAGGTCACAAGTCTGACAGACATTAAGTTATGAAACTATATTAAGAGCTGGAGGAGCAAAGGATGATGGTGACGATGTGAGGCGTTGCTAAGGCATTGCTAAGTCTTTGCTGGAGCCAGTTTACCCGGGACCCTGCAGTACTCAAGTCCTGTTTTCCTGAGCAGAGCAGGCTGCCACCCATGCAAGAAGACATCCACTTTCGCCTGCCAACACGGCAGGAGTGGCTGCAGAATCTCCTGTTCCCATGTCCCCTCTGCTGTCTTGAGT
This sequence comes from Peromyscus californicus insignis, assembly GCF_007827085.1. Classification (NCBI taxonomy): domain Eukaryota; kingdom Metazoa; phylum Chordata; class Mammalia; order Rodentia; family Cricetidae; genus Peromyscus; species Peromyscus californicus. The sequence continues at coordinate 67,888,992 of NW_026294562.1, read as the reverse complement.
TGGAGCCCAGTTGCCCTGCCTGGCTAGAGCATGACCAGAAACAAGAGCGTTCTCGCCTGGTGTGAGACCTCAGCTGGTAAAACCTTTGTGGGAGCCCAGCTTCTTCTGAAGGTTTCCACCCCAGCAGAATAAGAACATGTGGAAAGGCCCGACAAGGGCACATGGAGATGTGAGTACTGTGGGCAGCGCCTGGCACCATACTTGGCATGTTTTTAAGAGGTGCCCAGCTCTGATCCACGTGGCAGACCACATCAGTGTCTGCAGAGGCAGACCCAAGCAGGTGAAGGTTGAGTTCTCAGCAGACTTCTGTCGAGGAGAGGAGAAGTTTATTAGTTTATTTTAGTTTGGATGATGGAGATGCTCAGAGGCATTTGTCTGTCTTGCAGAAGACCAAGGCTGAGTTCCTAGCACTACATCCAGCACTCACAACCACCTTGACTTTTGGCCCCAGGAGACCTGATTCCTCTAGCTTCCTCAGGCTCCTGCACGTGCACGCGGACATGTCCACACACAGACACACATAAAAATAAATCTTTAAAATGTTGTAGTTTTACAAAAACTAAATTGAATAATATTTACACACATTTCTCAATGAAGTGACTTTCACAGAAGAAAACCCTCATACCCTTTGCAAAACCTATATTATTCTACAGAGGATTCCCACAACATCGTTTCTATATTATTCTACAGAGGATTCCCACAACATCGTTTCTATATTATTCTACAGAGGATTCCCACAACATCGTTTCTATGCTTCTAACAGACATAACTCAGGGTGTGGTGCATCGTATGGATAGAAAACTAAGACTTGAGAAAGTTCAAGGACTTGGGTATTGCTCAAGCAGCTCAAGTATTGCTCAAGGAGCACCTGCCTGGCATGTAGAAGGTCTGGAGTTTCATCCCCAGCACTACAGAAAAGCCTGATTTTCTGGCAGTGGTGGCACATGGCTGGCACACGCTGTAATGCCAGCATTGGTGAAGAGGATGTTGAATTTAAGGCCAGCCTGGGCTTTAGGACGTGTGTGTGTGTGTGTGTGTGTGTGTGTGTGTGTGTGTGTGTGTGTGTGTGTGTGTGTGGTGTGTGTGTGTGTGTGGAGAGAGAGAGAGAGAGAGAGAGAGAGAGAGAGAGAGAGAGAGAGAGAGAGAGAGAGAGGTGTAGCGTGAATCTTAAAGAGTCTTATTAATAAAAACAAACCCAGAGCCAGGTTTTGGGGTGAACACTGGAAAATCAGGGAAGCAGAACAAGCCACAACTTCCTCACCTTGCCAATTCCTCAGCTGATCCTGTTTCCTCAGACTGGAAGTCTCTGAGTCCTCATCCAAATGGATCTTAGCCAAACTGCTACTCAAAAGCTTAACCAGGCTCTAGTTCCTGGTCCTCACACCTTATATACCTTTCTGCTTCCTGCCATCACTTTCTGGGATTAAAGGCGTTAGCCGCCATGCCTCACTGTTTCCACTGTGGCCTTGAACTCACAGAGATGCGGATGGATCTCTGCTTTTGGAATGCTAAGATTAAAGTGTGTGTGCCACCATTTTCTGGCCTCTATATCTAGTGGCTGTTCTGTTCTCTGACCCCAGATAAGTTTATTAGGATGCACAATGTATTGGGGAACACAATATCACCACACTGAGAGAGGGAGGGAGAGAGATATAGGGGAGACACGCACATTTAAAGTATATGCCTGAGGTAGACAACAATAATGTGGCAGTGGCAGGGTTTTAAAGTGGACCACGCTCTCCGGTCACAGCTCCCACCTTCATGAATGTCTCTGAGGTCCTCAAAGCATCTGCAAACAGAAGCAGCAACAAGCGGGGAAGGGTGCGGTGGCCATCAGCCCTCAGGTGCTAAGAAGGGTGAATGGAGCCTCACGTTCCAACACTGCCTTGTGTGAACTGGCCAACATTGAACCCTATGATCAACTGCTGTTGCTACACTGTCTTAAAAATATCCACACATGTCACGAAAATTAACTTTCAAATTTTAAGAAAAAATACCAAAGAAGACTTCATAACTAAGGAGCCTGTTCTCTCTGTGGGAAATTCTTTACTTTTTATTAGCTAAATCCAGAGAAGAAAGGTTTTATCTTTAAGATAAATTTCACTCAAAGATATCTTTATTGGTGACTATGGATTTTGCATACAACTTTAATAAGGGAGGCATGAAATTTCAGCAATCACTCCCTGTATCTAAGGAGGCTCCTGGAGGAAACAGACTCTGCTCCTTACCACTAGATGGCGCCACAACCACATAATCACAGGCAGGAGTCTCCCTGGAGGAAAGGATTTACCCTCCTGGGCTGAATTGCCTGTGGTCTGGAGGGTAAGGTATGCAGCCTTTCTCCTTCCAAGGCTAGGACTTGGTTTTTCACCCTTTGCTATGAACAAAGCACTTACGTCGTTACTTATGAAAGCTCATGTTTAATTGTATTGAGATAACACTAGCCTCCCGGAAGTAAATTCACACCAATTGGTGCATTGAAGCTGGGAGTGAGGTGGAGGGCTGTGAGCTGACTCCTCTTGCTAGAGGAAAGAGGAAGAAACTGAGGGCCCAAGTTAACCCATCCCAGATCACAGAGGCAGTAGTTAACACAACCTAGATCCCACTTAAGTGAATTGGGTCTTTTGACCACCATCCCTGCTTCCAATCTACTCAGCTGCTGGGAAAGCCTGCCACCTGCGAAGACATAAGATGGCCCTTGTCATCTGGGGCTGTCAGTGTCCCTTGCTGATTCCTAGGCTTGTCATAGCTCTAAACATCTAAGTAAGTCCATCACGCCTAATTAGTAAGTATACACAGGAAAGAAAAATGTGTGCAGGTGACTTACCAACCATATATTCTGACTTTTAAGCAAATTCAAGGCTCTGAACATAAATGGAATGACACACAGTGCACCTAACCATAAGCCACTGCCGTAGAAATGCAGAGAAATGAACCCACCCATAAAAGAAGCCGCAGGTTCCGGGCATGGTTTCAGCCCTGCATGACTACTGGGGTATGGTTTAACATATATGTATATATGCATATATGGCTACAAAAGATTCCTAAGCCTCATTCAGTATCCTGTTAATGTTAACACTAGTCTGGTTATTTAATAAAACAAGAATGAACTATGATGACCTTATTAGGAACCAATATATGCAGCTTCAAGTGTAGAGTAAAAGTTGATTTTTTATTTTTATAGAACTCTAAATGTTTTATTTAAATCAAAAGTATATTAACTTTAGGTTTCTACAAGTGGATTTCTTGCTGGGCAGCAGTGGCACACGCCATTAATCCCAGCACTCGCGAGGCAGAGCCAGGTGGATCTCTGTGAGTTCAAGGCCAGCCTGGTCTACAGAGCGAGATCCAGGATAGGCACCAAAACTACACAGAGAAACCCTGTCTCAAAAAACAAAAAACAAACAAACAAAAATTGATTTCTTAGCTCTGCCTGTGGAAAGGTTTTAAAGCACTTGTTACATCTTCCAAGAAAAATAAGCAACCCCATGCTTATACTTTAGTTTCCTATTAATGCCTCAGGATCACTGGAGAATAGACAGTCAGTTGGTCAGATGGACAGATGGTCAGTGGTCAGACGGTCAGATGGTCAGGGTCAGGAAAGTATATAGCAAGCTGGAACAGCTTGTGCCCCAAACTGAGACGTCCACGGCTGGCAGAGCCCTGCGAAAGGACACAGCACCAATATAAATATCACATAACTGCGATTTATTGAAACATTAAGTATATAAAATTTATAATTCTCTAATGTTATTGACAGGATGAAAGAGGTAGAGCCAATAAATTGAAATTCATATTTAATTATTTGATTAAATGAATACCTTGCTCTTGAAAATTGGTCAACTGAGCATGGTGGTGCTTACCTTTCATCATCCCAGTCCTTGGGAGGCAGAGGCAGTTGAATCTTTGTGCGTTCTAGTCCAGTGTGTTCTATATAACAAGTTCCAGGTCAGCCAATACTACATAGTGAGACCCTGTCTAAATCATCATCATCATCATCATCATCACCATCATCCAATAAAAAGAGTTGAACAATAAAAGCTACTTGGAGTGACTCATGCTGTCATCCTAGGCCTCAGAAATAGAGGCAGAAAGATTGCCAAATTCAAAGCCAGCCTGGGCTACACGGGAAATTTGAGGCCAGCCTGGGCTCCTTAAAAAGATCCTGCCTCAAAAAACATATAATAAAACTAGTCAATAAAGGAAAATAATCATGTGAATAGTCGCCTTTAAAGATATAACTACAGGAATTGCAGTTCAGATGAGTCCAGTGAGACCAGCCGATGGCCAAGTCTGCAGATAATTGTCATGTTTGCTTTACTGATTTTACTTTTTAGACAGAATTGTCAGTTAATGAATGTTGAAAAAAATGACAGAATTAAAATTTCTACTTTATAACTCCCAGTGGGATGTCTGACTCGGGCTGAGACCATCACTCAAATACAAAACCAGCAGCTAGCAGTTCGTGTGGGGAGACCTCCTGAGGCCTGGGATTGTACAAGGCCGTGCACCATCTTGGGACCCGCTGCTGCCACCCCTTCACCTCCATGACCAAGCTCCATGTCAGGAGCAGTGTGGCCTGGTCTCACTGCTTCATGTCCCTCCTTAGGACAATGTGTAAAAACATTTAACCTTAATCTAAAATGAGCTCTGGATCTGGTCAGAAAGACACAAACAGACCACAGGTTAGGTAGGTACACCAAACCCCACTCACCACGGCCCCTTAGTTGAACCTACGTCCACTAGTTTCCCCCAAAACACTAGTTCTCACCACAAGTGAAATAAGAAATGCTAGCTACATGTCCTTGCTGACGTGAATTAGTGAAATTTAACTATAGAAAATCAGCCGAACAGTTTCCCTTAATTTAAGAGAAGTTAATACATAGCCACCGATCTCGCAGCAGATTGACACACCCACCCGCTGTGGTTTATGAAGTACACCGTGACTGTTGTGGAAGGAGCCTCCTCACACTAGGTTCCCAGCCTCTTAAACTGCGGCCTGGGCCTTCCTGTGTGACAGTGAACTTCAGCAGCTTCCCTGCTACCTCTCAGGCTGGCTTTGACAGCCCTGACTTCCAGCATTTGTGGAAGGCAGGAGACTCAGTAACGTGTGACGGTGTCATAAGGAACAGTACCATGGGTTTGATGTGGAACTCTCTCCACACTCAGTGTTCAGCACGTCCCCCCGTATGTGAACATTTATGTAAATGCCTGCAGTGGGAGCTATGGACTGTTCTAGAATACTTAAGGCACAAGTCAAAAACTGGAGCGGGCTCATGCAGACACTGGATTCCGATCTGAAAACATAAATGTTAAAAGTTATTTAGTGATAATTTGAGAATTTTTAAATATTTACTGTTTTATATGATGTTAGGGATTGCAGTTAATTGGCTAGCAGTAATGGTAAGGTTGCGGGTATATAGAACAATATCATTTTGTTTGTTTAATTTTGATGGACACTGAATATTAAAGAATAAAAATAGTGAACAATATTTATGAGTTTGAATTTATTGTTTGGAATTTTTAGAATAAAAGTTAACATATACAAAATGCAAAACAGTCTTGAAATTAGTTAAATGAGACATACTTAAATCCTGGGCAGTGTCTCCCTGGTGAGAGGACATTGGGAGAAAAAAACATACCAGAGGCAAAGTCATTCTTCAGGTTTATATCAAGAATGTATGCGGTAGGGTTAGAGATACGGAGTGCTTGCTTAGCACATGCAAGGCCCTGAGTTCAGTCTCTAGTGATAGATGATAGATATAGATAGACAGATGATAGATAGATAGATAGATAGATAGATAGATAGACAGAGATTAATTGGATGAGAAATGCCCTCCATAGGCTAATGCATTTAAACTCTTGGTTCCCAGTTGGTGGGGCTGTTTGAGGAGGTTGTGGAACCTTTAGGGGGTGCAGCCTTGCTGGAAGAAGTGCCTCAGTGTGTGGTGGTATTGTGCTCCCCAAATTTTGTGCACACTAATAAACTTATCTGGGGTCAGAGAACACAACAGCCACAATATTAAACATAGAGGATAGGCAGTGGTAGCACACGCCTTTAATCCTAGCATTCCAGAGGCAGAGATCTACCTGGATCTCTGTGTGTTCAAGGATACAGCCAAGCATGGTGACTCACGCCTTTAATCCCAGAAAGTAATCCTTTAATCCCAGGGAGTGATGGCAGAAAGCAGAAAGGTATATAAGGCGTGAGGACCAGAAACTAGAAGCTTTTAGCTGGTTAAGCTTTCAGGCTTTGAGCAGCACAGTTCAGCTGAGATCCATTTGGATAAGAACTCAGAGGCTTCCAGTCTGAGGAAACAGGATCAGCTGAGGAACTGGTGAGGCGAGGAAGCTGTGGCTTGTTCTGCTTCTCTGATCTTCAATCATTCACCCCAATATTTTGCTCCAGGTTTGTTTTTATTAATAAGACTTTTTAAGATTCCTGCTACATCAGTGGGGATGTAGAGAGGCTTTGAGAATTCATAGCCTCCGCTATTTCCGGTTCTTGCTCTCTTCTTCCTGTGTGTAGAGAGGTTGAAGTGGTCTCTTAGCTTCCTGCTCTAGCCTCCTGCCACCATGCTTTTCCCACCATTATGAACACACAGTCTTCAAAACCATAAGCCAAAATAAACTATTTATAAGTTGCTTTGGGTTATGACATTCTATCATAACAACAGAATAGCAACTAAGATAAACAGATAAGAGATAAATAGCTTGACATATGACAGGTATATAGAGAGATGATATATAAATAGATTTAGAGATAGATAGATAGGTAGATAGATAGATTGATAGATAGATAGATAGATAGATAGATAGATAGATAGATAGACAGATAGTTGATAGCATATTTGAATGAGAGTTTAACATGTATGAAAAGCCAGATTTTTAACTGAGTGTACTACTTTTGTATCATCATCAATACCTAGAGGAAAGACTTATCTTGGTTTACAGTGTCAGAGGGTTCAATTTATTTTTTGCTTGGCCTCACAAGCTCAGGCAAAATGTTATACATAATGGTGGCGGGAGCATGGGGAGGAAGAGTCTGTTCTTCTCCTGGTGGACAGGAAACAGAGTGAAGACAAAATGAGGCACCCCTCCCCCAAGGAGCTGCTTCCAGAGATTTAATTCCTCCGACTGAATCCCTAATGGCTAAGAAGCCACATAAAAAGGCAGCTGGGGAGCAGGGTTTTTGCCTGGGCCCTGTGGTGAGCTCCCTAAGGGCCATGACCAAGTTTCTATGCTGCATCCCAACTCTGCCCACAGGAGAGGCTAGCCTGGTGAGAGAAGAGGTAAAGTTGCAGCTGTAGGTGTGTGTGCAGCTGCAGGTGTAGGTGCAGCTGCAAGTATGGATGCATCTGCACTGTGTGTGCAGCTGCAGGTGTGTGTGCAGCTGCAGGTGTGGGTGCAGCTGCAAGTGTGTGTGCCGCTGCAGTGTGTGTGTGCAGCTGTAGGTATGGGTGCAGCTGTAGGTATGGGTGCAACTGCAGGTGTGGGTGCAGCTGCAGGTGTGTGCAACTGCAGGTGTGGGTGCAACTGTAGGTGTGTGTGCAGCTGCAAGTGTGGATGCAGCTGCAGTGTGTGTGTGCAGCTGTAGGTATGGGTACAGCTGCTGGTGTGGATGCAGCTGCAGGTGTGGGTGCAGCTGTAGGTATGTGTGCAGCACAGGTGTGTGTGCAGCTATAGGTATGTGTGCAGCTGTAGGTGTGGGTGCAGCTGCAGATGTGGGTGCAGCTGCAGGTATGGGTGCAGTTGCAGGTGTGGGGTGCAACTGTAGGTGTGGGTGCAGCTGCAGGTTGGCTTGATTTGGTGGTGGATGTCTGGAAGACTGTCCACAAGGTGGGAAGCAGGTCACTTCAAAAGGGTCAGAGATTGGAAAAGGGCCCAGGGCTGTTGTTCTACTTAGAGACCCAGCAGAGCATGATCTCAGCCTTGTGAGATTTCTCTTAGACGTATTTTTTTTCTTAAAAAAAAAAATCTCATCAGAGTTCCATCAAAGATGATTCAGGTGTTAAAACATTTTCCCCCAAATAACTGTACTCCATCTACTGACAGTCATTTTGGGGTCCAGGCTGTTGAAATCTCAGAAAGCTATTACAGTAAAGACAGGCTCAGAACTCAGAGAAGAGGGATAGAAATACGACACAAATTGTAATGATTTTTATACAGGAAAATTGCAGGAAGGTTCATTTGATCTGGGGGTCCTAGAGCCCACTGTGTTCAAGAGTTAAAGCCTCAACAGAAAGACACTGTGCAAGAGCATGGAAACAGTTTTGCTGTTCCTTATTCATTTGCATTGCAAGAGATGGTGCGAATGTACTCTTTTTTTTTTTTTTTTTTTTTTTTTTTTTTGGTTTCTTTGAGACAGGGTTTCTCTGTGTAGCTTTGCGCCTTTCCTGGAACTCGCTTTGGAGACCAGGCTGGCCTCGAACTCACAGAGATCCACCTGCCTTTGCCTCCCAAGTGCTGGGATTAAAGGCGTGCGCCACCACCACCCGGCCGCGAATGTACTCTTAAAATTCACTATTGAGTTGATTCTCAGAACTGTGTGTGTTGTTTTTGTCCTGGAGAATGATTTTAATTTTATTTTTAACTTACACACAAAACCAAAGTTGTACATATTACAGGGAACCATGGGATGTTTGAATACATGGATACATTCATTTTAACATGCAATTCCTCAATATTCACCATGGTTTCTTCTTCTTCTGATGATGATGATGATGATGATGATGATGATGAAGAAGAAGAAGAAGAAGAAGAAGAAGAAGAAGAAGAAGAAGAAGAAGAAGAAGAAGAAATTCCAAATCTCTTCTACTCCAGGAAATAGACAGTCCACAACTTCTTTCTGTGATCACCTTACTTATTGTGTCCTAGCACCCAAGTCTTCCTACCCTTATCTATCTGCAATTGCATTTCCATGCTAGACTCCCTGCCTCTGGTTGAGCATCATTCTTCTCTCAACTTCTATGAGGCCAAGAATTCTGTCCCCTATACATGAGTGACATCATTGGCTCGTTTTACTTAACTTAATTACCTCCAATTCTATCCATGTTCTCATAAATAGCATGAGTTCCTTCTTTTATGCCTGTATAGTGTTCCATTGTGTGTACATACCACATCTTATTTGTGGTTGGTTAGACACTGTATTGTTTCCATTTCTTGGCTATTGTGAATAAAGCCACAATAAATACGGGGTGAGGGGGAGTATTTCTTCAGCATCCTGACTTTACTTCTTTTGATCACATAGTGGGAAGATGGCTGGACCATATAGCAGTTCTACTTTTTTTTTTTTTTTTGAGGAGCACCCATACTGTTTTCCAGAATGGCTGTGTTGATGTACACTTTCACCTAGAGTGTGCAAGGGTTCCCTTTTTTTCTACTGCCTCACAACATTAGTTATCTCATTGTGCTTTGATTTACACTACTCTGGTGGTTGATAATGTTGGGTATCTTTTCATATACCTATTATCTTTTTGTGAGCTATCCTTTGAAGGAAGAATTTAGGCATTTGAGTTTATTGTCTGTTTTGGGACTGACTGGGTTATTGTTACTTGCTGTTACATTTAGAGTTCCATGCCTATTCTGGATATCACCCCCTTTCAGATACATAGCTCACAAACACTTTCTCCAGTTCTGTAGTTCAGGATGTCATGCTGCAGAAGCTTTTCAGTTAAATGCAATCCTGTTTGCCTTTCTTTGATTTTTGTTTACTATGCTTTAAGGGAAAACAAAAACAAAAGCCTCCTTCCTGAAGTATTTTGTGTTTTCTTCCACAGTTTCATTGTTCCAGGTCTCACATTTTGATCTTTTTAAAGTTGAGTTTTGTAACTGATGAGAGAGGAGAGTGAAACTTCCTTTTGTGTGTGGATATAAATTTTTCTAGCATCATTTGTTGGAAACGTGGCCTTTTTTCTGATGTATGCTTGTAGAGTCTTTGTGGAAAGCCAGCTGGCTGTAGGTAGTACAGGTGTACTCCACTCTCCAGTTCACTTCACTGATCTACTTACCCATCTTTACACCAGTGACATGTTGTCTGGATGGCTACAGCTTTTTAAACAATATTACAGCCAACTATGGATAAAATAAGGTTTCCCTCTGTGAGGCAAATGTCCTCTTCATTTAACGCCTTGGGTCATCAAAACCCTCTTAAAGACCAGTCATGTTCTTGCCAGACATCTCACAACAGCAAGGGCAGAGAAGGCAGGAGAATTTGTAGAGAGTCACATGACCCACTGGCTGTGGCTGGCTGCAGCTCCCACAGTGGACTCAGGATTATGTGGGTGAAGCAGAGCTGCAGACTCACTCTATGGAGCTCCATCTTGTGTAGATCAGGCTATTAGAAGATGCTTCCTGCCAGGTAGTAATGGCCTTTAATCCCAGCACTTGGGAGGCAGAGGCTGATGGATCTCTGTGAGTTGAGGCTAGCCTTGTCTACAGAGTGAGTTCTAGGACAGCCAGTGCTACACAGAGAAACCCTGCCTTGGGGGGAAAATGTAGAAGATGCTTCCTTTTTTACAGCAAAATTCCTGAGGGTAGAGAAAAAAGTCCCAAACCAGTGGCAAGTTCAGGAAGACAGTAAGTGCCCTTTGCTGGCACTGTGGGGAACACCATCACATTTGCCAAAGGAAAAAAGTTCCCCTCAAAAGGTGGTTACTAAAAGCTCATTGAACCCACAGAGAACATTTTTATAATTTGAACACTTCTTGGAAGTGGCTCAATAGAGAGGCTGGTGGCACTGGCTGCTGTTTAGGGAAATGCAATAAATAGACACACCTTGAGAGGCTAGGGAGGGGAAATTCAGAAAACTTCCCAGCACTGAACCTGTCTCTGCAGGGGTGTGTGTGTGTGTGTGTGTGTGTGTGTGTGTGTGTGTGTGTGTGTGTGTGTGTGTGTGTGTGTGTATGTACATGAGCGTTTGTGAGTTTGGGGGTTTGGGTACTGTCTAAGAGTACTTGTTCCCCCACCAGCCTTCTGGGGAATGAAGAATGGAGGCAGGGCCACAGTCTGGCTAGAGAGCCCACATCATAAGTCAGTTCCAGGCTGCCTCTTCCCAAAGGCTCCAGAGTGCTGAGGTCAAATATGCCCTGGATGGAGTCTCACTGCCTCCTGCTCAGGCCAAACTGCCCACTGATTGGTTGTGTTACACGATTTCTGTTTGTTATTACAGCACAGACTTCCTTCATTCTAAGACCAGGTTAGACCACTGGCCCAACCAGCAGGTACCTCCTCAGCCAAAAGCCAGGGCCGATTGGACTTTTCCTTTCATTAACCAATGTAATATTAAGTTGCTGTAGTAATCAGGAAGGGTCCCTAGGTCAGCCCAATTTCAACAAATTCGTCTCTAACACTGGAGACAATGATTTGGCGGGGGAGGGAGCCCACCCATTTATTTCTTCTAGGGCAGAAATTTTGACTCTCCAGTCAGCTGACCTCAGTAAAAGATTCTGACACGCCGCAGCCAGAACTGTACCACTCTGTGCCACAGCCATGACCTTATTTGTTGCTAAGCCTCCAAGGTGCCTCAGGCAAACGCATCTGGAGAACTAGGCATGCTGCTGGTTAGCCGGGATCTGGAGCAGACAGGGAAGCCCAGAGCCTCACAGCTAGGAAAGCCTGTACTGTCTGTCCTTCAGCAGCAAAACGGAGGGAGGGAGGGAGGGATAGCGTCTGGCCCACCGCAGACATCAGCGGTTGTTGTTGTTTTAGGTTCTTCCGGGAGTGCCCAGGAAGGCCTTCACTGCTGACTCTTGGTCCCCCAGTCTACCTGGCAAACAAGTCAAGCAGGGCCCCAGACTCTTCCAGCATCTGAAAAGCAAGTTTCCTTGGGCAGACTTCTAAGATTTCCAGCTCAGCATACAGATCCACACAAGGATCTGGTGGCTTTCAAGCACAGCAGCCCGCTGCCTTCTGGCGTTCATGGTCCCCAGTCTCCAGACAACTTTCTTTCCAATATCTATATCTTTTCTTAAGGCCCTGTCTGTATCACACCTAAGATCCTCACTGGGAACTTATCCGCATGACAATTGCTCTCAATTCCCGGCCTGAGATAAGGCTGAGTTAAGGCCCCAGACACACAAAAGGACCAATGCCTGGAGCAGAGAGCTCCCTGGCCTAACCTTAGGAGCTGAAATCTGAAAAACCCTGGGTCCTCGTCCTTGGGACCACTGCAGGCCACGAAGGACTCTGAACTCAAAAGGACCTAGGTACCCTGGGAGAGTTACCGGGACTGCATGTCTAGGTGTCCCAGGGAGGGGTGGAAAACTGACCCGAGGGCGGAGACATGGGCTTCACTCCTCCAAGGCCAGCAGGGGAGGAGACTCACCACCTTTGATACTCTCCTCCAGTGCTCCCCACGCCCCAATGGCATTTAAAGGGCCTAGGGCAGGAGGGTGGGGGCAGCCTCGCTGGATGAATGGAGCGCCCATGAGCTTCGGTGCGGAGCCACCTGCACCGGCCCAGGCCGGAGAACTGGACATGGCTGGGTTCTGCGATGGCCTGGGTTCCTGCTCGGTCCCGCACGGCCTGACTCGGGCAGTCGCTCATTCCCCGAGCTACGGTCGAGCGGATCTGGGCTCTGGTCGGCGCCTGTGGGTGAACTCTGCTTCGCTCAGCCCCGCGTCCTATGCGGCGGGACCGGGACCGGCTCCATCCTACTCTGCAGCAGCCCTCGCTGCCCCGGGCTCGCTCCTTGGCGCTGCAGGCGGCCTGGCGCGCGCCGATCTCGCATGGCTGAGTCTGTCGGGTCAGCAGGAGCTGCTGAGGCTGGTACGGCCACCCTATTCCTACTCTGCGCTCATCGCCATGGCCATCCAGAGCGCGCCGCTGCGCAAGCTGACGCTCAGCCAGATCTACCAGTACGTGGCCAGCAACTTCCCCTTCTACAAGCGCAGCAAGGCGGGCTGGCAGAACTCCATCCGCCACAACCTGTCGCTCAATGACTGCTTCAAGAAGGTGCCCCGAGATGAGAACGACCCAGGTAACTGGCAGCACGCGCGCCCCGTCCAGGACCCGTGATCCAGGCGTCTGGTGGGGTGGCTGGGGTGGAAGCGACTGGGTGAACTGGGGAGAGATGTCTTAGGCCTAAGCTTCCAGTCCAGCGCTCCCAGGGCTCTGCGCTTTTGCTTGAAGCCTAGAAAGCTAGCCGACTGGGTGACCTGGGGAGTTTAACATCTCTGGGCCTCGACACACCTCCCTGTAAAATGGGAGAAATAGTGCCTACATTTTACAACCCTGGGGTGAGTTGGAGGAGGGTGGTGATGCGCTTCTGGAAAGCGTTGGATCCTTCACAGAGGTCAGGTGTGGTCAGCTCTGCTCCACCGGCTGAGCCCAGACCGTTCAGATTCTCTTGGGTCATCTCTCCAACCTCCATCTTGATGCACTTGGGTATTCCCTCAAGGGTCCATGCCTGGGTCTTTCTGGAGCACCCAAATTCTTGCAGTAATGACTGTGGAGGCCCATTCCCGACACAAAGTGCCACCTCAAGGCTTGGGATGAGGAGGGTTCAGGACTATCTCCAGGGGCCAATGGGGTCAACACGGGCTTTCTGAACCGCCCTTCTCCACAGGTAAAGGCAATTACTGGACGCTGGACCCAAACTGTGAGAAGATGTTTGACAATGGGAACTTCCGAAGGAAGAGGAGGCGGAGAGGAGAGACCAGTGTGGCCACTGTGCCTGGAGCTAGCAGCTCAGAGGGAGCTACCCTGGATCCCCGTGGCGCAGCTTCCCAAGACACGCAGACCTCGCGATCCCCGCCTATGCCTGAGGCTGCCCCCTGCCTCTCGGGCTTCTCCACCGCCATGGGTGCCCTGGCTGGCGGCTTAGGCACCCTCCCTGAGGGCCTGGTCCGTGACTTTTCTTCCCGAAGGCCACCAACCGCGGCTGCCCACAGTCCTCAGACCCCTAACACCGCCCCGGGCTTTGCCGCTGGCCATCAGACGATGGCTACTGGCGTTAGGGTGGGTCATCTTGTCTACAGTCGGGAAGGGACTGAAGTTTGAAGGAACGCTGGAGACTGGCCAGGTGCTCTGTTCCAACACAAAGCTGAGTCCCTGAATCCATCCTTCCTGGGGGCGCCATGGGTGCTGCACAGGGGCAGAACTGAGGCAGGTGCAGCTTGCTGTGAACCTCTCACCCAGGGGAAGATCCGCTCTCGGGCTTCCGGGGCTCTGCCTGGAGATCCAGTCCTGGGCTCTATGACAGAGCGCCCAGAGAGAGGTCTGAAAACCTTAAAGGGGTGACAGGTTGGAACTCTGCTCCAGCCTTTCATAATGAAGCCAGAGAGATGTCTTGGAGCTGGTCAGAGGAGGGGAGGAAGCAAGGATGAAAGAGAATCCAGAGGGCCATCTGTGACTGGCTTCCATCTCTGGCCCACCTGTTTTAGGGCAGCTAGAGAATGGGGTGGGGTGCAGTAGCCCCGAGATGAGGCTGCAAGTTGAGGGGAGTCAGGACTTTGGGCTTAGGGTACATAGAAAGAGGGACTTTCCAAATTTGGGAGACTGGGAAAAGCTGTTTCAGCAGGAAGGAGTCCCTGGGGACACCAGCTCTGTCCCCTGATACTCTGCTCCTGGCATTATTAGGGCCCCTGTTATCGAAGCTCACTGTCCCCAGACCACAGGACCCATGCCTGGCAGCTAGGAATCGGTGGACAGCTTTGGGTTTGCCTTATCACCACACACACTCACTAAGACTCACCTGAGGCAGGTGGGTGGCCACACCTGTTTTGGTTTCTCTCTGTTCCTGCCTCCTCCCCTCCTGGGGCTGTCCCCAGGCAAGCAGGATCCTGAGAACTACCTCCCTTGTGAACTGAACTCCCTGGCCTCAGTCCTACTTATATTTACAGTGACTGGACAAGGTGCTCAGAATCATTAAGAAATGGAATTTGGACCTCTGTGCTTTCTGGAGATCCCTGAGGTCCCAGCTAGCCGTCATGAGTCTTTGTGTTATCTGGCATTCTCTGGGGACATGGACACGGGAGGCAGGGGGTACACACACACACACACACACACACTCACACACACACACACACACACACACACACCACTCCAGGACCGTTAGGAGAGGTTCTTTCCCTGGAAGACAGCAATTGGGAACTCTTAACCTAGATCAAGCTAGCCCTTTAGTGAGTCCAGCCCCACATGCACCAACATGACTGGTTTGCCTGGGTTCTCCTCAAATCTGCCTGCTGGGCCAAGGCTGCCACTGCTCTGCAAATGAGAGCAGTGGTCTTCTGAATCTGCAAAGAGCCTGGTGGGGATGGAGTGGGGAGCAGGAGCCCTGGCTCTTGGTTGCTGGGTTCTCTTCCTACCTGTGTGCTCTGTGGTATCTCAGTTGCTGCCATGAGAAGGTGATCTGTGTGCTAGCTGGGTGGCCATGGCATTGCTCAACCAAGCTTAGAGCCAACCCATACTTTCTCTCCAAATGTAATGCAATTTTTAAAATTCAGGGAAAAAATAAATTATTTAGAATATAAATGAAAGGGTCATGGGTCTTTGGGTCTATTTAATAGAATAACATGCTAAAAAAAAGAGTGTGTGTTATTCAGTACAGGAACCCCAAGCAACCTATCACCAGCACCCCACTGGGTTTGTCAGAAAATTGGGAAGAAAAGATTTTAAATAGCTGTGACAACAAGAAGTACATTGCAACTTGACAATCAGCAGGGCTTCCACAAAATTGTGTGCCATATACACGCTGCTGAGGGACATCATGGCTGTGTGACAGCTGCCAGTCATGGAAGTTGTGTTTATTTTTGCTTCTGATACTGGATTTTTTATTAAAATTGAGAAAGGGAAAACTATTTTTCAATGTTTTGTTTGCCTGAAAGTCAGTTTTGGTTGTTTAAAGACGGTTTGGCCATTTGAAGCTATATAGGCACTAATAAGTAACGAATGGTATATCAAACAGATGAGCTCTCTTTGATGAAAACATAATTAAAAATATTCCAGTAGGGTATGGTTGCAATGAATGTAATTCAGACATTTAGGAGGCAGAGACAGAAAATCAGGTTTTAAGGCCAGCCTTAGCTACATGGTGAGGCCGAGGTAAGCTGGGGCCACATCAGACCCTGTGACAAAGGACTCTCTCTCTCTCTCTCTCTCTCTCTCTCTCTCTCTCTCTCTCTCACACACACACACACACACACACACACACACACACACACACACACACAACCAGCCATGCACGATATTTGGAAAGTAATAATGTCAAAATTCCAACAGAACCTGTCCTTTCTGCAAGGCAGTCCGTGTGGGGGAGTCATACCAAAATGCAGTTGACAGCTGTTGGTGCAGCCAGCTTCAGAGACATCACAAACGAGTGTCTTCCTAGAGGGAAGAGTCTGCTGATAGTAAAACAAGTCACCAAACAAAGCAGACTGGGTGAACTTGACCTTCTCTCTCAAACCACATGTGGATAGACCAGGGTGTCACTGGCAAGGTGAAGAAGATGCTGCTAAGGACCCCATCATGGTACTTAAGCCCCAGTTTCCTCCCATTCCCTCTAATTATTGCCTTTGAAGTTGTGAAACTTACAGAAAATGCCAAATGATTAAGGTAAGTGTGAGCCTACAGCACAGACGCCATGAGCTCTTGGTGGGGTCCTGCTGGACACCCAGCTCCTCATATGAGTAGATAACTGAATGGAGCTGAGCATTTCAGATATGGAAACAAGTTCCAAACGTCAGAGGGACACATTCAAATGCCAATTCAGAATGCCCATACATCGGGTGATTCAGAGTTCTGACCATTGTCAATTAAGTCATAGTAATCTATGGGTTTTAAAACCCAAAGAGCATACTGACAGCATGAGTCTTAATCTCCCTGGATATGAACTGGTCACTGAGTGAGGAAGAATCCCCAGGATAGAAAGGATATTTCCAGTGAAGACCTTGATGTTCCTTTAACACGATTGTGAAAGTGTAGAAGTATTTGAATCGTGAATCCTGGACTTCAAGGCATGAGCTCTAATCTTGTGTGTTGATTAAACACCAAGTGTGTTTATGATGATCACAATCTTTTGTCTTGGGTCTTTCTGTCTTCCTTTTTTGAAACAAGGTCTTTCTGAGTAGCCCAGACTGTGCTGGAATTTGCCATCCTCTTGTCTGAATGCTGGATTACAGCCACGCACCACCTTGCCCAGTTCTTCCAATCTTTCATTTCTTTAAGGGTGTCCTCTGCAGTCTGTGTCATCTGTCACTTGTGGATTGGCAACAGTGATTAGCAGAACTCTTCAACAAGACAGAGTCAGGAGTTTTCCCTCAACTAGAGAACTTACACCTGTACAAATGCGTGCACGCGCGCACACACACACACACACACACACACACACACACACACACACACACACACTACAGAGTACTGCCCCAGCCAGAATCCTCAAGTGAAAATTCAGACATTACAGCAACTATTATGATGATGAAAGTATGATGTCTTCAACGACTACCCAAGAAGATCATGCTTGCATTCAGGACTGGGCCAAGTGGGTGAAAATTACAGAAATGTTATAGAATATAACAGAAGTTGAGTCTAATAAAATGTGATTTGCTGGAGATGCTGTGAATGTGTTGCTCTGATTGATTGATAAATAAAACGCTGATTGGTCATTAGCCAGGCAGGAAGTATAGGCAGGGCAAAGAGAGGAGAATTCTGGGAAGTGGAAGGCTGAGTCAGGAGATGCTGCCAGCCACAGGCACCATGAAAATTAAGATGTGAAGGCAGAACTGGGAAAAGGTACCAAGTCACATGGCTAAACATAAATAAGAATTATGGGTTAATTTAAGATATAAGAACTAGATAACAAGAAGCCTGAGCCATTAGGCCCAACAGTTTAAATAATATAAGTGTCTGTGTGTTTATTTGGGTCCAAGCAGCTGGCCACAGAGCCGCAGGAGCTGAACAGAACCAGAAAAACTTCAGCTACAGTGATTCAGTCAGTAAATCTTTTTGGAAGACCAGTTATGAATCCATCTTTGTCAATCCAGCAGAAAATGGTGCATGTTGGTTGTTGTCTACAAGAGCCTCCTCCTCCTGGTTGGAACAAAGATGAAGAGCTGCCACAGGACAGGCTGAATGGAGGCTATTTGGCTCCAAAATGGTTACTTTAGATATGCAAGCCCACATACCATATTGCCATATTGTACCTGTTAAATGGACCTGGATATGTTCCACACCCTGCTTGCTCTCCCTAACCTCCATGTGGTTTAGATATGGGCATTTGTGTACCCTGGCTGGAGTGGGTCTAGTTTGTTCCCTTCTCCACAGAAGCATGTGGTAAGTTTAACCTAAGGCCTGTCCTCATGTCAGGCAACCTGTCATCTGGTGGGGACTGGAGCTGAGCTTTCTAGGGCTTCTGGGTAACATCCATAAGCTGAAATGCTGAGAATCCTTTGAGTCCTGACATGCTGAGCAGCATCACTCAAGGCTATGCCCTCTGTCTTACAAGAAGCTACTTTTATTGGCCTGCTTTATTAGTGTTGAACACAGACAACTGGAAATATCTTTGCCCTTTCTCTCCAGGAATGCTATACTAAAACAGACCTTCACACAGAGAGACTCAGATCCCTGCCTCAACACTGAACAAATGAAGTCTATGCATTTGCCCTCAAGAGTTGAGAGACCCATATCTGTCTATTCATCTGTCAGACACACTGACATCAAGGTGGAGTGTTCCTGTGTTTAAAGTACATTGTTTCCATACATTCTCACATCTCAGCCAGGCAGTAAGTTTGTTCCCATTATCCTGAATCAGCAACTTGAGGTGAGGTGACTGGTGTCTTGGGGTCACAGCTAATACTAAGCTAAGTCAGAAGGAACCTAGCTTCTCTGAACCCAAATTCCCTGTCTCTACTTTATCCCTCCCTTCTCTAGAGTCTTTCCCCACCCCCCACCCCCCACCCCGAGTCCAAGTGTGGTGATATTTTATTTGTGCTTTAATAAATAAAGTTTGCCTGGAGATCAGAAGAAAAAGGCCAGCCATTTTAAGTAAACAAAGAAGTCAGGCAGCGGTAGCACACACCCTTCATCCTATCACTTAGCAGGCAGGATCTCTGTGTACTCAAGGCCACACTGGAAACAGAGCCAAGCATGGTGACACACGCCTTTAATCCCAGTACCAACCATAGAGGTCTGGAGATCTGTACAGACAGACAGAAAGTGACAGAGCTGGGCAGGAAGAGGAAGTGATGTAGCTGGGCTAAGAGAGCCAATGAGAGAACAGAACAGAAAAGGCATATAAACCTGAGTATACAGGAAGAAGGTCTCTTTGGAAGCTGCAGAGTTGGTGAGGTAAGGTTGGCTGGTGGCTTTCCCTATTTCCCTGATCTCTCTAAGACTTTCAATCCTATATTTGGCGCCGTATTTTTTATTTAATAAGACCATTTAGAAATTCATCTACATCCAAGTCAGCAACATCTCCAGTGCTCCGGCACCTTAGGCAGTTGGTGATTGTTGAATGAATGAATGAATGAATGAATGAATGAATGAATGAATGGTGAGCACCCTTGTACCCTATACTTTCCATACACTCTTCCATCCCAAACTCAGCCCCTCCAAGTATTCTGTGACAAGGTGGAGTCCCTTCACAGAGGATTATCCTTCTACTGAACTTCAGTGACAGAGATGTGAACGAGGACCCGGCCTCAGAATGCCCTGCAGCTGAACACTATATGTTAGGGTTTGGGTGCCACTCTCAGGCACGGGTCTGGGATGTGATATAGAGCTGGGGCATATGAAATTCAAAGCTGAAGTTGACAACAAGGCCAATACAGTTTGGTCAGCTTTCGTGTGCTCCACTGCAAACATGAAAGCAGCTATCCACAAGGGTATCTGTTCTGTCATGGGGTACTCAGGCTTTCACCCCTGCAGTCTCACCTTGGTGAGTGGCTAGATGTGCATCCCTTCCCTTTGAGGTATTTTCCACGCCCCCTCATCCTCCTCATGCCTCTGATCCCACTCTCCTCACCCAAGACGACAGGACCAGTCTTAGCTTCCAAGCAAGCGTCAAGGACTTGAAGACACTACTGGATCCCACTGCTGACCTCCTTTCACAGGCTCTGGGCTTGACTCCAATACAGGATGAGACACACATAGAATGCATGTGTGAAAGCTCAGTTGTATGCCCTCTGGAAGTGCCGGGCCGCTTACTTTGTCCCCAAGCCTTTAATGGTTACCTAATCCATCACCCACACCCAGCCCCTCACTCCTGCATGCACCAGTGGCTGGGAGCTGCCCGAGGCACTTATTAGTGTCAACACCTGAGCCCAGCATCCTGGACCTTTGACTGAAACTCACCTGCCCAGGCTGAGACCACTTTACCACAAGGAGCCTAAGGGCAGGTCACAAGGGAAGATGGACTCAGGAGTCAGTAGGATGACTACTTTAATGAGAGGTTTCAGTTTCAGGAGTCCTGAAAATCACATTCCTTTGTATACATTCTTTTATCTGATTTCTTAAGTTTTAAGTTTAGGATGAAAAGAAGGTGTGTTATGAATTGTGTATTTTAACTGGAGGAAATAAAAAGCTGTTTTAACAATAACACAAAGGAAAAAAAATCTCAAAAGAAAGACCAAAGGGGGGGGAAAAAAGAAAGAAAAGAAAAATAAATAAATAAATAAATTTTGGCTGCTCTTTTTGCTCTTTTACTTAATTTTTTTCCTTTAGTGCCCTGGCTAATATGTTTAGTACATGAGAAAAAACTTGAACCAATGTTATGTCTTCCTAACAAAATGAGTTTCCTCTTCCTTGCAGGAGCGTTTCCATTGTGGGGCTTCAAATGTGTGAGTCTGTTAGCACATACAACACTCTGTGTGCCTTCTTCTCAGGAAGAAAATGAAAATGAGATTTACAGCAGGAGAGAACCACGGATTTTCAGGTAACAAGGACTATGGATGCTTCCACACTCCTACCTGTTGAGAGGGAGCCCGCTCTTGAGCTCCGATTTCACAAGGGCTCATCCACACAGCAAACTCAGCACCTCATTGACAGCCTAATGGGGAGTCCACAGTGAAAATCGAGTTCTCCTATGCCTGAGGTCAGAATGATGAGTCCTGGCTGCGTTGTCCCATCCTGTTCCCCCACCCAGCAGGCCAATCATGGCACTGTGGTGCTGTGGGATGTTCTGTATGTCAAATATGTTGCTCTGATTGGTTAGTAAATAAAACACTGATTGGCCAGTAGCCAGGCAGGAAGGATAGGCGGGATAAGAAGAGAAGAGAATTCTGGGAAGTGGAAGGCTGAGTCAGAGAGACACTGCCAGCCGCCACCATGACAAGCCGCATGTGAAGATGCCGGTAAGCCACGAGCCATGTGGCAAGGTATAGATTTATGGAAATGGATTAATTTAAGCTGTAAGAACAGTTAGCAAGAAGCCTGCCACGGCCATACAGTTTGTAACCAATATAAGTCTCTGTGTTTACTTGGTTGGGTCTGACGGCTGTGGGACTGGCGGATGAGAGAGATTTGTCCTGACTGTGGGCCAGACAGGAAAACTCTAGCTACACTGTGGACCTTAAAAAGGGAGGTGTCCGGTGCAATGTGAGTGTGTCACATGCTTGGTAGGCATTCTTGTGAAAAAAGACTGAGAGAGTCCTCCCAAGCCTTCCTGCCTGTTCAGAGGCACAGTTTAGAGCCGGGACCTTGTACCCAGGCACATAGATCATGCCACTGGGAGGCATTAGCCAGGACTGTGTGATGTCAGAGAGACAACAAACACCACACAGGGTGTATAGGAGCAGTAGCTTCGTGATAACTGTACACCATAGTAATGAGTGAGTGCTACCAGCTCAGCCTTAAAAATGGCAAAGCTGTGGTTCACAGAAATTTGCTCACTCACCTGAGGACAGAGGTACCAAAAATTTTAAAAATAATTTATTTTTATTTTATGTGTATTGGTGTTTTGCCTGCATGTATGTCTGTGTGGGAATGCCAGATATCCCAGAACTGGAGTTGCAGGCAGTGTGAGCTGCCGTGTGGGTGCTGGAGATTGAACCTGGGTCCTCTGGAAGAGCAGTCAATGCTTTTAACCACTGAACCATCTCTCCAGCCCCCAGGTGTACCAAAATTTAAAGCCACCTTTGTCTTGCCCAAAGTCCATTGCCTCTCCCACCCCCACCCCCCCAAACCCTGCCTCCGCTGTCTGGATTACCTTTCTAGATCATAAGTGGAAGTCGTCAGGAAAAACTATATGCTTGGATCTACTAAAACTTTACTGAAGAGAATTTAGTCTAGTGTGAGGAGTCTTACAAAGACCAGCTATGATATGAGACTATGAGTACTTTATACTGGAGTAGACACAGAACAATCTAGTAAGTTTGAATTGAAATATAAATATGGTTAAATTTGGTATATATATATATATATATATATATATATATATATAAAACTATAATTTAGGGGCTGGAGAGATGGCTCAGCAGTGAAGAGTACTTGTTGTTCTTGTAGAGGACCCCAGTTCGTTTCCTAGCATCAGAAGAAGCCAATGTCAATGCCCTCTTCCGACCTCCATGGGCACCAGACACACAAAGAGTTCACATATATACATGCAGGCAAAACACTTATACACATAAGATAAATAAATCCTTTAAAAAATAAGTCTAATTTAGTAAGTGGAATTTTAGAATTGAAACAAGACCATTACATAAATACAGTCTATAGTTTCCAATCAGAATTGAGGAAATCAAAAACAAAAATGAAAAAAATGCATCTGGATCTAAGATCATTTCTCCAGCTTACCACTGACTGATGTATGGCTCATGAACTAAGGGTTGTTTTCATGTTGCTTAACAGCTGGGGAAACCCAAATGAAGAAGACTATTTTGTGACATAAAATTCAAATTTTAGTACCCATAAATGGAGTTTCACTGAGAGTCAACTTGCTCGATTGTTGAGCTATGAATTCAATGCACTCAGCGGACAGGTTGGAGGAGCTGGACCAAACCAGTGTGGCTTTTCCGTGGCTACATGTGGTGACATATTGTGTATCAAATAAAGCTCACCTGAAGATCAGAGGACAGAATAAGCCACTAGATTAAACATAGAAGCCAGGCAATGGTGGCACACACCTTTAATCTTAGCACTGTGGAGGCAGAGATTGGTCTGGATCTCTATGAGTTCAAAGCCACCCTAGACTACATGAGATTGTCTCAGTCTAGGACAGAAACAGAGCCAGACAGTGGTGGCACACATCTTTAAGCCTAGCACTTGAGATCTCATGCCTTTGCTTGGGAAGTCACATGCCTTTAATCCCAGCACTAAGAAGGAAATGATATGATGGGCAGAGAAAGGTATATAAGGCTGAGGAGACAGGAACTAAAGCCTTTTCAGCTGAGGAAGCTCATTCAGCTAGGGGCTATCAGCTGAGCTCTTTCAGACTGAGGAGTTGGTGAGGTAAGAGGTGGTGGCTGTGGATTTCTCTGCCTCTCTGATCTTTCAGTTTTCACCCTAGTATCTGGTTCCAGGTTTTTTATTAAAAGACCTTTAGAAATTGGAGCAACAGCTCCACACTGAAAACTGGGAAGGGAGTAGGACTCGTATATTCCAGGATCAGCAGGGCCACATGCACAGATGTGTCATATCTGTTTTTATATAACCCAAATAAATCCCACATGTCAAAGAGAAGAAGGAAAATAAACTTCAAATTTGTAATTCACAGACCTTTTTCATTGTAGAAAATAATGGGTTTTATTCTGGCACATCCAGGTATGGATATAATGTGCTTTTTGCATAGTTAGCCGTTGCTTTCTCTTGTACATTTTTAAGACACAGTAGCTCATGCTGTGTCATGGGAGTCATGATGGAGAAAAGACACTCAGCACAACAGAGTGTCTCCATAAGGGCACAAAACTGAAAACAAAGCTGTTTTCCAAGTTGTTTCCAAGCGGCTCCCTTGTTAGCAAAGGCCATTTACTAATTAAGTCAGGTATGACTGCAGGAGTCAAAGAATTGTTGCCAGAAAGAGCCCAGAGAAAACAAACTTCCTTAAGATAATAAACCTCTTGTCTTCACTTTTGTTCTTATAATTACATGTGATTAGTTGTTATTTCCTTTTTAAACAGGCTCTCACTACATAGCCCAGGCTGGCCTTGAGCTTATGGCATGTCCCCTGCCTCAGACTCTCAAGTGCTGAGATTAGAAGTGTGTACCACCATGACACGTTATTTCGTGTTACAATTTTAACATCATCAACAACAAAAACAAATAAGGAAAAATCTGCTGAGGAAATTTGTCTCTCTGTTGCCAAATGGGCAGCACAAGGCACTACTGCCTTTGTGTTTTGGCTCCCAAAGCCTTACATGTTCACCAGACACTACCAGATGTTACCAGAATAAAATTGTCAATCTCTGACCTGGTGGGTTATAGAAAAGGAGAGGGATGGAGAGTGTTTAAGAGCAACCACAGAGTAAGATGGAGAAAGAAACCCAAACATACAGCAGTAATGATAATAAATGGGAACAGATATACTTTTTAAAAGCCAGAGGATCTGATGCATGTATTTTTCATCTAGTAAGCTGCCAACAAGAAATATGCATGGAATAAAACCTCAAAGAAAATTGAAAGGCACAGAAAAAGACCTAGCAGGCACATTTTAACCATTTGGAAAGCTATAGCAATATTAACTTGAAAATAGAATTCAGTACAGGGCATGTTAATGTGGTGAAGAGAGAGGCCAACAATGATAAAATATGGTTGACTCACAGGAAAGCACAACAGTTCTCAAAGAATGTGAAAAAGCTGAGAGAAGAAAATGAAATTAGTAAATCCATGGAGCAGGCAATTTGAACCCGTTTTTATCTATCTAGTGGATCAAACACATGAAAAGAAGAAAGATTGATAAGGTATCTTTTTGTAAAAAATGACCTTTTAATTCTCTGTGTGAGTTCTTTTTTGGGAGGGGGCTTGGGTTTTTCCCCCAGCATGTACATGTTTATACCACAGAACTGATGCCAGGTCCTCCGTAAAATTCGCCAGTGCTCTTAACCTCTGAGCCGTCTCTTCAGCTCCATAAGATTCCAGACTAAGGAGAAGCTGGGTATGGAGGGACACACTTTTAATCCCCACACTGGGGAGGCTGAGGTAGGAGAAACCTGACTTTGAAGACAACCTGGACTATACAAAAACTCGATCTCAAAGCAAGGAAGGAAGGAAAGAGAAAGGATAAAGGGAGGGAGGGAGAAGGAAAAGAATGGCAAGGAAGAAAAAACACAGGAAGAGACTAATAAAGCAGAGATCGATAGAGATGATCCACAAAGCCAAGCGCTGGCCTTGAAAAATGAAGAGGACGGGAGGATCAGCAGCACAGATGGGAAAGGCAAAAGTCATCAGCAGATGGTGGTAGGAATGATGGGCGCCCGCAGCCATTCCTCCGTGGTACCTTCTCTTTGTCCACTCATCTTTCAGTGAACACTTAGGGAGAACCAGGCAGTTTTAACAGATGGGAGGTGAGGTGTGTCGTGGGGCTAGAGGATGGAAGAAGAAGAGAAGGAGGAGAAGGTCAAAGTTAGTTTTCACTTTTGCTTGGTGTTTTGTAGGATGGATGGTGATGCAAGGCAAAGTCACAACAGGGGACAAGAGAGGAGATAGAGAAAGTCCCCAAGAGGGCAGCAGGCTGCTCAGTGCAGGGCAAAGGCATTGGCCTGGAAGAGAAGGCCACCCTCTCCTTTTAAACTAGAGGGAAGGTGCTAGGAATGGCCGTGGTTGCTCCCTTAAGAGAGAGTGGAGGGGTCCTCACACCAGTCTCTGCTTTCTCTAAGAAGCAGAAGGTGAAGTTAGGACTGGGAGATTGCTCAGTGAGCAAGAGAACTGACGGTAGAAACAAGAAGACCTGAGTTCAAATCCTCAACACCCACACAGAGCCAGGCATAACCATGTGTGCCCATCATCTGAACGTTGTGGAGCCAAGACAGGTAGATTCTGGGAGTTCGATGGCCAGCCAGCCTAGCCAAAACAGTGAGCTCTAGGTTTGCAGCAAGATCCTGTCTCAAAAAATAAGGTGGGAAGTGATGAAAGGGGACACATATGTGCGTACACCACACACTAAAATCAACTAATCAGTAAATTAGTTTTTAGAAGTGAAGTTATCTTTTGAGAAGTAGGAGGGAGTAATGAAGAAATTGGGTAACGAGAAATGCCTTAAGGTTGGTGCACATGAGTGGCAGATAGCAAAAGGAAGAACTGAATGTCCCTAAAAGCATTATTAAGGCCGCCTAAAATCTATGTTGAATATGTTCAAATACTTGCTCCCAACTCTAAGTTATAGCAGACATTGTGGTGGTTTAAAACAACTTAAAATTTCAAGCATCTTAGAGCTAGAAAGCCTTTTTGAGGCATGACTCCATTCAAATGCACTGCACTTATGTGCTCACTTTGACTCCTGTGCAGACATTAATAATCAATCACCAGATTGTTGCCTACTCTATCTTCACTCAACTTCAGAACCTTCCTCATTATTGCCCTTAAAGGAACTATTACATATTTATCAGAGTTGTAAGATTAAATCTGTTTTCAGCCATGAAAGTATAATTGAAAACCAAAAGAAGTCAGGTTGGACCATCAGTTATGGACAAAGGCATTCAGAGACTCTGGATCTCGGGACTCAGCCCTCCATTTGCCACATCCATGTGGAATAGGAAGCAGCCATTTCTGTGTTTCAGTCATTGAGAACTAGTGACAGAGCCCATGCTTTTGACTATTATGGTTCCAGCATTTTTGTGCAAAGCAAAGAAGTATTTTAAAATCTTCTGAAATGGGGTGGAGAGGTGGCTCAGCAGTTAAGAGCCCTTTTTGCTTTTTCAGAGGACCTGGGTTAAGCTCCCAGAACCCATATCAGGTTGTTCACAACAGGCTGTAACTTCAGCTTCTGAGGATCCAGTGCCCTCTTCTGGCCTCCACAGGCACCTGCATGCACATGGGACTCACACACACACACACACACACACACACACACACACACACACAAAATCCTTTCAAAAGAGAAATGCCATTTTTCTGAGTCAAGATTGGTTTTACATGGCTGCCCAGTCCTGAATCTTAGTCCCTGGGTCACATGTGTGCCTCTGAAACCTTATAAACCATGTGGTTTTTCTTCCAAGTTCAGTTCCCAGTAGCTGACATTTCTCTATTTATATTTGCATCTTGAATACACACCATTCCCCCAACAATCCTGCAAACAGGGAGATATGATAATCTCTCTTGAAGATGGAGAAACTGAGTCAAAAGGCTTGCAGGGAGGTCACATAACGGGAAGGTAGCAGACCCAGAAGTCAAGTGCAGCCACCTGATGCAGGGCCATGCCGTCACTCCCTGCAGTTCTCCCCTCTTCCTCCAAGTAGAATCCATAAACCACAGCCAACAACATCTTCTCTTTTAAAAAATATCTGGAAAGGAAAAACAGAACAGCCAGACCAGCTGAAATCTTGACTGGTACTGAAGGACGTGGACTTGCACTGACTCTGTCTCCCCCCTGACCTGGAGGCTGCCAGGCTCATTCCTAGACTTTCCCTGCCCCCGCCAGGACCAGAGTTGGCAGGGGGAGAAAACTCTTAGCACATCCTCATGGGAAATACACAAAGTCAACAACCAAATGTTTTATTAACTAGTAATGTAACTCTGGAAAAATGAACATGAATCTTTAAACATTTGCCTTGTGTTATATATTCATTTCTTTAGTGAATTATATGGTGTTCTAGTTTGCTTTCTGTTGCTGTGGTGAACACCATGATCAAGAGCAACTTGAGGAGAAAAAGGGGGTTATTTCAGTTTACAGTTGTATTCTATCAGGATGGTGAGTCAGGCAGGAACCTGGAGATAGGAGCTGATGCAGAAGCCATGGAGGAACACTGTATACGGGCTTACTCTCCACTGCTTGCTCAGTCTGCTTTCTTATGCAACCCAGGATTACCTCCTCAGGGGTAGCACTACCCACAATGGCGGGAACCTCCCACATCAATCACTAATTAGGAGAATGCCCTATGGACTTGCCAATCTGGTAGAAGCATTTTCTCAGTTGAGGTTCCCTCTTTCCAGATGACCCTAGCTTGTGTCAAACTGACAAAAACCTGACCAACATGTGTGGCTTAAACATAAAGACCCAGCATGGAGAAACTCATGTATTCACTAAGGAAGGGAAGGATAGACACTTGATTATGGCTTTTTAAGATGGACTCAGACACACATGGTAGCACCCTGGACAGCAACTTATGGCTCATTAAGCTGGGGTTACATTTTTTTAACGAGTTGACAAGGGGAAGAAAACAAGGAGATTCACAACTTCTTGACTAAAGTGGTGCTGTATCTTAGAAGCTTCCATAAAACAACAGACTTCTGTGCAAGTCTGTGCACTCACTCACCCAGCAAACATTGTTTTTTTTTTTGGAGACTAAAACAAGCTTTCAGGTGAGTCAGAGTGTCATCAGGTGATGAGGGAAATCTGATGGGAAAAGAGGGCAACCTCTGTTTTCACCTTAGGTAGCATGCTGCCTCAAGGAGATTTCAGCTGAGGAGGCTCTGCTCACCAATCCTGGAAGACAACGCAGACACCACCCGAGTGGGCTGAGTGGAAGGCACTTTGGGTAGCAGCAACTGGATGAGCCAAGACTTAGTTGCATGAAGTGGGAACTTGTTAGATTCAGGCTGGCTGAGGGGGCGTGTGGGCATGTATTATTGAAGTCTGTTGGCTCATAGAAGGGTGGAGCATTGATTAGTTTCTTAAGGATGAAGGGCTTATTTCTGGCTCACAGTTTGAGGATGCAGTCCATCATGGTGAGGACATCATGGTAGCAGGAGGGTGAGGCAGCTGGTCACATTGTACCCACAGTCTAGAAGCAGAGAGAGAGAGAGGGAGAGAGAGAGAGAGAGAGAGAGAGAGAGAGAGAGAGAGAGAGAGAGAGAGAGGAACATTAGTGCTCAGCTGGGAATGGTACTGCCAGAAGTTACAGTGGGTCTTCACACCATGATTAACCTAATCTAGAAATTCCATCAAAGACATATCCAGAGGCTTGTCTCCTAAGTGATTTTAGATCCTGTCAAATTAACAATATGAACCATCATAAGGACTTTAGTCACAAGTCTATATCCACAAGTAAAGGAAATTGAGTCAAAATAGTATTAATTCCTGAGGAAGAATCTATATTAACCATTCAGGAACTCCCTGAATGTATACACCAGTGGTCAATTACATACATCAACTTGACTAGACTAGATTGTCCAGGTATCTGGTCTGACTTTTATCTGGATATTTCCGGATGAGACTAACCCTTGAATTGGTAGCTTAAGCAGACTTCCTTTTCTCATTTGGTTGGTCAGCACCAAATCTGAAGGTCTGGATGAAAGTACCACCACTTCCTCAAGAAGGGAGCTCCCTTGTTCGACCCTCCAAACAGCTTGTTGCTGCATTGACCTTGAACTACACACCTCAGCCTTTCAGCACCTCAGATCTGCCAGCATTTTACCAGAACTCTGCCTCCAGCTTTCCTGACTTGCTGCCATTTGAAGCTGGACCGAGACGAACCCATCAGTAATCCTGGAGTCCAGCTTGAAGCTCCCCTGAGCACATGGGGATTGGCGAGTTTCTGTAACCATGTGAGCCAATTCCTTATTGTAATTCTCTTTGTCTATCATCTGTCCATCCATCCACCCACCCATCTATTCATCTACCCATCCATCCATTTATATACACACCCACATACTCACACACTATAGTTTTGTGTTTTTCTGAAGAATCTTCACTAATTTGTTTATGGGACAGGAGTTTTAGCCCATGTGGTGGTTGCATGTGGTCCCTCTGTGGCCTGACAAGAAGTACTTCCAGTTCCTCCTTTTTAGAAATACTCCCTGCTGGCTCTTAGCTGAAGTTTCAAATGTGCTGCCCAAAACTCCTACCTCTACTAGTCACATGGTCACAGAACTCAGCTTTCTACAAGCAGTTTTGTCTTCTTTGTTTTGAAATATCTTCTTTGGCTTCCAAAATAATATCCCATTACATTCGTCACCCACTAGAAAATGCCTGGATGTGTTGGCCATGGTCTCTGCAAAGTGGACTCAAGTTCAAGACTTGGGAGTACAAGATACAATAAGCAAGCCTGTGGTCCCTGAAGTACACAGGAGACAGTGGACAATCCCAAGGTCACAAGGAGGCAATGTCTTCACACTTTGTTCTTGTGTCCTGACTGGTCAACTCTACCAGATTCCCTCTGGGAATTTTCCCCTTAGGGAGACTCATCTATGCATATTGCTGTTGCTTCCTTCTTGACAAGTACTCCTGCCTCCAGCATGGCGTCCCAGCACTGGGGACTGAGCCGCTTCTGTGTCTGGGTCCACAATATGTCACAGCTTCTTGTGTGAAGAACTTGAGCCTGTATCTGCAACCCCAGTCTACAGCATCATCCCTGCAACCCCAGCCTACAGCATCATCCCTGCAACCCCAGCCTACAGCATCATCCCTGCAACCCCAGCCTACAGCATCATCCCTGCAACCCCAGCCTACAGCATCATTCCAAAGTCCAGAAGACATTCCCTAGGGCTTGTTTTGAACTGACCTTCCCTTTCCTCACCAAGCCATGCCTGATGTACTGCTGTGCCCTCTCCAGGCCTACCATCACCTTGTACACTCCATAAGTGATCATCAACCCTATGCCAGCTCCACTGCTAGAGAAGCCTGTGTCCAGTGACACAAAGCCTTCTTGGAGAAGACTATTCAGCTGCTGTATGTGGAGAGATGGGAAATGTGTGTGGTGTATGAGTATATATGGATGTGAGTACACATGCCTGTTGTCTAAGTTGGGGTTGCTATTGCTATGATGAAACACCATGACCAATGCAACTTTGGTGAGGAAAGGGTTTACTCAGCTTAGGCTTCCACATTAGGGTTCATTACCAAAGGAAGTCAGGACAGGAACTCAGTCATGGTAAGGACCTGGAGGCAGGAGCTGATGCAAAAATTCATGGAGGAGTACTGCTTACTGGCTTGCTCCTCAGTGTCTTGTTGACATAAAACTAGACACTACACCTGTGCAACATGTGAAGAAGCTAGAGGAGGCCCACTCTCCACGTTTTTACCTTGAGACACAGTCTCTCAGCGAACCTTGACTAGGCTGGTGGCCAGCAAGCCCCAGCCATCCTGCTGTCTTCACTCCGCATAGCACTTAGGTTCCAGGAGCATGTGTGGCCACAGCTGGCTTTTTATGTGGGTGCTGAGGATTTGACCGCAGCTTCTCTGGTTTCTACAGCAGGCACCCCTACTCAGTGAGCCATCTCTCTAGCCTCTGGCTACCATCTCTCTAACGCTGTTGCTTTTTCTCCAGTCTCACGTGGACCTGGTCAGTTTCTAACAGCCGAGTCTATTAAAATGTCCATGGACTTGATGCTCCCATTTCAGATGAAGGATGAGCTGACATCAGAGAGCAGAGAAGTCCTGTCCTGCTTCTTGTAAGATGCACATCAGCACTGACCTGGCTCCGGCCTCTGAAGTGTTGAATGCCAGCGGACATATTGGAAGCTATAGCACAGCCTTGCAGCTGGCATTGGCCAGACAGATTCCTTCCCTGTGCGCACCCCACTGGCTTCCAGCGCTTACCTACAAATAACCATAATATCAGACTTAAAGCTTCTTCAGGTTTACAGTGGAAAGTCTGATCAGGTTACCAATGTGATCAAGTTTTATTGTTCTCATAAAACTGGGAGAGATAAAAATGTAATAAAAATGAAAATATTAAAAATAACATTTCCTTGACACCATCCCTCTGAAAGGTAGCTTCAGCGTTTACTTACAAGTTGGTTGATAAACAGCGGAAATAAAAAAGTCTGCCACTATCAAAATTTCTTTTAATCTGAATTTATATGAAACACTCAAGGTAGCCCTCTGCAGTCCTGTTGGCTGAAAACTGATATTCTAACCATCTTTCATGTCTAAAAAGTAGCTATATGTCCCCAGAGGGCCTGTGAGACTATGACAATGTGCTAGGGATGTGACTGAACTCAAATGGCTGAGACTGAAGTTCACTTCTCTCCAGTCTCACCCCATTTCATCAAAAAGACCACCCCAAAGCCCATGGCTAGGGAGGTCATAGACCTAGGCAGGGACATGCTACTATTGTTTTTATTAAATTGATATGTCAAACGGCCTTCTAAATATTTGTTTACACCCATGTTGATACCGATTTAGGTGTTGGTCTGAGAAACTCCCATTTACAGTAGCTGATGAGTAATGCAGACTCGTTAGTGGGTAAAAGTGCTGAGAAAAAAATGGCCATTGAATGCTCAGTCTTGAAAGGAGCATTTGTATCAAATCCCTCACCCCACATCAAGGCTCAGAGGCCTTTGGAGAAAAGAAAGAATGTAAGAACAAGGGATGGGGAGGAGAAGTGCGATGAAACACTGTCCTAGACAGGATGCAGCCATTTCATGACTGAACACAAAACAGCTGTAGTTGTCTACATAAGACCTGAGCAAGATGGGGCCTGTCAACACTCAATCATGATGAGGGAGGGCCTCATGAGGCTCCACCCCTCTCTGACAAGCTACTGGCAGTCAATAATTGCTGAAGGAAGAGCAATCATATTCTTCAGTGGTGTGGCCACAGGTAAGTTATCCAAGCTCCAGTAAAGAGTTCCCACCCACACACGCTCATGTCCTGATTGAACTCAGTGGATTATAAACAAAAAGACAGAGTAGAAAGTTAAGAAAGAATTATTGCCGGGCGGCGGTGGCACACGCCTTTAATCCCAGCACTCGGGAGGCAGAGCCAGGCAGATCTTTGTGAATTCAAGGCCAACCTGGTCTACAGAGAGAGATCCAGGAAAGGCACCAAAGCTACACAGAGAAACCCTATCTCGAAAAACCAAAAACCAAAAAAAAAAAAAAAAAAAGAAAGAAAGAAAAGAAAGACTTATTTAGAAAAAAAAGGGGTTTGCAAGGGGAGGAGAGAGAGAAAGAAGATGGAAATCACCAAAATATATTATATACTTGTAAAAGGGACAAATAAAATTCCAAAATAAATAAAAGTAAAATAAGGGCTGGAGAGATGGCTTACTGGTTAAGAGCACTGGTTGCTCTTCCAAAGGACCCAAGTTCAGTTCCCAGCATCCACGTCAGGTGGCTCACAGCTGCCCGTAGCTTCAGCATCAGGAGATCTGGCAGCCTCTTCTGGTCTCTGTGGGTACTTACACAGTTGTACACAGGTACACACAAACACAAAAGTAAGAATAAAGTAAACCTTTAAGTAAATAAAGTGAAGTAAAAACATAAATTTAAAAGGCCACACAAGAACTAGTTTGCAGTATCAGTCTGTGTCCCCTTCCTATATCTAAAGACTTAGTAGCTAGGATCTCACCGTTTCCAGCTAGCTGTGGTTTGGGAAATCATTTCATTTCATCTTGTATTAGTCAGTTTTTTTGTCATTATGATGATATGCCTGAGGCATGTTATTGAACTTGTAAAAGTGGCAGAATGATTTGAACTCAAAGTTCTGAACGTTTACTTCAAGAGTAGGTGGTCCCGTGGCTTTGGGCCTCTGGGAAGAGTGATGTATCTTGGAAAGAATGTGTGGTGGAGAAAATGCTCACCTCATGATCTAATAAGTAGAGAGGAAGAGGCAGGGCTTTTCAGTCTCCTTTGGTCACATGCCCTCAATGACCTGAGGGCCTCCCCAGAGCACCAGTGCAGAGACCATGCCTCTAGCATATAGTCCTTCAGAGGCACTCAGCACCCAGGCCAAGGCAGCTTCCTAGAGAACTCAGGCTGCCCTCCATGGAATGCCAAATCACATGGAGGTGGGGGAAGCTCCACCTGTTTGTGCTCTTTAGTCAAGCCTTGACTATTTGAGAAACTTTGTTTTCCCAGGAATGTCACAGAAATGGACCTCCTATTCCTCCAACCTAGAAGTGAACATAGACTGGACACAGCATTGAACTTATCCTTCATCTACCCACAACCCATGGGCCCCATGTGGCCCGGGATAGCTACAAACGCAGGCCAACCATCTTAGTTAGGGCTTCTACTGCTGTGATAAAATACCATAACCAAAAGCAACTCGGGGAGGAAAGAGTTTATTTCATTCTACATTTTCTAAGTCCATCATCCAGGGAAGCCAGAGTAGGAACTCAAGGCAGGAACCTCGAAGCAGGAATTGAAGCAGAGACCATGGAAAAAGTCTGCTTACTGACTTGTTCCCCATGGGCTGCTCAACCTGCTTTCTTATACAAGGACCACACCACCAGCCCAGAGGTGGTACCACTCACAGAGGGTTGGCCCTTCCATATCAATTATGAATCAAGAAAATGCACCACAAGCTTGTCCACAGGCCAATCTCATGGAGACATTTTCTCAATCAATGCGCTCTCTTTTCAAATAACTCTCTCGCCTGTGTCTAGTTGACATAAATACTAGCTGGCATGCAACACCAAATCGAAAACATACATAAAATACTGAGGGCTTTCCCCCACAAAAACTAACAAATAAAAATCGTACCCTGACGGCACAGTTCTCCAGTGTGAACTTGGCAGACCACAAACCTGTGTTGCAATGTCAAGAATCGGCCTCAAGTTCTCCACCACACTGCTGACCCTGGAACTCTGGAGGGAATAGGTGTAGGGGGTCATGGTCAGGACAGAGTGGATCATCTATGCAGCTCTTCACGTTCTGTGCACATGTGTGAGATGACGTTTGCTAGACCCCCAAATCTGCAGGCTTATATTTACCACGATCGAACTCTTCAGAAGTTTTCTACATGAGGACACACAGCTGGGAGAGGCTTCCTAATGACTTCTTACAGTTCTTCAAGTGTCATCAACAAGAAGTTTGGCACCAAGTCCCTGTTGGAAGGAAAGGGCTCTGTCATTAGTTTCACTTGAGTCCCTGCTGTCAGTGGGTAATGAATGCGGGTCATTATCACAGTGGCTCCTGGCTGGCTGGTCTGTCTGCTAATGACTTGCTCAGCTCTCAAAGAGAAAGGTGGGTGGACATGGATCAGGCAGGCTGGCGGGGGAGGGGGGGGGGAGCGGGAGGAGACTGAGATGGGACTTCTGCACATAGAGACCTGACATTGCAGGCACAAGCTGGTTGACTGGAGTCAGGTCCCTCCAGATGAGTCAGAGCTGGCTGCAATTCGGTGAGTTCTCTATCCACAACTCCTCTCCTCAGCCTGGAGTCTGTACTGTAGCCAGGGTGGTTCCCCAAACAGAGGTGACCTCCTTTACCTCTGGGTATCCAAAACTCACCCTTACTGAAATTCTTTACCTAGGACTCTATTCTTGTCAGAGGAGGCAATGACCGGCCTTTCTTTTTTGTTGTTGCTGAGAAAGGGCCTTATCTTAGTCAGTGTTCTATTGCTGTGAAGAGACACAATGGCCACAGCAACTCTTATGAAGAAAGCATTTAATTGGGGCTTGCTTACAGTTTCAGAAGTTTAGTTCATTATCGTGGTAGGGAGCATGGCAGCATGCAGGCAGATGTGGTGCTGGAGAAGGAACTGAGAATTCAACATCTGGATCTTCAGGCAGCAGAAAGAGGGAGACACTGGGCCTGACTTGGACTTTTGAAATTTCAAAGCCCACCCCCAATGACACATTTCCCCCAACAAGGCCACACTTCCTACTCCTTTCAAATAGTGCCACTCCTTGAAGACATATTCAAATCTATGAGCCTTATGGGGACCATTCTTATTCAAACCACCGCAGGCCTCACATAGCACTGGCTGGCCTCAAACTCCCTTTTCCTCTACCTCTACTCCCCAGGTGCTGAGATCACAACCACATGCCACCATGCCCGACAGTGATCTGTCTTTTGAGCCAAGCACTGAGCATGGGAAGCTGCCTTCACCCATTCATTCACCATTCAGTTCTTCCCCATGCTACTTCCTTCCTAGTGCTGAATAGGACTCTCTCATGTTTTCCATGCATTGTCTACCCAGCTCCTCAACAAGATTGCCACCTTCCCATAGGGAAATCAGGAAGACTAGGTCTCTTCTTCAAAGTCCCATGCATGAGACACATGGGCAGACTCTCTAGAATCCTAGGACAAGGACCTGGGTAAAGACTGTGTGATGTTAAAGCTGAGAGCTGTGGGTCACCTGAGAAGACACATGGCTCAAGAACCTATTTCCCAGCTCCAAGGCAGACAGGAAGTGAGTATTCCATTCACCTTTGAAAGGTCCTAAGGGCTGTAAAGCTGTCCAAGCTAACCCCGAGTCCTTCTTGTTTCCCAAGCAATCTCTAGAATGAGCAAGCATTGTACCGCCTCCAGGATGATTTTATTTATCTATCCACCCATCCCTCTATCATCTATTTGTTTGTCTATCTGTCTATCTAACCATCCCATGCCCTGCCCCCAACTTGATAAAACTCAGTCAGTAGAGAAGTTGGAGCCTCTTCTCCCTCTCTCCATCCCTCCACCACTTCCCTAAAGAGAAGCTCCACATTCTTGATCCATCCTACCCACTCCTTATGAGCCCTAGGTAGAACAACATGGCTTATGCTTAGCATCCTTCAGGAAACCCCAACAGCTTTTAAAACCAAATCTCTGACCCCTCCCATGAGCCTCTGAAAGGACAGGCTCTGCTTTCCCTCAAATTACACCCATTGCCTCAAGCTGTAGAGTGGACACTTAGGACTGAGTGCTCTTCCTCCTGAGCCCTCCTAGATTCCTCCTTTCCTCCCCCCACTCTCATCCCTCCATCAATCCCCACCACTGGGCTTTCACATTCAAGACCCCTTATTCTCCATAGAGAAAACTGCTGACTCTTCCTTATCTCTGAAAACAGGGGCCATTTGGGGGTTTTCATCCCAGGGTCTCCTGGAAATAATAAGGTAAATTCAGTGTGTGCCTCCCTGAGTATGGCCCTGGGCTAAGAATGGCTTTTATGTTGTTATGGGGAGCCCACCAGAGAAAACCACTCAGACACAGTTTATAGCCTTTTTTGAAAGTTTTTATCCCAGCTGGGTAGGACTACACACAGATATTTGGGACCCAAGTATAGCTCTGAGCTTTTAGAGCAAGGGACTTTTTTTAAAAAACAACTTGACTGGTGGGTTGGGGATTTAGCTCAGTGGTAGAGTGCTTGCCTAACAAGTGCAAGGCCCTGGGTTTGGTCCTCAGCTCTGAAAAAACAAACAAACAAACAAACAAAAAAACTGACTGAGCCAATTTATTGAAATAGTTGACTTAGGCATCTGCAATATTTACTTCATCCTCCACTCCTGGCTCAATACTGATGGAAGTAATCTGTTTAACCATCTCAGAAGGAGTCAATGAATCACTCGTGGATTCTCATATTGGAAACCATCCCACGTCTTGGAACCTTCACCACAAGGTGTTTTTCTCATAGTGATTCTCAGTGTCTCGGTAGACATGCGCATCTATCCTTTCAGATTCTTTTCCTTTGAGCCTCTGATCAAGTCAGCACACACCTTCTCCAGTAACTTCATGTGAGTGTGATTCAAATTTAGTGAATTGCCATCTCGAGTTCCACAGGCATCTTTCTGGTATCTTAAAAAGCTATGGCTGTGGCATGGCTTCCTGACAGACTTGTTCCTCAGCAGGAGCAAGCAGGGATGAGTCAGGACCTGAACAGACTGAACAGAGGTCCGCTCCATGTACCACCAGTCTCAGAAAAGTGAGTAAGTGACTTTCAAAGACAAAAACTACATCCTGTTATCTCACTTAAAAGCTACAGGGGAAGGCTTTGTGCAAGCAATCAGTTTAACAGAAGCTAAGTGGTTAGATGGAGAGGGGAGGTTTGCACAAGCAGGCAGTTTAACAAAAGCCAAGATAAGCTAGCTGGGGCATCTTAACCTCAGGTTCCTAGAATAGAATTGGGTAATTTTTTACAGGGCTTCCCATCAAGGAAATCAAATTCATGAATGTAAGATGAAGGAACATTGTCTTACCCCATCACAATGTTCCAAAGCTTTTGTGGGAAACAAAACAAAACCTAAAACAAAGCAGACTTTAAGAGGGAGGGAGAGAAGTGAGAAGGGAGGCTTGGAAAAGCCTAAAATATCTACTCCCTTGCCCTTTGCAGAAGCTTTGTTGACCTCTGACCCAGAGGCAGGCCTGGTGACTTAGTCAGCATTACTATTACTGTGATGAAACACCATGGCCAAAGCTCCTTGGGGAGGGAAGGGTTTGTTTGGCTTACCCTTCCACATTACAGTTCAACATCACAGTCAGAAACTCAAGCAGGGCAGGAACCTGGAGGCAAGAGCTGATGGAGAGGCCATGGAGGGATTCTGCCTACTGGCTTGCTCCCCTGGCTTGGTCAGCCTGCTTTCTTATAGAATCTAGGACCACCAGCCAGGGATGGCACCACCAACAATGGGCTGGGCCCTCCTCCATCAATCACTAATTAAGAAAATGCCCTACAGGCCTGCCCCACAGGTGTTTTCTCAGTGGAGGCTCCCTCCTCTCCAATGACTCTAGCTTGTGTCAAGTTGACATAAAGACATCAGCATGCCTGACAAGTAACAGGTACTCAGTAAACACAATCAGGGAAAACCCTCCCAGTTGTCAGGAGGAGGAGGAGGCTGTCCTTCCTGGTGAGAAGTGGTTTTTAGTTCTGATGCGATCTGGTATGTTCAGGGCAATTTGGCCACAGGGCTCTTGAGTGGTTTCTGATTCTGGGAAGGATGACTGAAGTTTCTGAAAGCTGACCCTGAAGCAGTCTGCTAGTATTAAGAGAAGGGACACCAAAGAGTACATTTCAGGTAAAAATATTAAAATTTTCATTAAAAATTGCCAGAGGTTTAATATTAAATCTTATATCTTTGGGGAGATGTATGTTTTTTTTTCCTTTCCAGAGAGTTCCCAGGATACAGCCATTCTTTCATGGGCACAAAGACAAAGGGGAGAGCTAATGAATTTCCGTACGATTTAATTCAGTAATAGCAGGTCTCCTTTATGAAGTATGTTATATATATCCCATTATCCTGTAATAAACCTTTATGAACTCACACTGTTTTCCAAAACACATGTATCACCAACTCCAGAGCTAACATAAGCCTTGTGTTGAAAGGTTATATTCCTGAGAAATTAAAGTGAGTCCCGTAGTGAAATAATTTGGCATTTCAGGAACCATTTCTTCTGCACATTGAATGTCAAGGAAAGCAGGAGACGGTCTCTAATTAATGTTCAAGAGCCAGGAACAGAACAGACTCATTCTCACCTAAGTCCAGTGTTTGAGGCTGATTAGTCAGATAAACAGGTCCACCGAGTAATAAATATTCTGTCGCCTTGTCTGTTTTCTTTTCCTAGAGAAAGGCAATCTCCAGTACTGCCTTTAACAAAATAGATGGAGGTGCTTAGGCTTATTTCCTGGGCCTTTTGGCCATGCTTTGTGACCTATGGTTTGACTCAGATGAAAAGCTAAACAAGAATTGTGAGTATTCCAGGTGATGGAGACATACAAAAGCTTGGAGTCAAGAGGAAGGAGCACAGGTTGTAGGGCCAGGGCTGAAGTAGGAGGAGGTTGACAGATCAGCAGGGGCAGGTCCTGTGTGTGTGTGTGTGTGTGTGTGTGTGTGTGTGTGTGTGTGTGTGTGTTCATGGGGGGGCATGAGAACACCTTCAGAACAAATTAGCAAGCAAAAGAATAGACACTTGTGCTGTCCAAGTAGCTGGCCTCAGAAGGAGAAGATTGCTTGGAAATGTTTGTGGACACTTGTGTTCGGAAATGTGGGTGTGAGAGATGACCCTGTGGTAGGGGACATGGTTTCCTTCATAAGCTTCCAGAGTTCTTTGCCCACATAAAGACAGGTGCTTGCTTTACAGGGATTCTGTAATCATGGAGAGAGGATCTACACACACTGGACAATATCTACCACTTGTTTGGGATGTAGTACCTGTTAGCGATTTATTCTGCAGCATCTGACATCTCCAAACTCCAAAGCAAACTCCAAAGAGTTTGCTTTAATCTTCTCATATCCACAAAACCAATGTGTTTATTACATACAAATCAGCTACTTGAGCCTTAAAAACGATTGCTAGAGCACACACCCCATTGTCAACGTGATTTTCCATAAGGGGCTGTTGAAGGCAGAGTCTGAATGGATTGTCCTTGGCTAGTTAGCCACAAAGACTCCAAGCCAGGACCAACATAACTTCAGCTTGTGTGCCCTTTTAATTAACTACAGGTCTGCTCAAATAGTGTGACCCCTAGATATTGCAAAACATCCCTCTCCTCCCAAGCTTGTGCCTGATACATATCAAAACTACCCAAAGAAAAGGCTCTTGGCATCAAGATCCTCCCAGAGGCCAGCAGGTTCCATTCACTGGAGTGTTTTTTACAGATTTTTGTTTATACCTACATCATATATGCTTATATATTCACACTTAGTATTTACATACAATATTTAATAATAACCGGATATTCAAATTAATTTTATCTTCAAAAGAAACAGGAGAGAGGAAAATCTTAAGAGCCAGAAACAAGAGATGGCAGATGAAATCTACATACATGTTGGCAGGCAGGTACTGCACCTGCGAAGTGTGCTCTCTGACAAGATGGAATTATTAACTACGTTAGGTCCTGTAAACTGAGAAACTTATCCAGGATCTCATTTGTGCTGTTCACCAATCACAGCTATGAAAACCCAGACATGGACACCTCCTTGGAGTTGAGTGTATGGAGATTCCTACCCCAATCATTGTCTGCCTGCCTCTCCATCACAGTGTGATCTCATCTGCTTCATGTTCAGGGCTGGGTCAGTCACACAGCATCACATAGCCCTCTAGCTGGACAGTGAGAAGAAACACTCGGAGTGTCACTAATGGACCAGAGGACCACTGTGACCTTAGGCGTGCTGAAAAACTAAGATTGCAGCTTCTTTGTCCAGAAATGGCCTACCCTCACACCTTTCCCCAGTGACACCCTGCTGGCTTTAAAGTGACCTGCCAGAGAGCTGAAAGAGGACAGAGCTGCTGGCACTTGTGAAATCCCCAGCCCTTTGATCACAAGAAGAGAACCTTTTGGAGAGATGTTGCTTCTAGATGCAAAACTTCCTGTTGATTGTTGCCAGTGAAGTGCGTAAGAAAATGCCAATGAAAACACAAACACTGTGACTACCCAGCTGTCAGGAAGATCATACATATTCTGAAGCAAAATTTTCTAAAGATTGTATTTAAAAAAAAAAAGGATCATAAATGTACATGTAAATAAAATCCCTGAAACCTTACAAGTTCAAAAACAAAGCATGATTGATTGTCAAAAATAGCAAATAACAGAAGCTTGAAAGCCAGGAGCAATAACGAAAAGGTGATAAAGAGATTCCGCACAAGAAAGTAGTTTTCTCCCAGCAAAGGAAAAGGAAAAGGAAAGGTGTATTGTCTTTATGTACAATCTATTCCTTTTTGTAGTAGTGTTCTTACCCCAGTTCTGTGTTGTATGGTGTTCACACGGCTTCTCCTACTCAGTTCTCACTGTGTGTCTTTAACCTCCAACTTTCACTGCTTTGGGGAATCAAAATAAATATCTTACAATATGCTATGGCTGGTTGTTGAACTGTATTCAATATTTATTTTATTTTTAAGTGTGTATGTATGTGTGTCTGTGTATGAGTACATGCATATGAATGCAGGTGCCCATAGAGGCCAGAAGGGGGTGCCAAATCCTCTGGAACTGGAGTTAGAGGTGGTTGTGAGTCTCTCAAATTGGGCACTGGAATTTAAATTTAGGTCCTCTACAAAAGCAGTAAGTACACACTCTTTACCAATTTGTTATCTCTTCAGCCCCAGGTTCCTGAATTTTAAACCTTTTTTGTTTTTGTTTTGTTGTTTGTTTGTTTATTTTGTGCTGAGGTTCAAACTCAAGGTCTTAAACATGCTGGGCCAGTGCTACTATTTAATTATCTGCTCAATCCTGTATTATCTTTTTGGTTTTGCGATTGTTGTTGTTTTAGACAGGGTCTCATGTATCTCAGGCCACCCTGAAACTCTTTATGTAGCTGAAACTGACCTTGAATTTCTGATCCTTGTATCTCTGTTTCCTGAGTGTTGGGGTTCCAGGTATGTGCCACCATGGCTGATTTATGAAGTACCGGAATTGGACCTGGGACTTTCTGTGTCCTAGGCAAACATTCTGCCAACTGAGCCTTATCCTAAGCCCCCAGGCTGTCTTTTAACAAGATTTTCAGTTTGTCTGCTTTTTATGATTATATTGATGTATTAAAAATTATTTTTTTGATCAAGGCTGGATAGATGACTCAGAAGTTATGAGCACTTATAGCACATTTATGGGGACCAGAATTCAGACGCCAGCACCCATGTCATGTCAGGGGTTCTCAGATACTGATAATTCTAGGTCCAAGAGTCCAACACCCTCTTTTGGCTTCTGAGGGTTCCTGTACATATGTGTACATATACTTACACTGACACACACACATGCACATAAATTAAATAAAATATTTTTTAAGTTTAGGAGATTGTTATTTTATTATTTTAAAAATTTGTCTAAAAAACCAAAAATTTTAGTTAAAAAAACAAAGCTTGTCATAGCTGTTAATTTTTCATATTTTTACTCTACTCTCTTTCTCTGTCTCTTTTTCTCTGTCTTGCTCTCTCTCTCTCTTTCTGTGTATGTGTGTGTGTGTGTGTGTGTGTATTCTGATATCCCATTTTATTTCTCCTTGGTATCTTTGAAGTCACACTGACAGTGTTTTGGTTGGCATCACTGTCTGCAGCCTTCTGCAATTGTTTTTCCATGATTACTTTAAGGGTTGCAACATGTACCTCAAATTCATATCCAGCTGTTAATTTGAGTAAATACTGGATGACTTCAGGTGAAATGCAAGAAGCTGGTGCAGTACCATTTTCTTTGCCCCCCTGCACATCTCTTGTGACGTTGCTGTCTAGCAAATCTTGCCCATGGATGTGAAAAACCCATAATCACAGTGCTGTGATATTAACTTTACTAAATCATGTGTTTTTAAAATTGTTTTTGACTTACTTATTTTGTGCATGAGTGTTTTACCTGCATGTGTGTATGTATGTATGTATGTATGTATGTATGTATGTATGTGCACCTCATGCCTGCCCGATGCCTTCAGAGATCATCATAACAAGACATTGGGTTTCCAAGAACTGGAACTAAGGATGGTTGTGAGCCAGCACGTGGGTGCTGGGAACTAAATCCTGTGTAAAAGCAGCAAATATCCTCAACCACTAAGCCAACCAACTCTCCAGCCCCAAAGTCATGTGCTTCTTAAGTAAAGAGAAACCATAGAAAACGTCATTTCAAATGTACAAACATGTCTGGCATTTCTAGTCACCGTGAACAGTCTGAAGTGTCTACGCTGGTCCCTTTAGCCTGGAGGGCTGGCCGCATCATTGCTTTGCTGCACATCTTCAGGGCTGTGCCCGGCAGTGACTTCTCCCAGGTTCTACTTATCTGAACAAGTTCAATCTTGCCTTCATTTGTGGAAGAGAGTGCCACTGTGATTGGATTGCTGAACTCACAGGATTCGAAGGGTGTTTTTTGTTGTTGTTATTTGCTTTGTTTTATTGAACGACTTGAAAAGTTGTTCAGAAGTCAGCTGTTAATGCCAGTCTCCCTCTGTGTAAAGCGGTTTGTGCTTTCAGAATTGTTGCCCTTATATTTTTTAATTACAGTTATTTATTTATACGGTGGCGTGTGCCAGATTGTGTTTGGAGGCTAGAGAACA
Organism: Peromyscus californicus insignis; assembly: GCF_007827085.1. Lineage (NCBI taxonomy): Eukaryota > Metazoa > Chordata > Mammalia > Rodentia > Cricetidae > Peromyscus > Peromyscus californicus. Next base: position 67,845,355 of record NW_026294562.1, on the reverse strand, counting down.
ACTCCAGGGTCGGGGGGAGTTCTCCCCTTCTATGCTGGTGCCAGGGATCAAAATCAGGTCATCAGGCTTGAGGACAAGTCACCTTTACCTGCTGAGCCACCTCATCGGCCCAAGATTATTAGTTTATCTTTGGTTCCCAAACACCTGACTATGGTGTGTTCGAGAGTCATTTTCTTTAGACCACTTAAGTTTGTTGAGGTCCTAGAGTCTCTAACATTTCCCCCACATTTAAATCATTTCTTCTAATAAATATTTTCCCTGCCTCTTTCTTACCTTCCCTGGAATTCCAGTGTGCCTATGTTAGGCCACTTTATGTGGTCCACAGGACTCGGAAACTTTATTTTTCTTGGATGTATTTTTCTCTCTTTCTCAGAGAAGGGCTTGCTTATTGATCTGTTGTCACATCTACTGAGGATTCTGATATTTCTAAAGTGCAGCTGTACCCAGTTAGGTGATTTTTATTCTAGCATTGAGCTGTTTACACGAAAATTTTTATATCGTTTGCACTTCTCTGTCACACTCTCCATTCAAGTGAGGTGTATTTTACCCATTATTTAGATGTATTTTCTTTGAACTCTTTCAACATATATATCACTGTAGCATTGAAAGACCAGTCAGCTGAGGCCAACAGAGGGCCCAACTCAGTAAGGTTCTGTTAGCTTCTTTTCTTCTGGAATACGGGCATGATGGCCTGTTTCTTAACAAGTTTAGTGATAACTGATGATGCTGTAAACCATATGCATGCATGTGGTCATGAACTGGATCCTGCCGTGTTCTTCTGAGGTCTATTGAGCATGTCTAGATTGCAACTGCATGCTCTGTCTCCCCATCGGAGTCAGCTCTGAGACCCACTCTTCTTGTAGCAGACAGCTGTGGGATCTGCTCTCCCCATGCCAGGCAGTTAGTTGTGAGAGCCACACAGATGCCTTCTCTGCTTTGGTGGTCAGATAAGGCTCTGAGCAGAGGTGAGGTTCTCACTCTTGTTTTCTCTGACCCCTGAGACTCAGCTCCTCTGTGGGTGCTGGGCTGGCTTTGAGCTCCATGCTCTGGTATTTGGGGCCCATTCAAATTCAGCTTTCTCCTCTCCTCCTCATGGGGAATGCTGATCTTGGTCCACATAGCTTGTCCATGAAGAGCTCCTTTCTCTCTGCCCTCTGGCTGCTTTTTGTGGGTCCCGGATGGGTCTCCCCCATTACCTATGCTCTGGGTTGTTGTCAGAGGTTGGGACTTCCTCCCTGAATTTCATGCTCACCCTCCTGGAGTGCTCACAAAGTCATGATTTTTGTTTCCTTATGAACCTCTGAGTTCTGAGGGCTCATCTCTAAGAGGGAAATCACCACTGTTCCAACAGCTACTACATTTAGTGGCGGGGACCTTGGTGTCAGTCTGCACCCCACACTGAAGGGCCAGAGGCTCACGATGCTATCCTTTCCCTTTGCAGGCATGAAGCTGAGGGCCTCTGCCTCCTGTGTGCTTTCTGGTGAATTCAGAGTCAGTTGTTTTATTTCAACCGAACTTTGCAGTTGCTTCTGCATGAGCTCACATGACCTCTCCTCTGCCAGGTACAGAGTGTTTGCATACCCTCCGGCATTCGCACATTGCAGTCCCCACCCCAGTGTGTTGGGATGAAGAGCTGGGTCTTGGGGAGCAGTTAGCCACGAGGGCAGCTGCCTTGATGGTCTTATCACTTGTGTTCAGCTTTCCGTCACTGACGATCGACCTGACCTAAGCAACCTGAGGGAAGGATTTACTTTGCTCACAATGTCAGAGGTTGGAGTCCCTCAAAGTGGGGAAGGATCAGCAGAGCTGAGCAGCTGGAAGCATGGCTGCAAAGAAGGAGAGGGGATTTCTCCTTTGACTCTCTTTATTCCACCAGGACTATGGAGATGGTGCTGCTCACATGAAGAGAAGGTCTTCCCCCCACTTAGCCCTCCTGGGAATGCCTATGTGGACATACCCAGAGATGTCCATTACTAATTTCTTAGGCACTTCTCAAACCAGGGAAGTTGGCAATCAAAATTAACTATCACAAGCCCGTATTGAAGAAAAGAAAGCCTCATCTTTGCCTCTTTTCGCCTCCGAGGACATTGCAGAGACACAGCCATCTGTGACTCAGGAGGGGGGTTCTCACCAGAGCACAATCTCAGAATTCCAGCCTCTAGAACTGGAGAAGTAAATCCTGTTGTTTAATTCCCTTGGTATCTGCTTTCTGTAACAGAATCGATTCTGAAATCTTAAGAGGGTTTTCTGAAAATTTATGTATATGTATATGTATATATATTTATATATATATATAGTATGTGAGCGCGCACGCGCGCGCGCGCGTGTGTGTGTGTGTGTGTGTGTGTGTGTGTGTGTGTGTTCCTAAGTATATAAATGCAACCTGCTCAGGCTGTATAATGTCACTTTTATATATGTGTGTATGTATATGTGTGGGGTTAAGAATGAGGGGACTGGAGAGATGGCTCAACAGTTAAGAGCGCTGGCTGCTCTTCCAGAGACCTGAGTTCAACTCCCAGCACTCACATCAGGCCACTCACAACCACCTGTAACTCCAGTTACAGGGGATCCAACACCCTCGTCTGGCCTCCACAAGCACTACGTGTGGTGTATAGATGCATTCAGACAAAACGCTCATACCTACAACATAGAAATAAGTAAGTTTTTCTTTTAATTACAAGTCTATTGCATTATATAAGAGAGTCTGCCTTCTTCTTCACATACTGGAAGGAACTGACTGGATGTTATTCATGCAAACACACAGTCAGTGATGGCTAACAAGGCGCCAGAGGAGGTAAAGAAGGAGATGGATTTACAGTCACCTAGACTGGACTAAAGTTAAATATATCTAGTAAGTCACTCGATCAATTACACATGTAGGAATATTCATTGACTTCTTGTTGTGTTTGTCTCTATGTGAATGATAAGGTGTTGGCAGTCACTGAAAACCTCTGGTGTTATTATTCTCCTGTCTACTTTTCCCTCATATTTCCTGAAATTTACATTTTATGCACGTTAAGGTTAATGTATATTTTATGCACAATAGTACTAGTATTCGTTTATATTATTTGATATATAAAGGCCTGTGACAGTTATGGCCTCATCTTTCAATGAACCTTCATTGTTGTAAAAGACTCCTCAGTCACTCTTTTCAATGATAAACTTTTCATTAGATTTTTCTGACCTTTAACCTGATTTCAATTGTTTAAAACTAGTTTCTGTGTTCCTTTCCCGGCACAAAAGTATCAAGAAGTCAAGAGTTTTGCTGTAAGTTTTCAAAGGCTTATGGCAGGATGGCCATCACTCATGTCCTCCTCAGCTCCTCCTTCCCAAGGCTGGAATGCATGCCTGCTCAGCACAGACCCAGCACATGGGTATCCCAGCATCTCTGCACATCTCAGGTTCACGTGGCCACTCTTCTTTTTCCCCATAGACATTCATATTTAAGACTTGGGCCTTCCCATGAGCCAAGTATAGATTCATGATAAGATGCCACAAAAGTCTCCAGTAATTCTGTGAGGAAAATTGTTGTCATCAATAGTGGTCCCAATAAAGGACTAGGACTTGGGAACCAATTTTCCTAAGGACATAGATTCTTTTAAGTTATTTTATATGCTATAGGCCAGTGAGGCCATGCATTGTACCAGGAAAAGTTAGAGTCAGAAGTGGGATATGACTATGAACTTCAATCTTTTTTCCCCATATATCTATATTTGAAACAACTCCCCACCTCTCTCCCACGCAGTTTCCCAAATCATGGCTTTGACTGCTATGGAGGTCTGACAGGAAACCTCCTCATCAGAGCATTGAGTGCTTATGAACTAATTCTGGTTCCATCAGTTTGGACCACAGTACCAGGATATGTGAGCATCAAGCTGTTGGGTGGGCCACAAGAATCCCTTGGTACACTGTGAGTTCCTGGCTTACATCTATAGTCCCTAGAACTGCTTGTGGAACATTCCTGCAAGCATCCTACTGTCCATCTTGTGTGGCTCCTCAGACATGTGTTTGGTGGCCTTCCCTGTGACTGGCTTCTTTAGAGCAAGGTCAAACTGTGTTCCCCATTGCATTTCCAGCAACTGGCCCAGCCTCGACTCTTGGCATCTGCTGGCTCAGTTCTCAAATACAGTGTTATGCCCAGATTTCGGGGGCCTTCAAAAGACCACCACAGAGACCAAATCCCATAAGTAAAAGCAAAGAGCCTTTATTTTCAAGCTTGGAGCTTAGACTCTCTGTCCGAGGCAACAGCGAGAGCAGAGAGCCCCTAGCCCAGGCAGGGTGGGGTTTTTATCATAGCAGAGGTTGGGGTGAGGGGATTTCCAGGGTCCAGGACCCTGGCTGACATTTGTCTAGGGGTATAGAGAATGTTTGGAATGCCATGTATTTCCTCTTAGATGCAGGCCCCCCTGGGTGGGGTCAGCTTATGGCTTTTCCTGGTGTTGCCTGCCAGAAGTTGTATCTAGGCTTCTAAGCCTGTCATGGCAGCTGTGTGGTCAAGCTGTTTTGCCCTCCCCCCACACTCCACAGCAGCAGATCCACAGCTGGGAGTTGGGGTGGAGCGAGTGTGAACTTCTTCAAACCTGTACTCTTCCAGATCACCCGTCCATCCTAAATCTAAACAACAGCCAACAGTCAGAGAGAGGACAGACCTTGAGTCCTTTTACATGTACAGACAGGGAATAAAGAGATGCCTCAGCAGTTAAGAGCGCTTTCTGCTCCTCCAAACGGACTCTAATGGGTTCCCAGCACCCTCACAATCACCTGTAACTCCAGCTCTGGCCTCCACGGGCACCCACACTCCTCTCTCTCTCTCTCTCTCTCTCTCTCTCTCTCTCTCTCTCTCTCTCTCTCACACACACACACACACACACACACACACACACACACACACACACACACACAGAGAGGTGGGGAGAAATCATTATATTGTACAAGCAGAAATATCAACAACCACATTTTTTTTTTAAATAAGAAGGGTGCTGTTGGCAGGTCTAAGGGTGAAGATGTCTCCTCTTTGAAGGGCTAAATGTACCTCTCAACTCCGTGTCACTCCATCTTTGGGTTGAAGTTCTGAATTGATATTACTTATTGATCATTTTGGCTATTACCTTTCTACAATAAGGTTCATTTCTTCAGCAAATCCTCTAACAAAAGATCATCTGGAATGTACCAAAATCTTAAACATGAGACAGGTCTTACGTGTTTTAAGAACTTTTAACATTCCAACCTCCCCCCCAAGATACACTCTTTTTAAAGTGATCTAGTAACATTATCTGATAGGTTAAAACCTGATGGGAAGTTCACAGGTTCTCAACCTGTGGGTTACAACCCATTTCACTAATCTCTATCTTCAAAAACATTTGTGTTACAACTCATTACAGCAGCAAATCACAGTTATGAAGTAGCTACAAAAATAATTTTATGGTTGGAGGTCACCACAATATGAGGAACTGTATTAAAGGGTTGCAGCATTAGGAAGGTCGGGAACCGCTGGTTCAAACTGACTTTTGTTCAATTGATTTCTCCTCATTTTGCTATGGCTGCCCATTTTCTTGAACTAGAAAGGATTGCACACACAACTGTGGCTTGCCTGTACTGTGTCGGTCACTCTGTCATTTCTGTGGCCTGAAGATTCCTTTGGAGGCACACAAGGCAGCCTTAAAGACTGCCAGAGCCTTCCTTTATGAGGCTGGGGAACCAGGACCCTGTCTAAAGGGCAGGCCAGAACCCAAATCTTCAGTCATGCTCTACTGCTGCCTGGGTGGGTTCCATGGTCCTTAAGCACTCCACAGGAGTTGGCCCAAGCTGACATCAGTAAGTCTAACTCACCATGTGTGCTGCTCTCGGGACTCACCCTGAACCCAGCACTCCAGTGCTCCCTTACGGAAAAAAGACAAAGGAAGCAGTGGGGTCCTCAGATTACAAACAGACCTTCCTCCCATGCCAACACTACGCCTCTGGACTTCCCAGCCCCCACAACTGGAAGAGAGAAAATTCTCTCTTTCTAGATTGTCCATTCTGTTATAGCAACAGAAACAAAGAGACATAAAACCCAGCAAAGGACAGAGCCTGAGCTCTGTAGACAGCGGGAGAGCCTTAAGGACACAGCTTTTCCTGCTATTGGGAATTCCTGGTGGGGAATGACCTAACCTCACCATGACACATTCCCTGAAAGTCCGGAGAGAAAGGTTCCCTCAAGCCTGCTTGTTCCCAGCTGCGAAGGAGTCAGGGTTCTAGAAACTCCTTTCTCTTACTTCTTCAGTTAGAGACATGGAACCTCACTGGTTTCTCTCTAGATGAGAGGCATGAAGCATGAAGTCAGAATCATCCTGTCTGCAGAACTACGGCAGGAGTGTGTCAGCCCACCAAGCAGGCTTTGCCTTGTCCTCAAACCCCCAAGGGAGTTAGGTTGGGAATGCACACTGATACTGTTCAGTGGGTCTTCTAACTCTCAGGAGCCAGGAAATAGGACTGGAATGGACAGCTCTGTCTGCACACGACATTGGTTGAGGTAAGACTGTCTTGATGCCTAGTTTTTCATTCTCCTGGTTCACCAGTCAGAGGCTTCAAGTGGAAGTGAAGACCAGTTGTCCCAGATTGTTTTCCTATGTTGTGATAAAACCCCAAAGCTACCCAGGGAGGAACGGATTTCCTGACGTCATGGAGGGAGAAACTGAGGCAGAGATGATGGAGGAATGCTGTTTACTGGCCTGCTCTTCAAAGCTTGCTCAGCTACCTTTCTTACACAACCCAGGCCTCCTGCCTAGGAATGTCACTGTTCACAGAGGGCTATTCCCTCCACACACACCAATCAATGTCCCCCCAACTTGCCTATAGGCCAGTCTGATAGAGGCAATTCTTCAGTTGAGGTTTCCTCTCTTCCCAGCTGTGTCAAGATAACAACCAACATTAGCCATCACGATCACCTTGGTAATCTCTCCTCTCTATCGTCATCTATAAGATCACTGTATGGGTTAGCAGTGTGCCTGATTTAAAAGCAACAACAACAAAACACAGAAATCTGCCTATCTTGTCACCCTGTATAAACATAGTGACCTCATGTGAGAAATGATTTTTTTTCCTGTCAAAAGTGATTAGCTTGACAAGGGCCCATGTTTCCTGAACTCTCTCCTTCCCACTCCCCTTGGCACCAATTAGCCAATAGTGTCAGATTATGCAGCCAAGCTCCCACCAATGGGATGAGATGTGGCTACCACCTAAGTCAGGGATAAGAGACAATGACCATCTTGGCCACGGGTGCTTGCTCACTTGGCTGGGGTCCTGGCACACACACTCCTTTTGCAAAAAGAAATGGCCTTGTTGGGTTACTTTTGCTCTGTGTGTTCCTTTGTGCAACACCAAAACTTTCCCCAATACTTGACAAAGTTCTGGTCAGTGAACTATGATTTGAAGTTTTTTGATAAGGCTCTAACACAAAACTGGAAAGGATGGGTACATTCAGATCGTCTGTGGCTTTGCCTTTGTACCCTTGGTTTGTCGTCTTCCTGCTTCCTGAAAAGCAGATATGGTGGTTGGAACTCTTGAGTCATTTTTTTTGACAGCTTGAGGATGAGAACGACCCTCCAAGAATGGCAGAGCATGAAAATGGAAGGAAACTGGGACCCTGAAGGTTGATGGAACCTTCATACCAGATCTCTTGGCATCTTCTAGACTTTTAGAGACAATAATGTTCGACTTAGTCTACTCTAGCACACAGAGCCTGGCACTGCTGCATCCAAGAAAAGGTGCCCCTCTCTACTTCCATGTTAGTATCAGGGTGGCTCACTGTCCACAGAACGGTGATTCTCACTTGTGGAACTGTGCTGGGATGCTGGAGGTTTGGTGCTGAGTGGTGACTGTCCGCTGGCATGTGGGTTGGGTTTGCACCCAGACTTGTGCAGGCAGAGCAAAGGTGATGACGTCACTGCATTAAGCCTGGCCTGAGAGATGCTCCTTAGACGTGGGGTGTGAAGGGGTGCAAGAAGGAGGGAAAGAAAGCCATGCAACTGTAAAGGAAAGCTCCCCCAAAGCATCCGCACCTCAAACTGAGACCTTCTTCGAGGCCGATTGGCTGATTAAAACTTCAATAACTGTGGGGAATTTGGGGTGTTTCAGGTCCCGAGTCTAATTACAAAGTCTTGGGCCATCTTTAGACCCCTAAAGAGCCATTTTTTTTTTTGCCCACCTCTTTGTTAGACCAAACATCCTGTGATGAGCGGATAAAAACCTTGTGGAGTGTATTAGCACAACTGTATGTAATCTCTACCAACCAAAGGCTAAGAGTGGTCGGGTACCATGTGAGGCCCACAGTCATGCTGTAACTGCCTACTTAATACTTTACATGTTCTGTTACTTTAAATGATTCATGAAGCTGCTTCCACACAGAATTTAGGGAAACAGATGTGTTCCCAGGCCACAGTCATTCGTATTTGGTTCCATCTTATTAAGCTCTCTTATTCCCTTTGAGGTGAGAGTTGTGTTTGTGTGAGGACAGAAGGGAGGTGGAGGGGAAAGACTGTCCTTACCCACAAGGTACATGGTTCGAATCCTGCCTATGTACTGTGCAGCAGTTCCCTATGAGCTGATGCATGCCCTCGCTGGGGAGGCTCACAAATAGCACAAGAAAGTCATAAGATGAGTAAGCCCTTCCTTGACATTGTGTAAACTGTGTAGCAGTGCTCAGGGAGAGATTCTGTCCTGAAGCTGCCTACAAGCTTCAGGAGCAGTCACCAGTCCTTGGGTGGACCCTTCAGTGATACTCCCATACTCAGTCATCCAAACTCCTAGAAGTAGCCCCAATAAATTCATTGGCTCAAGCTAGAATTGGATGCGTCATTTCCCACTGGTGTGAACAGAAACGGATCCCTCAGGAAAAGGGTCACCCACATGACACCAACCACACATGGGAGGCTAGGGGAAAGAGTCTGGCCATTTAGAATTCTTGGGAGACAGTCTAACTAGCAATTTGCACACAACCAGAGTAAAGTACCTGTTGCCCATCAGGCTCCTGCCCCAGTGTTTACCTACAAAGCAGACAGTATTTACTGATGCTTTCAACTGAAACGTGATGCCCATGGGCTTGACTCTGGTCTTTGAAGTACTCCAGCTTTCTGTTTTTCAAATTTATCGACTTGCTTTTGCAGCTCAGCCTTTTCTACCAGATCTGGAAGGTGCAGAGGAAACCCTTGCTCTTGGGGAGAAGCTCCAGGGTCTCCATAAGTCATTTGGTACTGGACAGCTTCCTTCCCAGGAGCATTTGACACCCAGTGAAAGACTTTGGCTTTTTCTAGGAGTCTCATTCCAGATCCCTAGTGTGAAAAAGATGACAGGAGGCCAAAGAATGTTCATCGTTTACATTCTTGCCCTAAAAAGACTTGAACTTCAGAGCTCAGTAGATGGCCTACTAAGAGCACTTGTGAAAGCACGGGGCTGTGAGTTTGAATCTCCACATGTGTCTGTAACACTCTCATGGGAAACAGAGATAGGTGGATCCCAGGAAGTCTCTGGGTAGTCAGCCTATCCCAAGCAGCAAGTTCAGGTTCAATGAGAGACTCTCCTTCCCTGCTTCAAGGAAATAAGGCAGAGGATAATAGAGCAGACACCCAATGCTGGAGAGAGAGAGAGAGAGAGAGACAGCGAGGGAGTGCGCTGAGTTCTGGAACTATGCAGGTCTGTGTTAAAGACAGAGGTGTGAATAGGTAGGAGGGGTGAGGTGAGGGGGGCTTCTCAAAGGAATCAGGTGGCTCTGTCTTCAAGAGTACAGCAGGAGAGTTGGAGAAATGGCTCAAAGGTTAAGAGTGCTGGCTGCTCTTCCAGAGGACCCAGCTTCAAATCCCAGCACCCACATTATGGTTCACGACCATCTATATATAACTCAAGTTCCAGGGGATCTGCTCTCCAAGGCCTCCAGGCACACATGTGATACACAGACATATGTGCAAACAAAGCACCGATACACAGAAAATAAAAACACAAAGAAAGCCACTGAGCCTCTCCATTGAGAATCGTACCCAGGGTACCACTGTGTTTCCCTCCACTCTGCTCCAGGGTGGGAGATGTAGGGAACACAGGCCCCTGGCCTGCAGCTGGCAATCTACAGCCTCATCCGCCCTGCTGTCTCCAGTCCTGGGATGAAGGATGCCAGGGCTTTCCTGGAGTCCTTCTGCAGCTTCTGTGGCCTGGAGTGAGGTAGCCTGAACAGGTGCTGCAGTTCCAGAACACATCTGCTGCTGCCCTATCTTGTTTCGTTTTATTCAGAGTTGATCGTGGCAGGGAAATTGGTGCCATTCCTCAGAAGACAAACATAGCCTCAGGAAATTTGTGACTTTAGGGGTTTAGCCCAAAAGCCAGAGTCAAACTCCAATGGCTGAGAGGAATTGTTTGTTCTAGATACTTGGCAACCACCCCAGAAATGGCGGGGGGTGAGTTTAGGAACACAATAGGAAACTGACTTGGAAACCAATGCTCCATCCATTAGGCAATGTGTCCTGAATCCAAATTCAAACAGTAAGAGTTTGCTGTTGCCTCTTTCCTCAGAGAGGCAGGGGAAAATGCAGGAGGAAGAAAAACACATAAGCCATATTCTAGGGCTGAAAACACCACCCTACCTGGATCCACCCAGGCTACTTACTTGGGCCACTGGGGTAGTGTCTCAGTCCAGCATAGCACAACTTCCCCTTCTGCATGTGGAACATCAAGGAGATGGAAGTACCTACACTTTGGCCCCTGCTCCCATTGGACACAGGCACTGTGGACTTGAAGGCAGGATAAAGGGTTTCCAGTCTCATCCAATCAAACAAGCATGAAGGTCTTAAGTATTGTTTGATCACTTGGTGTGGAAATCACCCTTGATGGGACAGGGAACAGGCGACTTGATATGAAAACTCCACCTGCTCCTGAAATGTAGAAACTTCCGCTGTCACATCTGACTACCAGACACACCAAGCCATATGGTTGATTTGCCTGGAGAGTATCATACTGAAAAAGAAGTAGTGCCCGAGCCCACTCCAACACTGGCATGCAGTGACCCTCTGCACCGCCACCAATCGGGGAAGGAGCACCACTCAAATACTTCTCCAGGTGGAACCACCAGCACATCTTATAAGGCGTGGCTTAGCAGCTGCCTCCTCTGGGACCCTGCCTGAATTCCAGTGTGATTGGCTGCCTTGGAAAGTCCTTGGTGCTCAGGTTGGTCATGTAGCATTTTCCTGTTAGGCTCCCATCTCCTTTAAGATATGAATTAAGACATGTCTATAACTTTGCAAGGAGTGAAGCCACCAAGCACTCAACACACCATGACATCATGCTCCTGATGTCACATACCATGAGGTCATACTCTGTGCAGTAGCTCATCTTCACAAAAGCACATAATAGCTGAAATTTTGAATAAAACGTTTCTAGTATGGAAAAGGGATCCAGTGTCTTTCTCAAGGTCGCAAGAACCCAGCAGAACCTATACTATATTCAAGCTTAGACTGTACCCAGCTGCAGGCCACAGCCTCTTGTGAATGACTACAAAGGTCTTCTCAGACTGGAGTTGGTCATCTATTTACCCGAAGCAGCTTCCTTTGTCCCCTGGCTGTCTCCTGCTTCCCCGTATCCTCCACCTCTGCATCCTCGGGCAGAGGACTTGTGACAGGCTCTGGTTTTTCTAAAGGCTGACTCCATCTAAGATGTGTGTCAAATGGCTCCTTGTTTTCTTGGACCCAATGCATACCTCTTGAAGGGAGAATGCCCTGGCTTTGTGAGCCTGCCTAGCTGCCAAGCCAGCCTCGGCGTAGGCTTTGGACTAACTAATGCTTTTTTTTTTTTTTGCCAAAATTTCCAAGTGAGCCCTTGTGAATCTAAGATCTGTGCTAGCTGTGAGTTCCTAGCTGGGATTCACAGCTGCCATCGGTGAGAGTGTTCTAGTTTGCTTTTCTGTTGCTGTGATAAAACAATGACTGAAAGCCACTTGGGGGAACAAAGTGTCTATTTGACTTACAGGTGATAGCCCATCTTAGGGGAGCTGTGGCGTGAACTCAAGGTAGAAACTTAAGCAGAGACCACAGAGGAATGCTGCTTTCTGGCTTCTTCCTCTAGCCTGCTCAGCTAGCAGAGACCACAGAGGAATGCTGCTTTCTGGCTAGCTCAGCTAGCTACCTCTCTTATACAGCCTGGGCCTACCCGCCTTGGGACAGCATCATCTACAGTGGGCTGGGCCCACCTACATACTTAGCAATCAGTAATGCCCTACAGACACGCCCATCGCCGATCTGAAGGAGGCAATTCCTCAATTAAGATCTCCTCTTCCAGGTAGGTCTAGGTTTGTGTCGAATTGACAAAAGCTAACTATGACACTGGCACACCAGTCTCCAGACACTGGGGGAAAGAATTCCAGCAAAACAAAGGTGATATCACAAAGTGGGACAGAGCATCTCATTGCCATGGTAACAGCTGCTGAGCTTCCAACACAGCCTGTAGCCCTGGTAAACACCAGTATGTCATCTCATTTTTAATGAGAAATAGTAGCATCCCACTAATTCTGTGTGGAGAGTTCTGACCTGACACGAAGGCAGGTCAGCAGGATGTCATCAATTCAGCGCAGGGTTTCTCTGGACATCAGACTGCTAAGCTATGCAAAATCATAGACTGCCTTGAACATCGCTGGAGTTGGAGTTTCTGTAAACATCTCCCTTTTCTGCCCCTGATGCTGAGCACTCCTAGGATGGAGCTAAGTGGTCTACATAGTCACAAGGACATGATCTTGAAATCAAACATAGACCCAGTTTCTTTCTTGTGAGTTTAAAGGCATGTTGTGTTTACAGTAAATACTGCCTATACATAGGTAAGAATAACACAGGACACCTGTCTCCTCTGACATTCTCAACAGCTGGGACAACTGTCACTGTTGACTGTCAATAGAGTGGATCAAAACAAGTGGGAGCTTCGCAAGGTCACCCCAGGTAGATGTCACCAGGACTTCAGTTTCCAGGGATTGCCAGCTCTCATGTCTTCTCATCTTCTGGTAACCACAGATCCTGAGTCTCCACCTATCTGTGCAGCCAGGTGTGCAGTCAAACCCTCTGTGGACAGTCTCTTCCCCATCGCTCACCACCCGCCCAACCCTGAGCTTCAGCATGCTCTTACTGTTTCTCTGTGTTGCAAAGGTCATCCTAGTAAAAAGCCTATTCTCCTTCCAGTAAGAATGCCATCTTCTCTATCTATTTTAATCTAAGCAGCAATGCCACATGCTGCCCTTGATAAATTTTCTGGGGTTGATGGATTGCTGGAGACATTTCTAGCATTGCACCCATTTGGTCTCTGTCTGTGCCTCCCTCTTCTGCATACTCTTCTTCTTCTTCTTTTTTTTTAAAGGTTTATTTATTATGTATAGTGTTCTGCCTGCATGTATCCCTGCAGGCCATAAGAGGGCACCAGATCTCATTACAGATGGTTGTGAGCCACCATGTGGTTGCTGGGAATTGAACTCAGGACCTCTGGAAGAGCAGCTGATGCTCTTAACCTTTGAGCCATCTCTCCAGCCCCCTGCATACTCTTCTTATTAAGCAGTGCTCACTCTCTTGAGCCCAAGTTTGGGGGCCTGAGATTGTTCATCCTGGGTGTGCCTCCTTTCAAAATGGGACCTTAGGTTTTTCACAAGATCCTGTGCTTTATGATTGATGCTGTAGGAGAGCTGAGAGCTCACTGGTTGTAATCTGAAACTAGGAGCACACTGGGGATACTAGATGCTCCAGGAGAGGGTGCAAACAAATGGAATCCTTACACACCACTAGTGAAAATGTCAATGAGTGTAATCACTATGGAAATCACTGTGGAGGATTTTCAGAAGAAAAACTAACACTGGATCTCCCATGTGACCCAGCAACAGTACCCCTGGGTATTCATCCCAAAGACTCCACACTGACATGTCACAGAGACACTTGTACAGCAGTGTTTACTGTGGCGCTCTTCACCATAGCTAAGGAATAGAGACAACCTAGGCATCCAACAAGAGAGGAAGGAGTAAGGAAAGTGTGGTGTATACATCATGGAACTGTTTCTAGTCATCATGAAGAACAAAGTTAGGTCATTCATAGGAAAATGGATGCAACGTCAAGTAAATTAAGTCCATCTCAAAAGGTCAAATAACTGATTTTCTGTCATTTGTAGTTCCTGGGTGTCACATAGATACACGAAAGTGTACATGAATATATAACATGAATGCAAAGTAAAACTGTCTAAGTCAACATGGGGGACTAGTGGGGGCAAGGAGGGGCAAAAAAGGGAAATGCGAGGAGGTATAATGGGGCTCAATGTGCAGTATACACATACACGAAAGCTTTAGCATTAATTTAAAAATGCCATAAAAAGGAAATAGGGGTGGTGGGTGGCTCCGTGGATATACTGTTTGCCTCTCAAGAGTGGCAGCCAGAGTTTGGATCCCCAGTTTAGATCCATGTTACAACCAGACTGGCATCCCACCTGTAATCCTAGCACTCTAGAAAAGTGAAGAGATCCCTGGGGTAAGCTGGGTAGCTAGATTAACTAAATCAGAGACCTCCAGGGTCAAGAGAGAGATTGTGCCTCAGTATATACAGTAGAGAGCAATTGAGGAAGATAACCGACATCAACCTCTGACCTCCACATGCATATGCGCAGACTTGCGTTGTGTAATACACATGTGTGCCCACACTCATGCAATGTGCACACATACACGCACACCCCCACATGCCCACATCAGGTGATATTTTTAAAGAAGAAGAAGAAATAAGCATCCTTCTTCTGTGGTGTAACTGACCTGCTCTTCTCACAGAAGGGGAGTTTTAAGTGAAGAAGCAGAGAAGAACAAAGAAGAGAGACACTTCCTCCCCAGTGTACAGCCCTTGTGAAGGATCCATCTGTCACCTTTATTGGAACTTCACCCATCCTCTGCCTGCCCCAAGCCTAACCCAAGCAGCAATGCTGTTTTACAAAGAAAGATGAAAACCGCCCCCACTGCCCTTTCACATTCGTGTGAAATTACTGTGGTGACCTGGTACAGTCTAAGGCCAGCAAAGCAGAGGCACCGCCAACCTCCAATTAGCTGTGTCTGTCAATGACTCATCCCACAGAAGTGTGAGACCTGTGCACTGAGCAAGCTGGCTTCTCCAGCTGCCTAACAGAGTCCTACTCTGAGATGCAGCTCATCTGATTCTTTATATTACAATCACAGCAATCGACAAAGACCTAGAGCTGCCAGGCTGGTGTGCAAAGAAGACAGTCTTAGAAAAAGAGCTCAGAGGTGTCCCATTCCATCCCAGATGTGAGTCTGCAGCTCTGATGTGGGGAAATGGTGATGACCATGACTCCAGGAAGGTGTGTGTATCGGGTCCCCTCTCTGAATCCCAGCACTGAGGTCATGTTTCTAACTGTAGTCGCAGACTGAGACAGAGTTACCTTTGACGGTGGGGATTTGTGCCTGTGACCACTCACCTCCCTGAAGACTAGGAGGGCAAACAAACTCCTTTCTGTAAGTGCCCCAGCTGCCACGGCCTCATGAACCACTATCTCATCATGATTCATATGTCAATCACATGGAAGGCTGTGGCTCATATGCCTCATGCCTGCTCCTGCAGAGAGCTTCAAATCTTCATGCTTAGTACTCACTCAGCCTGGAAATTTTTCTCTCCTGCACCAATTAGTTCCCACTCATACCTCAATACCTCTTATAAATAAATATCTCTCTTCCCTAAAGTCTCCCGTGACCCCAAGCCCAGCCAGGCTAGCACCTTTGTTTCTACTACTGTCATGCCACTTACCCAATAGAACTATGGCTGCACAGCCACTACCTGCTTCCCTCTACTGGACAGCAAGCCTCAGAGAGGGCAATTCCTCTCCGTGGTGTCATTTGCCTTTATAGAGGTTCATGCTCAGTTACTAATGTTTGCGCCAATATGCTAAGACGGACCTTCCAGTTACATTACCACCTCCTGTGTTCATGGTGAGAGAAGGGGCTCTCTCTTCTGGAGATGAATGGGCAGAAGATATTTCTCCCATTTTGCTCCAAGGTATCATGGCAGCTCCTACAGGCTCCATGGGTTTTCCAGACAGAAAGAAGCTTCATGGCTTCCCTATCTATCTGTAGAACAGGAATGTTTAGCAGAAGCCTCCTAGTGACTTCTCTGAGTCAGAATGAGCACCTTCCCTTCCCAAAGCTGATGGGAAGACATGAGTTCTAATAGAATGCCATGAAACTGTAGAGAAGAGGCAGCTTGTCCAGTGTCAGAGACTTGGTGGTGGTGATCTTTGTTTGGCCTGTGCAATGTACAGAGCCCTCTCCAGACAAACCACACCACCCAAAGCACGCAACTCAGGCTGCCATTCATGGTATGAGAGAGATCACCATGATGCCTGCTCTGGAAGTCAATGAGGCCACTCTAGCAGCCCTCAGAATTCACCTCTTCAGGGAGATAATTCAGGTCTTAATGCTAAGTTCTAGCGGTGTCCAGTCATTACCAGCTTGCTTATCCTGACAGTTGGAGGCTGTGTTATGAGCTCCTAAGACCACTGTGCAGCAGGAGACAGGTGTAAGTTCTCAGAGAGGTCATGTGCAGGGCATGTCATCCTGGTCCTCTGGCTCTATAGAGTAGATGGCGTTGTATCACGATTTCCTCAGTAGTCTAGACAGGGTATCTAGCCTCTTTTCCTCTCTGAGCCACATTGAATGAATTGTCTTGGGCAACACATTAACCAGGATGTGCAGCCAGGAGCCCATAGGCTGTGCAAGCTTATGTATGTTTACTTTGGGAGACACCATTCTCATCTACAGAGTTCATACTCCAGGACCACACAATAGAGTAACAACAACAACAACAAAAATCATTCCCCCGCCCCACACAAATCTTACAGTGTTTTAAGCATGTTTATGATTTTGTGGTAAGTCACTTTTGTGGCTACTCTGGCCATCAGAAGCTGCAGACCACAGGTCGGACACCCCTGGCTAGAATAATCTGAAGAGGTCCATACAATAAGAGCAAACAAAAGAATAGAGCAAGTTCCCGTGTGATTAAATTATTACAAATAACTGCAAGCCTCTTTGTTTTCTACTTTGGTCCAGTTCTGGAGGACTCAACAGAGAAAGGTTTCAACTGTGAAACAGTTTCGGCCACGCATCCCTCCCTCCCTTTCCTGTGGAGTCCACTTTCCTGGGGTTCACTCAACCTGCCCGCCCTTTAATTTCAGGTTTGTACAATGAGAGAAAAAGAAACAAGTAGATGATTCAAATTCTCTTGGCTCTCGAAACACACACTGTGTGTCTGTCCACCCATAAATGATGGTAGCAAAGTTCTCTAATGTGATATGGGTCCCCTGTGGGGACTCAGCTCCTCTAAAAGGAGAAAATAGGACTGCCTCCTGGTAAGTGACATAAAATGTAAGTTTAAAGCCAGGCTCCCCTTGCCCAGGACCTGGACTCTCAGATGTCTACTTAGCAGTACCTCCCCCACAAGCAAGAGATTTGAGTCCAAACATCAGAGGTTACTCAACAGGAACAGAGGTGTGGTGACTTGGGGAGGTGTGGTGGTATTGTGTTCCCCAAAATATTGTATACCCTAATAAATTTATCTGGGGTCAGAGAACAGAACAGTCACTAGATATAGAGGCCAGAAAATGGTGGCACACATGCCTTTAATCCTATCACTTGGGAGGCAGAGATCCATCCGGATCTCTGTGAGTTTAAAGCCACACTGGAAACAGCCAGGCATGGTGACTCACGCCTTTAATCCCAGAAAGTGAGCCTTTAATCCCAGGAAGTGATGGCAGAAAGCAGAAAGATATATAAGGCGTGAAAACCAGGAAGCCTGGTTAAACTTTTAGGCTTTTGAGCAGCAGTTCAGCTGAGACCCATTTGGATGAGGACACAGAGGCTTCCAGTCTTCAGAAACAGGATCAGGTGAGGAACTGGCGAGGTAAGGTAGCTGTGACTTGTTCTGCTTCTCTGATATTCCAGCATTCACCCCAATAACTGGCCTCAGGTTTGATTTTATTAATAAGACCATTTAAGATTCATGCTACAGGGAAGAGTGTGAGGGGTGTTTCTGTTCAGAATTACCAGCATTCCTTAAACTACAGAAAAAGTGAGAAGGAAGGACAAGAAGTCAACAAGCTATTATTCAACCAAAAACCCTGGCAGCATTTGTCATAATAAAGTGGGGAGCACCAGAGGAGGTGACGAATCACCCCATTAGTACATAGTCACACTGAGAGACAACAGCCATGTTTCTGCTATGTGAGTCTCCTCAGAATTTGCACGCTTGGCCAGCCACTCCAGGCAAGAGGCTCTTCTCTGAAAAGTGGCCTGAGTCCCTGGGAGACAGACAACAGAAAAGGTTTAGCGTGCTTAAGCTTCTCAGAGCAAAACGCACTCCATCTCTCCAGAAGATTGACTCTGTCAACTTCGCAGGGACTTAAAGGAGGGATTCCCAAGGCTCCAAGGGCTCTGATCTGCTGTGTGGCTCACTGAATGCTGGCCACAGAAACAGGATTGCTGAGAATCTCTGTATTTAGGCTCCCTGATGTCTTGCTTTCCTCCTGACTAACATTTCAGATTTTTTTCTTATCTCCTACACTAACTCCGAAACTGTGAGCGTCTCAGGGGCAGGAAGAAAGTGTATAATTTTTTTTTTCATTCATTCTGTGTCAAACATCAATTGAGCAACCACCTTGGAGCCTGGGCCTGAGCTTCTGGCCGGTACTTATGTCAATGTTACCGCTCTCTGACATTGACCTCCAAGCCTGATTATCCAAGTGCTGCTGTTCACGAACTCCTCCAACAGCTTTCCCTAAGCCACACCGCAGCAGGATCATACTGCCAGGCATGAGAACTCAGTCTAGAAAATCTTGCCCATGTGGCACAGGATGAGCCTCCACCACAAAAGCTGCAGAGGACAAGCTCATACTGGGAGCTTTAGCTGATTCATTTCCTGACAACCAGAATCTTGACTTGAAGGGCCACACAGAGGACCACTTTTGTAAAGACGTCAGACTGCTGGTAGTGGTGTTCTGAGACAGGGTATCACTATGCCCTGGCTGGCCTGGCCTTAAGCCCACAACGAAGTCAACAAGCAGGCTCCTGCCTCAGTCTCCCAATGCTAAAATTATAGATATGAGCCACCATGCCTGGCCTCACCTCAACCTCTCTCTCTCTCTCTCTCTCTCTCTCTCTCTCTCTCTCTCTCTCTCGCTCTCGCTCTCGCTCTCGCTCTCGCTCTCACTCTGTGTGTGTGTGTGTGTGTGTGTATGTATGTGTGTGTGTGATACACATATACCAGTATGTAAACATGGGCACATGTGGTGTCCAGAGGATAATCTCCAGGATCAGTCCTTGCCTTCTGCCTAGTCCAAATGCAAGGTCCTTTGTTGTCTGTTTTCCAGATGCCATCAGCTTCCGGGAATTCTCCATCTTCTCCTCCCATCTCCCTATGTGAGCCCCAGTATTACAGAACTCACAATATCCTTCTGGCTTTATGAGGGTTCTGACACAAGTGCTTTTCTGCCCTGAGCCCTCTCTGCAGTCCCCAAAGTTTCTTTTTTAAGGACTTCATAATGATGACAATGATTTGTCGACAATGGCTGGATTCTAGACTGCTCTAACAGAGGGTCATATTTCTTTCATTGCACCCAACAGCAAGATGGCATGGTTGGATGCAAGGGGCCATGAAGCTGGCTTTCTGTAGTCTTCTCATGGAGAGCCATGCTCACCCTGCCCAGAGCCTGGGAAACAGGGAAGCTGTCTTCTCAGCTGCTCATACCCCATCCATCACTTCAACCTTTGCCAGCATGTTGCTTAGACCAATCTGGAAGGACCCTGCCTTCATTTGTCACCTCTTGTGACAAACACTGCAGCTGTTCGTGTGCTCTGTGACCTGAACCTTGCCTTCCTATTTGTTATGATCAGTGTTCTGTGCGCTGTGATGGAGGGAGAAGTCCAGAGCCCTCTTGGAAATCTGTATGGGGAAACTGACCCTTTCACATGTGGGTTATGTCATACATGGCACTCTTGTTCGAACCCTATCAAGCCAAAGCAGTGAGCAGATTAACATTCTTTACTGCATCATGTACCCACAGGGAAATGGGCATACATCTCCTGGCCAGGGTTCCTTTAGCTTGTAGGACATGAAATGGCAGGTCTAGGGAGGTGGCTTGGTTGAGAAAGTGCTTGCTGAACATGTATGAGGTCCTAAGTTCTAGCCCCCAAAACTCTTGTACAGAAAGCCAGATGTAGTAACGCATGCTTGTAACTCCAGGACTGATGGGGTAGAGACGGTAAGGAAACTGACCTGGGGCTCTGCAGCCAACCAGCCCAGCCTACTTGGGGAGCTTCGGGCTCAACGAGATACTCTGCCTAAAAAAAAAAAAAAAACAACGAAACAGTGCCTAAGGAGTGACCCCTGAGGTTCACACACAAACAGGCACACACTTTTACACACACACACACACACACACACACACACACACACACACACATACACACACACACACACACAAATGGGCTGGTGAGATGGCTCAGTAGGCAAAGATGCTTTCCACCAAGCCTGACTGACAATCTACTTTGAAGTCCTGTCACTTGTATGGTGGAAGGAGAGAACCGACTCCCGATAAGTGGTCCTCTGACTTTCACATGTGTGGCATGCAAGTGTGTGAGCACACACACATACACACACACACAAAATAAATAAGCTAAATGTAATTTTTAAAAATTTTTTCGAGACAGGGTTTCTCTGCGTAGTTTTGGCGTCTGTCCTGGATCTCGCGCTGTAGACCAGGCTGGCCTTGAACTCACAGAGATCCACCTGGCTCTGCCTCCCAAGTGCTGGGATTAAAGGCGTGCGCCACCACCACCCGTCTGCTAAATGTACTTTTTAAAATGTTTCAAGGGAAAGGCACTAGAGTATAGCCACTCTCTGTAAGGGCTTGACACCCCCTCCCACACACATACCACCCCAATTTTCATGTGTGTACAGCAAGTCTTTTTATTAGACAAATGCCAGTGGCCAAGCCCCAGGTGTTTCCATTCATGTTAAATTGTTACCCTGGGTAACTTTTCGTGTTAGCTGTTTCACAGTGTGAAGGAACAGCACAGCAATGGGAGATGGCCCTGTGCTGACTGTTACGTAAGCATGTCAAATGCCACACTTCCCAGCCCAAGTGACATGCTAGAACTGTGTTGGGATTTAAGCTGCTTCTTAATTGTTACCCAGAGGAACAATAAGATTACACCATAAAGCAGGTTTCATGTAGCTGCTTCCTCCAGCAGGACATGCCACTGCTGATTTGAACTGGGGCAGCTGTGCTCAGTAGCAAAGATCCTCAAGAGATAGGCTTGTTGCCTTCTCCTGGAAGGAAGGAGGAGGTTGATAAGCTCTCAAGGCTCAGGTGTACCCCGGGGCCCCTGAAGTTCACAACCCTTCATAAGATCCTCACAAGACTTTTTCCCTTCCTAGGGGTAGAGGAAGATGGACTGGGGTTTGGGGATCTTCAGTGGCGTGACTGATGAAAGTTAAACAGGAGGCACCCCAGAGATGTGGTCACTTTGGGTCACCCACCCTCCAGTAAGGAACTCCGTAAACTCCAGATAGACTGGCGTGGAATCTTTTCTTGGGTCTGTCACCCCTCTATCTGCAACAAATACATGTATCTTTGCCTTACCAGGAAAAGTCACATGACACTAGGCATCTGGGGGTCAGAATGTGTGCTCAGAGCTTGACAGAATACTCTTGGACATACATCTTAGTCTTGGTTCTCCCAACTCTAGAACTAAACTAAAAACTACAAAGCACTTGGCTCTCGGGAATGGACTGAGGGCGTGCTGGTAAGTCTGAGCTCTAGGAGAAGGAGGATGTCGGGTATCTTTTTCTACTGTTCTCCACTGTGTTGCCTTGAGATAGGTCCTCTCACTGGTTCCGAAGCTCTCTGTTTCAGTGAGGCTGCCTGGCCAGCAAGCTCTCAGGATCTGCTCGTCTCTGCCCCCAGTGCTGGTGTCACATGTAGACAGACAGACATGCACAGCTTGGGATGCATGTGGGCTGGCTCCCCCAGGCTTGCGGAGCAAGTGCTTCTCCCCACCAAGCATCTTCCCAGCCCTTCCCCTTCCATCAGCCAAGCTTATTTCTGCACACCATGGGAGGCTCCAGCCCAGGCCCTCCTCTCTGCCATGCTGCCCCCTCCAATCTCCTGAGTGTGGAGATCACAGTCCAGAACTGGAAGCTGTTGGGCAACTGTAGTGACTCTGGATGGTTTGCAGAAGCCTGCCTGGTCCACACAGCAATAACTCCAGGCAGTCACAATCTGGTAAGAAGACCCCTTGATATATGGTCAATAAAAGGCCAATGTCCAGTGTGTGCCCAGTATCACTTAAGCCAACATACCACAGTGATATTTGAAATGGAGGCATGAGAGGCCAGCACTGCTGTGTGGATATCCCACAGTGACTGTCCTTATCTGTGCCATGGTGGGAGATGAACAGAGGATTGGCAGCTTTTATAGCTCAGAGCCTGCCTCCCACACCATCCACTACAGAATCTCTCCGAGTACTTCAGAAACTTACAGCCCAGTGCAAGGTGTGTTAGTCTCTCAAAACAAACAGCAACAGAAACAAAACAAAAAACATTACCTTGCCTCATGTTGAAGGAAAGTGTGACCTCTGCTGGATGCTGTTGGGACTGACTACCACCAGGCAAAAAAAAGACAAGAGAGGCGGAAGAAAGGAAGGGAAGGAGGGAGATAACACAGAAAGTAAAAACGTTTTACGCTGACCTGCTACCCCAAAGCTCCTCCAACCTGAAGCTCCTCTTCTCTGAAATAAGGTCGAGTAAGGCTGACTGAGGGTCCTCTCTCAGCCTCGTAGTGCCCATGTCTCCGATACCCCAGTATCCTCACAGTAGTGGACCAGAGCATTTAGAAGCATAATTTGCCCACATAGTTACCATTCATACGATTTTGAGGCACATTGTGTGGACAATCATGCAGTGACTGATTTTGGAGAATTGGTATACGGTAGGGACAGGAAGCCTCTGTGTGCTGAACTCTGCTGGCTTGTTGGCTTGACTTTGCCAGTTTCACTGTGGGCGGGGTGGGCAGGGTTGTTTTGTTTTGTGAAACTCAGCCCTCTTACACACTCTGCTCCGCCCCCTGCTCAACCCAGGAGGAAAAGGCTGATTCATCAGGAGACCAGAGGTTCTGAAACACATTTGAGCACTACAGGGCCCTAACTTGATTGGTGGGCATCAGAAGTTCTCGGTCAGGAGCCTGCAGAACTGTGAAATCAGACCTTTGCCACCTCCTCTGCTGGGGGAAGTATGGCTCCTCCAGGAGTGTACCCCATCACCTGTGAGATAGGAGGTCAACAGGAGAACAAAGAAACAGGGCCTCTGTCACAGGGGACCCTAGGGGATCCCAGTTTGAACAGAGACTGACTCTGACTGTGGGACTCAGAGAAGCACGTACGTCTACTTCCGAACCCCAGGGTTGAAAGACGGTTGAAACTTGTAGATATGTAGTTGTGAAGACAGAGAAAGGGTGCCCAGATGGCTGGTGATGGGGAGATCAAAGCTCCCCTCCACTTCAGAACGGGGAAAGCTGGTGAGGAGGAGCCCTAGGCTTCACAGAACATCATCTCTCCCCTGACAGGACTGGACGTCTCAAGCCTGGGGCGGGGGGGGGGGGGGGGGGGGGGGGGGGGGGGAATGGGATGAGGTGTCAGGCTTGGCAAGGCTCCCTGACGCCAGCAGATCTGCCCAGGGATTCCTCAGGTCCACTCTTCCTCATCTGCAAATATGCAGGTGCTTAAGTAATCAGGTCTCCTTCACTCACGGTTTGGGGAGAGGCCCCCATAGTCCTGGGTTTCTTGTTTGTGACAGAGCGCACACCTCTCCTCCCCTGTACCCACAGCTAACTCAGACAAAGCGTCCTAGCTGGACTGAGCTGGTCCCATCTGCAGAATCTGGAAACTTTAGGGACACCCGAACTCAGCTCTCACACGGAAGGTCAAGGACAGGGGTGGCTGCATGCCCACCTGTCACTGTTTGACACATACAAGGAGAAACAAGGCCATGAAACCCCACGTGCCATCAAAGAGACAGCAAAGCAGCCTCCCTCACTGACTGCCTATGTCCCGGGTCTGTCCTGCTGAAACATGCTCCTCCCCAAAGATGCCAGGGCCAGAGCCATCATCATCCCCACCAGCGGCAGCAGGAGTTCAGCATCATTCTCATCATCCTCGCGGTCATACCAAGGTCACCTCCACCACCAGCACCTCCAACACGACCGTCACTACCCTCCCTGTCACTGCTGCCACCATCGCCACAGCCCTGAGCACCATCACCATGACAATGTAACAGGAACTGAAAGGAAAAGTACCAGCTTAGGACCTGAAAGACCACATTCTCAGCACAAAGAGGATGTATTTGCCCCAGAGGGACAGAGGGCAGGGAATAAGAGACAAAGACAGGAGACAGAGGGAGAGGGAGAAGGGGAAGGGAACGAGGGAGAGGGGGCAGGGATATTCGTCCCTGAAGGAGGACTTAGTATCGCCTCTGGATAGAGGGGAGACAGACACGGCACACAGGAAAGTGGCAGTCTATAAAGGTGTAAGGGGAAACCCCGTGTTAGGGATGAGGTGTTTCATTTTAATTCGCCCTGTTAATTGGGTGAGTCAAAAGGGACTTTTGATTGCTAGATTTCAATTCTTTGACAGCTGGACCTTGGTGGTCAGCCCCAGGAGGAGGGATCGGCCAAATAAGGGAAGAGAACTTGGGGGCTGGTTTCGGGAATGTAATCTAACAGTTTTTAGCAAGGAAGAGGGGATTGGGGAGAAGGGCAAGGCCTGCCAGAGCCATGCTCCAGTGGCTTGTATTCCTTCAATAACCGTGGTCCCCATCCCCTCCAGTAGGGCCACTGTCAACCACTCCCATCACAACCACCATTACCAGTTACCACAGCAACATCCACGCCATCACACCACAAGCAAAATCCCCCTCTCTGGAAGATGCTGATTTGTTTCTGTTCCATGAAACTGGGTGACCGTCCATTAAGACGGAACATCAAGGGGCGGGCAGATGAAAGGAAGATAGAATGCTGACAGAAAGACTGGAGCCCATGAGAAGCGGAGCGTGCAAACACCGGGAGAGTGCTGTGTGGGGAGCTGGCTACTGCTGGTAGGGTCACCATTTGGTACCAAGGAAACACCAGACAAGCAAGATGATATTTCGTGTCTTCCTTCTGTTCTGCGTCTTCTACAGTGCTGGGTGTGAGCTCCAGGGCTGTGAGTAGAGCAAGATTCCAGCCCTTTCCATGTTCCCTTTCCACAGGCCCCACCTGCTATGATGTGGGGAGTCAGAAGGGCAGAGATAGAGTAACCATGGGCACTCTCTTGGCTTCATCCCCTCATCTGTGAACTTGGCTCAGCAGCTGCTTTCTGGGGTGCCCCATGGTTAGCATTATGGTAATCATCACTGCTGTGTGGTTCCATACGCACTGAACCAGAGATTGGCATTGAATAAAGAAAAGGTGTTTCTGCTTTGCTCTTATTAACTCTTGGTCTTTTTTCAGAGTCTAATCTCCATTAATTAGCGTTAAAAATAGTAACAAATGGATATTTAGATTCAGCTAGGAATGAAACGAGGGAGATGGGGAATAAACTCTACTGGACACACATGACAAGTACCGTGGGCCAGCATCTAGCTGGCTGCCCATGTAGAATTACCCAAGTGGGGCCGGGCGGTGGTGGAGCACGCCTTTAATCCCAGCACTCGGGAGGCAGAGCCAGGCGGATCTCTGTGAGTTCGAGGCCAGCCTGGGCTACCAAGTGAGTTCCAGGACAGGCGCAAAGCTACACAGAGAAACCCTGTCTCGAAAAACCAAAAAAAAAAAAAAGAATTACCCAAGTGGAAGCAGATGAGAAGTCTCAAGTGCTCCTTGATATATAGTGTCTCTGTATCTCATGCCTGCTGCCTGGCTTTTGAAACATTACCGTGGACAATAAGGTGAACTTCAGATGGCCACCACATGATATGTAAGGATGTGGAATGAAACCACAGGACATTAGACCCTTATGTCCTGAGATCTGTCTTCACAGATACAGGCTACCTAACTCTGAACCTTGTGTGTGGTGTGTAGGTGTGTGTGTGGATGGGTGTGGATGGTTGTAGGAGTTGTGTGCACGTGTGCAGGCCCTTTGTGTGTAGGTTGACATTGGGTATCTTTCACAGTCACTCTCCACATTATTTTTTAAGTTGAAGTCTCTCACTGAAACTAGTGCTCACTTATTCAGCTAGACTGGCTGGCTGCCATGCTGTGGGATGTTCTGTATGGCAAATGCGTTGCTCTGATTGGTCAATAAATAAAACACTGATTGGCCAGTAGTCAGGCAGGAGCAAGTACAGGCGGGACAAGGAGGAGAATAAAGCTGGGAAATGGAAGGCTGAGTCAGAGAGACACTGCCAGCCGCCACAATGACAAACAGCATGTGAAGATGCCGGTAAGCCACGAGCCACGTGGCAAGGTATAGATTTATAGAAATGGATTAATTTAAGCTGTAAGAATAGTTAGCAAGAAGCCTACCATGGCCATACAGTTTGTAACCAATATAAGTCTCTGTGTTTACTTGGTCGGGTCTGAGCGGCTGTGGGACTGGCAGGTGACAAAGATTTGTCCTGACTGTGGGCCAGGCAGGAAAACTCTAGCTACACTGCTAAACTCTAGGAATCCCCCTGTCTCTGCTTCCCCAGCACTGAGGTTCTGGGTGTGTATAGCACATTGGGCTTTTTATGTAAGTGCTGGGAATCTAAATGCAGTTCTTCATGCTTGCATGGCAGCCAAGCCACCATCGAAGCCGGCACCCAGCCCATTTGGGGGGGTGATAAGTTCTAAGGTTTTGAAGCTCCTTGTCTTTTGTTCCCACTGTTGTTTGTAGGTGAGCCTTTCTTCCTGGTCCTTTTGTACCAAATGTTTGCCTAGAACACAGCCCCAATGGGAGGGTCCCAGAGCTCTGACTTCAACCCAGACATCTCATGCCCTCCACCTCTCTCCCTCACTCTCCTTGATCCCCAGAGTGGGCTAGTGTGCTCTTCCACTCCCAGCTCACACTGTGCATATTGTCTGTACCCTCACACAGTACGCCTGCACCTTCTGTTCCGTGGGTGAGGGGAACCATGAGTCCAAGGCAGTTTGGTCTTCACAGGCACAAGCACAGGGCCCAGAAGGGCAGACAACATCAACAACACTCAGTAAAGGTTTCTAGAAGCCATTTGGGATGACATTCAGGGCCTTTTAACTGACTTTGGAACCAATGACCCTTTAATAAAACCCAGTAAAAATGATGGTTTGTTGTCAAAGAATAAACCTTGAAATAAGACGCTATGGTATTGAGTGCAGCCACCTCCTCACAGGTGGGGGCCTGGTTCCGCCCATGGTTGGCACTGGTGCAATGCCAGGCTTGATATATCAGACAAGTAATTAAATACAGCTCTCCGGAAGCACAAAATTGATCACCAAAATAGCTCATGGCATGTATCAAAAATGTTTGTTTACAGACAGCTGACGGGGTGCTAATTACCTCCTGACACCCTCCGATGACACTCATTCATTTCCCATGCTGGTCTTGACAGCCGTGAAGAGGAGCCTGGCTGTCACCCCCACTCACTGAGCAGAAATTCCCCAAGCTGAGGCCTTTGACCCTCCTCTCCTTTAAGTGACAGGGATCAGCTGGTCCTCACTGCAGGCAGCCTGACCCTTGAAAAACCTGATCCATTTTTTGCAGTAATCCTTTCAACTAGAGAACTGTGTTCTCTGGGCCTCAGGTTCCAGATAATTGCTGCGTGATTGTACATCAGAGTCCTTGGCAACTTGTTACAGAAGCGAAACCCCTCCAGACCTGGGTGGACACAACTAGAGGCAAGCCTGTATTTTAATTGGCACATTGTGAACTCCTGACCAACAAGCTCCATCTATCTAATTTGGGATAATAATTCTCTACTCACTGATTTCAAAGTCCTGCTTCCTGATTTGTTTTCTACTTGGACTATGAACTAGTCACTGAAGTCCCATCCACTTCCTCAGGAAGGAAGGGGTGGGCAGGGCTCATGAGCTGCTGGCCTGCCTGAGCCAGGTTGGGGCTGGCCATCTGTCTCCAGCCTTGGCTGTGGAAGTGGGTATCTAGGTCCTGTAGGAGGTGTCTACTGTTCTCATTCACATTTCACTAATAGCAATAAAAAGGCCCACTGCTTCGGTGTTGGGCAAAGTCAGGCCTTACTGCTCCTGTCTTCCTTTTGAGTTCTCGTCTTCTGTCTCTCTTTCTGCATTCATTTAACAGTATGTATGGATTGCCTTTGACGGGATGGGCATTGTGCCCAGCCCTGGCTCCTGCAGAGAATGAGCTTCTCACTTAGGGAGTTCATGCACAGGGAAGAGAACAGACCACAGCAGCCAGGAAGGTCCTACCAGAAGGACCAATTCTGGGAGTGTGACCGGGATGTTAGATAGCCTCAAGGTATCCATGGAGGGACTGGTGTCTTAAACATCTACCTGAGGAGGGAGTCTGTGCTTGAATATCCTCATACATCTATAGTGTTGGCCTGGGATCTGGACAGGACATAAAGAACATTTGAAGAGATTTAACCCAAAATCACTTAGCAAAGAACCCTAGGGGAGTTAGTATGAACTGGGCTAAGGAAATTCCAGGGCTGCAGAGTGGCTTTCTAGTGGCTGGCCACAATAGGAAGCCACTGGTGCCTAGGGGACCTGGAGGAGCCAGAGACAGCATAAAGTAGAGAAACCCAGGTGAGCCTGCAGAATGAAGGAGAGATACTGAGGCCAGAGACAGAGCTAGTGAAGCGCACACAACCCCAGCCTAAATGTGAGTAAGCCATAGAGCAGGCTGGCGTTTTTAAGGGAAATTTGCTCTATCCCTCTTCCTCGGTAAGTTTGTGATGACAAAAACGGTAAAATACGTGAAGGAGTAGCTGCACAGGTCTGGTGAACTTTGTCAGAATCAAAATGGAGTTACTTCTGTCAAGCCCTGATAATAATTAATTCGTTGGACACTGATTAATTCAAGAAGCTCTCAAGGAGCAGGGCTCATACAAGGTCCTGACAACAAGACCCCCATGAAGTGCTCTGTCAGCACCACAGACTTGCATCAAGAACGCTCTAGAAGAATACCATCTGCTGAGAACTGCTGCTTCAGCCGCAGCCTGGTGCAGCCTTTGTTAATCCTGATGGCCTTCGCTGGGGATTGTTGTGTTAAAACTGTTACACTTTCCTCTTTGTTTTCCCTTTAGAGATGTCTACCTCAGGCTCTCAGAGCTCACTCTTCCTCTTGTGCTGCCCACACATTCTCACTGCCATATCATCCCCACTCTACGAGTCTGGAGTTCTCTGTAGCTGAGATGGATGGACCATCTGGAAGCTGGAGAATGCCAAAGAAAACCCGGTTTACTATTGCTACACATTTCTATGCAATCTATGGAACTTGGATCAGAATAAAACACTGACACAACCCATAAATAAGTTTTTGAGACAGGATCTCACATTGTAGGTTTTGTTATCCTAGAACTCACCACCTAGCCCAGGCTGGCCTCAAAAATCTCTCTGCACTTGTCGGGGATAGTTTTATGTCAACTGGACATGAGCTAGAGTCATTGGAAAAAGAGGTCTTCAACTGAGAAACCCGCCCACTGTGGGTGGTGCTATTCCTGGGCTGGTGGTCCTGAGTCCTATAGGAAAGCAGGCTGAGCAAGCCATGATGAGCAACCCAGGAAGCAGCACCCCTCCATGGCCTCTGCATCAGCTCCTGCCTCCAGGTTTCTGCCCTGTTTGAGTTGCTGTCCCAACTCCCTTCACTGATGGACTATAACCAGAAGTGTAAGCCAAATGAACCCTTTGATCCCAACTTTCTTTGGTCATGGTGTTTCATTGTAGCAATAGTAACCCTAACTAGGACAGCAATACTCTTGCTTCTGCTTCTTCTCTGAGGAATGTGCCACTATGTCCAGCTCAACCCACATATGCCTATGGATTTAGTCCATAAATGTGTTTGGATGCTTTAGTTTTAGCAAAATCACAGATTACAATTTAAAATGAAGTTGCTTAACATAAATCCCAAATGAGAATTTCCCCTTACAAATGTAAATGAGAGGAGAGAAATATGCATCTGCTTTTAGTCATTTAGAAGTCTCCCTGTGTCTGCTGACTGTCACCGACGTTAGCACAACCATAATTCCCATGTCAGAGCTGGAGGAGGGGCTTAGCAGTTAAGAACACGGGCTGCTCTTGCAGAGGACTGGGATTGGATTCCCAGCACCCACATCACAGCTAACAATCATCAATAATTCCAGGAGCAGGGGAATTCAGCACCACCCTCTTCTAAGGTCCTCAGGAACTGCATGAATGTGGTTCACAGACATACATGCAAACAAAACACCCATACACATTATTAAAAATAAAATAACAGTTCATATGCCAGAGAGGCATATCTGGGGTGATGGATTCTGTGCCCTGTACACAGTACAGAGGCATCACACATTCCTCCGTGTTTACATGTGTTAATGTTTCTGCCATCTTGAGTGATGGCCACAATGGGAAGTGGGTACTTCTGGAAGACCTACACAACAAGAGGAAGAGACTCCATCATGCCTTGGCACCTCCTGCTGTCCTGAAAAGCAGAGGGAACAGGGTGGCTTAGGGTGGTCAGTTCTAGGGTGTCCAGCAAGGACAGAGGGCAGAAGTGAATGGGGAGGGGAGCATAAACCAAACTGTGGTCACCCTGTGTCCCCACAGGCCCCAAATTGGGTCCTCTGGTTGCATATAAGCTTGTTTTAGTATCTTCTAGATTTGGACGAGTTAAAGAATGGATCTTTATTTAAAGGCATTGAGTAAACGTTACAGGAGGCCATACTATGAAGCACTCTGGTCATCAAACCAGATCCTAAGTGGTTTCTAAGAAATCAGGATTGCTATGATGAAAGCCTGTCTTCCCATATGGGCCAGCATCAGTTGGCGTACAAGGGAAGTCCCTGTGCCGTCTTCCTGGCCAGGAAACAAGCAGAGGCTGGCCTTTCGGCTCCTCTGCTGGTGTCTTTTTCTCACCTTACAAAGAGAGGGACTTTGGAGTGGTTGTTCTCCGTGTTCTCCAGTTCAGCTTTCTTCAACCCTTCCCTGTCTAGAATGGCGCATCCTCCACCTGACCCACCAAAACACCTGCTCCATTCATGGAATGAAACATTCCTGGCTTCAGAATTTTCACTAAAGTTTAATTTCAGACCTTTAAATCTCCATGCTTTGGTCAAAGGAAGTGACTGAGAATTTCCTGGCGTTCAGGTTTCACGTGTGAGAGCAACCCCATCAAGGAAGGAAGTAGTTCCTCACTATTTAGGATTCCCAGCTGGGGACTGGGGGCTGGGATTGGCATTTCTTAAGAGGGTTGGCAGGATTGTGAAATGAGGAAGGAGAGGGCAGGGCAGACTGAGAGGAATTATTGTCAACACAAGGTCATTTCCAAGATGGCCCCCAATCATGAACTCTAAGGAAAAGCTACCAAGAGCTCTGAAAGAGCATCCCAGACACAACATCTCAGACACAAAAAGAGCAAAAGGCATGATTTTTCCACAGAATAATCCTGGAAGGAAAGAGATTGGAGTCTTACTTTTGTGTAATTTCATATATTATATACATTGTACCAATTTAGCCCAAATTGGCCTTTTCTTCATGCTGATTTCTGTTTCATTTAAAACTAGCAGTGTCTACTAGATATGGGTTTACACACCTGTAATCTCAACACTGGGGAGAGGTAGACAGAAGGGTCTTAGGTCTGAAGCCAGCCTGGGCTACATAGTAAGATTCTGTCTCCAAAACCAAGAGCTGGGAATGTAGCTCAGCAGTAGAGTCTTGCCTAGTACGTAAAAGGCCCTGGATTCAATCTTCAGCATCACCAATAACAACAACAACAACAATAATAATAATAGTTAGATGATAGTGATGATGATGAGGAGGAGGATAATGATGCCTGGCATGCAACTCTGGTATACAACTGCAGGTTTGGCAGAGTGCTTGATAGAACCAGAGTTAACACCACTGTCCAAGCCTCTGGTTTTTCATGCTGAAGATGGAGCCCAAGGCCTCTTGTATGCCAAGGAAGTGCCACCTAAGCCTATATAGTCCTGATCTGTACATTTCTTCCTTGAGCTCAATAAAACAAGGGTAGTCATGTGATGTCCCCATGACTGGGGGTATCATCTAACACTGATAGGCTCAGCAGGGCAAACCAGTCCCGCACACTTATATTCAGACACCCGTTGGCCTCTCATTTCAAGACCTTAGAATGGGGATGGCACGGCACAATCAGAACAACAGTTGCAGCTGAGAAGCAACAGTTCCTCATGCCACTCCTACCTGGAAGGGAGGGGATGCTGCAGCAGTGTTGTCAGAGTGGTGGCTGGCTTGGGGGGGGGGGGATGAGCCTCTCATTTCTGTGGTCTGCATTGGAGGAGAAGAGAGGTGAAGAGCAAAGATACAGGAGATGGTCTGAAAACATATTTGCTTGTGAGATTGGCTTTGGAATAACATCTTTCTCAGCCCCCACAATATGAACGGAAAGGACCCAGGACCTTCACAATCCACTCTTCTAGCCCCTGGCCACATGTGGCTATTTACACTGATATTGCAATTAATCCCCCTGGACAGCAGTAGACAGTGGGGGTGCCAGCCAGACTGTACTTCATCACAGAAGTCTGACTGGATCCAGAACGAGGCATGCCCTACCTTTGACATTGCAACCTAGCACTGCTGTTTATGAATTCCATGCTTTAGAACCACATGATTGGGTTTTTAAAAATCACGAAAAAGACCTCATTGTGCTTTAAGTAGTTTACAATTAGTATTGGGCCATGTTCATAGCTCTCCTGGGATGCATACAGCCTGATGAAATCAAAAGAACCTGCCACTTAGGAAGTTGAGGCAAGAGGACCTTGAGGAGTTCAAGGCCAGCCTGAGCTACATAGTGAGATCTTGTCTTAAAATAAGTGGGGGGGGGGCAGGGGAGAGAAAGAGGAAGTAAGTAAGGGAGGGAAGAAAGAGAGAGAAGGAGGGAGGAAGGGGATGAGGGAGGAAGAAGGAAATCACAACTGTTCACAATTAAAAGAGAGATCTGGCTTCACTTTCTCCATGTCCTGAAGCTTCCCCGTGGCTGCTGTGTGGAGGGGTGGCTCCCCCGTGGCTGCTGTGTGGAGGGGTGGCTTCCCCGTGGCTGCTGTGTGGAGGGATGGCTTCCCCGTGGCTGCTGTGTGGAGGGATGGCTTCCCTGTGGCTGCTGTGTGGAGGGGTGGCTTCCCTGTGGCTGCTGTGTGGAGGGGTGGCTTCCCCGTGGCTGCTGTGTGGAGGGGTGGCTTCCCTGTGGCTGCTGTGTGGAGGGGTGGCTCCCCCGTGGCTGCTGTGTGGAGGGGTGGCTTCCCTGTGGCTGCTGTACGTAGCTCTCAGGCCAAGGTAGAAGACCAGGTAGGGCTGACAAAGGCCAGTGAGGGGTGAGATCTGAGGTGCATAGTAGATGCCTTGGAGACAGGAAGCCAGGTCTGGTTTCCTGTGAAGGATGAACTGTTGTGCATGGTGCCTTTTTCAAGGGCATTGCCAGGGCAAAGCGTCCATTGGTAATGGACCAGCAGTTGTGACTGAGTTGAGTTCTCTGACCATAAGGCCTTTTGGGGTCTAAATTAATGTGTCTAAACTCTAAATTGACTTTAATAGCAATATCAGTAAAACTGACATGCCCTAAGAGTTTATTCAAATCCTGGTATTTTATGAGCAGCTGTCATTGAGCTCTGTTGTGCACCTTACACTAAGGACATGTTGGGCTTAGAGGCTGACTCAGAGGAAATAATTTTGTATTAGTCCCCTCTTGTTCTTTGGGGCTGTGGAGACATCATAATGCCCATTATGCAAAAAAAAAGATGACATGGTTTTCACGCTTTATTTGACTAAAATTGTAACTACAGAAAACATTTGTATTCAATCATCTTGGTCAATCAACTGACTATATTTAGTTTTTAAAAATCACTATTTGGGGCAGGCAAGATGGTTCAGCCAGTAAAGGTATTGCTGCCAAGCCTGAGTTCAATTCCCAGGTCCCACATTTAGAAGAAGAGATGGATTCTTATAAATCAACCTCTGACCTTGATATGTGAACTGCAGCACTACACCTGTGCACACATACATAAGCATAATATAATACATACATATAATTTTAAGATACTTTCAATAACCAGTTTGTATTAGAGGCAAAAGAAAAGGTCAGGGTTTACCAAATTCTATTCCAGAGAAGAGTAATGAGTATTAAAAAATAACAAAAGAAATAGTAACTGTGTGAGTTATCTTCTCCTTGCTATCACAAAACAGGCTGAAAAATGAAAACTGTATTAATTACTTTCTGTTGCTGTGATTAAAACACCAGGACCAAGGCAACTTATAGAAGGAAGAGGTTATTTGGGGTTACAATTCCAGAGAGTCAGTCAGTGATGAGTAAGTGGAGGCAGTAGGGAGCAGGCATGGTGGATGGAGCAGAAAGCCCCTTCTAGTGACACACTTCCTCCAACAAAGCCACACCTGCTAAGTCTTTCCAAGCAGTGTGACCAACTGGAAACCAGACATTCAAATGCCCAAGACTATGGGGGACATCTCATTCAAATCACAACTCTTAAACAGAGGAAGGTTTTGATTTCGCTTACGGTTTTGGAGGTTTCAATCCATCATGGCAGCCTGGATCTATTGCTTTGGACCTGAGCTGAGGCATAGCACCATGGTAACTGGGACATGTGGCAGAAGCTGCTCACTCCACAGAGGTCAGGAAGCACACACACACACACACACACACACACACACACACACACACACATACACACACACACACACACACACACACACACACACATACACACACTGAAAGAAAAGAAAGAGAAAGAAAGGAAGGAAGGAAGGAAGGAAGGAAGGAAGGAAGAAAGAAAGAAAGAAAGAAAGAAAGAAAGAAAGAAAGAAAGAAAGAAAGAAAGAAAGAAAGAAAGAAAGAAAGAAAGAAAGAAAAGAGGCAGGAGAGGATCCATCTTTCTTTTCAGGACATGTCTCAAAGAGACTTACTTCCTCCAATTATTTTCCACCTCTTAAGGCTTCTATGACCTACCGAAACAGCACTACAAACTAAGCTAAGCCCTCAACACATTCATCTGTAGGAGATACTTCATATCCAGCCATGACCATAAGAATAAGAGTAGAATAGTTGCCTATTATCTATGAAGCATATGTTCAAAGACTCCTAGTAGATGCTTGAAACTGAGATGGATAGTACCAAACCCTATATAACTATGTTCTATATGTCCCTGTAAGTTTAATTTATGAATCAGGCACATTAAAAGATTAACACTTATAACAATATACTAAAATAGAATCACCAACCCCACCCAATAGCTCCTGGGCTTTGGAGCCATTACCAACTAAAATAAGGGTCACCTGAACACAAATCCTGAACAGAATACCCTGACCGTTGCTGTAATAACTCAGATGGCTAATGAGTGACTGGCAGGCAGGTAGCTATACAAGACAGACACACTGTACAGCTGTGTATCAATGACATATCCCGGGGAGATAGAACAGAACACTTAAGCTTTCACTATACTGCTCAGAATGCTGTTCAATGTAGAACCCATATATTTTTTATTGCTAGAATTTTCCATTTACCATTTTCACAGTTTTATGGATCCTGGGTAACTGAAACCAAAAACATGCAAAAGTGGGGAAGAGAGAGGAATGTGGCCACAATAACAATTACAGCTAATGTTTATTGAGTGTTTGGATATGGGACTTGACAATTTTTATGAAATTGTTTAAGGCCAATGGGCATTTTTTCCTTAAAAAGACAAGTAGAATATTTCCATGCTCCTTTGGGCCATAATGTTGACTGTCCTTGGAAGGTTTTGCTTGGAGAAAACCCATTTTATTTTGTTCAACTTGATGTTGTTCTGAGAAGGGCAACTTAAAAAATAACTGTGTCTGGTCCCCAAACTTGGCAGCATCGTTGAAGATCTGACACTGATTGGCATGTCAATTGTCACTTTGGAAGCACACTGAGGAAGCTAAGGGCACTCGGATTCTAGACCAACATCTTCAGGAAGAGAAGGCTTTCCCCAGCTGAGAGCAGAGGCTGAGTCAGGGGAACCACTTACCTGCCCTTTGTGGTTAGTGTGGGGCGGAGCTGTCAATCAACCAAGATCCTCTGCTGTGGGTAGACTCCATTAGAGGCTTCCTAGACCTGCTGACCCAGCTTGCCCAGTGGAGGGCCAGATAAAATGCAAGACACTCAGGGAAATGTCAGTCTCAAACAGCAGATTGGTTTTAATGGGAATGTGTTCTGTTTGTCATTTGTTTACGGCTCACATTGAACTGAACACCTGGGTTTTTATTAGTGTTGTCTTACATGCTGTGCCTGGACCCTAGACCAGAGCCTGCCATGCTGCTGTCCCCTGCTTGGGAGTGCCAAGTTTCCACTGTCCTCCATACCCTAGAACAATCTCAGGCAGCAATAAGGGTGGACATGGGCACAGACAGCAGAGAGGAGAGTTCCATGAAGGTGTTGTGTGTTCCACTCACTCTCATGACCCTTGCTCTGACCATGGGCCTTGGGATTCTTTTGATAGCCATTCTGACCCCATGACAAGGCCCTACAGCACCTCCCCATGGGAGCTCAGCTCTCTTCATTCTCTTTGCCTAGCACGCTGAGCTCTGCCCAGCAAGCCTATGGAGAACAATGGGCTAACATCATCAGGGGTCAAAGTTCAAGTCACCATTTGCAGACACCTGTCTCATCTCTCCTCTTGCCATTTACTTCCCATCCTCCCCAACCAAAGCAGCCCCTGACACCCTCAATCCCTTCCCTTCCCACTTGTCCTTCAACTATGCACAGGCTCACTGAGGGTGTCTACCCTCAGGAGATTACTTAGAGGAGAGAAGCCATGTCCCTGCCTCCCCAGGGGCCACCTAGCACCACAGGGGTGCTGCTGACCTGCTCACCCTGCTTCTCACACTCAGCCTTGAGCTCCTAACAAGAAGGGGCCCTCTCTCGTACACTTTATGTCCAGCGCCTGCTGGATATGAATGGAGTAGGTTGTGCATGAATTGTGGCAGGAAGTGGATGAATCTATGAGAATGCCTGAGATATAACTGAGCCTGCGCACTCACCTCTTCCTATGCCCCACCCCCAGCTTTCCCTCACCAGCCTGAGTCCCCACTGGTCTGTGTGACACTGGCCCTCAAAGTTAGGTCTTACTCCAGTGAGCAAATGCTGCCCCGACTCCACTTGAAAAATGTACTATATTTTGTGTGTGTGTGTGTGTGTGTGTGTGTGTGTGTGTGTGTCTGTCTGTCTGTCTGTCTGTCTGTGCTTGTGTGTCTGACAACAACTAATGGGAGCCTATTCTCTCTCTACAGACTGTGGGTCCTGGTGATGGAACTCAGGCTTGGTAGCAAGTGCTTTTAGCTGGTGATCCATCTTGCTGCTTTCAATGTCCTTTTTTAGCTGTAGATGGGTCTGACTGCTGAGTTTGTGGGAGGGAAGAGCCAACCCTGGGTTGGCAGACATCATAGCTTTTTTTCCCCTGTGAGGTGCCCTCCTTGAGGTAGACAGCCCTGGCAAGCCTGCTCATATCTCCAGCCCAAGTTGAAGGCAAGAGATTGAGGGGGTCAGAGTCACTGGCCTGTGTGGAATTGAGAGTGGGAGGAGAGATAAGCCAGGCATCCCATTCAGTCCGTGCAGAGCTGAAATGCTGAGTGAAACACCAACTTGATTCTCTGTAGCTTCAGAGTCTATGATGCACATTTTACGAACACCTGTGAATCTTAGAGCCTGGAGCCCCCCGTGTCTCCACCTCGACTCAGAAGAAACCTGCTCTGGGCCCCCTTGCTAAGTCGGTAATTAGGACCAGGCTGCCCACTTCCCTGAGGAATGTGGGAGGCACTCCATTTCCAGAGACTGCACAGGAAGAAGCCAGTGTCCCCAGGCGCATTCCTCACTGATCAGGAAATTGAGGCTTCAGAAATGGCCAGAAGAGTCAGGGACAGGGTCCTGGGAATGTCCCTCTGCACTCCTGGGCTCATGTATCTTCTCCCATCAACACCCATCCCCACTGTCAGAGTTGCCCTGGGTGATGCAAGTTGGGGGAGGGGCTCCAGGGGCAGAAAGGTGCAGCTGCGCAGGCAAGGAGAGCCTTGGGGCTTTGAGAGGCACGTGATGAATCACCCTAAGGTTGCTGCCAGAAAAAGAGACTTCACTATAGGAGAGAAGTGGCCACTTCAATCTGACCTCTGCTCACCAGCAACCCATGTGGGTGCACACACACATACACAAATGCTACAGCCACACCCGTGGGCCTCACTCTGGGTCTGTTCACCAAGGTCACTTGGCAGTGTCTGGAGACATTTGCTCATCATAGCTAGAGGTGGGAAGCAGTGAACAGGGGATGACTGCACAGAGGTCATGCATGAAGCTCCACAGCCTATTGTGCTTGAGATAGCCCCACAATAAAGAATGATGGGCCCCAGATACCAAGGCTTAGAATCCAGTTATGAAGCTGCCTGTAGACTTTTGCCCAACAAGAGCTTGCAATTTACAGCCAGCTTCCCTGGCTACCACTTGGAGCCTTTGTAAGCCCAACATGCATGGTTGCCATTGGCTACCAAGGTGATTGCAGAAGGCTGAAAGATCCAGTAAAGCACTCTCTCTTTCCAATGGCTTTAATGAAGATGTTGCTGGGGCACACACATACACACACACACACACACACACACACACACACACACACACACACACACACACATACACATACACACACACACACACACACACATACACATGCACACACACACACACACACACACACACACACACACACACACACACACACCATCATAGCATCTGCTCACCCACAGCCAATTTCTCAGTGGAAACCCTGAGCTAAGCAATTTTGAGCAATGCGGACAAGGACTACGGAGACATTCAGAGTCCTTAAAGATCAGCAGGAGTCAAGGAGGCTGCAGATGCTCCTGGGGCACAGGGGTGAAGACAGAGGGAAGGTTTCCCTCTCCTCTCACTGCAGAACAAAATCAGGAATGCCGAGTCCATGTTCTCTTGTTTGGTCTTCAAAGCCTTCCCTTGGCTGAGACACGGAAACTCTAGAATGATCGTGATGTAAGATGAAATGTCATTTGACGGACGGACGGCAAAATTTAACCTCTTAATAATTTAGACTAATTTTTTGGTTGCAGCCGTACCTGTCTGACAAGGTGAGTGTCACGGGGTGGCCGAGCACAGAGTCACAAAACAGTGTCTGTGCACCGGATGGCATTTCTCCTTCTTACCTAGAGGCTCTTTCTCACACATACGTCTGAGAGTCCTCAGAGAAACAAATAGGAAGAGGGCTGTCATTTCCCTTGTAGAAGTGACAAGACTATTTTAAACATAGCTGATGTCGTCATTTAATTTGCTCTAATATTAGAAAGTTTGGAGAGCCTCGGTTCCTCCACAGCTCTGCAGGCTGGTGGGCCGTGTGCACTATTATTGGTGACAACACAGCTGGACTGGCTTCGTTTGGTGACTTGTTTTCCTCTTTATGTGCATGTATGGGTACTCATATGTCTATAAGTACTACTTACACTAGTAAGTGCATTTGTGCACATGTGTGTACTTGTGCGTGTGCTTACATGTCTACCAGTGCAAGTGGGAGCAAAGTGCACTCATGTGCTCTGTGTGTGTGTGTGTGTGTGTGTGTGTGTGTGTGTGTGTGTGTGTGTGTGTGTATGTGTGTGTGTGTTTGGGGGTGGGAGGATGCATCACACTCATGTGCTCGTGTGTGTGTGTGTGTGTGTGTGTGTGTGTTTGGGGGTGGGAGGACACATCCAGGCCAGAGGACAAGCTCGGGTGTCATTCTTCACCAGCTGCCCACCTTACTTTTGAGGCAGGTTCTCTCACTGGCCTGGAACTTGCCAAGTAGGCTAGACTGGTGAGCCAGTGAGTCCCAGGGGTGTGCCTGTCTCCAGCTCCCCGGCACTATGATTACAAGCGATGGCCACTACCCCCAGCTTTTGTGTACGGATCCTGGGATCAGATCAAGGTCCTCTTACTTGAGCTGAAGTCACTTTACACATCAAGCCCTTGGTTTTTGTTTTGTCTAGTGTTTTGAGACAGATTTGCTAGGTAGCCAAATCAAACTTGTGATCCTCCTGCCTCCACCTTCTGGGTGCTGGGATTATAGATGTGTACCACCACGCCTGCCGAACACTGTTTTTCTGTTTAAAGTGATACAACGTCCCCTCCCTTCCTCCTTCTCTCCCTCTGTGAACAAGCTTTTCAAACCCTCAAAGCTGTGGTGGGGAGATGCTGATGAAGTTATCCTGCTGAGATGACAGCCAGAGCCAGACTTGGACACTTGCCAGACCCGCCCTTCCCGGGGGAGAGTCGGCTCCTTCCTTCACAGGCCTCTCTGCTTAGAGGCAAAGATGCTGGAGGAAGGCCTGGGAGGAAATTCCGCTGGCCCTGTGCATGAGTGTGCCCCAGGGCAGCCAGGTCACTGTCACTTTAGGGAAGGTGCCGAGTGGAGTTCCTAAAGCGGGTGTGTGTCACTTCATCGCAAAGGGAAATGGACTGGAGTCTTTAGTGGTGACAGTCTCTTGGCAGAGTTGTCCTGGCCTCGGGTTGGAAAATGTAACACTGAGGGAAGCCCCTAGGTCTGTCCAGTTGACATCTCATCGGGACAGAAGCCAGCAGCCAGGGACAGGGCCAACAGGTCTGCACCACCCCAGCACCTCCCCCAAAGACTTACACAAGCTCTCCTGCTCTCTCTGCCCATCTCAGCAGCCTCTCCGAGAACAATGAACATGCAGGACACTGCCTTTGGATCTGTTTTAAAGCCTTGCTCAGCTCCTGAGCTGTTACCTTCAAAGAGTCTGCATTAATTTCCTAACGTTAAAAATACCATCCAGAAAAAAAAGACACATTCTAGTGCCCGCCTTTACCTGCTAAGTACCTCACCACTGGCCCCAAGGCACTTCCCCTGGGAAAGGAAGGCTGCAAGAACAGAGTTTCTGCTCAGTACTTTTACTAATGTGGTGCTTCGGAAAATAAAGATTATTGTTCTGGAGAACGTGGAATTTCAAGTGTTTGCTTCTTGGGGCTGGAGAAATGGCTCCATCCGCAGAGTTTTGAAAGTGTGATGACCTGAGTTCAATCCCCAGCACCCAGGTAAAAAAAGTCCAGTATGACCAGAGCACATCTGAATGCTGGGACTAGAAAAGACAGAGACAGGTGTTTGCTGGGGAGCCGGCCTCCTCAGTCAGTGAGCTCCAGGTTCAGTGTGAGACCCTGGCTCACAAAGCTATGGTGGAGAAATGACTAAGGAAGACATTCAATGTCAACTTCTGCTCTCTCTCTCTTCTCTCTCTCTCTCTCTCTCTCTCTCTCTCTCTCTCTCTCCACATACGTGTGCGTGTGCACACACACACACACAGAAAAAGACACAGAGTCTGAGAGCAAACAGCAATTTACTTCTTGTACCTTTCTCTTAAATCATTTTAGCTGTGATAGTCTCAAATACAAGTTAAAATGTTTTTAAAGTGTCCCGAGTCTTTTACTTTGGAACGGAGAAGGGCAGTTTCCTCCCAGAAGATTAGGAAGGATGGATTTCAGGAGCAAACAGGATTGTGTTCATCTCACCCAATCAACAACCCACACAGCAAAGGTGTGCGTCTTTCTTGCCAGCCAGGGAGCAGTGTGAGAAGTGAGCATCACAGAGCTGTGTTGAGGCTTCGGAGAAGCACCTGGTAGGGCCAGCAGAAGTGAGCGCCTGCTCTTGTGCTAGCCAATGACAGATGAAGACAGATGAGGGGGCCTGGCAGGTGTCACTGTCAAGCTGATTTAAGGTCTGACAGTGTGGCCTTTCACCAAGCAGCCGGGGTAAATCAACTAGCGCAGGTCGATAGGGATGTGGGAGGGGTC
This sequence comes from Peromyscus californicus insignis, assembly GCF_007827085.1. NCBI lineage: Eukaryota > Metazoa > Chordata > Mammalia > Rodentia > Cricetidae > Peromyscus > Peromyscus californicus. Next base: position 67,803,321 of record NW_026294562.1, on the reverse strand, counting down.
CCCTGGCCTTCTCCTGGAGCCATCTGTCTCCAAATGGCAGCCGTTCATCAGGGTGGGGGCAGAAGTCATTCCGCAGACTAAGATGAGATTATTTCACAAGCCTTGTTGTGTAACTAAAGTTTCCCCTGAAGGATTAACTGCAGAAGATGTTTCCATGTAGCCTGGAGGGGGAAGAGTGGCGTGGCCAGGCAGATTGCTTTGGTAGAAGGCATGTCTGTTCCCAACAAGTGTCTTTATGTGTGCATGTGTAGGTGTGTGCAAATTTTTGTGTGTGGTACAGGTGTGTGCAGGTGTGCATGCACATGTGTGCCTGTGTGTGTGTGTGTGTGTGTGTATGTACCAGTGGAGGTCAGAGCTTAGCCTAAGCTGAGGAATCAAAGTTCCATCCACCTTGAATTTTGAGATAGGGTCTCTGATTGGCCTGGAACTTTCCAACTGACAGCCTGACTCACCAGTGAGCCCAGTACCCGTCAGTATCTGCTCCCAGTGTTGAGTTTACAAGCATGTGTTACCATGGGTACCAGAGACGGAAGGAACTCTGGTCATGCTGTTTGCGTGGTAAACACCTTACAGACTGAGCCACCACCCAGGTCTCCAGTGGACATTCTTATACACATACGAGTCAGACTCGCAGCATGGGGGAGCCCAGGACTGGAGGTTGAGATTCATGCAGCTTGTCAGAAGGACGCCAGGGGTGAAAGGTGGTCAAAAACATGAAGCTGGAGAAAATACTGGTTGTTAAAACCTCCTTCACTTGGTATCTGTTGCAAGAAAACGAGGGATTTGGCTAAGCAGATGGGGAAAGAACATCACATAAGCATCAGGGAGACCCAGAGAACAGCATTTCAGCCAATCACAGGCCCAAGGTGAGATTCCACAACACATTCAGGAATAAGCATGTCATTTGCTGTTCCTGCAGGCCATGCGTGGTCACAAGGGGCCCACACACTTCTCAGGGCTCACACCTGCATCACAACTGTGTGCTACAAAAACACATGGCTGGAGCCAGGATAGTCTCTAGGTGAAAAATTGTCCTTCCTTCTTTGCAAGGTCTCACTGGCACCTTGTTATCCATAGACTGAAGACCCTGCCTCTGGGTCATATACCTGGGTTCGAGGTCAGCTGACCTGCTGGTTGACTGTATTCCGGTACATTGCCCTCAGAAGAGACTGGAGAGAACTACATTTGCTGCATTTGCATTTTGCAAAAGGCAGAGTTCAGATCCTGTGGGCATGGAGCCAACATAGGCCAGTGGCTTTCAAACTAAGAAGGTCAGTTGGGAGTGGGGCGCCAACCGCAGGGGTCTGTGCCAAGGGCGTATGCTGAACAGGAACCCTTAAGAGAGCAATAAAAAAGAGTGAAAAGTGAGAGAGAGAGATGCTGCTTGTAAATTCAAATATGACCTCCGAGGTCCTTCAAGTTCATTTGCCCACACACTTCTCTGAAGGACTGCCCTGATTCGCAGAGACCTCCCCAGACTGCTCCATGTCCTCCTTCCCCGCCATTCCTAGGTGGCTGTGAAGCCTTGTGAAAATTATCTCACCTCTTCAGACCTCAGGTGGAAGTGGTGGAATTAATGACAGTGTCTTCTCCATACTGTTACTGTGAGGAGAAATCACATACACAAAGTGCCCGGAGCGGTGCTATCTTATGAGTACTTATCTTTCTCCCTACTCTGTTGTTACAACAGGATGCATGAAACTGGGTCACCTATAAAACAGATCTCCTTTGGCTGAGGGTTCTAGAAGTTGGGATGTGCAAAGTCAGGCAGCCTCTGGTGAGAGCCTTGTGACACTTCAGCTCACATGGAGCCACACAAAAAAAAAAAATGTACACAGAGAAAGTCCAGGACCCCGGACATACAAACACTCATGACAACTCACTCTCATGGCAATGAACCCCTCCCAGAAAAATGAATGCAGTCCTGTGTGAAGGACATCAGTACCATCAGAGGGTTCTGTCCCTGTGGCCCACACCCTTCGACAGATCTTCCACCATGGCTATCTCAGGGACCGATTTCCACCTGAGTGTCTAATGAAGCACCCCCTGTGCCACACAGCAGGGTGGTGTAATTATTGCTGATTGACACTTTTTATCCAGCAGTCAGTGGCTCTGATCAGACAAGAGAGATGTCAGGGGAGTGTTGTACAGGACCAAACAGACCCACTCAGGATCACGGCAGTGCTGAGGGCCTTGTCAACACACCCTTTCTTCTCCGTCTCAGAGCCCTTATCCCCAGGTTCCTGTCCTAGTACGGTCCTTAGGTGGGAGTAACATCTTTGGACAAATGCCACTGATTGCCTTTCCTGTCGACATTGTGCTGATTGCTGAACGCCAGCCAATCAGAGGGAAGGCTTAGTCACCCACACTGGCCTCAGGTACAGAGGTTTTAAGGAAACCTTGAAACGTGGACAAGCTGCACTGCATAAGGTGACCCCCACTCACTGCCAGACCAAGTCCTGAGGTTAAAAGAGGAATGTGGGTCCCAGCTCAACCCACGGGTGAAGTGAGAGGGAGCAACCTCGGGGCCTAGAGACGCTGCCTACCTTCCTAAGAATGTCCCCCAAGCTGACTGACCCTAAGGGCACCAGCTTCTCCTCTTCAGATTTCCCCAGCGGTTTTTTTTTTCACATTCCTTTTTACACATTATTTGGCTATTTCTCACGCACAGACGGAAGCTGGAGCTGTGGCCAGGGCTTTGCTGTTCTCTGGAACAGCTTGGTTTCTTCATTCACAGCGAGGACTCAGCTCTCAGCCTGGGCTGGCAACCAGATGTGCAGAGAAGAGGAATGGGTTCCAGGCTTCTGGGGCCAAAAGGCAGGCTCTGGGTATCTTCTAATCTGCTATTCTCTCCTTGAGGAGCCCTGAGGAAGAGACTAGTCTTGGGTCCCTGCAGGATCTGTTTACAGGTAAACTGATCCTGGGAGATCTGTAGCCATTATCTCTTCCCTCAGCATTTGAAGTGTGGAGGAGCTACCGGCCCTGGGAAGAAGCTCCTGGGTATGTGGGGAGGGGGGAGAGAATGGGGCAAAGAATCCCCAGGTAGGTGGGACAAGGCTGAGCCTGCCCCACCTGTCACCCTCTGTGCATCTCAGGCCAAGGATCTCACTAGAAGCAGGTAACTGGTGGCTTTGCCGGAACTAGCTGGATAACCTTAGGGTGGGCAACTCCATCCCAGCCTGCCCCACCCACCCTGCCCCACCCACCCCATCAGTTCACAGCATATTTTCCCTCTTGGTACCCTAAAGGGCAGTGGATAGGATCTACCCCTGCTCCATCAACCTGTAGTTGATGCAGGCTTTCCACACATGGCTCAGATTTGGCGCTTCTGAGATTGGGGGTAAGGAAGTCCATCTCTAACTGTTCTCATTCCTCTTCAAGGCTGAAGGCAAGGAGACAAGCCATTGCCTTGAACCTGAGGCCACCTTAGATTACTGAGCTGGTGGGGGGGGGGGAGGTGTGAGGGGACAGATGGTCTCACAACCTCACAAGACAGATTCTCCCAAGATGAGGCCACCTATCCGTGGGGCCAAGGCTGCAGCTTCAGCAGAAGTGACAGTCTCCTAAGGATTAGATCGATCCTTTGTGCAATAGCAGCCAGAAGGAGTTCTGCTCATGTAACAAGATCACAGCAAAGACAATGACCAAACAGCTCACACCTTGACCAGGATCGATTAGTAAAATATGTCTCTTGTCCCTGACCTCCCCTCCAAATATTTCTTTTTTTGAGCCTTACGTTCATGTCAATGTCCCAAAGACAGATTTGAGGTCACTGGGCCCTTTTATCTGTTGCTATTCCCAGTGTGGCCACAGCGAGTCAGTTTCTTCTCTCTACTTTCCCCCATTAGTCTCTTTAGTATATTGGGGTGTGTGGATGAGCTTCACTTTGTGGGGTTCTAAAGCCCAGGCTTTACCCTAAAACCTCTGGTGACATGCTACTTTACAGCAATTAGGTCTGTGCATATATTTAGCAACTAAGAGGAAGGCCAATGACCAAATTAGTGGGTGCATCCTTTCTTGAGTCTCGCTGGAGATGGTGCCAATCAAGACAAGAGAACTGGAAGCTTGTGAACACTCTCCCCGAAAAGAAGTGCAGCAGAGGCTGGAGGAAGATTATTCCAGAAGGATGTTTGTACCTAAAGCAGGAATAGGAATGTCTGCCAAGGGCTGGCGAGGCTAGGACTCCTTAGGTGAAATGAATCCTTTCCAAACTGCCTTAATCCCATCAAAGGACGGAGGATGGACCCGAGGACACCATAATCCCATCAAAGCTGGGAGAGAACCAGGGGATCCCTCATCCCAGGTCCAGGAAGGAAGCTGCTGGCTGGAAATGCAAACAGTCTCCACTCCAGGAAGGATAAGACAGGCCACTCATCCTCACCCCAGCAGCCCTTCCATTCAGAGCTGGATGGAAGACTGGGGAGAGACTCGCCCAGCCTTTCAAAATCTTTTGCTAGAGAAACTTCTTGAGTATCCTGCTGAGCGCTTCCTTTCAAAGACAAATTAGTTTCAAACCAGAGGAGCCTGCTGCCTCTGAGCCCATCAGCTTCAGGGAGCCCAGACAGATGTCCCCCAGAGCCTGGGACAGGACAGTCAATACCAAATTAAAACTAGCTTTAAAATAAATTAGCAAACAGCACTCTAAGCCTTTCCTGCTGGCTGCTGCCGCTGCTCTTTTCTTTTCAGCCCAATAAAACAATTAACTTTTACGTCTCGATTTATTTAGAAGCAGCTGCCTTGGGGGCAGGGAAACTCTGGCTGGGAACTCTCTCCATAGGGAGAGCAGGGAATCTGCCCACCTAAATAGATGAGGCCAGGCTAGGCAGTTGCCACTCAAAGGGCTCTGAGAGGCCTGTGCACTGGTTGGCACTTTCAGGTGAGGTGGCAGCTTTCATGGGGCCGCTGTGGTTGTCTGTTATGCAGGATGCAGAGGAAGTGGTATTTAGGATTGTCACCATCTGGGATGGACTGATGGAGCACACCAAAGCCAGCAGAAGCTCACTGCCAAGCATTCAGAGCATAGTGTTGCACAAGAACCTGTAAATGCAGTCTGTGAAATGCCACTGCGTTGGGACCACTCCCTGTCCCCTCTCTATCCAGATGGCACAGGTAAGGCCTTGACCAGGCAAGTGGACCAGCTTTCTGCGGCTTGATGGGTGAGGGCAAATGTGATCAGACCTTCAAAACTTGATCTTGGTGGGCTGGCTGGTGGTCGGGCCCTCGTGAAAGACAAACAGAGATAGCCACTGTCTCGACACCTATGGGCTGCAGAAAGGAAGCCCGGGAAAGGAGCCCTAAACGTAGCTGAGTGTTGGATCCGGAAACAGAAGGGTTTAAGACCCCAGGGGAGAGACTGGTCTGAGAAGTCGGAAGTCTGGCAGACATGATCAAGACAGTGGCAGTAATAGAGATCCTGGAGCCTTTGAAGGAGTAGGGTCAGATGGGAGGCCACCCTGGTCTAACCTCTGTGGGAGATGAGTCAGAGCCTTCACAAGAGAGCCTGGAGTTTGCCTTTAGTGGTATGATGGGGGCCAGTGAAGGAGTGTCCTCAGAAAAGGAGGGTAGTGTCACAGAGATTGGGGTCCAACTGAAGTGGGAGAGGAAGGCTGGCTAAACTTCCCAAACTTCTCTGAGCAGACCTTATGAAGATCCTGGTTCAGTTTTCTCTTGCAGTTGGGGATCAACCCAGCAGAAGGAGGGGTGATATCAGTCTCTGTAAGGATGTCCAAGGTCCTGCATGAAGCTGGAAGGAAGCTATGTCTGGCAGAAGACACCACACTGCAGCAGAGGAAATGGGCCCTGCCTCTCCTTCCCTTCTCCTTAGGTGGGGAGAAAGGTAGATGTCCTCGTGGAATGGAGTTCACAAGATGGGTGGGTAGTACCAACAGCATGAGCTGTCAACAGGAGCTAACCAAGTGTTGGGAGGAAGGGGCACAGCAGAGGACAGAGCCCGGGCCTGTGATGCCAAGCGCACAGAACTCAGGAACAGCTGGTTCAAAGTGAGTCTTCAAGCCTCACGGAAGACTGTGTCCCTGTCTGGGTGACTGTGGGAAGGTAGGGCACCCCATGGACAAAGCTTCTTGGAGAAGTGCACCTCCAAACATACAGAAGATTACCCACTGAACCTGAGGGTGACCTGAGCTTCCTCCCAGAGCCCTCTGCCAACTGCAACTAAGCATTTATCAGCCTCTGCTGCCCTCTACTGGTAGCATCTGGAAACACTCACACTTGGTTCCTTCCGAGCAGAACAGAGGTCCTGTGAGTTCTCCGTAGGTGTCCTCACGGGCCAGAATCAACAGGCAAGTTTGCTGCAAACCCCAAAGTGAAATCCATACAGAAAACTACTCACCAATTCCCTACATTTCAAAATTAATTCTAATAGAAACAGCTGCAAAGACTAATGATGAAAACAATGTCTATGAAACGGACAGAGTACAACAATCATGCCTTAACCTCGCTCCACTGTGCCCTAGAAATACAGAACGGGAAACTACGGAAATAAGCACCTCATAAGTTTTAAACTGCACATTGCTCAAATAGGATGAACTAGAACCATGCCTCTATCCTGTGTATCCACACCATATGTTATTCCCCCCCCCCCCCCCCCCCCATAGTTAGCGAGCAGCAGCTGTCTTAGTGATGAGATGGGCTGTTGAGGTACTGCAGAGCTTGGATCCAGCTAATTAATAAGGTTGGGAGGGCGTTCCAGGGCATGACCAGTAGAGCAGACCTACTCCTGCTCTATGCAAATGTACTGCAGGCCACATGGGATGAATCATAGTATCCCATGGTGTTTGGCACTATTCCAGTCTCAGGCGTCATCCTGGGTACACTGTACCTGCCATAGTTAACTGCTGGGTTCACTCACCAGACCTCAGTTTCTGAAGTGACCACCAGGGGGCAATGCTCCCCGCACCTCCCAGGCACCCAGACCACCGGATTTCTCACAACCAGACCTCGCCCTCGGCTTCCCTGGCACATGGAAGCAATCCTGGGCTGTGCGCACATGGCTAAGCAAGACTGAGCCGAGCGGAACTCCATGGACAGTCGCCACCTGAGGGTGCTATGTGTTGGCCTCTGACCTACAGCAGCGGCCTTTTAGCTTACAAATAAGAAAACTGAAGCCAGAGGAACTCCATGGCCCATGGCCTTTAGCGCATCTGCCAAGCACAGATACTCACTAATTGGCAAATCTCTCCTGGAGGAGACTCCCAACAGTTCCCTAAAACTCGGTTAACTCTCACCATGACAAACAGACGTCTAGTAATTTCCGGGTTAACATCAGACAGTAAGTAATCTCATGCCGAAGGCTAAGGCTAGTCACCTCCATCTTTGCATTCCCCGGGGTGTCTGTTGAGTGAAATTTCCCTGGGGAAATTTGAACAGATGTCCATTCACCCCAGATAAGGCATTGTCATAGTTTACTTTTCTGTTACTGTGATAAAAACACCATGACTAAAAGCAACTCGAGGAGGAAAGGCTTTACTTTCAGTCAGTCATAAAGGGAAGTCGGGGCAGGAACCTGGCTGAGGCAGGAGCTGGAGCAGAAGCCAAAGAGGAGTGCTGTTTACTGGCTTGCTCCCTGTGGCTTTATTATTCAACCCAAGACCATCTGCCCAGAGGTAGCACAGCCCACAGCAAGCTAGGCCCCTCCCACAGCGAGCTAAGCCCACAAAAGCGATCAATCAAGAAAATACCCTCACAGGCTTGTCCACAGGTCAACCTGGTGGAGGCATTTTCTCAGTTGAGGTTCCCTCTTCCCAGATGACCTGAGCTCATGTCAAGTTGACAAAAAAAAAAACTAACCAGCACAGGCACCCACCACAGACCAGAGCACAACCCCACCCAAATCCAACCTTGAAGCCAATGAGCTCATTGACCTTAAGGAGCATGCATAAGAGGCTCATTACAGGAGTGTGGGGGACCCCAAAGCAGCAGCGCTCCCGACTTGCCCATGGCTGCACGGAAGCAGCGCCCCCTTCCTCAGCCAACTATCTCTACGTACTCCAGCATCTCCTGAGACCACATGCAATTCGGGCAGAATTATATGCCAGCGACAGGGTAGGATAGACGGAGGTGACTGAGACCTCAGATGACGGTCCAGGGACCCCACCCCCACCCCCTCCTTCTATGGGCTATCATGAGTAGCCACAGCTGCTTCTGATGACGATGGTGATGGCGGCTATGCTAAGGGAACAGCAGTCTACACCTCCGAAACGCTGGGGCTCGCTCAAGAGGAGCCAGTGGACACAGCTGCTTGGCCTGAGGTTCAGCGGCACAATTTTTAGGGTGAGGAGGGGAGGGAGGTGTAAGGAACCTAAGACCCCTAACAGTGGACCTCTAGAATAATCTATCAGTCTGTTTTACTCAGCCTTGATTTTGTGGCAATTGCTTTAACTCTAAGTCATGTCTATTTCCCACCACAATGGGCATCCGAGCCTCTCAGGCCCTCTCCCGTGGCTGTCCTTTGCTAGCAGAGCAGCAACTCTTCAAGGCACGGTGGAGGACGGGTGATATCTGCAGGCCTACGAGGCAAGAAGCAGTGGGTTCTCTGAAAAATCTGGGTCATCTCCTTGCGTGGTTCCGGATTTTAATACTTTACCTCTGAGAAAAGGAATTAAAAAATTACTTTGGGACTATGAAAGCATCTCCTGGAAAACACGAGGCTTATAGATTTCTGTGGGTCACCTGTCCACTGTCAGCGTCATCCACAATGTCTCTTCTTAGAAACGGATTAATGAGATTATTTGTGAGGCTTACCCATAGAGGCTTGTAGGGAAACAGGAAATGAAAATGTGAACTTAGAAGCTAACAGCAGCAGAACAGTGCCCAGCCAGGGTAGCTGTACTTAACTCGGCTTCGAAACCTGGGGTGAATCAGTGTTGACTTTCCTGGGCTTGGGTTAGCTCATCTGCTATAATAACACCGCAGCCTGAAAAAAAAAAAAAAAATCACCTGGTAGCTAGCAAAGAAACACAAGGCAGACTCCCAGAACCCTCTGGAATGGAACAGTCCCTAACTACAAACTGCAAGGACGGGTTCAAGACCGTGACTGCTGTGGTGAGGGAGGAAGGAACCGGACCAGGGGAGAGCAGAAACCGGACTTCTGCATTCCCGTAGTATTTATTTCTTTGACGTGGAAAATACTAGAAGAGGGCTGGGGAGGAGGCACAGTGGCCTGAACAGTTGCCTGATATGTGTCAGGTCCTGGGTTCAAGCCTCAGCACCGAAAAAGAAAATTAAGAAGGATAAACAAGTTCAAGACGTGCACCGGACAGCAGAGCACTCAATTGCACTATGCACCGGAAAATGCTGGAAAAGTAGCTTTTAAAAGATTTGTTTAGGGGGCACTGGCTAAGGCACAGCTGTAGAGGTCTAGGTGTGCATGTATTTTCGTTTCTCTTGTATATGTACCTAGGAGAAGAATGGCTGGATCACACGGTTAACTCTGTTCTTGGAAGAACTGGAAGCTTGTTTTCCAAAGAGGTTGTGCCATATCACATTCCTGCCAGCAGTTACTGGGGCTGTAATTCACAGCGCCTGCGGCACAGGCCCACCATGCCATGAAGTCTTCTCTTGTTTCACTTTGTTTGCTTGTCTGTTTGCCTGCTTTTAAGACAAAGTTTGGCTACCTTGCCCAGGATGGTCTTGACTCCCTGGACGCAAGTCTCGGCCTCCCTAGTGCTGGAACTATGGGTATGTGACTCTGCTGCTAGACGTGTATATCACTTGTTTATTTCTGGGTTTTTAAGACTGAATCTCCTGTACCTCAGGTTGGCCTCGAACTTACCATGTAGCCGAGAATGACCTTGAACTCCCGTTATTATCCTCTCCCAGGGCTGGAGCTTCATGAGTCTGACACCCCACCTGGCTTATCTGGCTTTTTAATTCTTAGCCTTCGAGCTGGTGTGAAGTGATGTTTCCTGGGGTTTTAACGTACACTTCCATAATGAATGATAAAGAACATAGACTTTACTGGTTTAAATTCTGGGTGGTGGGAATGTGAGTGACTGGCATATCTTTATTTTCCACATGCTCACATAGTATTTTAAGACATGTGGCTTGCTACTGTGCTGACAAAGTGTTTACCACATAGTGAGATCTTCAAAAACAGTAATGGCGCTTTAGCTATGGAGGAGTTGGCATCTGACCTCACCACATTCCATCCCCTCAGCCCAGTCAGACTCCGGCTCTGCTGGAAAGGCCAGGGCTGCCTTAGCTTTCTGTCCGGCCCTGGCAGTCCTCGCAGCAAAGTGACAGAAGTCCACTAGAGGGCTCTCAAACACAACAGTGATTAGAGAGGCCCTTCCCTTGCGGAGTGTACCAGCTGCACAGCTGACCCTGTCCTATGGCCCCCAGGGCCTGACCAATGCCACTTACAGCGGTGGTCAGCAATAAGGGACAGGGGTACAGCATTATGATCTCGCACAAGTCCTGTCCTTCTGATATGCCCCTCGCCCACATTTCCAAAGATGTCCTGCCACCCAGCCAGGGTCTAGGCTGATACTAGGTCCAGCAGCTTCTGTCTGTCCTCCATCTATCTGTCCTCCTCTCTCTCCCAACAGAGATGTTTGTGGAACTTGGACAGCATTTCTGAGAGAGTGCTGTGGTCAGTAGAGGACTGTGTGTCCTCCCCCCCACCTTGAAATTGGAATGTTAAAAACCCCATTCAAAGTGATGGTGGGAGCTGGGGTAAGAAGAGGTATAGGGTGCGTTCCTCATGAAGAGGGGGGTACATGAAGGAGCGGGTCTCACTGAGCTCCCTCGCCACCTCCTACACCTGAGGACGCAGTGAGAAGGCATGTTTATGGGCCAGAAAATGGACCCCTGCCAAACATTGAACACCAACACATTGACCTTGGCCTTCTCCAGCCTCTAGATAGAGAGAAATACACTGCTGCTGTATGCACTGCTGCTGTATGCACTGCTGCTGTATGCATTGCTGTTGTACGCACTCCTGTTGTACGCACTGCTGTTGTATGCACTGCTGCCGTATGCACTGCTATTGGTGTAATTATTAAGGCCACTCCACGTAGTTAAAAGGAGATTTATTTAATGGCGTAACTTACAAATTAAAGGATAGGTAGGTCGCAGGGTCTGGGGAAGGTGTATCGCAGTCCAGCGGTGTTCTCTGGAGCTCTGCTTGGTCCACCTCTCCAGTCCAGGGTCCTGCAACAGAGAGAGCGCCCGCCGATCCAGATCTCGGGTCCCCAGGCGCCTCCTTTCGCCCCGCCTTGTAGGCGTGACAGTTGCCAAAGTCTCAATGGGGGTTGGAACTTCCAGATCAAAGCTGGAATGGCTACCCACTACATCTCCCCCTTTTTGTCTAAATAAGAAAGTTCTAACCTAATACAAGACTATATACAAAGGAATGGTTATCAAATATAGTCCAGGAATAATGAGGGATAATGACCTAGATAAGATGGAACTACAACCAATGCAAACAATATCAAGCAAGAAACACATACTATAATCCAGAGAAGTATAGAGCATAGGTAAATGGCATGTTACAAAGATCATTCCAAAAGGTGTCCTATCCTAAAGAACCTGAATCTAATACTTAATATGTTCTATCTACTAAGTTGTAACTATAACTGCTAGTCTTCAATCCCATCAAAGACCTGAGAAGGAATATAATGGTACCTGAGAAATGGTAGATGGATGCAAGCAACTTTCGGGAATCTTGCGAGAGTAGACCGAGACAGCTGGCAGCCTGGACAGTCACCTAATGTTTCTCAGCATTGTTGGTGCATTCAAATTGGCTACAGGCCTAAAGTATCTTACAGACCATTTTTAGAAGCAGGAATTCTGAAAGACCATCTTACCCTGTCTTGGCAGAGTACAGTGGTCGCTTTCCTTGTGTCCCGCTTGTCCAGAAAGGATGGCATTGTATTTGTACTGTCATCCGTCGAGGCAAGGGCAGTTCTTTGCCCAGTAGGCCATTTTGTGCCAAGAAGACAAACTTCCAAATGGAAATGTCTAGAAGCCCAACATTCTCTCGGGATCAAATTGGTGCAGCCAGGAGCAATTGTGTCTCACATCAACAGAATTCTAAGTTATTTAAATGCCATATTCTCTAGGTCTATGAAGTGTTTGAAGATTACCTGTCCATCTGACCTATGTATCTGTAAATCTGGATAACCTAACTAACGTAACTATAGAGATGACAAGCATAGGTGACTATAAATCTATAAGTCTTATCTACCGAAATAACCTAAGGACTAAGGCTTCACGTAAACAAGGTAAACAGTCTATAAGCAAATGTATGGTAAAGAACAATGACTTCAAAATTGTGACAATACACAAGATGTTATAACAGAGGTAGGAGTATATAGTGCGATATGCAATATGACAATAATCTTAAGTATATATCCTAAACAGAAGTAGAACCTACATAAAGTATGACAGATATAAATTTACATTTGTATCAATATACAAATATTTCAAATAAGAGTAGAAATATATGTACATTATAACAAATATAGTTCCGTATTTGTATCAATATACAAATTATCTTAAACAGGAATATAAAAATAGTTTACATTTGTATCAACATATAAGAATCCATAACAGTGCAAATTACAGTGCAAATTATTTAAGGCTGCTATTTTACTAAATTTGTTTACTAGTATACATAATAATCTACCATAATATCTTATACCTATCCATTCCATTTCTTCTTTTCATTTTTTTTTTTTTTTTTTTTAGTTAAAAGGAGATTTATTTAATGGCGTAACTTACAAATTAAGGGATAGGTAGGTCGTGGGGTCTGGGGAAGGTGTATCGCAGTCCAGCGGTGTTCTCTGGAGCTCTGCTTGGTCCACCTCTCCAGTCCAGGGTCCCGCAACAGAGAGAGCGCCCGCCGATCCAGATCTCGGGTCCCCAGGCGCCTCCTTTCGCCCCGCCTTGTAGGCGTGACAGTTGCCAAAGTCTCAATGGGGGTTGGAACTTCCAGATCAAAGCTGGAATGGCTACCCACTACACACTGCTGCTGTATGCACTGCTGCTGTATGCACTGCTGCTGTATGCACTGCTGTTGTATGCACTGCTGTTGTATGCACTGCTGCTGTATGCACTGCTGCTGTATGCACTGCTGCTGTATGCACTGCTGTTGTATGCACTGCTGTTGTATGCACTGCTGCTGTATGCACTGCTGTTGTATGCACTGCTGCTGTATGCACTGCTGTTGTATGCACTGCTGCTGTATGCACTGCTGCTGTGTGCACTGCTGCTTTATACACTGCTGTTGTATGCACTGCTGCTGTGTGCACTGCTGTTGTATACACTGCTGCTATATGCACTGCTGTTGTATACACTGCTGCTGTATGCACTGCTGTTGTATACAAGTGTACAATACATTGCCACGCAGTCTGCAGCGTTTTGTTACAGCAGCCTGAGATGACTGAGAACTGCTGTATCTCTTGTATCCCAAACCAGTTCCTCCCCAGGGATCCGTTCCTGTGACCTCCTAACTGTTTGCCCTTTGTTGCCACCAGAGGAAATTGAGCCAACTGGAGGGAGGCCCAAGAGCATCTTTCTGCATCCTCTGGGGGAGCCAGGGCTGTAGCTCAGTGGCAGAGCACTTCTCTAGCATGTGGGGTGTAAGGCCTTGGGCTCAATAGCCAGTAACACAACACTCTCTATCTCCATCCTCTGGGGTGCCTTGGGCTGTGGTGAGGTCCAGTTCCACAGAACTGTAGACAAGGGCTGTCACTAATGGTAACAGAACTGAACTCTTCTCTACCACTTCCTGTTTGCAACATCAAGGCCAGAAAGCATGCTAAAATTATTCTTGTTCTTCTTCGTTATCTTTCTCTATTTCAAAGGCTATAAGGAATGTCTTTGGACCACCACCTAGCTTCAACCAGGGGAACCTTAGCCCCAAATGCTGCAGTCTCCCCACAGCTACTGTGCCCCAAGGAGAGAGAAGGAAGCTCTGTGTGGCAGGTGCACCAGGGGCCCTAAGGCAGAGTCCTCTCTCTCCACTTCCCTCTGACCAGATTGCTCTGCTAGCCCTGTGAGGAAGTCCTCAGGCCCCAAGCTCCAGCTGAGGACTTCCAGAAGCCAAGCAAAAGCTTTCACCCTGCACCTTTCCTGTCTAAGCATTGACTGACAGTTGTACTTGGTGGAAAAAAACTTATTCGTCACCTCCAATATGTTCTCTCCATCCCCTCAGTCACTCTCCCAGTCATCCACTCAGGAGGGGCACAAGAGGGCTGCTGACCACTGCCACTGCCTCCAGGGTCAGGACCCGGGCTCTAACAGTCGTTTACAGTAATGGTCAGCCTTGCTCCTCAACAGAGTCTCTGCTGCTTTGATTGAAGGGCATCAACACTGCTGAATGGATGAACTTGGGCTGCGAGGGAGCACTCCCACGTATGGCTGACAACTGTTCACCCAGCGAAAGGCCTGAGCAAGCAACCTGACCTGTTTCCGGGAGTGGGAGGTCTTGGAGAGTAGGAAGTACGCTTTGACCTCAGGTCTGTATTGCCTTCCCAAGGTGTCAAGGTGAATGGCAGCATCCTACCTACAAGGCTGCTCATCTCCCCTTCAGAAATGCCTCCCTGCTGACACCCAGCACTGCCATTCCCTCAAACACTGTAGCTGTCTTGGTGCATGTACATCGGTTAATCTTGCTTGTCAACTTGACTGGATCTGGAATCAACTAACAAGTCCCTCAGCACTATTATAAGAAATTTTCTTCATCAGATCATTTGAAGAGGAAAATACACCTAAATGTGAGTGGCACCTTCTGGTGTCAATTAAGGAGATAGAAGGGAGACTGGAGAGTGGCTCAGTGGTTAAGAGCCCTGGCTGCTGGGGACCAGGGTTTGATTCCCAGCGCCCATGTGGTGGCTCACAACTTAATGCAAGTCCAGTTCCAGGGGATCCAGTGACCTCTTCTGGCCTCCTCAAGCACCAGGCATTCACAGACATACATGGAGGCCAAATCTCCATAAAACATTTTTCTTTTTCCTAAAATGAGACAGAAGAGGGAAGCTTTGCTCCTGCCGGCTTACCTTCACTCACCCTGGCAAGTTCGTCTACTCCATAGCTGCTGTTGTTGGTTCACGCACTGATGCTGGAAGAGCCCAGCTTCGAGCTTCAGACTAGGACTGAAGATCGGCAGCTCTCCCAAAGTCCTCCAGGCCTTCAGTGACAGACTGGGACTTCCCAGGCTTCCAGCCTTGTGAACTGAGCAGCTACTGAATTCCTAACCTTCTCCGATGTGATCCAGACCATACGTGTAAGCCAATCTAAGAAATCCCACTGTAATATATACTCATTCTGTGGGTTCTTTTCCTCAAGAGAACCCTGTCCAATACAATATTGTGTTACCAGGTCTGTTCTGAAGGTAGCTGTCAAGTTGTGTTTCTGCGCTGATTGGGTCCCAGGCAGGCAGCAAGCCTTGTACCGCGCAGCTCACAGTGGAAGCAGCTCAAACACACAGCCTTGGGCAGCTTCTGTGGTCTCTTCCTGTCCCAGGCAGGGACTGTCTGCCTTCCCTTGCAGTAGACAGTGGCACTTTCCAAGCAACCCTGATGAGCCAAGGGTGGAGCTGCTGGGCGTCTGCATTGGACGGTGCCCCCTCTTGTTGCCTAGCCTCCATCTACGCCTGGAGGGTAAATGCAGCCCGTTCCGTTTGGAATCCCTGACTAGATCAAGTCCGTTCCTTTCCATTTCTAAAGGCCAGCTGCAGTGCAGCTTGAAGATAAGGAAGAAGAATTGCTGCTTCAGACCTTCATGGGAGACCGACAACCTTAGACCCACACATAGGTTCTGATTCTAATGTTCATCCTGGGTCATGAGTTAAAGGCTTGGTCCCCAGCCTGCTGGGAAGTCGTGATACCTTTAAAAAGAGGTTAAGTCATTGGAGTGTGTCCTTGAAGGAGATGGTGGGGCCCGAGCCCCTTCCCTCTTTCTCTCTTATTGGTCCTGTGACATGTTACCTCCCCACAGACCCAAATGCAACAAGGCCAGCTGGCCATAGACTGAAACCTTCAAAGCTGCAACCAAAATAAATCTCACCCAAAGATGTGAGTTGTCTCGGCTGTTCATTGTGCTGTCAGCAAGCTTTCAGATGAGCAATGGTGAAATCATGGGTCGTATTAAAGACCCACAACCTTCCATCTCCTAGGAATTCTGTGTGGGCCCCTGGTTGATGAGAAGAGCAAAACCAGGTGTGTGACGTCTGTTTGACAGATGTTATCCTGCTTGCTTCGGCCAGCGTGGCAGACGTGGAAAGCAAGAAGTCTCCAGGAGGGGTCCCAGTCTCTCAACCTCCCAGGCAGCTCTGTGAGTTCTGCAGGTCACGACAGCGCTCATGCGTCTTTCCTTTGCTGTGGGTTGGTACTTGAATGGACGCAAAAACAAGGTTAGGGAATGTGACTTGTACCTCAGCACGAAACAAAACACTGGTACCAAACCACTGTCATTGTGTCATCCGGCCCGTGGAAGGGAGCAGCTGTGTCTGCTTAGGGACACCTTTTATCAGAATGAAACTCTGGATTGAGAGTGTCTGTTGCATACTGTGTGCTGTCATGGCTCCGGGTAGACTCTCACAGGGTCATTGAATGTCCACGAAGATGACTGATTTTCTCTTGGGACTCTGTGTTTACTTGAATGACTGGCAAAGCATCATTTCTCAACTGTGAACCTTTGGCAACATTTTTCTCAAAGGTGAACTAAGTAAGTTTGACACATCAAGGAAAACAAACAATAATAATAATGATGATGATGATCAGAATTTTGGAAAACTTGTATCTGCCACATATGTATCTTGCATTTCTGAAATTGGTGGTGAAATAACCACTGTGCATTTTTTAAAGGTTTCCTTTTCTTATTGCACGTGTGTGTGTGTGTGTGTGTGTGTGTGTGTGTGTGTGTGTGTGTGTGTGTGTGGTATGATATGTGTATGTACCCTCAGAGGCCAGCAGAGGGCATCAGCTCCTCTGGAGCTGGAGCTATAGGCAGTTGGGAGCAGCCCTGCCTGGGTGCTGAAAACTAGAGGTCCCTCTGGAAGAACACAAGGTGCTCTTAACCACTGAATCGTCTCTCCAGCCCCTAGTGTGAATGTTAGTGAAGACTAGATTGATGTTTGGAAGATTTGGATAAATGGGTGAGTTAGTTGTTTCCAAATGACCGTAGTTTAATGTTACAAAATTATGAGTGAGTTAAAAAAATAATTCACAACACAGTAGAGAAATAGTTTTTAATGGAGAAGAAAAAAATCCACTCACGTCCTTCCAGCTTCCATGTGCAGATGACTTTTAAGGAAGACTGTAATGATCCATGTGAGATGATCATGGGCAATCACACTAATGAAGCCAATAATGAGTTGTAAGTCCTTTTTACTGATGGCCAGACCGAGAGCAGGCCTGAGCCTCCAAAAAGTCTCTTGGTGCCTAAATCCAGAGATACAGTGTTTTTAAAAGCAAAAACCACAGCGATACTTCAGAGTTAGATGAGGGTCACATAGCCTTGAAACATTCATTCCTGGCAGAGCATAATAGTTATTTTAGATATAACTTGCCAATTATTTTGTTCAGTGCATCTGGACCATGGTCAAGGCCATGAAAATCTCAAATATGTTGCCAAGGCAGATGTGACTATTGGCAGCGGAGGACTGAGAACTATCTAAGCAAACACAAAATGGAGCCAGAACAGAATGGTGCTACCTTGGCCATTAGAGTCATTTGTTGGGTTGGGGGCAATGTCAAGGAAGAAGCTCGCTGTCATCTAGAGAAACTATTAAGGGCCAAGGGAAGACTCAGCAGATAAAGGCACCTGCTGCCAAGTCTGATGACCTGAGTTCAATTCCTGGGACTCACATGACTCCTCAAAGTTGTTCTCTGACTTCCTTACTTGAGCAATGACATGTTTATGTGACCCCTGCATTCATACAAAATAAAAATTTTTAAATGTAATCAAATACTTTGCAAAGTTGTTAATATCATTGTCTTTCATCTAATACATCTAATTGTCTAGACACAAGGCTGCATTTTCTTAAACCCAAATAACTGATAGACTAACAATAAAAGCAGAGGTGAGAATCCATCCATCTCTGTAAAGTTAGATATTAAATTTATAGAATGCTTTCTTTTTTCTGAATTATATGTTTGTTTAGAAATATACTGACTTTTAGCCAGGCATGGTCATGCAGGCCTTTAAACCCCACACTCAGGAGGCAGAGGCAGGCAGATCTCTGTGAGTTGGAGGCCAGCCTGGTCTACAAAGAGAGTTCCAGGACAGCCAGGACTACATAGAGAAACCCTATCTCGACAAACCTTGTGTGTGTGCATGTGCATGTGCGTGTGCGTGTGCGTGTGTTTGTGTGTGTGTGTGTGTGTGTGTGTGTGTGTGTGTGTGTGTGTGTGTGTGTGTTCATGTGCATATGATCTATGGTGCAAATGGGGAGGTCAGGGAACAACATGTAGGAGTTGGTTTTCTCCTTCTCCCATGTAAGTTTCCAGATTTGAACTCAGGTCATTAGGCTTGGCAGCAAGTGCCTTTACCCAGTGAACTATCTCACTGACTCCTTTGGTTTTTGAGAGAGTATCTTCTCACTGGAGTTGGCCAAACTGACTAGACTGGCTGTCCACTGAACCACAGCGATCCAGTTGTCTTTGCCTGGGATCACAAGCACACACCACCATGCCCAGCTTTTTACATGTGTTCTGAGGATCAATCAACACTTTATCAACCCAGCTATAGTCCCAACCCCATGACCAGTACTTCTATTGTGATCAATAGCAACAGATGTCACCTACGCAAACCAGAGCTCCTTAGGGGTCTTTAGTCATTTTAAAGAGTGTCAAGTGGTCCTAAGACCAGAAGGCTTGAACAGGAACAATCTTCAACCATTTCTGAAAAGTTGATGTGTCCACCCCAAGTGTGAACCATGGACCTTGAGGACAATTGCATGATAGGTCAATGACAGTTCATTAAGTGTCACAAATGAGTCACTCTCTGGTGGCAGATGCTGATAGCATGTGTGTGGGAACAGGGAGTACCTGTTGAGGTCGACTATGAATGTAAAACTCAAAAATAAATAAAATTTTTTAAATAACACACCCTCCACCTTTCTATCAATTTTTTCTGTAAGTTTTGATTTGTTTGAATATGTCTGTGACCACAGGATCTCATGGTGGCCATAAACTAGACAGTTCCACCTATAAGAACACTTCTTCAACGGTGGCATTGGAGGTGGTGGTGATGTGTCTGTTGACTTGGTTGGAGTACAGCTATGAAGCCTTCCCAGAGGGGCTGCCTTTCTAGTTCATCACCACCACCACTACCATAATAACCATCATCACCATCGTCATCACCACTCGATGTATTTTCCTAAGTGAATGCTAAGAAGAGAATTTCCACAGTCCTCTTCAGAAATGCAAGATCTCCATATAACAATTGGGATAACAATTTGTCGAATAACAGCATTCACAAAGACTCCATAATGTTTCTCATGAACTGAACACTTGGAAACTCGACATTCAATGTTTGTGTGAATGTTTTGAAAAATAAACTCAATGAAGTTACAAAGAATAAAAACACCTTCATAAACATTCCAACTTTTCTGTCCCTTTACTCATTTAATTTTGCAAACGAGGAAGCAGATACAAACAAGTACAGTTTCCACTGCCCCTCTGGGTGCAACAGCTTATTTCTAAGGCTAGTGTCAGGCCTTGTTTGAGGTCAGAGCACTAGCAGTGACGCTAAGGCCAGCCCTGTCTCCGGACCATTATTCCCATCTGTTTAAGAGGCCCTTGAGAGGCCCCGCAGCTCCAGTAGCTCCCTTCCACCTGCCACCTGTCATCATATGGACTCCCCGTGGCCTGGGCACTGCTCTGTAAGCACAGTGTTGACTGTACACCTCCCTAGCTCAGCTCCAGCCTCTGCATCCTGCACTCTGTGACTGCTCAGTGAACATATGCTTGCCGAGGGACCACTGGAGCTGAGTTTCTGACTCAATGTATGCTCTCTCCACTGCACCAACGGCCACCAATAGAATAATGCCTAGTTACCACTGTGACGGCATCATGAAAAGAGATGTCTTTAAAATAGACATTTTAAACCCAGGACCTATTTGAGAAGCCAGGGAAGAAAACACACAGTTTGCCTTCCAATGAAACTGGTTTTATTTCTAATCAAAAGGTGACTATCTACCCATGTCAATATTGTAAGAATCCAGCACACTCGGTAAGTAAAATGACATGTGCCTGGGGTGGCTGGTGGAGTTCAGAGTCTAGTCCTGGACATGTAGTTCTGACTTTTACAGCCACTGTATACACACACAGGACCATGGTCAGTCTCACTGAGAGCATGACTAATAATTCTTCTCACGCTCTCATTCACTGTGTGTACCTTTGCTGCCCGGACTCTGTAAGATCTCGAGTGTGCAGCATTTAGGTGGACACACTGGTGTGCATCTGGAAAACAGTGAGAACTGTGTGTGTGGCTTTCCTAGTGGAGCCTTAAGGATGAAAACCAGTAAAGACTCAGGCTTCACCCCATCTCTGCTCTGACTGAGAAAGGAAAAGCCCCAGGGACAGCACACTGATCTACAATGAGACCCATGTTTGTTGAAGCAGGTGTGCCTCAAGAGAACCAGAGGAACGGCCGGTCTAATGGGGACCAAGGCAAAAACCAGAAATCTGTGCTCTGCATAGCAGGAAGAGATAAAAAAAAAAAAAGCAGAAAGGAAGTCTTCAAAAGTAACAACTAAAATGACGAACTAGAAAATACAAAGCATGTCTCCTCACCTTCTACTAAACATTTCAACACTGAAAATGAACCTTGCACAGTGTGAAGCCTGCCATGGATACTTCTTTCTCCTTTGCTGGGTGTGTGGGAGGCTCTGTGGGAGAGACCCCTTCACAGCTCAGGTTAGCTTTCAAGTCCACCTGAAGGCTTACTTGAAACGAGCGGCCCGAAGAAGCTGAATAACGAGAGACACAGACAGGATGGGGCACGGCATCCCATCCTAGGCAAAAGGGTCCATCAGGAATGCCACATTTCCTCAGGGACAGAAATGAGGGACCAGGAGCTCGGCCATTCTGTCCCCGCCTGTTCATGGCACTGGGTCCCACATGGGTGGAAAGGACCCAAGAGCTGCTTGCAGTACTGCTGCTGGGTTTATCATTTCTGGGTGCTGCCTGTTGGCCTACAGAGCAGAGGGACATATGTAGCCTGCAGAGGGACAAGGGTGGCAGCACTGGTGTCTTTCTCTCCTTCCACACAATCTGCAGATTTGCAGTTCCAGGATTGGAGCATGGCCCTTGCGTGTGTTCTCAGGCCCTTCTCACCAGGCCAGAACATTACACAGCTGCTATCCTCCATTTCTTTGGTGATTTCCTGGTCCTAAGGATCCCCCATTCGATGCCTGTTATCCCTAGCTTTCCCTCCTATTATTTAGTTGTGTTTTACTGAGTAAAGAGCTAAGTGGAGGGAGCGTGGGGGGGGGGGGGGCAACGACTTGGACTCTGCTACTTCCTGCAGCTGGCAGTGAGATGGTAAAGCTACCATAATGATCCTCCAGCTGAGCATCCAAGTACTGAGAGAGTGGAGACACCTGGGCTGTGGTACAATTCTCCAGCTGCATGAGGGGTCAGCTCCCACACACTGGCTAATGACCTTGTCTGAGATCATCTCCCCAAACAGTGCCACCCTGAGTCCCTGTGGTTCTGGGTTGCCTGGTTAGGAGATGATTGAGGTGATAAGGGTCCAAGGAAAGCCATCCTCTCCAAGCTGGAGTGGCAGCCCTATTTTTTACACACTGGGCCAGTTGCTTATCTGGATTGTATTAGAAGCGACATTAGGCAATGGTGAATTGACTTCAAGCCCACACAGAAGTTCATGGACTGGCTTCCATTTAAGAGAAATGGGGTGCTGAGGAGCACCAGATGGGTGTGGGGAGCAATTCTGAGAGGCTTAGCCTGACTTCTCAGTGCTCAGGCCTCTGACAAGCTTTGGAAGGCAAGAGGGGGCTGAGATGTGCACCTGCAATTTCATTGTGGCATTTAGAGAATGCCCCAAACTGCATGGTCACAGAGGCTGGATGTGGGGCTGTGATTTGGACACCCCCGCCCCCAGCACACACCAAATGTTATGTCCAAGGGAACACGGATTCCGGTTCCACCTAACTGGCTTGGAACTCCCAACATACCAGACAGATTTCAAAGTTGTGTAATCCTCTGCTTCATGGGAGCTGGGGTCACAGGTGTGGGCCACCAAACCGTGTGGTTCTCTAAGGGGGAGATCATATTGTGATCACTGAAACACCCTCATTCTATGGAATATTTTTATATATATTTTTAAAAAGGTATTTCAGGTGGATCCATTGCAGAAATGTAAGTGACTGCACACACGTTAATAGTTTTTGGGTAGCAAATTACTATCCAGCAGCCTTGGAGGGAAAAGCCATCCATCTCATTGTGTCTCGGATGTTCACTGAAATACTGTTCTCCTGCCTGGAAGAGGAGGCCTGGATGGACCCTGTAGCTGAAGTTTTCTTTGGTCTTGCCCAGCCCCACGGACCCTGCAGCTGCTTATAAAATAATCACTCAGAAGCATATATTAATTAAAACTGCTTGGTCATTAGCTCAGGCCTACCACTGACTAGCTCTTACATTTAAACTCAGATCATTTCTGTTAATCTATATGTTGCCACATGTTCTGTGGCTTTACCTGTGTGCCATTACATGCTGCTCCCTGGATGGTGGGCTGGCGTCTCCTGACTCAGCTTTCCTGTTCCCAGAATTCTCCTTGTCTGTTTACCCCACCTATACTTTCTGCCTGGCTACTGGCCAATCAGCATTTTATTTATCAACCAATCAGAGCAACACATTTACAGCATACAGAGCGATATCCACAGCAGGACCCCCTGTGGAAGGGTAATGTTTGGTCCTTGCTTAAGGAGACTCACTGAAGGCGTGTGTGAGTTCATCACCTGCTGCCTTCACACAGAGCAAAGGCACCTCACTTCACCTCTCTTTGTAAAGCAGGATTCTGATATATATATATATATATATATATATATATATATATATATATATATATATATACCAAAATTTTTAGATGAACAATAATGAGTCATTTTAAATTTTATATTCATGTGTTTATTTTGTGTATTGTATAGGGAAGCATGGTTGTGGCTATGGGCATGCACATGCCACAATGTATGAACAGAGATCAGAGGACTACTTGTAGGAGTCAGCTCTTTCTTTCCTCTATGTGGGTCATTTAGAATGGACTAGGGTCTTCAGGCTTGGTGGCAAGCACTTTTATCCACTAAGCCATTGTTGCCCAAATCCAAACTGTGTAATAATTTAGTAGTCAGTCCACAAGATAGCTCAGTAGGTCTCACATGGTAGAAGAGAGAACCAACTCCTGAAGCTTGTCATCTGATCTCTACACACAAAGAGACACACAGACACACACATCATGGCCTATGCACATGTACACACACAAAGAAATAAAGCATAGTAAATTTTTAATAATTTAACAGATAAAGTATAATCTTGAGTTAGTAGGACTTCAAGGTGGAGTATGATCGAGATTGTCCCTTCAAAACACAAGCACAAATTTGTAACTACATGTTTGTTTCATTTTTATAGAGCTAGGGATGGAACCCAGGGCCTTGCACATGCTAGGCACTTTAGTGCTCTCCAGTGGAGGGACCCCCCAACCCTAAGCAACTGTTTTGATTGGAGTCAAGTGAGTGTTCATTAAATGTCTGCCTAGGCTGCCTGACAGTAAACTCCAGGAGGGTGAGGACTCAGCATGGTGCTGCCCACATTGTGGGGACCCAGCTCACACCTCTAAGTCTGAGTGTTGAAGGCCATTTATCCTTGAGGACTTCATAGGATCCACTCCTTGTCACAGAGCTACTGCTTCACAACTCCATCAACACATGAAAGGGGTCACTTTCCATTGTAAAATAGTCAAGGCTGAAGGGTTCTCAGTGAGATTTTCAAAGGAAATATCCTCCTGGAAAAACATGTAGAATAAATGTTGGTGCCTTTCCCATTTTGCTGGTTGTCTGTCTACTGGAAAAACTGACCACAGTGACTATATTTCACCTCTAACCAGTTCGTGCAAGGTTTCCCAAGGCCTAAATTCTACACCTGTCTAGCCCTCATTAAAGGAAATGAGCCTGCAGGGTCATTTCATCCTTTATCTTTTTGTATCTAACTCTTGACTCTGGATAAACAAGTTCAGAATGCCTTTGTTCCTACAGCAGGGAGAAATAACTGGTCCTTCCTACGGACAAGATCATGGGGGCTACAGTCCTTTGAGCTGGTCACAGGAAAGGCGAAAACTCAGACCTTTATTACTGTGGATAACAAGGCCAGGAGGGAAGGGCCTGCAGGCCCCAGACCACCCCCTCTGGGAGCACTCTAGCCCACACCCTTCCCCACTCATTACCTTGCCCTCATGAGAAAACTCTTTCCAGGGGGATAGCCGTGGAGAAGTGTACAAGCATCGCCTAGGAAGGACATGGTATCATGGTTACAGAAGGTATCGCACCTGACAGTCACTCTACCATGCAGATTGTCCAGAGGAGCTAGCCGGTTACTACTGGCAGAGACAGTGCGAATGTGATGCCAGACGAGACTCAGAATAAAATGCCGTCCCTGGGAGCATATTCCACCGGCTTTCTCTGCTCCTGCTTCTGCTGGTATCGGGCCTTCTGATAGAAAATGATGATGACCACAGTGACAATATTCAGAAGGATGACAAGCAGAATGAGCCAAAATGAGTATCCGTAAGTGTGGGTTGTTCTCTCGTTGACGGTGTCTGGGTAAAGCTTCTGGGACAGCTCTTCTGAGAGATGGTTGGACTCTGTATTCCCCACGAACAGTAACATGGTCAGGAACACAAAGGATGCTGAAAAGAAGATTGAGCTTCATAAATGAGGCATTCTTAACGTTATTTTTGTCCGTACATGTGTGCATGTATGCATGTGCCTTTCTGTGGTATGTGTCTGAATGTGAACACATGTATATGCACATATGTGTAGGCCAAAGGACAACACCAGTTGTTTGTTTCTACCACTTTCCTATTTATTTATTTATTTGTTTGTTTGTTTGTCTATTTATCTATTTATTTATTTTTGCAGAGAGGTCAGGGTTTTCCACTGAACCTGGAACTCCCTGTTTCAGCAGCAAGCCTCCAAGATCCCGGTCTAGTGTCACCGCCCACCCAGGGATGTGGTTACAGATGTGCACCACGTGGCCTGGCTGTTTTCTTGGGTGCTGGGGATCTGAACTCAGGCCATTATTTCTTTGCAGTGATCACTGTATTCATTGAACCATCTACCTGTTCTTGTGGTGCATGTTTTAAAGTTATTTTAATTATTTACATGCATATGAGCATGTGTCTGTGTGAATGTATGTACACATATATGTAGGTAGCCACCCACAGGGACCAGAATAGGCCATCAGATCCCTTGGAGCAGATGTTAGAGGCGTTTCTGAACCACCCATTGTTGGGAGGGGGTAGATTCCAACTCAGGTCCTTAGGATTAGGGACTGGGCAGCAGTCACCCTTAACTGCTGAGTTATCCCTCTAACTGTGCACAGTCCCCATGCATTTTTAATATTGCTTATTTTCTTTATGGAATACATGATAAGCATTTATTGAATAGTGTTCTAATGGGATTCTATAGTGTTTCAAGATGAAGGAGAATGTAAAAATAAGATGTAAGGTATAAACTCGATTCTAGGCACGAAATTCCAAATATCATTCAGGGAAGTATCTAACCTGCAGGCTCAGATCCCATCAGAAGCTGTCGCTGGGTGACTGGCCTACCACAGCCTATGCCCTAGGGACACATATGTAGCAGGTGTGAGTGAGTGGACAGGGGATGGAGAGTGGATACAGTGAGTGTACGGGGAGGTGTGAATGGACAAACAAGACTTGGTAAAACACCAGCATCCTAGGTGGAAGAAGCCACCTCCATAAGAGCAGAGATTGGCAGTGGGTCACCCCCAACTGTGAGGGGTACATCCCACCAGGAGCAAGAGAACCACAGGCTCTGGAGTGCTGGACATGGACGCAGGGGAGCTCTCGACAGCTGCTGCAGCTGGTCCACTCTGCATGACTCAGCCAAGTGTGGCCTTGAACCAGGAAGTGTCTACAGCAAAGCAGACCAATAGCTGCTTAGATGAGTGAGAGGCAGGTAGTAACCAGGAGACATGAAGTCTCTCTTTGAGCTGGTGAAAATGTTTGGAAAATGATGGTAGTGATGTCTGCAGTGGCTAAGATTCATATACCAGGGACACTGGAATGAAAAAACTTTAGGAGGAAGGTGAGGATGAGGATGGATGCTCATGCCCCGGTAGGGTCTGACACATCAGGGGAATCCCCAGGATGAAGTCTTCTGGGATCCTTCCTCTGCTGACATACACAGAAATGTGCATTAAAGCTTAGTGAAGTCTCGGGCATCGGTTGTATCCCAACCCACAGGCAGGAAAGCTCCCCAAACGGTCCTCTGAGGGAAGCTAATTAGGGGGGTTTGCATGAGGAGAATGTTTGAACAGCCCTTGATGACACACCTCACCCACAAAATAATGGCTTTATTTCTTAATTATTTGTATGAACAAAAGTCCCGCTCCTCTGATGCTCACTGGGCGCCTCTCACACCTTCATTATCCTTCATTTTCCTCTTGTGAAGTTTCTTATAAAAGCTTAATTAATCATAAAGGGGTGGAATGAACACAAGGTTAATGCCTTTACCCTAAAGTGGATTGTCTGGAGCTTTGATTTGCCTGGGGAAGGGCTGGCATGTAGACACCTTGCCTATCTGGGTCCCTTAGAGGCAGATGCCTGGAGCCTTGGGCTCCACATCACTTCTAGTTAATTGATTACCTTTCCTTCCTTCCTTCCTTCCTTCCTTCCTTCCTTCCTTCCTTCCTTCCTTCCTTCCTTCCTTCCTGAAATACTGGAGATTCAATCTAGATCCTTGAAAACAGTAAGCAAGTACTCTACCACTGAATCACACTCCAGCCCTCTTTTCATGATTTGTATTGAGCAGGCCTTGAACCTCCTCTGCAGCCAGACAGGTCTTGAACTTGGGGGTCTTCCCACCTCACCTTCCTAAGTACCTGGGAGTATAGGCCTCCATCTAGGCCTGGCTAGCTGCACATCTTCTCCAGAGCTGTAGACTGGAGGGCTACTGGAGGCAGGGAGCAGGCAGCAGTGAGCTGTTCTTCAAGGCTTGGGGACATGGACTTCTGGAGGAGCCTATCCCCGCTGGGCTATGATACCTACTCATTGCTTCCTATGTTCTCCTGTTGAGGATGTCTGGAGCAAACAGTTTGTGACAGTCTCTCTGGATCCAACCTCCCCTCCGCCTACCTTAAAATCCCCTGTGGCCAACTCTGGCCACACTGGGGCCAGTGTGGGCTGAGGTCAGGGGGTACAAGCCTCAGGTGGTGTTATTGCTGTTTCTTTCCCTTAGAAACCAACCAGGTAATCCACTTCCTCTTCTACCCACTGGGCCTGCTTACCGCATGCAGCCCAGAAGAGCATGGGCAAGCCTAGCTCCACAGGGGATTTTGGCATTCTCCAGGGCCTTAAAGTCAGTCTGACAGTAACCCTCCCTCACAGTGCCCCAAAAGCTAGGAAGCTCCATTGTTAATGATGCACAGAGGCCCTTCTGCAGGATTAGCTGCTTTGCAAACCGGTTCTCACTAAACCCTGTAACCCTCCAGATAAGGGCAGAAAATTAAAGGCTCTCTGAGGGTGTATGAGGACAGAATCTGGCTTACTGAGCATCAGGACACAAAAGGCTACTCCCAACTCCTGTGCTTGCCCAAAGGCCTCCTCCAGACCCAGCTCAGAATGCAAACCTGCCCCTTTTATACCCCTTCCAGGTGTTGGGTTTTTTTTTTTTTTCTGCTGACATCACTGTCTCTCCCTCTGAGTTAGAATATACCCCTGAGGCAGAAGTACTGTGAGGGGAACTCTCTCCCCACAGCATAGCTCTTTGTGACTAGACATAGGCAGGCTGAGGGGAGATTGTCTGGACTTGTTTTCCTCTGCAGACATGTGTGGGGCTCTGACACTTGTACAGCAGTCTGTCCTCCCCTGCAGGGGAAGGAGATGAGGCTACAGCCTCAAAGGGCCAGCTGGCAGCCCCATGGGCTGCAGAGAGACCCAGCCTAGCCTCCTGCATTTCCCCTTCTCCTCTGGGAACCCACCCCTCGTCCCTCATGTGCCTCTGAGGCTAGAGAAAAGCTGACTCTGGATCCAGCTCCAGTATGGACAAGTGTTCTTAGCCAACTTGATGGCCAGTTTGTCTTTCTGGGCTTCAGAGACTGATCAGGCCATGTCAAGGTGTGAGTCCATGAGAACTGGGCCTGGGATGCTCTCCTGACACCTGGGATATGGCAGGCCTTTCCTCTAGAGCTGCTGCTGGCAGAGTCCAGGGTGTGTACAGACGAATGACCTTTTAGAGAACTGACTCAACTGTGTAGCTATAGACCACACACTGGGAAATCAACCGATACAATGATCAAGAGAAACAGATCGTCCACAATGTAATCTCCAAATCCAGCCATGTCTGAGGCCTCTGCTTCTGTTGGATCCGAGTTGCACGAGCAAGACTAAGAACAATTAATTCATTGTCTAGCCTGGCAGTGAGTGAGGTCTGGTGGCTGATAGAAGGCCCGTGATGCTAGGGACCTATATCTGGATTTGTAACCAAGTCCCCTAACCTCTGCTTCTCAGTCCCACTAGGCAGATGTGGGGGTTGCAGTACATGGACAAAGCCCACAGAGTCTTTTGTCTGAGTCACAGCATAATCCACTTCCCATCTGGACTCCATCCTCCACCCAGGTACCCACCCACAAAATAACAAAATCACCTAGCAACCACACGACATCCTAGCCCACAAGAAGAGTGTTGGTCCCAGATGGCATCCTCCCTTGCTCTGTGGCTTAGCCACCCAGGTGTGGCATCTCTGGAGTCCAAGTTTTCACCTTGTGTAGGCAAGAAGGAGAGCAATGTGTGTTCATGTGTGTTCATGAGCATGCATCAGTGTGCATATGTGTACACCTATGTGTGCACGTGTACACATGTATGCGTGTGTATGCCCATGTGTATGTGTGTGCATGCATGTACACTTGAGTCTTCTCAGGAAACTCACCACTGAGTCCATTCCAGGTGTAGACGCCCATAGGTCCCAGGAATGTCTGGTAAGGGTTGCTGATGCTGTTGTAGAAGGTGAACACTGAGCTCAGGACGGAAGCTCCCAGACTCAGGATCAGGAATATGATGGCCACCAAATGCAGAGACTTCTGGGAAGAATTGCCCAATATCCCTAAAACTAAAGCAACATTTGGTGAATGCCCAGTGCAGAATAAAAATCCTAAGTGCAGCCAAGCTAGAGAAGGTGTGGTGTCGGAGAATACCATTCATCCTGCAAGAAGAAGATGGCACAGACTGGAAGACGGCTCAGTCAGTAATGCGATGTAGAAGCATGGAATCTGTGTTCAATCCCCAGAACCCACCTAACAAAGCCAGCTGTGGGGGTGAGTACTTGCCATCTCACTGTTGGGGAGACAGTTGAGACAGGTGGATCCTGGGGCTCACTGGACAGCCAGTCTGGTTGAATTAGTGAGCTCCAGGTTCAACCAGAGACCCTGTCTCAAAAACCAAGACGGGCATCACCTGAAGAATAGCATCTGGGCCGGGCGGTGGTGGCTCATGCCATTAATCCCAGCACTCGGGAGGCAGAGGCAGGCGGATCTCTGTGAGTTCAAGGCCAGCCTGGGCTACCAAGTGAGTTCCAGGAAAGGCACAAAGCTACACAGAAAAACCCTGTCTCAAAAAACCAAAAATAAAATAAAATAAAAAATAAAATAGCATCTGGAGTTGACCTTTTACCTTGATATGCACATATATACATATGCATGTGCACCTGCATATACACACTGAATGCACATGTACAGACAGGAACATACATGAACACACAAGAATGGGACCGCATCCACCATGGCAGGCCAGTCATTGGCTTTACTTGACTGCATAGTCACAGCCCTGAAAGCACCTGGATGTTTATCTTAGTTGTCAAGTTCTAGCAGAGGGTGTCCCTCATGCCTGCAGCTTCCTTACCAGTGATCTCTTCCCTCAGAGCCTGGCCCATGGATAGGTGGCAATTCCATCGCCATCACTTTCCTTCGGGTCTGAGAATTAGTTGCTTCTAACAGAAACCCTTAGGGTGGGTCACTGTGCAAACTCATGCGCAGTGAGGATCCCATAAACCCCATGGCTTGGAAGAACTCAGGGAGCCAGGAGCAGCTGGCAGAGAAAAAAAAGCTGGAGAATAAAGGCTGGCAGAAACGACCAGAGAGGTGCTAGCTCACAGCTTACAGTGGAGACAGGAAAACGTTTCTTGCTGGGGCAAATCAGGGGCCTTTCCCTGGGTCCAGACTCCATGTCCCTGTCTCTGACTCAAACCCTGGAGACAGCTAGGAACACAACCCTCTGGTTCACCCTCAGACTTCTGTCTAAGCTTAACACATTTCACGAAATTGCACCTGCATGTATCTTAAATGCAAAGAAGCTCCATGGGGGTTCTACACTCATGGAAAGCACAGTGCAGGTGCGCTGGGCTGTGAGTCATCAGACCCACAGGGCTCCTGAGCTCTAGCAGCCATTTTCCAGGGCACCTAGCTCCCCCACTTCCTGCTCTACTTCCACCCAAAAGACCAGACATGGCAGGTGTGCTCTTCCTAGGTGTGCCGAGCATCTCTCTAATGGCTGTCAGGGTATGTCAGGATCCCACATGAAAGTATTTAGAGATAGTCTATGAAGTCCCAAGGAAAAGACAATCAGGGAAAGAGATTGTGGTACCAACTATAACAACACCAACAAAACCACTGGAAACTGCAAGCCACAGTAGCCACTGAGGGATAAGTAAGAACTAGCCAAAGGCTCCTTCTTCCTCTTCTTCCTCTTCCTGTTTCTCTGGTCCCCACAGATGTGGAGATGTTCACACCCTTAGCACAGCGCCGCTTTAAGGAACAGGAAGTAGTCAGGCAGACCTGGATTCTTCACTTCCAGGGCCGTATGTGCTGGCTCCCGCGGGACAAGAGGAACTTCAAAGCATCTCCTGAACCATGTCCTACGTTTGCCATCATCACCCCCTCTTTGCAAGGTGCTCCTCTCTGTCCTGGACTGAGGCAATTATTGAGAAGTTCTCCGTGGGTCAAGCCGTACTGTGCATGCCCTTAATTTCACCCATGCTCCAGATGTTCAGTGTAGAACCTGCATACCAGGCGCCTGGGTCTCCTTTCTGACTCTTCAAGGAAAATGAGAGCCCCTATGTGACTGCGAGACTTGTGTAAGAAATGGGGGCCTGGAGAGATGGCTCAGTGGTTAAGAACACTGGTTGTAATGGCAGAGAACATGAGTTCGATTCCTATCACCCACATGGTGGTTCACAATTATCTGTAAACTCTAGTTCCAGAGGGGTCAACATCTTCTTCTGACTTCCATAGGCACATGGCACACACATATACATGTAGGCAAACCATAAAATAAAATTAGTAATTCTTTTTTTTTTTTTTTTAAAGGAATCGTCTTTACTGAACTGTGTTTCTGAGAGATCTGAGTGGACCCAGGACCCCAGGATCTGACATTTACCTTGAGTAAGAGTATGTGCTCGACCCAGTTTGGGTGAAATCATCTTAAGTTTTAAGTCCTTGTATTTATTTTTCTAAATCTGCAATGTCCTCTTACTAGACAAAGTAGGCATGAAAAGAGGTGGGGCCAAAAAAATTGGGCGGTAGCAGAAGTCCTCCTTGAAGAAAGAGGAGTCACCCTGAGTAGTGTGGGACTGAGCCCAGAGCAGGTATCTCCTGGAAGGAAGTGGCCTGAGGGCAGCAGCAACAGATACACTGCTTAACACAGGACACTGGCTTAAAGGGTAAAGGGATGTGCAGGAAAGAGGGGCAGAAGAGACAGGAACTCGTAGCATGTGATAAACATCAACTTGCATCCCTGGTAACCCTGGGAGAACAGAGCCTGCAAAAGAAGAGAAACCCCAGCTCAGCAGCGAGTGGACCATGACCTCCCACCTCCACAGTAGAACATTTCACTGCTCAGATGCACTGGGGCAAAGCTCAGCTTCCATAGGCAACACCTCCTTGTTGCCATGGTGACTGGGCTTTTCAGTGACTTCTGCCAGTGACCCCCTTGGGGGATTGATCCCTGTCTTATGTTCTCTACCCTGTAGCCCAAGTGAGGCTCTCAAAGACCACCTGGACTGGGGCTGCACTTGCCCCTGACTTAACCAAGTGCTGTCTCTTGCCTGCTTCTCCACGCTCTATGTAGATGCCATGTTTGGGAGGTTTTGCTGGTGCTAACTCAGTACGTGCTGATTCTGAAACTGGGGGGAGGTGACATCAGAAGAAGAATAGGAAAAAGCAACAGAGCTGAGACACACCCAGCCAGAGGTCCAGGCTGGTCCCTGTGGATGTGTCAGCTATTCATCATCTCAAGGTGGATCCACTTCCCCTTCCCCAGCAGCCAGGTCGGGAGGAAACCCTGGATCTCAAGGGAAGGTGACTGGGGACAAAAGAACTTTCTCTCTCCTTGGCAGAGTTCTGCAGTCAAGGAAATAACTGGAATATTTAAGTCAAGAGCAGAAACCTGAGTGTGAGGAACATGCCCTGTGTCCCAAACACCTGGAATTCTCTGAGTATCTCTCTACCTCACACGCTGACTTAGAGCTGTAAGTGATGGGTATTCATTTGCAAATGGAATATTCCATTAGAAGGTGACCATGAAGGGCTGCAGACATGGCTCAGTGGATGAAATGCTTGCCCTGAAGGCATAGGGGCCTCAGATCAACCCTCCCAGAGGCCATGTTTCAAAAAGAAGCAGGCACAGTGCCTGTAATCCCAGTCCTGGGGAGCCTAGCTTGCTTGCCAGCCAGCCCAGCAGAAACAATCAGTGAGCTCCAGGTTCCCTTAGAGACCTTGTCTCAAAACACAAGGTGGAGGGGGTTGGGGAGATGGCTCAGCAGTTAAGAATGCGTACTGTTCTTGTAGAGAACCCAGCTTCCTTTTCCAGCACCTACTTAGAGGTTCTCATTACAGGGGAGCCAGTACCTTTCTCTGGTCTCTTTGAGCTGCTGCATCCACGTGGCACACATAAACTTGTACAGGCACACACATATACACATGAAATTAAAAATAAACAAACAAGATGGACATAATTAGAAAACACACATACATTGTTGACCTCTAGCTTCCTTGTATATGTGCACACGTATGCACAAGCACTTGCACGTGACACACATGCACAGAAAGAAAAAGAAAATGACAATCAAATTTAGCTCTGCCTTGACTTTCAATAAGATTTAGCAGACGTAATTTTCCAAAGAGAGTTAATTTGGGGCTGTTGACTCATACTTTCCTACGTACTTGGGGGGCAATTCATCTTAATTTTAACTGCTGCATTGTAAAACTTGTTTCTGAATTCCATGCCCCCTAGGTATGACAGCTACGTCTTTCCAGCTCCTGCCTCCGAATTCAGACAATGATAGCTGAAAGTTTGGTGAGAGTTAGCTGGAACGCAATAACAATAACCCTCCCAGCATCTGACAGCTGCTCCCTCCCCATAAAATTAGCAGATACATGGCGTTCTTTTTCTTTCTTTCAGGGGACAAGCTTCTGAATCAGGAGTCCCCTCACAATTGGAGCTAATTGCCCTGATTCTGGTGTCCTCAGAAAGAGGCCAAGAGCAGGCAGCCGCAGAGAGGACACTAGATATCTCAGCTGGGCATCCAGACACCCAGCTCCCCACAGGACTAGATCCATTCACTCAGTCCCAGCGGCCATCTGCCCTCCACCTCCAGGCCTTGTTTTCCGTAAGTTCACAGACATTGAATGTGATGGTTGAGACTCTCAACTTACAGAATCTAGAATTAGCAGGGACGCAAACCTCTTTGCATGACTGTGAGGGAGTTTCTAGATTGGGTTAAGTGAAGTGGGAGGATCTACCTTAAAGATGAACACCAGCCTTCACCCCTCCCGGCTCTCTGTTTTCTAACTGTGGATGCGATGTGACTGGCAGCCTCAAGCTCCTATCTTGGTGACTTTCTCCACTGTGATGGACTGGGGTTTTGTCAGATATTTTACCGCAGAAACACAAGTAACTAAAACTGATTCTTCAGACAGGATCTGATTCCACTTCCTCAGACACGTGGCCACCAGGGACCTGACTCAGTGTGATGTTTCCATTAGTGGGCATCGCAGTATGGACAGATCTTAGAGCAGGACCTAGGCCCTCCCAGGAACTCACAGCTAGCACCTCAACCTCTTGGACAGTTGCCAAGATTGTCTTGGGAGAAATGTGACTAAGGCCTCTGGTTTGGCCCCCTCCATTCCTTCCATCTCCTTCTTCCAATGTGGTCACATCTCTGAGAAGGGAAAAAGGGTAGACAGTCCTTCTCCAGGAGACACGTTCTGATACATGAGATGAAGTCAGAGTAGGGAGGTAGGGTTTTCCTATAGTCTCAAGAAGTCAGCTTCATTTATTCTTTACTTTGCGACTAGTTTCTGGGTTGTGTTTACCTTCTCAATTCGGTTCTGTTTAATAGTGCAATGTTGAGATCACAGAAAAGAAAGAGGAGCCAGTGGAGCCTGGGGACAGAGGAGAAGCCAGACCGTGACAAGCCCTTCGGTGATAGCTGGTGATAGTTGGTCCTTGGCCTGAGTGCAGAGACCATTGAGCCTGACATTTACCCTCAGCCTGCCTTGGTTCATTTGTAAGGTTGTGTCCTAAGCTGTCACAATAAAAAAAAAATCAACTTCAAGCAGCCTACTGCCAAGGGGCATGAAAGTAATGCCCAAAGCTTGTGTCAACCTAGCCAAGGCAAGGTTGGGGACCATCAACCCTGAGTCAGAATTACAATCCATTTGCCCTCAAATCACCCAGTGTATTAATCACTTTTTTTATTGCTACAATCAAGGGCTTAACAAAAGCAATTTAAGGAGAGGAGGGCTTATTTTGGCTCACAGTTTGAGACTACGTTCCACCACGGTGGGGAAAACGTGGCAGCAGGAGCTTGAGACAACTATACACACTGCATCTGCAGTCAGGAAGCAGAGAGAGAGATGAATGAATGCTGATGATCAGCTCACCTCCATTTTCTGTAGTTCAAGACCTCTATCCATGAGACGATGCCACCCACATTTAGTATGCATCTTCTCACCTCAATTAACCCAATATAGAAACTCCCTCCCAGACATGCCCAGGGCTTATCTCCCTGTTTCTCATCAGGTTGATAATCAGTGTTGACCATCACACCTGATATTAGGAATTGACTAGAACGTCCCCCACCAGCTTAAATTTTCAAAGCTCAAACTCCAGTCTATGGCACTGGTTTAAAGGCTGTGGAAACTTCCAGAGACACAGACTGGCTACTAGAAGTAGATTATTAGGGGTAGACCTATGAAGGCTGTACCCACTTGGGTTCTGGCGTGTGTTCTCTGCTATCTGATCCACACTATGTGAAAAGACTACCTCACACTGAACACAGCTCTGCCGTGCCTTGCCCACCATGGTGGGCTGGAATCCCTCTAGAACCAGGAACTAAAACTAAACCCTCCCTCCTGCATGTTGTTTCTCTCAGATGTTTTGCCATAGTTACCTAGAAAATAATGCATCTAGTAAGATTTTTTTTTTTTTAAACAGGAGGAATGGGACCTGAATCTGGAATTTTTCTTGTTGGCATGGGAGGTCAAGTGCAGGGAGTCTCTGTATCATCCAGGAGATTGTATCTCCAGGCCAGAGTCAGTGCCATGGTAATGTGGCTGTTGAAGTGTCACGTGTCTACTAACTGAGATGTTCTTGGGACCAAGTGCTATGGGAGGAGAAATAGCATTCATTGAAATGCCAAAATAATTCTGTGAGGATGCTTGGTCTGGTGAGGATGTAGGCTGGGTAATACTGGATGGAGATCCCATTCTGAGGGATGCCACAGCCACATGACACATTGCCCCATTCCTGCCACCCTGGGGAAATAGTGCACATCATGCCCCTTAGGTCCATCCTGTTATAAAGCACTCAAGAGTCAAACTGAAGGTGGCAGGAGGAGGCACACCCTCGTGAGTGTGAGCACAGGTCCTCCTATGAGTCCACGGAGCTGTGTTCACCACCCCACCTCTAGCTGTTGTGGAGACTTACATGAGTGCAGGGTGTTGCATTTCAGCAGAGGAGGAGCTTCCCCTGGCCCTAAATAGGGAGTACTTCATGACAGGAACTGTGCACAAATCCTATCAGTTCCTAAGTCACATAGCAGATATTTTGAGCTGAAATTATACAGCTAGAACTTTAGGAGTAGCAAAGACCATCCAGTCATGGCTAGACAGAGCTAAACTGTCACTTATCTGGGTATTAGACAAACCAGGACCCATCTAGCCAGCCTGAGCTCAATGTTAGCCCAATTCCACAACAGAAAGTTTCCTCACTGGGGCTGACTAGGCATCACCTCCATTCATTGACCCATTGTTGGCTGAATGATTTTTTCACTTTACACCAAATACTGTTGCCCATTCTGCTCTTTCACTTCAAACTCTATAGTCCAAATAGACACAACATGTTAGATTCCCCTGCCGAAGTATAACAGGGCCTGGTGATACACATCACCGCCTGAGGATTTCAGCACGTCCCGGCCTTAGCCACAAAACTCAAACACTTGGCTTTTCAAGGGGAAGCATCCATCTACCAGTGCCAAACAGGACTATGCCTATTTCATTTTATACAGATTTAATTTTGCTACCAATGATTGGCTAATGATGTATATTGCAGGCCTGACTTACTCACAGGAGAGCAAAGTGTCCCAGTGTAAATACTGGATTCTGTTGACAGGGTAAGCAACAGAGGATCTTTAGCATTGCCTACATGGTCTAAAAACGACATCCTGTCTGGGAGAACTGTTTACATGTTCAGTGATTACCGCAGTCACAGGTATGGAAAATCCCATAGTCCCTGAGTGGCCCCTAGATGCCAACCAGCAACTGCGCAGCATGTTCCTCCCCTGAGTGCTTGCTGACCCTCTGCAGCAATGGGAGGTTGGACAATGAGTTTGAGGGGTAGTTAGAGTGTGGCTTTCCAGTAGCAAAGGATGAAAACAGAGAGAACCAGGCACAAGGGACACAAGCATTCTGCCTCTGTTGCTACACTAAGGGCAAGGACCGAGTTGGCATTGACCCCAAGCTGTGCTCCCTGTGACTGAAGCTGTCCCTGCTCTCCAGACACCAGCTTACTCCCAGTCACGTAGGGCTGGTTTGCCAGGCCTGACCTTTCCTGTCCTTCTCTGGGGCTCCCTGGCTAGAGACTCAGAGTTTCCATGGAGGCCATCAATCTCTAGATGGAATCAACTGATCCCAAGTCGACACTGTAGACTTCTGTCTCAAATGTAAAGCGTTTAAATCTGCCGGACGATTCACAAACAAGCATACTTTTGTTTTTGAAAACGGTATCACTGAAGGGGCCTTTGAAACCGTAGCTCCTGGTTGCTGGAGAGTCGGTCTCTAGGCTGCGGCCAGCACCAGGGGAGGGGAGAAGCCGCTGAAACCTCAGGGAAGATGTGGTTTTCCTACCACTCAAAGACCCATTGGTAGTTAGAAACACATTGCCCTGGATTTATGGAAACCATTTCATTAGTGAATCATAAACCTCCTAGAACTCCATCCTGGAGTATGAGCACCCAACATGACACTGGCATAAGGTAGTAGATGGTGCTTACATCCCCCCAATCGGCTGTACAGACCCTGCACACATGACTATGCAATTCAAAGTCCACTTATATGCTATACAACGTACAGATGTGACTTTCACATTTCAAGAACCATAATGCCAGATCTCAAACTCTGAAACTCAAGTAGCTACATTCGCTTATCCTCAATGGTTTCTTATTTTGTATCTCCTCAGAGCAAGACATTATTATATCAGAAATAAGGAACAAATAGGAATTCCTGTAAGTGATAGGACTGATAGGAATTAAATGTCATTTCCAACAATTATATAGTTTGAATACAAAAGTGTAAGCTCAAGAAGCTGAGAAATACGCACTGGATGTTGACGTTTTCTGCTTGACATTTACCCTATATGAGTACTTAGGAACTTCTGGAGGGAGCTGGATGCACCTCGTCAAAATCCATGGTCAACGTCCTTTAAAATGCTGCTCCTGCTGGTTATTAAACACCATAAAGCTACCACATACTTTAACTTAATTATTTACTTGTCAATAAACTAGATAGGTACATTCAAGCCCAGCGGCTGTTAGAATAGTTTAGACTCTAGCAATAACAAGATAACCAGTGCCAAAGAGTCTGAAATAATGCTAAAGAGTTTTTCAAAATTACGAGTTAGTCCACTGATAGCCTAAATTAGGGCTTCGAAGAAACTGATTTTAATGGCTCTTTGGTCCAGATGTAGAATGATGGAAATCTTACCCACTCCTGCTCTCCCCATTCAAATGAGATGATCACTTACCCTCAAAGTTTTTATCCAGATCTTGAAGGCCTTCATTCAAATCTTGAGCACTCGTACCACGGAAGAGGCCGTAGGTGATGACAATGGTCCCATTGGAAATAGCGTCTGTGAAGAAAATAGTGCTAGTGACCCATGCCTGTGTCCCCAGGATCGAGCAGATGACAACAACGGAGCCAAGGCTTGTGACAAAGCCAGATAGGAACAACAATGTCTTCTGTGTGGTCGGCATTTTCTCAGGAGAAAAGCCCCCTAGGATAGAACAACCACCACCTCAGAGTGTTTGGGGGCCTTGTCATTTGGAGTCCAGTATTTAGAAAGGAGGTCTAGTATTCTGTTGTGAATGTAAAACCTGTGTCTTCGTGGGAAGTTTTATGCTCCTGAACATTGAACTGTGAACAAGGCCATAAAGATGTGCGGACCCTGAACTTTGGTCTAGAACAAGCAGTTGCTATGGCTGCAGCCAACCAGCATGAAGAAGGGCTGGGCAATTCTTCCAAGACTTCCTCAATCACATGACTAATTTACAACCTTTATTGTGCCACAGAAGCCAAGTCAACCTCCTGTGTCAGGACACAATTTGAATTCTCAAATGATGAGAGTACAGACCTGTACCCCAAAGAGATGATAGCACAAGACCCCAGCACCTTTGGGAATCACCTTCTATGATGGATTTGTCTTTTACTCAGATTCCCAAAGCAAACTTCCACCCTTCTAGGTTACACATCCTTATTCTTAGGCCTTATCAGGGAGGGGTGCCCCTCAAATTCCCTCTTCCAAATGGCATCCTATTTGCATCTTATTTAAATGATAGCATCAGAGGGTATAACAGTATCAGTCTTTAGTACTCTGCTAAAAGTGATTTTAAACATTCTTGTTTAGATCTCTGTCTTATTTACTTTTCTATTACTGTGAAGGGACACCATGACCAGGGCAACTTACAAAGAAAGCCTTTAACTGGGCCTTGCTTACAGTTTCAGAGAGTCAGTCCATGATCACCATGGCAGCGTGTGTAGCAGCTCACATTCATGGTATTGGAGGAGTAACTGAGAGCTTATATCCTGAATTGCAGACAGGAGGCAAAGAGAGAGCAAGACTGGGTCTGGCATGGGCTTTTGAAACCCCAAAGTCCACCCACAGTGACATATCTCCTCCAACAAGGCCACACCTCCTCCCACAAGGCCACACCTCCTAATCCTTCCTAAAGAGTCTACCAACTGGGAACCAAACATTCAAATACATGAGACCATGAGATAATGTGGGCTATTTTCATTCAAACCACCATAATCTCTAACTCTTATCCTTAAGGCCCAGCAGTTAACAGTCTGTCAGTAGTCATTTCCAGTCCTCAGTGACACCTGCCCACTCATTTCTTGAGATTACAAACAGGCTCACATCCTATTCTTTAATTTCATTTTTTTTATTGTGTCCTTTGATTACAGAGCATACCATATGCACATCAGAAACCCATGCTTCTCTTAAATAACCTGCTTACCTGTGGGATGAGGATTCTCTTCTCATAAGGATAGAAAAGAGATTGAAGATGAACAAATCACTAGACTCAGCCACTTCACTTCTGTGGGAAAGAGAAACAAACAGATAATTATGAAATAATCAGACAGGTATTAAAATGCAAAATGCAAGGTAGGCATTTGGCTATATCCAGGACAGGGTAATGGATGCTACACTTCTGTCACTACATAGGTAGATAGATGATAGGTAGGTAGATAGATAGATAGATAGATAGATAGATAGATAGATAGATAGATCAAATCACCACATTAGCCCCTCCTCCCCCACTGCCCGGGGACCTTAAACTGTTGCTAAAGGGAAGCAGAAGCAGGAGGACATTTGTATCTGGCTGGAGAACTGAAATCGAGGTTGTGGCTTCTGGGGCATTTGGAGAGTATTGAGCAAAGTTCCAGTTATGAATAAATGCTGCTCAAGAAGCCATTCTAACACCCTTACAGCTTCTGTTGAAGACTCTGCTGCACATTAACAGGAGGGTGAGACTCTAAGGCCAGCTGTGAAACATCATGTCAGGGCTGTGAGCCTCCAGAAGGTTCCAGAGGTTGGACAGTGCTGTAACTCTCCAAAGATCCAGTCAACCAGGGCATAAAACTCTTGGCGGATGCTTCAGTCATTCAGGCCAGGAAGCAGAATAGAC
Organism: Peromyscus californicus insignis; assembly: GCF_007827085.1. Taxonomy (NCBI): domain Eukaryota; kingdom Metazoa; phylum Chordata; class Mammalia; order Rodentia; family Cricetidae; genus Peromyscus; species Peromyscus californicus. The sequence goes on along the minus strand of NW_026294562.1, from coordinate 67,762,640 downwards.
TGACTGTTCCTTAAGCCTGAGCTGCCTTATCCCTAGAGGAAGAGTTTCTACAGACACATCCTAGCAAAGCTTAAAGTCATCTAGAACACTCAAGAGCGTTGCCTGCAGGCAACAACAAGAAATTACAAACATTACCGTTAAATGAAAATAAGGCAGGAAACAACACGGAATCCTTACCTCCCCACCCTCATCAATAGACGCACACTCAAAGATAATACAGATGTTTAAAGCAGGAGACAAGAATCAGCAATGCTATTATAACAATGTTCAAGGATTTAAAGGAAAAGGTGATATAATGCACAGAGGTGTCAATCAGCTTCAGTTGTCGACTTGACACACCTGGGAAGAGGGAACCTCAGTTCAGGAATTGCCTCCATTGGATTGACTAGTGGGCGCGTCTTTGGGGCATTTTCTTGATTGCTAATTGGTGCAGGAGAGTCCCGCCCACTGGGGGCGGTGTCATCCCTACCCAAGTAGATCTGTGCTGTGTGAGAAAGGCATCTGAGCAAGCCAAAGAAAGCAAGCCAGGGGGCAGGGTTCCTTCGTGGTTTCCGCTTCAGTTCCTTCTTTGAGCTTCTGCTTTACTTCCCACAGTTATGGACCATAACTTGTAAGGTGAAATAAGCTCTTTCCTCTCCCGTTGGTCTCTGTGTTTACCACAGCAACAGAAAAGCAGGCTTGAACAATAGGAAACCTCTTCAGAGAAATAAAAATTATTTTTTAAAATTATCAAACGAAAATTCTACGATCTAAAAGTATAGCATCTGGAATGAAAAGTTCAATGAACGGACGTGACGGAAGACAAAGTACCGTAGGAGAAAGACAGTGGACACATGTCACAGCAGGGAGTGGATCTGGCGAAGAGAAGAGGTGGGAGGGGAAAGGGTGCTCAGGATATAATATACGAGAGAAGAATAAACTTAAAAATTGAAAAAGACCTATTTAAACTCATTGGCTTAGTGACCCAAGAGACAGCATTAGGAGATATCATGTACATATCTCCAGCATTTGAGAAGTGGGAGGAAGGGAAAACATTTTTGAAAAAGTAAATTCTGAAAAATCTGCAACTTTGGTTAAAAAGTGCATAAGATTTACTTATTTTGTTTTATGTATGTGAGTGTTTTGCTTGTATGTACATTCATGTGTCACCAGAATGCTTGGTACTGGTGGAGGCCAGAAGAGGGAGGGAGTCAGAGCCCTTGTAATAGAGCTGTGTATCCTTGTGAGCTGCCATATGGGTGCTGAGAACTGAACCTGGGTCCTCTGCAAGAGCAGAAAATGCTCTTAACCACTAATCTGTCTCTCCAGCCCAACTCTGATTTAAAGAAAAAAAAAACATATTTTACTTTCAATCAGTAAGGTAGAAAGTCACAGTGAGACATTCTAAATCACATTTCTACAAACAGTGATAAGGAGAAAAATCAGAAAACAGAACTAGAGGAAAAAATATGTGTTACCTAACCATGGATAGGCAGTAAAGGGCGAATCTCAAAAAGATTTTGCTGTGTGAAAGAAACTAGAAATAACATAGTGTTTAGAAAGAGCCATCTGCCTATATATAACATACTATCTAATCACATTCCTATAAAGAGCCAGAGCAGGCAACATTCTCTGTGGTAACAGACATCATCAGAGTAATGACTGTCCTTGTGGGATGCATCATTTTCTGAAAAGGGACAGGAAAGGGTGTGTTAGGGAACCAAAATGTCAGCGTGTGTGTGTGGGGGGGGGGGTTGATTCTTAGGAGCCATCTGACTTATTTTATTGAGACAAAGTCTCTCATTAGTACCTAAGCCTCACTGATTTGGCTAGACTAGCAAGCCAAGGAACGCTAGGGATCCAGTAGTTTCCACCCCCTCAGTAATGGGATTATAAATAGCTTGCACACTACCCCTGGCTTTTTACCTGGGTGATGAATCAACTCAGGTACTCATGCTTGTGGGACAGGCACTTTCCCAGCTGAGCTATCTCCCTTTGGCAGAAATGTCAATATCTTGGTAGGGACTTGCATGTTACTTATGTACCTGTCTCTAGTCACTACACTGCATCCTTGTGATCCGATCATTGTATGTATACAGTTCATCAGAAAAAAGAAACTCAAGAAAAATGAATTGAAATATTGTGAGGACACAGACTAGTGTGTAACTTTCTGGGTTTTGTTTGTTTGTTTTTTCTATGCAAGTAGAGAGGCATCTTGCAAAAAAATCAGTCCTTTTGATTTCAGTGGGCAAGAACTGTTAGTATTGGGCCTAACTCATAAAAAGAGGTGCAGAGGGAATAATATTGAGATAATAGAAATTAAAACTTCTGATGTCTTCTAGAGGTCATAAGAACCACACCTCTGTATATGGATGGGCTCTGAATGAAACCACAAACAGTGGATGTTCTCTTTCTCTCTCTCTCTCTCTCTCTCTCTCTGTCTCGTCATGACCTGTGGCCAATCACTAGAGCCCAATTTTTCTCCTGAAGTCAAGTAATTTCATGTTAATCTTTCTGAATATTTTTTAAAAGTAAATTCTATTTGATTTTTTTTTAACATCAATTTGACCCCTTTTTTGCTTATCCTCCAAGGGAGGATTTCTGGCCACAATATTTGAGTTCAGATGGAAGCCTTCAATCTGGATAAGCCTAAGATACTATGGAGAGGGGGTGGGGATGTGATCAGTTGGTAGAGTGCTTGTGCAGCATGCCAAGCTCTGGATTTGATCCTCACTGACACTACATAAAGTCAGACTTGGTGGCACATGCTTATACTCTAGCAAGATCAGGAGTTCAAAACCATCCTTGGCTAAATATTAAGTTTGAAGTCAGCCTGGGCTACAGGAGACCCTATGTCAAAAATGTTACTGCAGGGCTGGAGAAATGCTTGCTATTCTTGCAGAGGACCTGAGTTCTGTTTTAAACACCCATATGGGGCAGATCACAACTGCCTGTAACTCTAGCTCCAAGAGACACAACATGCTTTTCTAGACTCCACAGGTACCTACAATCAAGTGCAAGTAACTCACACATAGACACACATACATACACAATTTCTTTAAATCATAAAAAATAATTTTTTTTTAAAGTTACTGTGGTGGTTTGACTAGGTATGGCCCCCATGGACTCACATGTTTGAATGCTTGGCCTATAGGAAGTGGCACTATAAGGAGGCGTGGCCTTGTTGGAGGAAGTGTGTCACTGTGAGGGTGGGCTTTGAAGTCTCATATATGCTCAAGCTACACCCAGTATCTTAGACCACTTCCTACTCCCTGTGGGTCAAGATGTGAGAACCCTCAGCTCCTTCTCCAGAGCCATGTCTGCAATGCATGCTACCATGATGACAATGGACTAAATCTCTGAATTGTAAGTGAGCCACTAAATTAAGTGTTTTCCTTTATAGGAGTTAACTTGGTCATTGTGTCTCTTCACAGCAATAGAAACCCTAAGACAGACGTTGATACCAGGGACTGGGGTATTTCTGTGATAGGCCTGACCATGCTTTTGTTTGAAGGAATATGGGCCTTGGACCTGTGGATTTAAAAAAAGCAGTTGAACACTTTAAGTGCTGCTTAATGGGCCAGACTAGTAGGAAATGGCAGACAGTGGTGCTGAGTGTGAATTTATGAACTGTGGGGGCCTGGCTCAAGAGATTTCAGAGGGGAAGAATTTCAGTATGTTGCCTAGAGATTGTTCTTGTGATATTTGGGTGGAGAATGTAGCTGCTTTTTGCACTTGTCTGAAGAGTCTGCTTGAGGCAAAGTGAAGAGATTTGGATTGATTCCATTGGCAGAAGAAATTTCAAAAGAGCCTAGTGTAGACTCTGTCCTGTGGATATTCGTGGTAACTCTAATGGAGATTTATAGTGAAAAGGAGAAAGCTAAGAAAGGAAAAATACAAAATGTACAATTTGAGGAGGAAAGGGGTGCCAGGAAGTGGAATGGAGCTAAGTCCTGTGTTCAAGGAGATAAACAGATTAAAAAATGTAATGAAGGGAGTGGTGACCTCAGGGCAAGATCCAACCTAGATACATTTCCAACTGTGAAAAGGAATTAAAGAAGAGCTTAGAGCCAGGTGTGGTGGTACACACCTTTAATCCCAGCACTAAGAAGGCAGAGGCATGCAGGTATCCAAGTTTGAGGCCAGCCTGGTCTCCAGAGCAAGTTCCAGAACAGTCAAGCTTAGGCAGTGAAGGAAACCATCAGAAACAGAAAGCTGGTGAAGATGTAATTGAACAAGGGGGTCATGTCCCAGGCCCAGCATGCAGCAGAACTTGGCAGCTTCAGCCATGTGGTTCCAGCTTTAAAGTCAAGGATAGAAGAAAGGGGTTATGTACTCTTCCTCCATGACTAAGGAAAGCTGGGAAAGCTAGGCATATGTCAGGGGTGTCCCTGAATGGAGGCCCAGAGAGGCCACTTCATGAAGCTGTGAAGGTGAAGCCTGGATTGCCATGGAGAGCCCAAGATGTTGGAGATGCCAGAGCCATGGGATACCTTCCAAAGAGAGCTGCTAACAGGGAGTGGAACCAGCCCAAGAGAAAGAGATGTGTTGCAGTCAACAAAGAAGAAAGGAGTCGGAGATCTGAAGAGTGCTTTGACATCAGATATGGAGATGTGGAGTTTGGAGTTTGCCCAGCTGGGTTTTGATCTTGTTTTGGTCCAGTATTTCCTCACTATCCTCCTTTCCTCTATTTAGGAATGATAATGTATATCCTGTACCATTATATGTTAGAAGAATGTGATATGCTTTTTTATGTTCACTTTATAAGAAATTGCAGATAAGAGATTGCATAAATCTCATAAGAGACTTTGAACTTTGGACATTTAAACATTGTTGCGTCTGTGATAGACTATGGGGACTTGTGATTTTTTTGTTTTGTTTTGTTTTGTTTTGTTTTGTTTTTTGAGACAGTGTTTCTCTGTGTAGTTTTGATGCCTGTCCTGGATCTTGCTCCATAGACCAGGCTGGCCTTGAACTCACAGAGATCTGCCTGGCTCTGCCTCCTGAGTGCTGGGATTAAAGGCATGTGCCAATACCACCTGGCTGTGGGGACTTTTGAAGTTGGACTAAATGCATTTTACATTATGTTGTGGTTACAAGCCTATGGGAGTCAGGGAGTGGAATGTGGTGATTTGGATAGGTATGGTGCCCATGGATTCATGTGTTCAAGTGTTTGGCTTATAGAAAGTGTCACTATTAGGATGTGTGGTCTTATTGGAGTAGGTGTGGCCTGGTTGAAGGAAGGGTATCACCGTGGGGGTGGGCTTTGAGGTCTTATATGCTTAAGCTATGCCCAGTGTGGTAGACAGTTCACTTCCTGTTGCCTATGGAACAAGATGTAGAACTTTCAGCTCCTTCTCCAACATCATGCATATGCTTGCATGCCACCATATTCCACCATGATGATAATGGACTAAACCTCTAAAACTGTAAGCCAGTCTCAATTAAATATTCCCCTTTATAAGAGTTGCTATGTCGTGGTGTTTCTTCACAGCAATAGAAACCCTAACTAAGACAGTTACTCAAGAGAAACTGAGGAGTCAAGTCCTTGAGTGCAATGGAACACAGAACACATGGTCTGGTGATGATACAGTTTCGGGAATCCTACATGGAAGGTACTGTTTCAAGGGAAAAGTGGCACAGCCAGATATGGAGGAGAACTCAGGAGGC